>NC_080790.1:49536632-50229965 GCF_028018385.1 Neofelis nebulosa | reverse complement strand
AGAAACATTTACCCACTGTAATGTGTTGGTTCTTTCATTAACAGACTTTCACAACCGGCTTTTCAATCTGGGAAAGCTCCAGTCACACTTCTGTGCTGGAACGAGGCCGCAATGCATGCAGATGGTTCAGACTTGACAAATGACCCTTTGAAAACTGAATGAGATAGGGAAAGATAGGACCTTTGAAATATTTCTTCCCAATGCCAAGTTGCAAAACAAATTTTCCAACGTTGGTGTACTGAAGTGTGAGCATTTTAATAGTTCTTTCAAGACCAGCTAGATACTTTAAAATCTAAACTTAAAAAAAAAATCTAATTGATATTTGTTTTAATAAAAATTTACTATTGCCCCTTTATCCTAGCTATAATTTGGGGAGGCAAGCATTTTTTTCATTTCGAGACATGTTATAATTTCTATCCTGGACTGCATTTTAAAATAAAGTATGTTTCCTTTGTTGTTTTCATAACTACAAAAAGGAGATAGCTTTGCACATAAGTAGTACTTTTCACCCACAGATCAGTTTTTTATCCAGTGGAGTGACCCTCGGTTTGGCAAATAAGGAAACCGGGTACAGGGAAGTTCAGGGATTCGGCCCCGACCTCACAATGAAGATTAAACCACATCTGGGGGAAGCTGCGTCCTAGAGGGTGGTCTCGCCGTCAGTTTCTTTTCCGTATCTGTCCACATCTGTGAAGTCACAGTCTGACTCCATTTCTATCTTCACCTGCGGCACCATGAACACTGGGCTCTGTGAGTAGTTGAAAGCAGGTGAAGCTGGACAGGAAATTCTGAAGTGCAAAGTGATGCTGAATGAGAAAAAGAGGGAGGGAAGAGTGACTTATCTAGTACTGGGTGTTTTCAACTGCTATGCCCCAGGGCAGGTTCTAGTGCAAATAGTTGTCTTTGCTTATGAACTCTTAACACATCCTGGGAATGAGTGGCATCCTCTGCACTTGGCCTTCAGCTGTGGTTGCTTAGCTAGTCTCGCCATGAATTTCAGCCTGGTCTTCACATTACTGCTAAGGTGAACTTTCTGGATCACAGGTCTTTCTGTGATTCCTACTGTCCAAAAGTTAGAATCCAAGCTCCTTAGTGGCAGACAGGGCCTTTTATTGTTTGCCCTCCTGATTACTTCTAGTTTGATGGCCTGCTTATCCCAGCAGTCTTCGCCATGTGTATATTTTCAAATAGTATTTCAGGCATGTTCCCGTTGCCTGAAATGCCCTTCTTCTGCCTCTTTTCTTCTTTACTCTGTGTAACTGGCAGACTCCTATTTATCATTCTCAGACTCTCTAGATAAGGCAAATCCCTCCCTTAGACACTGACCTTTCTCTTCCATGCGCTCCACTGTTCTTGGCACATGGTGCTGTATGTCTTTGTTCATAGGCCTTTGTATATCCCCAGGGATTAAGCATCATGCTGGTGGATCACAGATGCTTAATCTTTGTTAAACTAGATCGTGTTGCTGAGCCTTTCTTTTCTGCCACTGAAACGGAATCCTGTTTAGTGGTCTCTGCTTCCACCTACTTCCATAGATACGGTAAAACACCAGGATAGCTGGGAGGTGCCATCACCGATTACCAAATTTTCTCCATTTCTGATCTTGTCCCAGGTTTTGTACAATTTAACAGATTTTTGAAAATCCCCTATCCTGGTCCAAATTTTCTCTCCATGGACTGAAATTGGGACAGAGGTTCAATTTGGTGTAGGCTACTTAAAAATGAAAATAGATCCAGATAGACTGCTTTTCTCTTAACACCTTCGTATGTTAAAAATCCGTGGCATTTGTAATGGTGTAGAATCCTAACCTGAGGGGTGGAATGAGAAGCCAGGCAGAGATATAACTGGGACATGTGATACCCCTGGGCCTTGGGTCTGCTGCTTAGGGAGGCTGTTACAGTGAGGTCTGTCTTCTCATCCTAGCAGTGTGGGAACAGCTTTGACTTCTCAGTTTTCTAAAATCTCTTGAATGAGTGCCATCTGAGTGTGGAGATTCATCTGCCTCTGGACTTGGGATAGCCTGTGCTTTTGCTCATGGGTGACGTGGTACAGTGATTCCTGTCCAGTTTAGAGCGCCATGTAGGAGCGCCCTACCATCTTCCCAGTAATAACTGAGGCCGACTTTCTTGCCCCTGGATTTCTCTTTTCCATTTTCGAGACTTCTGTGTTTTCAGTCATCAGGTTGCCCCATTTTTTCATGGTTTCTCATTCAGAACACCAAGGTATCACATTTGGCAGAGGGGCTCCTGGAAATGGCCCGGAATCCTTTCTTGACTATTACCTCCATTTAATCTTTTTTCTTAAGTAAGCTCTACGCCCAACGTGGGGCTTGAACTCACAACCCCAAGATCAAGAGTCATTTGCTCCACTGACTGGGCCAGGCAGGCACCCCTCCACTTGATCTTTGATATTTAGATAGCTTTCTTTGATAGCCTTTCTGCCCTTTGCTAATTAACCATGCTGTTACTTTATTCCACTGGTATCAGAGTACCTGGTGTTTTGATTCTTAGACCTGCTTTTATCCTGGCATTCAATAATCTATACTTAAGTAATGTGTAGTTTTTCTCTATATTCTTTTCCCCCAGTATTTTCAGTTTTATTCTATGTAGTATTCTGTAAAAATTTCCTTTTCTAAAGTTGAGTACCTTTTGTATTGTAATCATGTTATGTCATACTTGTTACTTGACCCCAATAACTATGTCTGTCCACTTCTGGTGGACCAGCAAAGGCCTTTACTGAGACACTGGCTAGCCTGAGAAATCCTAGGCCCTCAGCCTTCCAGGCCATTGCTTAGTCTCTTATCTAAAACCCAAGGAGTCTACCTCATGGCCATTACCTTCGGTCAAGGTCTGAGTCACTGAAGGAAGAATCAGAATGAGTAACTCCAACTGGAAGATCTTTTTCCTGGCAGGAAAATTAAAATGTCAGTTGTGGAGCAGGTTTGAGTACTATACTGGAGAAGGCCTTTCTCCAGTGCCTCCCTCACCCTTCTTCCTATTCTCTAACCCCTATGGCCAACACTACACAAGAGAAATTCAGGGGCCTCACAGGGATGGGTGACTTCACCAGACGCTTCTTAGCCAGGTTAGGTGGGTGTGAGGCATGGGTGAGGCCAGGGAAGAGTGAGAAAGGGTGATGGAAATATACAAATGGCAAGGAGGAAGGAGAATTAGAAACAAAAAAGGAAAGATACCTCTGACAGAGAGTGATGGGAAGCCCTTCAAGGGCCCTGGCAGGATTCTAATCTGGGTCCTTTAGAAAAGTGGCAAGTCCTATATTAGGAGCACTGGGGTCAGGACTCAAGTGGAATCTTTCTGATTACTCTCAGACAAGGCTATGTTGTCTTGACAGAAGTGTCCACTGGGAGGGCACTGATGCTGGGAGGGGGTAAAGGCAGCCACAGATCCCCCAGGATCTTCGTAGGCAAAGCCCCATCTCTCCCAGACAGCCTCCATTTCAGCAGGAGGAAGGTACTTGTGATTCATATGGAAGCACAGCCCAACCACTAAAACCTCCCCTTCTGACAAAAATTTGTGATCCCAATGCTATACTATTTCTCTAAAGGAGACAACTCAGCTGGGATTTGAACTCCCAATCATTTTCAATAACCACTGGAAAACATGGGAGGCTCAGGGATTCAGGATTGGGTAAATGTGGTCTGAAACGATTCAAGAGAGGACCAGGTAGTGCCATAGACATCAGGAAGCACCAGGGGAAAGGAAGGAATGAAGGACTTTGCCTAAATGGAAGTGAAGATTGATTACTGGCGTCTGCAGGGTTTGATTCTGGGTTTCTATTTGGTTGAAGTCTCAATCCTTGTGACCCAGTTCTCATTGAACTTTGCCTACCACAGGAGTCCTCTAGCTTCTAAGACTATTAGATCCCCCTGAATTAAAGATGAAAGTTCCTTGGAGGAAGAGCTGGAGGATTAGTAGTAAGTAGGAAGGGAGAGACACCATGTGTTTTACTTACTGGCAATGCAGTGGATACCATTTTGGGGATCTGACTGGACACTTTCCATGGGAATCTTTATAACTGAGGGAGGAGGGAACTGGGGCTGGAGAGAAACAGTGGGAAAAGCTGATAAACACCAGCAATACAACAGCTTTGGCTTTCTTGCCAAGATGGAAAATACATGCACCACAATGTGTGCCAACCACCATCCTCTTTACATCTAAACACTTAGGAGGTGCTACAAATACCCTGGGGCCCGGTGAGGGGCAATCATAGTTAGCCTGCTGTCCTAGACAAGACAGAACTCTTCCAGGAACGTTATTGATCAGAACAGTTTCAACTGTTAGAGTAACCAATCTCTTGGGAGTGAATCTCACACAATGGCTGGTGTTGCTGTAAAGACACGTGTAAAATGAATTTATGTAAATAGAATCCCATTTTTCCATTGAATTTTTCATGCTTTTCCCCAACCCTGCAGAAGTTCCTGGCACGTGGTAGCCACTCAAATATTTATTGAATGAATCAATGAAAGAATAAGTATTTGTCTTTAAAAGGCACTTAGATTCTCCGTTTCTTTGTTCTCAAGCCTATCTTTGCAAACCAACTAAATCACCAATGAAAAACATGTGAATGAATGATGGGCCTCTTGAAGAGGAAAGTAATTAAGGACAAGGGGAGTTTGGGACTATCACTACCATCAGAAGATGGTTTGATTGCCACTAATCAAGGATCTGTCTGTGAACAGCTCTGATCTGCAAAAGGCAAAATCACTAGAACAGTTCAAGATAGATGCAGAGATGTGGGTTCAGGTCAAACCGGGAGAATGCAAGGACAGGCATGGTGTTAGGAGATGGCATGGGTAGCTTAGCATATTGGAAATGATCAAATTCAAAGTCAGGAACAGTTTTCTTAATTCCCTTTTAGACATTTAGCCATATGTCCATCTTGGGTAAACTACTTCCCTTTTGGGGGACCATTTCATCATCTGTAATAAGCACTTGAACTAGATAATCTTCCTGCTTAACATTTTTTGATTTACTGTAAGCTCTGGACTGGCTTCCTGTCTGTTGACTCCCTGGGTGTTTGGGGGGTGGGATGGGAAGGAAGCATGAGAGAAGAAGGGTAGATGGGGCAACCAGGTGGTCCCCAGCATCTGAGGAATATAGCCACTCTCCTTTCAGGGAGGACATAGCCTCTCCCCCCACCTTCTTCCCTAATACCCCAAGGGCAGGCCAAGCAAACCTTGTCCCCCAGTCCTTACAACTGTCCAGGAGTCTAGTCTACTGATGTGGGTACCCATCAGACTTCTCCCCTGAGGTCTGCTCTATTCTTTGGAGATCAGTCCTCATAATCTCCATGATGGAGCTGAGTCTTCTGCCCCGTTCCATCAAGGACCTGCACTGCTGTTGATAATGGCCCCAGGAACTCACAGAAATGGGAAAGAGTGAGCGTGGCAACCAGCCTTTCCCTGGATTGGGGGGGGGGGGTGGTTCATTCACTGTGGCCCTCCCTGAGAATATTCACATAAGCAAACAAGCTCTCAGCACCCCACACCAGTATGAGGAGAAGCCTCAGCTCATCCTGGACTAGGCCCAGGTGATCACAGCTGACCACTTGAGAAGCTACCTCCTCCTTGACCCTGCCAGAAATGGAGGGAGGGTTTCTTGATCTTTTCCCTTGACCCTGGCCTCACGTCCTCCCCACCTCCTCATCACTGTCCTCAGGGACCCCTTTTCTTCTCTTCTTCTTCTTATCCATCTCCTTCTTCTCTTTCTCTGGGAGGATATTGTCAATCCAGGCCAAATCATGCTGGGAGAAGATGAGGTCCAGAAGCCTTCGAACGATGATGAGGCCCAGGATCTGTGGTGAGAGTTCAGAGAAAAACATGGGCTCAAGGCCCCAAAGTCAGACATTGTTTTTTCTCTCTCAGTCAGCTATACTCAGGGACTTTTTCTGGTGCCTTTGGAGCCATCTCAGATCTCCCACAAAACATCATTCACCTTCTGCCCAGCTTGGTTCCTCTCATCTGGTCTTTCCTCAGTTGACTAACAAAGCCTATCAGTGACCCAGGGGATGGAGCCTGTTGCAGCTGAGGACCAAGGACTAGAGAACTACAGTTATTCTTTAAATCAGTGGTCCTCAAACTTGAGCTTCCATTGAAACACCTGGAGGACTTGTGAATACACACACTGCTGGGTGCCACCCCCAGAGGTTGTCATTCAGCAGGTCTGGAGTGGGGCCTGAGGATCTGAATCTCTAACAAGTTCCCAGGAGATATGGATATTTCTGGATCAAAGATCACATTTTGAGACCCACTGTCCCTATTTCTGAGAGCTGCCAATCTCTCTGCTAACAAAGTATAAAGCATACTGAATAAAGTGTACTGGGATATCCAGAGTTTTTACAGTAAAGTCTAGAAAGTTTGGTTCTGTTTGGGATAAACGAATTAAAGAGAAAACACATGTGCACTTTGGGGAAGATTAAATACTGGCTTTTCAATAGACTCAATGGGCTCGGAGTAACTAGTTATAAATATTGCCCCTTCACTACCAAGAACTGGCCATCAAATGAGATCAGGGAGAAAACCATTCAGTTGAATTTAACTCTGGCTCCTCACTGACCCTTTCTAGAGAGCAAGTAGATCTAGGGAAATGGACAGACCTGGGTTTTGAAAATCCTGGCTCTGAAAACAAAATAGTGATTGCTAGGGACAGGGGTGGGAAGAGGCACTGTCTGCATAGAAATGGCATGAGGGCATTTTAGAGGTGATGGAACTATTTTCTATCATGGCTGTGGTTGCGGAACCACTACTCTGTGCATTTGTCAAAACTCAGAACCACAGAGTGAATTTTACTGCGTGTAAATTAAAAAAAAAAATCAATGAAGGGAAGGTAGGGGAATCTTGGCTCTGCTCCTCCTTGTTGTGTGACCTAGGTAACTTACGCATGCTCTCTGAGCCTCAGCTTTCTCACCTGTAAAGTAGGATTAGTAATAGTACTTCAGGTCTAGTGTGGACTAAATGAAACAGCACTCCATACATGCTAATTGTGACTATAATTTCATTTCTCCTTGTTAACACTGAACCCCATGAGGGCTCCATTGGGGAGGATCCATTTCCCTTTCCTTGACTGCATATTTATGCTCACCTGGTATATTACAAATACCAATGCCTGGGTTTCCCCAAAAGACACTGATTTAATTGAGCTGGGATGAGGTTTGGGCACACAATTTTAAAAAGCTCCCAAGTGATTCTAGTGGTCACCCAGGGTTGAGAATCCCAGGCAAGCACATTACAAATCCCACCTCTGCATCCTCACTTTGGCCTCTAGTCCGGCCCTGCCAGGCTTTGGGGCCCACCCAGGGCTTTCCCTAAGTACTAACCCACAGGCTCCAGCAGTAACCGCCTCCCCCCCACCCCCAGCCCCCAGCAGGGGCCTGGGGCCATTTCCCCTGGGTGGGATTATCTAGGGGCCAGATGCAACATGTTATTGGCTGTTCTTTTCACTTTTAATTCTGGAATAATTTCAAGATTATATAAAATTTCAAGAATAGTTAAAGAATCTCCTGCACTTTCCACAACTTCACCAAACCTCACGCTCGTGACATTAGACTATGAAATTCTTACTCTTTGGCTCTAGTTCTCTTCCCCACCCACTTATCTTTTCAAATTGTTATTTTGAATAGTTAAAAGAGTTATATTTATTTAGTACAGGTGTTCCTCTGCACTTGGTTTGAATTTTTACAGTGGGGACTTTGTGTCCTTGTTGACTTTGCCCAGCTTCTCCATTCTATCCCAGAGCCGATAGGTTGGTGGGCTTTTGCGTTTTGCTGAGCGCCTGAAACTGAGCTGGGTGGAGGCCTGTGGGCCCGCCCCCCGCAGGGGACCATTCTCCCCCCACTTTGGCACCCCCCCCCCCCCACGCTGCTCCATCTGGCCTGCACTCACGATGCGAATCTTGTCCGTGCTTGCCTCTGTGACCCTGAGAGAGTCAGACCATCTGCGACGGTGGACCTTCCCGCGGACACCTGCCCAGGGCCAATCCGCTGAGCAGGATGGGGAGCCCACGCCCACCTTACCATGACCGGGAAGATGATGGCGGCCATCGTGGACTTGAGGATCCAGAGCACCGCCAGGCAGAGTATTTGCACCAGGGTGAAGAGGTGGATTCGGCGCAGGGGCACGTGCCGCAGAAAGGCGTGGTCTGGCTGGTGCTTGGCTGGCATCAGGAAGAGCTTGCAGCGTTCCCAGAACTGTTAGAGTGCAAGGCTCAGCCAGGTGGTGGGGACACCTTGAGTGAGGTGGCCTTGCTGGGAGCTTGGGACTGGGGGAAAGGGTGATGCGGCAGGGTCTCATAGAAGGTAGACCCTCGTCGGTACTAAGGCCGTACCGGAGGGGACTGGAGGTCTGGGAGGGGGGCCTGAGCCCTGCCCGAGGAGCGGGCCACAAATGAAAACTATGCACATTCAAGGAAAATGCAACTAATTGCAACACAAACTATCCAAGACATCTGGTGCATCACGGTAAATAAAGAACAAAACAAAATGTTTTCTTCCGCCAGAGTTGCCTTAGAGAAGAAAGAGATGTAGTGAAATGCTCATTGGAGTCAGACCCATCAGGGTTTTGAATCCTGAGCCTATTTGCTCATCTGTAAAATAAGTAACACAGCACCTATTTATATAGATTTCACTATAGAAGACCTATAAAGTGCCCGATATAGTTATTTTACTTGGCACACGGTAAATGGCAGTATCTTTATCACCATTATTCTTCCACGGCGCTGGGAAAGCAAGCACTTGGGGTTTGGGCAACATGGCAGCTGACTCCCATCCCATCAGCCTGGCGGTGGTTGGGGTGGGGAGAACCTTACCTGGATGCCATTCAGGGAGGCCACGCCCATGTAGAGGAAGACTCCATACAGCACGGGCAAGGGGATGTACTGAAATGAGACAGGGATGCGGAGCTTTGGACCCGGCTTCTGCCAGGGGCAGGCTGTTGGCTGCCCTCTTCTGCAGGACGGTGCCTGCCAAGTCACAGGCAGCCTGGCCTCCCTCAGCTTGCCCCTAGCCATGGAGGAGTGGGATGTTCTGGGGAACTGAGCCTCTGAGCACTGATCTGGAGCCAGTGTCATGGGAAGGGCTGACCTGCCCCCTTCTTTCTGTGCAGCTGCTCTCCCAGCCTGGCTGCCCTCTTTTGGTCCCTGCAGAAGCCATGTGCTTTGGCTGAAGACACACCTTCTGGAACATGGGAAAAGCTCCATAGAAAGCCCCCTGTTTATTCTTGTCAGCTTCTACTTCCAGCCCCAGTGGAAGACTGCCTCCCACCCCAAAAAAGCTGCATTGCTCTGGGGACCTTTAGTGAGCTGACCTACATTAGCAGAGAGTACCTGCTGATTAACAAAAATCATATACCACACACAATTGGATTTTAAAAAGAAGCAAAACAGATGTGTATATGGTTTGATGGCATCTTTCCTTCCAGTCATGCTCACAGGTAGTTTGTTAGCTTTTTAAAAAATGGGATCATACATATCATTCACACTGTTCTACAGATATCATTATGACTTTTTAGAAGCTTTTGAGGTATTTCTCTACCGTCTCTCTAAGCTGTGTTTCTGCTTCTTTCATCCTTCCCTTTATCTGCCCCTTGGGCTTACCATTGGGAACAAGACTCTGCCTCGATTCCAGGGTTGTCATATTGGAACATGTGGCAGAACACAAGTCCTGTACCCAACTTTTAGATGCCATTTAGGATGTCCATAAATCCAACCGAATAAATAACCGCTCTTTTAAAATAAATTGGGCATATCTAAAATAAATTAGACTTGGTTCAGTTTTTAAACACAAACCATGATTTGGACCTATAAAGCATAAACTTTAATTCAAGACATTGATCTTAAAGTAAAGAAGGGAAATCTGGGCCATTGCATCATTCCATTTGTACATGGCTTATGGGATTTTTGCCTAATTACGAAACAAAGTAAAAAAAAAAAAAAAAAAACTTTCCATGAACAACACTGTCCTAATCATTTTCAAAGTGTGGGAGCAATTGAGAGAGAAATAAAATCTTAAATAAAAGACTTAGCTACTGTCTGTAATAACACAAATTTAGATGGCTTAAAACTTCCCTGCGTGAAAACCACATCAAACAGGAGAACTGAGCTAACTCTTAGATAATTTGCAGTTACCAGTGCCTGGTCCTAAAGTCCCCTATCAACCCTAGTAAATTATCTCCTGTCCTGTCACTTGTAAGCTCAAACAGCTTTCTTGGCAAATCCCAAAGGCCCATGACATCACACTCCGGCCAGTGATGGGCTGTGATCTAAAATTCTATATTAGCACAAATATTCCTTGGATGCCCAAAGACAGGCTCTTTTCAAGTATTAATGAAACAGTACAGTGGCAAAAAAAAAAAAAAAAAAAAAAAGTGCCTCTAGGGTCCACTTTCTACCCTCTATTGGAGGAGTCAACAATGATTACAAACGTAAGACAGCCCTCCCATATAATTTGAGGCTGAGACCATGAGAACAACTCATGGAGCTCAGAGGGGGAGCTACTGATATGGTCTAGGCTCCCCTGAGGCAGACTTCTGAAATCTACAGTACGGAACAGTAGTGGCAAGGTGCAAGCAAAACCTGAAACAAGACAAACCTTCAGGGTTTGGGATGGACTGAGTAAATCATTTATGCTGTCTGTCAGATAACATGGCCTCCTCATCCCCCAGAGCCCTTGTGTGGCAAGATAACCAAAGATTTGCAAATTGGTGTTGAAAGGGCTGAAGATTAACACCGGTCCTCTAGCAGTAAAAATCACTGTCTAAAATTAGTATACATCCACCAAGGGGGAGATTTCATTCTTTAGTGCTCAAAGTATAGTCTTTGGACCAATGTTATTGGAATGACCTGTGAACTTGTTAAAAATGCAGAGTTTTGGGTCTCACCCAGACCTCCTGAATCAGTATCTTTTTTAAAAATTAAGTTTCAATTTTAATTCCAGTGTGGTTAACATACAGTATTATAATAGCATCTTTCTTTAACAAGATTCCCAGGTGATTTTTATACACATTAAAATTTGAGAAGCCTTTAGAGCAGAATTCTACTGGATGAACTGGTACAAAGGTAGAGTTAATAACCAACTTAGAAACATTGATAAAAATGGAAACACTGATAACTAGGATCCTTTAAAATTTGCAGCACCCAGGAGACCTCTCCTCTTTTGGCTACATAAACAAGAATTAAAGATATCAACTAAGGTATGTTTTGGGTATAAGTTCTCCGAGGCTGATAGGTACTCAGCTATGCCTAATTTGACAGACACGGGCAAACAGAGTTGCAGAAAGTTAAATAAGCTTTATGGAAAATTTTTCTTATTGGAAGTAAATGCTGGGATTAAATCTAGGACCTCAGATCTGGGTTAAGTCATAGTTTTCTTGAACTGGTTATACAGAATATCTTTTCTTTCACCTAAATTTAATGTAGTATTTAGTACTGGTGTCAGCTAGTGATAATGCTTTCATCACTTAACCAATTATTTTGAAAGCCTATCTCTTTTTTCTGTTGCTGTTGTTAGAGATGATTTTCTTTTGCTTGGTTAAGATGGAAGACTCTTGAATAAGATAGTTGTCAGGTTGTGATGGGGAAGGTCTGTCTCAAAGACACTCTTCAGCTCTCATTCCCAGGAGCCGTTTTGGGTGGAATCAGTCTCTGAAGAAGTGTGTGTAAAGTTGGTGGCTTCCTCTGAAAGCCTATGTTCATAAAAAAGTACAAAACTATAAATAAAATAAAACAAAACAAAAAGGTATGTACCTTAATACAATCAAATGAGAAATCCTAAATCTTATGATCAAGAAAAATCTAGATAGGTCTTCTCTGCTATAAAATGTATCAAATAGATTAATTGGTGGTGAATAAAATGATATTGTATTTTTTCCACTCTTACTGTAAAAGAACTTGGGTAGGACTTTTCAGATCATTTTGTCATTGAATACAATGATGATACCAGAGCTTTTGGAGCTTTGTAGACTCGTGGAAACTTTTCCATGATGGTCAGAGTAATAATGAACATTGCCCCATATTTGACTTTAGAATAAACCAAACCTGGCAACACTCTGGTCATGGACTTGTGGCCTCCAGAACTGTAAGAAAGTAAGTGTTATGTATGCTTTCCAGTCTGTGGAATTGTGTTATGGTAGCAAATGAATACAACAGGTGAGTTGATGAATTGGACAGAGACATCTGAGCAGAAAGAGACTGTTCTGGGGACCCAGGCTCTGAATATACTCCCATTTGATTTCATCTCTTCCAGTTGGTCTGGAGGGACATGAGCAAAAGGAGCTTCCAACTGTGTGGGGAAAAATCAGTTATGTTCCCAAGAGATGTAAGAAGAGGAGCAGAGAACAGGCCGCAAGATAATCTATAAAAGGCTTCCCTCTGTAAGTTTTAAACTTCAGAAAATGGGTGAGCAAAGAGGCATCTAGTGAGCCATAAACCACAACGTGGAAAACATAACCTGCTTGGGAAGCTCTGATCCAAGCAAGAATGGAACTTGGCCAAACTTTCTGAGGGAAGAATGCCCTCCAGAAAGGTGGAAAAGATCAGTGAGGTTTGCCTGGTCCCGATTATAAGCAATGCAACATTCCAGAAAACAAGGATGACGATGAAATATCTCTTTGGGTCCTTCCTTTTTAGGGTTCATGTGGCGACCCTCTCCCCAACTCAGGCATCAAGTCAGTGCCTTCTCAGGTGGCTAGGGCTCTGAGATAGGGTATAGAGCCTTACCTTCAGGATAGGAGCCAGGAAGACAGAGATGCCCGTCAGGATGAAGACAATGGTGCCGGTCACTCTTTGTTCCCTGGAAGAGAAGGGCACATAGTCACGGTGGACTGGGAGATGCCCCATCACCATCCTAGCCCTTTGGCCCTCCGTGTGCACCTAAAGGTTGTGTCCAAGGCCCTAGCCTCTGTCTTGTTTCCCCATTCCAGAGAATAAACCTGCTGCCTGGGCCCAGCTGACAGGTACATGGGAGGAGAGGAGCCCTGACCAAGGCAGTTTGTAGGGGCATTTGGGAGGTTGTCCAGTGCAGTGACTAACAGTGGAGGTACTTGAGCCAGACTGACTTGGGTGTGTAGTTAAGTGGCATCAGGAAAGGCCCTAAATGTCTTCAGCCTCAGCAAAAGAAAGATAATGACAACTGCTTTGGGAGTTGCTGTGAGAATGAAATGGGATATACATTGCTTATTATCCCTGCCATTTGATTGTAATAAGATGTTACATTTGTGGGGCATGACTAAGAGGAATCGGAGGAAGGGGGCCTGGCAGAGCAGATATGTTTTCCTGAGGGCCCAGGCCCAGGCACAACCCAAGTGGGAACTGAGGCCTGGGGGGCAGATTGTTCAGGCCCAGTCCTCTAGGGCTCAGGGGTCCAGGAGGGGACCCTGCCCTGACCAGAGAAGGCTTACCCCAGGGAAGCTGGGTAGCCGAGGTATCCTACAGTAGTGAGGAGAAACTTTTTGAACAGCCAGTGTCTGGTGTGGGCTCACCCCAGAGCCCCTAAGAGGCACATGCCTGCCTGTAACAGTTATGGGATTCACATGGACTTGAGAGAAGGAGGATTGAGGGAATGGAAGTGATAGGCCATGGGCCACAGTCTAGGGAGTGGCAGTGGTCCTGGGAAGACTCTCTGGATAAATGGGAATTGGGTAGGACCTGTACCCACAAGAGGGGTTGGGGGACAGTGGTAGTGCAGGTCTTGAAGAAGAGAAGACAAAAGGACAGGTCAGAGGGGAATGTGGAGACATTGAGTAGCCTATGCAGGTGAGTGGTCAGTGTGCATACAGACTGTGGTGGGATACTGCTTGCAATCCATTACCAAAAAAACACTACTTAGAACTGAATTTTTGTCTCCTTCCTCTCTCCCTCAGGAATATTACTTCCATCCTTGCAGTTCCTGGGTTGTCAGAGCAGGGCCCTTTTAGCCCAGATACCTCAATGGTTTTAAAAAAAAAAAAAAAAAAAAAAAAAAAAAAAGCAACATCTGCTTCCCTTCTCCCAAAATCAATACCCCTGCTCAGGCGGTCCCCAGTCACCGCTCCCCACCTACCTGACCCCCAGAAACTGGGGCTGCTCCCCAGGGGCACTGGTCTCCGTCTCCATCTTGAGGCTGTCGATGTGGGCAATGGAGATGACCGTGGCTGCCACATACCAGGGGAGCCCCATGAAAGAGCACAGGGCCATGAGGATGCCCACCCAAAACAGGTCCAGATGGTAGCCAGCAGCCTTCTGCATGGGGCAGGAGGAGGGTTGGTATGGGGTGAGGGAGATAGAAATCTCCCCAAAGCAGCCATTTTGTGGAACACGGTTCAAAGGCTCCCCTCAGCATTCAATAGGTACTCTTAGGGTGCTGCTACCCTGTAGTGTTCAGGCCTCCCAACCCCAGGGTTTGCTGAGCCAGGGAAGGGACACAGGAAGGTGAGGAGAAGGGTGTTCAGGCTTGGAGAGGCCTTGGGCTTGGGTCCTTGGGAAGAAGTTTTCCTACCAGTGGCCATAATGTCTCTGTAGTTCTTGAACAAGAGTCCTTGGCTGGGGTAGGTCTTGGGATGGGGGAGAGGGTAGCTCAAATCTCCTCAAACCCAGAGGCAGGGAGGGAGTTGCAGAGGCCAGGAGGGCTTAGGATTCTCTTCTGCCTCATGGTTCTAGGTCAAAATTTCCCATTAGGCTCTGCTCAGACTCCCAAGTTCCCGTCAGGAAGCATGGAGCCAGAAGGTCACTTTGGGAGAAACAAGGAGCCTGTGCCCAGTAGCCCACCCTGGGCTTGGTCCTGATCCTTGGATCAAGTCACCCTGGCTCTGGTGGCCTTACCTACATCTGGAGGTCACATTTCCCTACACATGCACCAGAGCTCCACAGTCTTCTGACCTCATATCTTGTTTCGTAAATGGCCTCAAATTTTGACAGAAGCACCATCTTCCTTCTTTTTCCTTCTGACTTTGTGGGAAGAAAGAAGTGGTGTTCCTGCTCCTAGCACCCGCCTCACCCTCAGCTTGTTCTCCTTCCGGTTGACTATGACGGCTGTGATCTGCTGGTCCATGAAGATCAGGATGGTCACCAGCAGGGCAGGTAGGATGCTCGCCAGGTACACCCACCACGGGTTCTTCCCAAAGGGGGCCACGAACCAACCTCGGTCAGGCCGCGTAGGCTGAGCGGAACAAATGGAAAGGGCACTTTCCTCTCTCCTTTGTCCCAGTGCACTTGCTGTCTGGGGGCCCACTCTCCCTGCCCTCCCACCCCCGACCTGGGGTGCTTTTTGAGTGCAATCTTTTCCTTTCAAGATGTTAGGCACCTGCAACTTTAAAGAGACCATGGAGGCAGACAGACTTGGGAAGGACATGGTGTCTGCTGAACTAAGATCACTGATGGCAGCCACCCTGAGATTGGTTGGGAATGGGGAGGTGCAGAGCCAGAGGCTGTCGGGAAAGAGCTTGCAATCACTAACTGCAAGATAACAAGAAGCGAGAATGAGACCCAACAGGCAAGAATACAGAGCCTGACGCTTCTGCCTCTCCTCTGAGTCACCTGTCTGGGGAGCATTATAGGATGCTCTGTAAAACACCAAACATTAATTCAGACTTGCATATTAAGAATGAGGGATTAAAACTGAGAATAAACTGAGGGTTGATGGGGAGTGGGAGGGAGGAGAGGGTGGGTGATGGGCATTGAGGAGGGCACCTGTTGGGAGGAGCACTGGGTATTGAATGGAAACCAATTTGACAATAAATTTCATATTTAAAAGAAACAAGGGATTATCTGTGTAGGGGCTGGGCTGAAATTTATCTTTTGTTTTACCTAAGAGAAAGAGGTACTTTCTGTGTTTAAATTACTTTAGGAGCCCTGAAGTAATACCGAGGAGGTCAAGCCCTCAAAGGCAGGGAGGGTCAGTTCTAGAACCTCCAAGCCCAGTGCAGGTAGATGGTGCTCCTTGTGAGGGAGCAGGGCTTGAGTTTAGCCATGAGCAAATACCAACTCAGGACTGACTGGGACTTTGTGCAGCAGTGATTCTCAAACTGGCAGGTTCCAGAAAGCCCTGGACGGCTTGTTAAAGTGCAGAACTCTGGTTCCCCCTCCCAGACCTTCTGATTCCACAGGTCTGGGGTGGGGCTGAGAATATGTATTTCTAGTAAGTTCCCAGGTGATAATGTGATATTAGTCTGGGGACCACACTTTGAGAATCGGAATTCTAAGGGATCATTTTCAATAGACCCCAGGTGGCCATGCTTATAGACTGCCTGAGCCATGGGATTGTAGACCCTTAAATGGAAATCAGGGAGGCTTCTGCCAGGCTGGTGGATGGGTTTCAGTACCCTCTCCTTTCAGTGGCTACACTGCAACATTTCACTGTGAATAAGTCCCCAGCCTACCATCTCAAGGGACCCCCCCCGTCCCCCCCCCCATCCCCGCCCCACCGCCGAGGCTGTGGGGAGGAAGGGCGGAGCATACACACAGAACCCACAAGTCGCTTGGCTAAGAGTATATGAAAGTTTGATCAGCATAGAGGGGAAAATAACTGCAGCTGGTGGGCAGGCAAAGTTAATGCCTGGAGCAGGGGCCAGGGGCAAACCTTGATGACGCTGGGCACATGCAGCTTGGGGGTTGCCAGACCAAAACAGGCATCAATTCCACAGAACAGCAGGATCGAGAAGATAATGGAAAAGTCTGCTACCAGAGCCCGGACCTGCAGAAAGGAGATGGACAAGTGAATGAAGCACCCTCCTGCTTCCTGAAGGACTGAGTCCTCCAGCAGCACAAGAACGGTTAAGAACTTGGGCTCTGAAGTCAGCAGACCTAGGTTCGAATCCTGGCTGTGCCCTTGCCAGCTGTGTGACCTTGGGGAAGCATATCGTCTCTTGGATTCTCAGTTTCCTCATCTGCAAAATGCAGATAATGACAGCACCTACCACATAGACATAAGTGAGCGCTGACACATTCAGAGGGCTTTGCATACATTACTGAAAGTGGGAAGTGTTATATCCACATGGCATGGTAGCCATTGCTGAAGATATTTCCTGGTATGACAGTCTGAACTCATAAGGGGTGGTGAGGGCAAGGCTAAAGTCTAATGGAAATCCTAGCTCCTGAGAATGTGTGGCACATTGCTGTACTGCCACCTGGGCTGGGAGGGAGCTCCTCGGTTCTGCTGGGGACCCCTGTCTGCTCTCAGACCTTCTATTCATGAGATGTCCTTACCCTCTTGCTCCGTCTCAGGATGCCCATCCTAGACCAGGTTCCTGACCTCACCCCCCTGCTCCTGACCAATGTCTACACTGCCACCTTGTCTGTATCTCTTCAGAGATAGCAGTTTCCAGAGAACAATAGGGAAAGAAGTTAGGAAGGGCAGGGGCAGGCGATGGATGACACATTGAATGCATTCCCTATACCCCCTACTCTTCTTTAAAATTGTTAGTAAAACAACATATACAATTAATTAAAAACCCACAGAGTGTAGAAAGCAAAGTCCCCTACGCACCTGTCCTCATTTCAGATATATCCATATGTCTGCTTGATTTTAGTTGTTCTGGTGATTTCCTCCATGTCATTATCTAATATGCTATACTTTTGGGGTGCCTGGGTGGCTCAGTCTGTTAAGCGTCCAACTTTGGCTCAGGTTATGATCTCACCGTTCATGAGTTCAAGCCCCACTTCGGGCTCTGGGCTAACAGCTCAGAGCCTGGAGCCTGCTTAGGATTCTGTGTCTCCTTCTCTCTCTGCCCCTCCCTCGCTCATACTCTGTGTGTATATCTCTCTCTTAAAAAAAAAATAATAAAAACATTTAAAAAACTTAATACGCTATACTTTTATATTTTGATTTACTAATTTAAAGCATCATCTATTGATAAAGATTTAGCTTACTTGCACCATCCTTCCTGCCCTTTCCTCATTCCCAATCTTTGCAAGTTATTTTTAACCTCTTTCTATGGGTTTCCTTTGTACTTCCAAGTTATACAATTAAACCTCTCTTTCCGCTGACTTTGCCAGTCCCTCTCATGCTCCATCATGTGAGGCTAGCTGCCCCCACCCCACCATCCTCTTCCATCCGTGACTCCTCCATGTTGGGCTTCACATTGTCAAGGCTGAGAACAATCATACTGTCTTCCATAAACATATGTTTTTTGTGTGTTTTATCTGTGAATTGATTCTAAAAGTTGAAAATCAACAACAGCTTAATATTACTACAAGCAGATAAAATATTGGTCATGGCAGAACCAAGCAGCATGCACATTTACAACTCTCTTTCTGCAATACTCCCAACATCCAGATCAAAAAGTTATTAAGTTAAACCAATGAATTTGCCATTTTTTAATAGGGTAAAGCAGTCCAATTCAGGCCATATACTAGGTCCAACCTAGTATAAAGGTGTATATAATAAACAGCTGTGAACTCTACCTTAAAAATGAAAATATAGCCATTCAGTCGATGCCTCTCTGTCATCCAGTGGCATCCCTGTCCCTGCTCTCTAGACAGATCCACTGCTCTGAATTTGGATTTAATTATTTCCATGAATGTCTTTATACTTTTACTAAATATGTATGCAGCCCTAAACAAAATATGACATTGTTTAGCACATTTTATTTATTAAAAAAAAATTTTTTTTAAGTAAGCTCTATGCCCAATGTGGGGCTTGAACTCATGACCACAAGATCAAGAGTCACATGCTCTACCTACTGAGCCGGTCAGGAGGAGCCCCCAGCATGTTTAAAAATTTTACATAAATGGTTTCATATTATTTGTAATATTCTGCAGTTTGCTTTCTTTGCTCAACCTTGTGTTGGAGCTATTTTTCCTTATGGATACATGTGGTTGTAGTCTATGTGTATACATTGCTGCTTTATGTTCCTATGACTGTTGCCCATTTCTGTCTTCATTCTCCTGTTGATAGGTCAATCTGGATTGTTTTCATTGTTTTCCTCTTAAAAATCAATGCTTCTAAGAGCATTCTTGCACACATGTGACAATTTCTCTGGGGTGTATTCCTGAGAGTGAAAATGCCCACTGGAAAATCATATTCATCTTCAGTTCCATCAGAGAGTGCCACTGGCTCTCTGAATTGCTTGCTCCTGTTTACACTCTCATCCGCTTTTCATCTCCAACATTTGTTATCCCTCAAGACCTTCATATTTTTACCAATCTGATGGATATGCAATGGTATAATCTCATCCTTCTCTGCAGTACTAAATCCCAGGAGGCAACAGAGTAATACGTAAGAAATTTGAGGGAGAAAAAGTTTGGGTAAAAAAATTTCCTATTATATGAATTATATTTCATTCTCCAGGAAATCAACATTCTCAGATGCAATCATGGCTCTAGAACTTTTATGTAAGAGGTGACTTGGATACGATCTAGTTGGAAGTGGAAGGGAAGGAATTTGTCTTGAGGATGCATTTGGGTTGCGAGCACTCTATTGTTTACTCAGCTTGTATGTTGCAAAGCTCCCTAAAGAGCCTTTTATTTAGTCCTTATGAAATATTGGAAAAATTCAATCATTCATATCAATTTTATCATCATCATCATCATCATTAGTTATAGTAGTTGTAGCAGTAGCCGTAATATTTATTTAAGATGGCTTTAGGAGAGTGCTCATGGGATTTATGGTGGAAGAGTGTTGTTAAAATTCTTCTGGGTGCCCCTTCCCATGGCACAGTTATTACTCACATATGCAAGTGCTGTTTTGATTAATTAATGTTTTATTCTGGCCAGAGAAAATGCAATTAAAACTAGTACTTAGCATCTCAATGGCATAAAAAGTCAAATACTCAGGAATAAATCTAATAAAAAATGTGCAAGAGTGTGGGGCATCTAGGTGGCTCAGTTGGTTATATGTCCACCTCTTGGTTTTGGCTCGGGTCATGATCACATGGTTTGTGGGTTTGAGTCCTGAGTCAGGCTCTGCAGGGACAGCTTGAGATTCTCTCTCCCTCTCTCTCTGCCCCCTCCCACTTACACTCTCACTCTCAAAATAAATAAATAAACTTTTTTAAAAATGTGCAAGAGCTTAACGCCAAAACCTAAAAAAATTATGGAGAGAACAAAGAACTAAACAAATGGTGAAGTATATAATATTCATGGTCAGAGACTCAAAATTTAAAAGGTGTCAGTCCTCCCCAAATTGACATTTTAAAAAAAATATTTACTTAGTTTGACAGAGAGAGAGAGAGAGAGAGAGAGAGAGAACATATGGGAGACAGAGAGAGAGGGAGAGAGAGAATCCCAAACAGGCTCTATGCTGTCAGTGCAGAGCCAGACATGGGGCTCAATCCCACAAACCTTGAGATCACGACCTGAGTCAAAATCAAGAGTTGGAAGCTTAACTGACTGAGCCACCCAGGCACCCCTGACATGTAGAGTCAATATAATCCTATCAAAATTCCAACAAGTTTTTATTTTAGTAAAATTTACAATGCTTTTTGGAAAAGAAGGACAAAGAAGGAAAGTTTGGTCTGTAAGGCATACAGGCTTTGTATAAGTCACATAAATGAAGACTATGATATTGGCATACAAATAAACCAGTCAAACAGAATAAAGAACCCAGAAACAGACCCCATCATATGTGAGCATTTGACATATGGCAAAGGAGGTACTGCAGAGCAATGAGAAAGGATGGTCTTTAAAAACAAATTTCTGTGTGTGTGTGTGTGTGTGTGTGTGTGTGTGTATGTATCTGTGTGTGTGTGTGTGTGTAGAAACACTATCTCACACTATATGTCAAAAGTAATTCTGGTAGATTGTGAATATAATGTGAAAGGAAAAACAATGAAGCTTTTGGAAGATAACAGAATATCTTATGTCCAATAGTCTCCTTGAGGAACATTTTGGTATCTTTGATTATAATAAAACTAAGAATTTCTATTAACCAAAAGATACCACTAAGAAAGTAAAAAGGCCAGTAACATAGAAGATATCTGCAACACATATGATCACAAAAAGGTTTCTATCCTTTTTCTGTATAAGGAATTTCAAATCAGAAAGAAAAAGACAGACCACCCAATAGAAAATGTGCAAGAGATTTAAATAGGCACTTCGAAGAAGAAAGTCAAATGTCTATATAGCCAACAAACACATAAGATTTTCAACTTCATTAGTCATTGGGAAAATGAACATTTTAAAAACACAATGAGATACTACTACACAGAAAGACTAAAGATAAAACTCTAACAATACCAAGTGTTGCCAAGGGGACTTGACAATAAGAGAACTCAGTTCTCTCTGACTCTACATCCATGCTCTTAACTTGAAAAACCCTGGTGAGCCAGTGCTGATGTGATGTCCATCCTGTCAGTGGGCCACAACCCTCACAAGGAGACCCAGTGAGGCTTCCTTGTAAATTGCCTAACTGTAGGTCCCCTCCTAACTGCAAGGTGAGCTTACCTTGGTAGGGAAATAGCGGCTGAATTTGAACTTCTTCAGGGTCAGGGTCATGGAGTACGTCCCAAAGAAAAGGATGAAGGACATGAGTGCCAGGTCTGGGATGAACTGGCAGGAATTCCCCAGCAGCTGCCCACCGTAGTTCAGACACTCCTTCTTGCTCAGCAGGGACCAGTCCAGCGCTGTGAGGTTAAGGGGGTTGTACTTGGCGATGAAGCACAGGAGAGAAAGGGTCAGGGTCTTCCTGGGGGTTCAGCTGTATCCTCCCCCCTGTAGTCCCCAGGCAGCCCACACACCCCTCCCATGCCTCTACTGCCCCACTGGTCTCTCTCCTAGCTCAACTCTCCTGCTTTCCCTGTTCAATGCCACTGGTCTCAGCCAGGCTGGTCCACTCTGTCCTCAGAACAGGTTTTGTGTTTCCTTTGTTCCCCTTCTGTCTGTGTTGGTCCCTGGACCTGGAATGTGCTTCTCTCTATGAAACCAACTTTCCCAGCCTTCAAGACCAGATCACATTCTACTTTCTCTCTGAGGCTTTCCTCTCCAGCTTGCAGGGTACCCTCCTGTCTCCATGGCTAGAAGGGCACATTTGGCCTATATTTGACACATGGCGTGCTCTGCTTTTGCTGTTTCATTACCTTTCATGTTTGTCTACACACGCATATTACAAGCAAGTTTGAGGGCAGGGGCCACGTCTGTCTATGTCCTTTTAGCTCTCAGAGTGCACACAGCTCCTTGCACATAGTAAGTATCCAGGCATAGACACTGGCTGATTCCAGCCTTCCTCCCTCAAAACCAGAATTTGAAAAATCTTAGGTTATTTTGCCAACTGAGCAGTCAGCTGCTTATGCAGGGGTAACTAAAGGAGCAACCTCAAGGGATCCAAAAAGTCCAAAGATCTCCCCCAAAGCCCGCCAGGGGCTGCCCTTCTCCTGGTTTTGGACTTCCCACCATTGGAGCCGCTTAGGCTGGATACCTCTCCTGAGGGCCACTACTCTTCATTACTGGGAGAGGCAGACCAGACCTGATCGGGACTTGTGAGCACACAAAACAGATCAGATTCATCGAGGGGGGATTAATAACCTTTCTGGGGCTGGGGGGGGGCGGTGGCATTGTTGGCTGGAGTTGGAGGTGCTAGGTAGAAAGGCAAGAAAGAATATAGAAAGATGGCTAGGAAACTGTGACTATACCACTTTTGTGGCCCTGTTTACTATTCCTCACCCCTACCTCCCCTTCGTATGTGTGTGCATGTGCTTGTGTGATATTTCTGCACATTGATTTAGTAGAATGAGATGTGTTTTAAAGGGGGGCGGGGGTTGGCAGTATGAACTTAAGATAAAAATGTGCATTTCCACTGCTCTGCAGGTGATCCTGATGCACAGCTGGGACTGACCCCTGCAAGTCTGGGTTGCTAAAATGTTCTGTTTTCCCAACTTCTCTCTCTTTCCCCACAAACAAAAGCCCTCAAATATCTGAATAAGTGGAGAAGACTTACCAGAGAGGTGTTGGTGTTTGGCGTCAGCAGGGCTGAAGCATTGAACACGGTTGTATTCGCTGTGGATGAGCACAGAACATGGGAACGCATCAGCAGCTGCTGGGCTGGGAGGCTGCAGCCCCCACCCGGCCTCCACCTTTCCCATCTCCTGCCATTTCTTAGAGCCCGGGAGCGGCCTCCCTCATGAGGGCAGCTCATCGCACCCAGCCCCTCTCCACTCTCCTCACTTTGCCCAGTGAGGACAGGGGTGGTGGAGGAGTCCGGGTCACAGCTCTGACAGACCCACTGGGCCAGGCTAGGACAGCTCCTATCTCACCGTGAAGGGCTGGCTTTAAAAACCAAAGTGAGGAATCTGCTGCCAAGACAAAGTGCCGACACAAACTGGTGAATAATGTGCCTTGTGAATCCCTACCAGCAACTGGCTCCACGTCTGTGCTCTTAGACATTTTCAGAGGACTTACTCTATGCCATGCACTATGCCAAACCTTACACACATCATCTTGCTAAGTTCCTAAATCCCCAAGTAGTCTCCCCACTTTTTAAAGATGAACTGAGGCCCAGGGAGATTAAGTAACCTGCCCGTTGCCCAAGGTCACATAGTTACTACTTGGAGAAGTCATGATCCATCCCACACAGGTTGGCCCAGAGCCTGTACACCTTCAAGCCCCACACAGCAAATATCCTTGCCTGTACCTACCCTCCCCCCTCCCACACACACGCTTCTCTTCTCTACTCTACCTGTCCAAATGTGTTTTTAGGTCAACTGTAAGAAACACACTGGCTTTGATATTAAATTTTCTAATCTGCCCCTTGAATGCAAGGTGAGAAAAATTAAATCCAAGTCCAGGATCTGAAGGAGAATCAGAGTCCAGAGATGCTGCTCTTAGCTATTTACCACATCCTTTGTTTGGGTACTCCCTTTCCCCAGCCTCAGTATCCCTAATTGTAAGTGGAGCATACAAAACTTCCCATCACAGGCCACAAGAAGAATTGAGAAGAACTGTAATTCCCTTCCTGTGGGATGTAGCCATTCATTAAAAAGACAGGCCTTGGAGGCTGCTGTTTGCCTTCTCTCTTGCTCCTGCTCAGCATGGGTAGAGAAGGGCTAGGTCCTTCTTGCCTTTCTTCTCCAGGTGGAAGGTGATTAAGTAGTTCCTATGCAGCAGGTTTGGGGAGGGAGGGAGGGAGGAGATCTGCTAGCCAGTTTTCTGGCAATAAATCTGAAATACACTGCAAGTCCCATTTGGCTCCTGCTGGCTATCCATGGTTGATTGGGGACCCAGAGTGAAGTAGAGGCTATTCTTGAAGCTTCCTTCAACCTCCAACAAACTGTTGTGGGGTGGATGTGATCACAGGACCCATCTGTGTAGTCCACTTCTAGGGCAGTTGGGGATGGAAGTGGCCAAGGAATTCAGTCTTGACCTAGGGCAGAATATTCCTAAAAGTTCTCCAAACCAGAGGTTTGTTATTATTCTGAAGAATGCTTCACTTACAGAAATCAGGACATCTGCTGCCTTACCTCATACCACTGACCAAGAGAACGTGATGCAGTTACCAACAAAGCATAGAAAGTGGGCAGGAAAGCTAACTTAGGCCTACCCACACAAATGCTAGAGGATTCCCAGCTAATGCTAGAGACTGGAAAGTTCAGGCACCTTTCCATTGCCCAAGCTTGTCAGACCAGATATTCCTTTGATGTCTTCAGCTTAGGCTTAGCCATTCTTTTATATTGGGTAGGGTTTATCTGAAAGCCACTTTGAGATGAAGAAGGATGAAATATAACATGGAAAATTCCAGAAAGGGTCCAAGTATCAAATATTTTTAAATTCTAGTGTTTACAAAGTAGTACTCACTTGGGATTGAAAGCAGCCAAATCAGTGTGTGCAGCATCCATAAATAGAATACAAATCAGTTACAATGGAAACAAGATTAAATTTAAAAAGAGAGCACCCCCCTACAACAAGCTCTTAGGATGAAGAGAGATGGACACTGATAGGGTGCCATAGCCAGACTGGGCTTTCCAGTAAAGCTAGGAATATGGAACATTTTGTAAGCAATTGGCCCATGGACTGGGAAAGAAACCTTCCTCAGTTAGTTCCCCCCACCCCATCTCCTAATGTCTAGGACTTTCCTTTTCACATTATAATCAAAAGTAACTTGTCCTGATTCCAGTTCCTTTACTCTTGGTGGAGAAACTGAAAATCTAATCTTACTAGAGTTAGTGGCTAATAATGGTCCCGTATTACTAATTAATAGTTCAATAGAGCAATGGTTCTCACACTTAAATATGCATCAGAATCACCTGGAAGGCTTGTTAATATACAGCTGGCCCTACCCCAGAGTTTCTGATTTAGCATGTGTGGGGTGAGGCCCAAGAATTTGTATTTCTAATTTCCTGGAAGCTGCTGCTTCTGGGGACCACAGTTTGAGAACCACGGCAATACAGGGACTCAAAAGAATGAGGCAATGTCAGGCACCTGGGCAAGGGCCAGAGGGGACACTATTTGGAGGCAAGTGGATTTTATTATGGCCCTCAAATCCAACATTATTTGCTCCTACATCACCTGTTCTTAGGGCATGTCCATGTTTGGTTTCTCCTGCAGATAGAAGATTCTCTGAATGGCTGAAGTGCCACCCACATATGACCCCAGAATTTGGACAGTTTCTAAAAGAGATCAAGGCCATGTACTTCCAAAAGGCACATTTGTGGGAACATTTGTGTTCAGTCAGTGCAATAAAGCCACAGTTCAGTGGGCACAAGCAGCAAATGGGAGTGCCCTGATGGGGCCTTGGCCACGGAGGTGAGATTCACTCTAGGACACGAGTGAGAAGGGCGTGTAGGTAGGATCTCCTTGTTCCCACAGCAAGCAATGTGCTCTGGCTCAGGACAAAGGATAGCTTCACCTCTTTATGGATTTTCATGAAATAACCCAAAATTAATGATAGACAAAAATTAAGTCTAGACTGCTTTACAAAACCAGTGCAGTGACAGAGGGAGAGAGTACAAAACTGTACTCCCTGAGGTCAGGACATCTTCATCTCCATGAGGCCTAGCCTAAAACAGGGTGCACAATGATTGTATAATATTTTTGATTGACTTATGATCTTTTAATCAATAAGTTGTGTTACAGTGCTGAACACACAAAATCTACTTATGTCAAACTCCAATCCAATCTGGGTATAGATTTGAAAGCCTCACAAGAGTTCTATGAGACTGGCAGGGACAGCATTGATATCCTTCTATTACAGCCAGGGAAACTGAGGTTCAGTGTGAATTGGGTGGTCTCTGGACCTCAGTTTGCTCTCTGTGAGTCCAGCTTGGTAGTGTCAGAGATATATGAATGCATCTCTCTTCTCTCTTCTCTCTCTCTCTCTCTCTCTCTCTCTCTCTCTCTCTCTCTCGATATACAGATATAGATCTAGGTATAGATCCATGAGTGTCCTTCCCTGCTCTGTAGCATCCTGGGCACTCTGGGCACATTCCACTAGAGACTCTTAGGGGCATGACTATGACTGTGAAGGAGGCCAGTGTTTCAGCCTATAGGAAGCCCTAACTTTACAGATGACACTTTTATGGTCAGTAAGGAACTCCATGGGAATGGCACTGAGTATTATCAGGTTGACCAGTTGGTTGAGTCAACCTCCCACCCAGTGAAGGGATTCTTTTAACACCCTTGGTAGACGGACATCCAGAGAGTGTCCAGGTATCTTGTGACCACCCAAGGGGACTGATACTTCTCAGGGTGATATCTCCTACATTTGAGTAGAGAGTTGTGGTGGGGGGAGAGTGAGTAGGTGGGGGCACAGGGCATGTCTGGGGTTACCGGTCACCTGTGTCAGGGGCGACACACTCGCATTTGTAGGTGGTGATGAAGTCAGGCTTAAAGTCCATGTTGATGGGGTAGTACTTGAAGGCACCGATCATCTTCTTGATGGCATCATAGATGAAGATGAAGCTGATGAGGGTGGAGAATCCCTCTTCGGTGAAGCGGGTGATATACTTGATGATAAAGCTGGCATCTGTGGCCACCAGGATAAGGCACTGGATGGCTGAGTGTAGGCCAATCCAGAGGCGGAACTCCATGTAGTCCAGGCCATTGCCTCTGGAAGACAGAGGGAAGGGAGGGACCTCCAGCCCAGGGCTCTTCACCGTGCTTGGTTCTCCAGACTCACCCTGAGTGGATCATCTGTCCCTCATGTGCCACAGATGCCCTCCTAGGAGCTGTGAGAACACTAGGGACAGGGACAATTCCTGGGTTGGGTTGTCTCCTCTTTGTAAATTCTGGGAAAGAATTTCACAGGGGTGGCAGGAAGAGGCTAAGACATCTCAGTTCTCACAACTTTGATAACAAACACCCAGGGTAAATGAAAAACAGGGAATATCAGAGTGACAGAGCTGGGGGAGGCCTTAAAATAGACTTATGTTGTAGATGAGGCAACTGAGCCCAGGGTGATCACAGGAGTTGCCTGGGTCAGGATGTGGCCTTTGGACCTCCAGCTCAAGACTGCACTGGCTTCCCATCACAGTTGCTTACAAGCACAGTGGTGTGAATTGTTTCCTCTTGTCTTGCCTCCATGTCTCCCTATCAGCTATGCTAAAAAGCACTAAGATAGCTTAGAAGCAGGTAGCTGGAGAGAGTCAGGAAGGACCTCCCGGCAGTCCTTCCCATAGGTAAAGACAGCTTTGATACCTCCTCCCCCTGCCTCCCTTTTGGGCCTATTCTCCTTCCTGGCCTTAGTGTACTGCCCTAAGTGTGAGAGCAGGCACTGGGAACTACCAAGGGCACCTACTTGCTGAAGTCGAAGAGGAGCTTCTCAAAGATGAGGATGGGCCCTGTGCTGCTGAGGATGATGAGGGGCTGTCCCGAGAAGAGGCAGAACAAGGAGCCGGCCATGGCAGTGCCTAGGAAGCTCTCCATCACTCCCTGGGAGATGAGGAATATGAGTCTCAGCGGAAGCTGGAGAAGGGGCCTCTTAGCATAGGTTAGAACCCAGCCAAGGGCCCAGGCTACTGTGCTCATCTGTATTCCAGGCCCTCTCCTCCAAAAATTCTGCTTCCTATCTCCTATTCTACAACCCCTGCATCACCACTGTTAGTCTCAATTTCCATTTGGATAAAGGTCCCACATGACTTCCTTTTGGCACCCTACAGCTTAGAAAATAGGGCTGCCAGTGGATGTGCATGTGATTGTCCTCATGCCCAGTCTACTCCCAGAGGACAGTCCATTCGTCCATCCAGTTATTTATTCATTCAAACATCTGTTAGGTGCTTTCAGAGGTCAGACCACTCATTTGCTCAAAATCCTTTAAATAAGTTAGAAAGGGAGGGAGCCAAACCATAAGAGACTCTTAAAAATGGAGAATAAACTGAGGGTTGATGGGGGGGGGTGGGAGGGAGGGGAAAGTGGGTGATGGACATTGAGCACTGTTGGGATGAGCACTGGGTGTTGTATGGAAACCAATTTGACAATCAATTTCATATTTAAAAAAATAAAGAAAAGAAAAAAAGAAAAAAAATCCTTTAAGTGCCTGCTCTGTACCAGCCATTTTGTTAGGTATTGGGGGCCCATCAGTGAACAAGATAATGCATCTTCAATCTAATGGGAAATACAAACAAGTAATCAGACAATTTCCATACAGCACTTTCTCAACCTTAGTATTATTGACATTTTGGGCTAGATAATTCTTTGTTGTAGGGGGATGTCCTGTGCATTTTAAGATGTTTAGTTAGCAGCATGCCTGGCTTCTACCCACAAGATGCCAGTAGCACCACCCCCTCCCAGTTATAACAATCCAAACTGTCTCTAGATATTGTTCAATGTCTCTTGAGGGTCAAAATCATTCCTTGTTGAGAATCACTGCCAAGGAGTGTGATAACCAGGGATAAGTTCAAGGTGTCATAGGAACACACAGGAGTAAGGGGAGTGGTCAGAAAGACTTCCTAAGAGGTATATATGTAGCAGCTGAGACCCAAAATATCAGCACGGAATTGACCAGAAAAGGGTAAGCGGGGTGACAAAAAAAGACTGTCCCAGGAAGAGGGACTCTTATTTACAAAGGCTGGAGCTGAAAGGGAGGATGCCTTTGAAGAAGTGAAAGATGATCAAGATTGATGGAAAACAGAATGGGTAAGAACAGGAATCTGCGAAAGGGTTCCTTGGGAGAGGAGTCTTGAGAAGCAAGTAGGGCCATGTCATTCATGAAGGCCATGTGGGGAAGCTGGGACTTATGAGTCATGGATGATACGTGCATACCTGAGTGAACCATGGTGTCACTTGCTATATTGGGGGTAGCAGCAGGTCTAGAGGGAAGGCAATGGATGCAATGCTGGCCCTGTGCATTGGGGGATTCCTGGGGGCAGCCATGTGGACATACCCAGGAGATAGTTGGATATTGGACCTGCAGCTCAGGAGAGTGGTGTGGTCTGAAGAGAAGCATTCATCTCAATGTATTTGGGAAAATAGGTCTTCCATCTTGATGTCTGAGTTTTCCAATGGTTCTACCCTGAAGGTCCCATGGGAAAAGCCCCTTGCCTGGGATATGGGCTGGTATCTCTGTTGACTGAGGTTTTCCCCAGGGAGGCCTCTGTTATTGTCATGGTAAGAGCTTACCATCTTTCTAAACATGTCTTAATTCCAGCTAAGAATTTAAGAGTGTTTAAAAAAATGTGCAGAGAAGTCCATAATTAATAACTTAATTGTGCTGATTGTTCATTCACACCTCAATGGGGAAAGTATCAAATAACAAAACAGATAATTCCCCTTAAAAGTCTGAGCATCGCATAACGTATAGAATTGTTAAATCACTATGTTGTATACCTGAAAACTAATATAACATTGCAAGTCAACTATACTTCAATGATAAAAATTAACAAAAAAGACTAGAGGGCAACTGACACTGCTTAATAAATATAACAAAATAAACTAAAAAGTTTGATCTATTTATGTTATCCTTACATTGGACTTTAGTAACATGATTTAACTTTAGATCTTTTAATAATGTTGGTTATTATTTTTTTTGAATGGCAAAGGATTACAAAAAGTGATGGTCTGAACCCCATGGTGGATGAAACCCAAGCCTTGGTTTTGGGATAATGGGATGAAGCTCATTACTGCCACCTGGTGGCAGCAGCTTTTATGGAGGTTTGCACTCATGTTCACAGTCCGCACACACCTGATAATTGTCAGTGGCATCCCCCAGAAGCCCACCAAAGGTGATTGCGTTGGTGATACAGCCGAGGTAGATGAACAGGATGGCAGAGATGGACTGAATGTGGAAGCCATCGTAGAAATCACTTAGGAACCAGGGCAGCTTCCTCTTGATATCCAGACGCAGGCCACCGAAGAACCTGCTCAAGACAGGCCCGGGGGCTGCTTTCTCACCACAAACACCAGTGCAGGGTCAGGGCTATTTACAGGAGCCTGCAGAATCTGGGGCAAGGAAGGGAACTTGACTAGAGGTGGATGGGGACAGGGATCTTTCCACCAGAACATTTAAAGACAGGGAAGGATTTTCATAGGACTGAAAGTTTGTGGTCAGCAACATCCCTACTGGAAAGGTGGTCACAGGCGGCCTGGATGGGAGAGGGAAAGCCTGATGGGAACATGTCCTGGAGTAAATCTAACATTCCATGGGGAATGGAAATCCTGGGGTCCACAGAAATCCTGGCCGTCCTCCTCAGTGATGTCCCTGATCATCTGCAGGACACCTCCCTGTGTTTGGTAAACATAGATGCGTCCAACTTTAGGAGAGAGTTAGACATCCCATATTTATCAAGGATAGGTTCTTAATCTTATAACTAGTTTCTTTATTCTCTGGAACAACTGAGTGGGGAATTTTAGGCTTAGAGATAGTGTTTACTGGGTATACTATTCCCCATAGCCCCTAATGCAATGCTTGGCATGGAGCAGGGTTTCTTAGCCTTGGTATCATTGACATGTAGGGCTGGGTAATCCTTTATTGTGGGGCTGTCCCATGCATGTAGAATGTTGAGCAGCATCCCTGGCTTCTATCCCCTAGATGCCAGCAGCATCACCCCTCTAACTGTGACAAACAAAAATGTCTCTGGACATTGTCAAATGTTCCCTGGGGGAGGATGGGGGTGAAGGCAAAGTTACCTCCGATTTGGAACTACTGGCTGGCATAGAGCCAAAGGTATATAAAACAGGACTCCATTCTCAAAGTCATAATTTACATATAGCTTTGCAGGGCCATGTCCTTGTCCTTTCCTAAATTATTCCAAGAACCAGCAAGGAAACCCAAGCCAGGAGATTCCCTCCATCCTTTCTCTTTTTAAAGAAAAAGAGAAAAGAAAAAATTTCAGATGGTACTGTTATGGATTAAATTGTGTCACCTCCAAAAGACACATTAAAATCCTAACCTCTATACCTATCATTGTGACCTTATTTGGAAATAGGGTCCTTGCAGATGTAATAAAATTAAGATGAAGTCACTGCGGTGGGCCCTAATCCAGTATGGCCGGTGTCCTCATACAGAGAGGAAAGTGTCATAGGAAGACACACACAGGGAGAATACCACGTGAGGACACAGGCTGAGATGGAGCTATGTGGCTGCAAGCCAAGGACACCAAGGGTTGGCAGCCACCAGAAGAAGCTGGGGAGAGGGAAGGGAGGATCCCACTCAGAGTCTGGGAGCTGGTCTTGCCCACACCTTGATTTGGAACTTTTACCTCCAGAACTGTGAGAGAAAATTTCTATTGTATAAGCCACCGAGAATGTGACACTTTGTTATGACAACCCTAGAAAACTCATACAGGAACACAGAGTATCTAGAGAAAAGTTTGGGTTTCTCCACTCCTGTGCTGGGCCCCACTTCCCTTCTGCTGCAACCCTTATGCGGGATCCAGAGAGGTTTGGAGGGCGTGGGGAGGAAGAGTGCAGAGGCCAGACCCCATGGCCGGGAGGGGGCGCTGCAGGCAGAAGTGGAGAAGGTTCCCGCAGGTGGGTGAGGGGAGAAGCCTAGAGGGCGGCTGGCGTAGCCGTCAAGCCTGGGGTGGGCACCTTCCCGTCCAGATAAGCTCTTCCCCGATTTCGTGCATGGCTGGCATCTCTCCGTCCTCCCCGCTGCTCCCTCCGCCGGCCCCGCCGCCACTGCCGCCGCCTCCCGCGCCGCCTCCAGCAACCGCTCCGCCTCCGCCCACAGAGCCGTTCATCTGGCCTAGCTCCGTCAGGGAGAACACGGATTTCCTGTACGGAGCAAGGGGCAGGTGACAGCAGGGCTCCCAATCCTGGGACAAGCTTAGCTGTTCTAGAACTGTTCGGAGAAAACCTCTGACCTCGCCCACAAAAATCGTGAAGTATCTTAAAATGCAGAGACAAATGCCGAAAATGAACTTGCAATACCCATGCACGGGTCACCCACACTTTATAGATGTTCATATGAAGCATATTGCTTGTTTTTTTGTTTTTTTGGTTTTTTTGGTTTTTTTTTTTTTTTTTTAGAGAAATAAAACGACACCAGAAAAAGAAATAGTATAAACTCATTCATGCTGACCAGAAAAGCCAGAGACAGACAGACTCGGAGCTCCCTTTGTACCACTGCCCTCTTCTGCCACCCCTCCATCCACATACATACCTCTTATCAGCAGAGGGCACTTTCTTGGGGGGCTCAATTCGGATATTTGGGTCCCATTCTCCAGGGGGAAGGACAATGACCTCATCCAGAAATTCATCAATCCCTGCTATCAGATCTTCCCGATTTCGGGCTTTATAGGCCACGTCACTGAAGAGCTGGGGAGGAAAGAGTAAGGGGACGTCTTGCTGACTGTCTGCTTCTTATCCACATCCTGGGAACACATCACATATAGTTTTGGAGAAGATTCCTCTGAACCATTGCTCCTGCCAGCTTACCCTCTGTCTTTGAGGTAAGGACAGAGCCCCTCAGGTGAAATTAGATACAGTGGGGAACAGCAGGGCCTTGGGGGAAGACCTGAAGGCCAGGTCTCTGTGTCCTAGCTGTAGGACTTTGGTTGAGTCACTCAACCTTTCTGTTGTCAGTTTTGCACACAGCAAGCTCATTAGAAAACCTATGCAGAGTCCAGTCCAAGAAGCTCAGATACTTTAAATCTGATTATAACTTCCTAGCCCCTCAGCCTTGGAGGGTCAGGCTGCATCATTCCAGGTTGTTTCCAGGGTGTTCTTTCTGATTTACAGATCATGCCTGTGTTTAAAGTCCTCTAGGCTCCCCACCACCCCAGGCACAGAGGGAACACTACGCTGTGCCTACAGGCTCTGTGTAGTCTCTAGCTCACCTCTTGCTCTTGAAGCTCTTACACTGAGCCTAAGTCAAACCACTTTTATCCAGCGTCTCCATCTTCAAGCTTTGGCTCTTGTTCTCTTTGTCTGGAATGCCTGCCTCTTAGGCTTATGCAAGGTCTATGTAACTCCTGCTCATCCTTAGCTTAAAGGCCCCTCCTATGTGAAGCCTCACCTGGCTGCCTGGACAGTTAGCATATGGTTCATTTTAGAATTACAGGTCTGTCTCTCCCACTTGATTAGTGCTCCTAAAGGGCAGGGACTGTTCCCTGATTCTTATAACCCTCAGTGCCTTGCACAAGCCTGGCATACAGTAGGTGCTCATATGTGCCTATTGGATAAGTGAGTGAATAAAGGCACAGTGCTTGTTGCAGGAGCCATGACATTCTGGAGTACGTGCTTCTTGTTCCCACTTACATCGTCTACCATGAGGGTTGCAATGGCACGGCCAATTTCATTGTAGGATTTTGATCTCCCAGAAGGTCCAAGCAATATGAACAGAAATCTGCAAAAATATGATGGAGGAGGAGGAGGAGGAGGCAGAGGAGGAGGAAAGTGAGAAGGAAAAATAGAAGCAGGTGAAAAGGATTCTCTGGCCCTGGACATGATTCATTAACTCATGAATTGACCATACACTTGTCCCTTCCCTCCTTTGAATCCCACACTTGCTTTGCAGAGGCACCTCTTCACTCCCTCCAGCTCCCACTTGAGCATCCTCACCATTGTCTTGTTGTCCAAGCCCAGCCAATGGTCTGTCTCAGCTGTTGGCTTCTTTTTTTAATGATTATTTAAAATAAAATCTAAAATACTGCCCTAGTCAGAAGACTTTCTTCCCCAGCAATTCCCTAATTTTCCTTCCACATTTTAGGGGTGTCTCCAATAGCACTTTGGGACCACTGCCTGGACAGCTGGCTTCCTTCAAGCGGGTGTGGGGGCAGATTTCAGTGGCCCTCACCTGGTGGGGACAGGGACCTCAGTCACTCCTCCCAGCATGGCTGACTGGATGAGACGCACAAAGGCAATAAATGGCTGGTCCAGGAAGTCCACCTCACCCACGAGTACATTGGAGGCTTCTGAGTCCTTGGGGATCTTCTTCATGAATTTGTTTTTCCGCTGGTCAGGGAGGGGAAAACAAGATACCCATGGATACTCACGTCAGTGGTTTCAGCTCTCAATCCCTCACCCCCCTTCAGATTGCTGTGAAGGCCTAACTTTAAAAAAATTCTCCATGCACTTCTCAAGAGACTGAAGTAACCAAACACTTTCCCTATTCTGCAGATGAGGAGACTCAAAATTGGTTAACCCCAGGACCAAGTAAGCCTTAGTAGATGGGAAGGAACAGGCAATGATCTGAACCCTAAGATATTCCTTGATGGGGGAAAACTTTGCTCAACTGAAGTGTGAGTCAAGGGGTCAAAGAAGAGAGCTCAGGCTTGCTGGCCATCAGGCCTTATCTCCCAGCCCCCTGCAGCACAAGCAGATGGGAGTCTTGGCTCTTCCACACCAGGTGCCCAGCCCTCCCTCTCTGCCCTCACCTTGGGTGACTGTGGAAAGGATGAGGCCCATTCTGATGACAGGGCAGACATGCTTTGTTTTCCCTTTGCCATCAGCTTCCTGGTTGACAGGAGCCCCTGGACCCCACCTCCAAATCTGTGAGAGACTTCTGTGCCCCTGAGTCACCCCCAGGGGAACTCCCAGGAAACTCAGCTTCTGAGACTTTCCGACTTAAGACCACTGAGATGCTGGGGGCTAGTGTCTGTTCAGGGCAGGAAGGTCAAATAGGCAGAGCGAGTGGGGTCCAATATAAGAAGCACAGGAGGCAGGCCCTCATCCCAAACTTATTCCCACTCTGTCCGTGTATGACTTCATTCCTAGGGTTAAGATACTGACTCCTCCTGAGTTCTCTTTTATAATGAAAATGCCTCAGGGACAGTCATGTACAAGCCTCTTCTCAGTCTTTAACATCATAGGTTACGTTAGTTTTTCAGATTGCTTCTCCTTGGGTACAAGGGGATGAACAAGGGACAGAGAGTTAATTTTGTACAGAGAGGATGGAGAGGAAGGCTTTTGTGGGGGCAGGGCTGGTGGAAGTCCAAAGTGGCCAACAAAGGAAGAAAGGGCCAGAAGGGGGAGACAAGTGCTAACGAGAGATCCCGTGGACACCACAACATTGCCCCCCAATCCCTCCTTGTCTGGAATCTCTCCTATTTCTCATAAGCACAGTGTAGACACAGATTCCTTGTGTCTCTTCCTGTTCCATGTCCCTGGGCACAGGCAGGGGTTACTCTCTGATGCACTCATGGGGGGCATGATACAGACTGGGCTCGGCAGCCTACCAGCAGAAGAAAAGGCATGTGAGCAATGGCTGCACCCTTATAATCTTTGAAATCTAAACAAATAAGCAAACAAAACTCTTCACAGCCACCCAGCTAATAGCACCAAGGACCCTAACAGTGAGAATAAGTATGGCCAGATGTTAAATGAGAAATCCAGAGTCCCAAAGGTTCAAAAAGTCCCTTTGTTTCAGGCATAGTCAGCTGATTCATAAGGAGGTTCTTCAAGATGGAGGGTTGGGTGTGCCAAGCAGGTGCTGTCCCCCTGACAGGACAGGAGGAGGGGAGGGGTGGCAGGAATGCCCTGGACCTTGAAAACAACAATGCTTTGGCGTTATCCAACCAGCACATCCATAACGCAGGAGAGGAGAAGGGGCCCTTGCAGATTGTGACATGTTTGGTAAGGAGGTCGCCATGGTAGTGTCCCAGAAATGAGCCACACTGGCATTCTGGCCCTCGTGGCTTGGCGACAATCTGGACATGGGTTTGTCTAACCGGGGCCCTGCCGACCCCACTTCCTGAACTCCATGGGAACTCTGGCCCACCTCTGCTGAGTCTCTGCACACAGTGAATCCACGCTCTGCTCACTAGAAACCTGTTGACCTGTCTAAGGCAGGTGTGGAGTTTTAAAGAAAGATGGACCTAAAGGGCACCCACTGGCCTGCGAGCCATTGACCCCACAACAAGCAATGCTGCTGCAAATACTGAGAAGCAGCATCACTCAATCAGTCGGGGGAGCTGGATGCCGGGCTCCAATCCCTAGATTGATGCAGCTTTGCCTGGGGAAAGGGATAGCTAGCATTCTTATTACCACTTAGATATTTATTTAAATAGTCTCTGAAAGACTTTTACTAGGCAGTGCTTTCTTATGGTGGCTTTACCGTCTGTGTGCGTGACTATAGTAAAGTGGGTTTCCTCTCTAAATAATATTCCAGAATATTCCTTCCCAAGTCACCCCAAACTAAGGACTCTAGAATCAGATTGCCTGGGTTAAATCATAGTTGTGTTACCTTTCAGCTACAGGAACTTGGGCACATTATTTAACTGCTTTAAGCCCTCAGTGTCCTCATCAGTAGAATGGAGATGATAAGCATACCTTTGTGATGCAAACAAAAAGCTCTGTGCAATGTAGTGCATGCAGCATATGGACCTGAAATGTTAGTTGATGCTGTTATTGTTATTATTTTAGCCACCAAAGGGACTTTGGGACTCTGACATGAAGGACTCTTTTTGTTTTGCTTTCCACTAAACTTGGGGGTGCCTTGAAGGCCTGGAGGTCACCCACGCTCCTGAGGGATTCTCATCAAATTTCAGGTTTCCTCCATCACCTTTCTTCCTATTTCTGGAGGCACAGGCAAGGGGACCATCAAGATGTATGAGGGTTACAGTTGAAGGTGGCCGCCACTAGAGTACCCCAGGGGCAAAGTCACAGGGTACCTTGGTTGTGGGCCTTAGAACTTGGACTCAACCTGTTTGTAGGATTCTGATCTCCTCATGGAGGTTTCAGCCAAGCTGGTGGGAGACAAGAACTGATGTCCTGCCCTGGCCTAGGAGAAGACACACTAGTGGGCAGTCCAGTCAATCCACTGGCAGTGTTGTCTCCACAGTCAGGCCCCACTGCTTTTCTCTGCCAACCCAAGTCCCCACTCCATCCTTAAATCCACGACCTCCATGCTTGGGGGTCGTGGAGAAGGTGAGACTGTGTGCTGGTCTTCTTCTGTCCAACAAATCCCAAGTTCAGGGACAGCTGGCACCTCATCTGATCATACTTCTCTGTCCCCCACTCCCTGAGCACCTGGCACAGAGCCAGCATGTAGGGCTTAGTGAGTACCTGACTGATGGGCTGGGCAGTCACAAAGGCAGCCCAGAGCCCCCACCTGGGTCCTCCCTGGGGACTCCTATTCCTTCATGGGAGTGGAGTTCTGCCCGTAGGGGCTCCCTGTCCCTGAAACCAAAGGCACCTTCCCACCCTGCACCTTCACGGTGGCCAAGGACCAGGCCTTTACTACCTGGTCTGTGTTTGGGGTGCGAGAAATATCATTCATGCTCCTGCTCTGGGCGTGACCTAGGAGAGAAGGAAAAGAAGGTCCATCAGGGGAAGTCAGGCTCCTGCAGGTCCTTTTCCCTTGGTCCCTCCACATGCTTCTCCCGGCTTCATAACCAAAGCAAGACCCCCTGTCCCCTCATCGCTCGGCCCCTTGGAGCTAGCCTCTGCTCCTTTTCCTTCCCTTTCTTCCCTTCTACTGCAGGTTCTCCTTTCCATTCTCACCCCTCAGTCTGCTACACTCTGCTTTCTATTCCTCCACCCCACCTTCTTGGGCAGAGACCGAGATGTCTGCTCTGCGCCAGGCCCTGGAGGAGGTGAGGGACACAGACACGTGATAAGGTGAGGTGCCAGTGTCACTGAGTTTGGGCTTGTTGGAGAAAGAAGACCAGTTTCACCTCTGTCCTCCATGACCCATATGAGTGTTTAAAAATGGCCAGGTGTTGGGGCGCCTGGGTGGCTCACTCGGTTGAGTGTCTGACTTCAACTCAGATCATGACCTCACGGCCCCATGTTGGGCTCTGCACTGACAGCTCAGAGCCTGGAGCCTGCTTCAGATTCTGTATCTCCCTCTCTCTCTGCCCCTACCCTGCTTATACTCTGTCTCTCAAAAATGAATAAACGTTAGAGATTTTTTTTTTTCAAATGGTCAGGTATTTTCTGGCAGAAGGAAGGAACGTGGGGAGAACAGTGGTGACAAATTATTTGAACTGGCCAATTGTTCCTTCCCTAGCTGAGGCAGGAGAAAGTCAGCTCTCATTTCCCAGCAGCAGCCAAATCCAGCGGGCACTCTCAGATCTGTTATTTCTTGGCTTTCTGTGGCCTGTGGCAGCCCTAACTTCTAGAACTCTGTCCTCCCTTGGCTCCCTTCCTCTTACATGCATTCAGGATCCTCTCCTGCTGGGCTCAGGGCCTTGCTTTGCTTCATCCCTTGCAGTCTTCACCCCCCTCCATCTTTGGTCAGTTACATCCACCCCCTCCACCCCCATCACTTAATGTCTACACTGGGCTGAGGATGCCCAGATTGGGTCTCCACTCCATACCTCTCCCCTGATCCCCAGACTCTGTTGTGCAGCCCCACCTGGGACCTTAAACTCCACATACCAGGTAATGGAACTCACTGGCTTCCATCAAATGACTCCCCCTCCACATCTTAGTCTGTTCAATGCCCCTCCCTCCTATCCACCCCACCTAGGTGCTGGCCTCACCTCCTCATTTCCTGTTTCTCCTGGTCCTTGCATCCCACTTTGGCCCTGTCCTCTCCAGTCTTGCTCTGACAATCTCTCACTTTCGATCTTGTCCCCCTCTAGTTTATTCTTTCTCAAATAAGAATCTGATCATGGTGTGCCTCTGCTGAAAATTTCTCAGGGGACCCCATTACCTTCACCATAAAGACAGGCTCCTTCTGCAGCATGTGTGTGTACACTCTCTTCGCTTTGACCCTCTTGCCCTCAGGCCCTGCCCTCCTGGTAAAGTGAATGCTCACTTCACAGTGCCTTCCTTCTGCTGTTAGTTTCCTTTGTTTGGAGCAGCCTCCTCCTTCTATGCCCCTACCCCACTGCATGCTTCTAGAAAATCCCCATTTATTCTCCAAGATTCAGACGTGTCTCCTCTCTGAGCCTTCCAGGGCCCACCCTGGACATGGGGTGGTGTGCACACAGAATGTTTTATCTGGGTCTCCACTGCAGTATTGGGCACAAGGGTGACCTCAGACACAATGAACAACTGGGAGGAAGGCTTGCCCCAAAGCCATTTGCTGCCTCCTGGCATCCCTACATGGAATAACCAATGCCAGGAAGACTAAGTGTGTTCTGGGGACACCAACAACAAACAGAAAAGACTACCTGAGGTCCAAATCATACCTTGAACCGGGTCAGGGTACAGGTGGCATAACCTGTACACACCTTGGCATTTTAGTAAAAGTATTTAAAGGAACATACTCCTCTCACTCATTTTTCTTTCCATTTTGCAACTTCTCTCTTTTCTTTGCTTCACAGCTTACCTGTCAGTTACCCCCACACACACCCCCATGAATTGCCTGAAAAGCCCTGTCTATGACTTTGTACTTTACAAGCCCCCTCACCCATTTCCTCAGGGGGCTGTGATTGCCAGCATCCCACCTTTGTGGTGCACAAGACTCTCACCCAGGGATGGCAGTGTTCTCTGACTGTCCCAGGGGAAAGTTCTTAGCTTGTATCTAATTCAGTTTCAAGGAAGACTTCTTACCAAAAATGGGGCTAATGATCAGTTTGGTGAAGACAAAGGTAGAGACTAAGATAAAAAATGCCTAGCACATAGGATTGTTATTGATTATGCCAGCACTTGATTTAGAGTTGCATTATTCAGAGTAGTTACATAGAAACATAGGGTAGTGAGTTAGGTCCTAAGGACAGCCTTAGGTTTGAGGTGAAGGTTAGATTTCTCCTGATGCCTGTCCTGAAAATTCTAGACAGGTCCTGACCTTTATCTCCTCCAACTCTGAAAGTCTATGGAAGCCGACATAGAACAAAGCTGTCTTGCAGCAGCCAAGAACACACTCACACAGCCTTCCATAATTGGCACTTTGCCGCATCCTCAGGTCCTCGGTGGAGTGGTGTAGGCTTGGACCAGCCACTGGGCTCCGGGCTGGGCTGCGATCTGGGAGGAGGAACAGAAGGGATTTGGCTTCAGCAGCCTTGATCTACAGCACAGCCCCTGCAGTTAGCATGGTCATTCCACCTAAACAAAGCTGGGCTGTGAGATGCATCTCTTTCCCTTTCAGGAAGAAAGTGTATTTTGGTTGTTTTGTGTTCTGTTTTTGAAGTTAATAGTCTGAACAAGATTACAGAAAATATTTGTACTCTTGAGAGTGAGACACACAATTGTTAAATAGGCAGCAGGTGTTGTAGACTGCCTGGGTTCATCCCTGACTCCACCATTTACTTGCTGTGTGACCTTAGGCAAATAACTTAACCTCTTGGTGCCTCACGCTCCTCATCTGTAAAATGAGGATGAGGATAACAAGACCAGTACCTAGCCACAGGGTTATTGTGAAGATGAAGTGAGTTAACACATGTGGACACTCAGAACAGTGCTTGGAACATGGTAAGTGCTATGTACCTGCTAGTATATGCTAAACACTTTCCATTTTAAAACAATTCATCTAAAGAAATTGCTCAAGGTTCTTCATTTAGCAACCTTCTGGACTTTTTTCTGATTACTGCATTTATCTAGTATGTTCAGCAAGGCTGCTGTCTGGACACTTGACTCTGCAATATCAACAGTGGAGGGTTGCAGGTTTGAGCTATGTGTGTGGAACAATCCATTCTCCCTAATGACCCAGGCTCTGCTAATCAGAGTAACACAGCTGCCAGATTTACAAGCCCTGGCACACTTGAGATGAACCCAGAACCTTCTACCACCTTGATGTGCTTAATTTTCTGCCAAGGCTTTTGGCTCTTCTTGGGGGTTCAATGGGAAACTTTTCAACTCTTTCCATAAACATGCCATCTTCACCAGCATTTTGCAAGCCTGACCACACATGAGAATCTCCTGGGGAGCTTTCTAAACTTCCTGTTTCCAGGCCATACCTCAGACCAACTGAATCCAACTCCCAGGGTGGGGCCTATGCATTGGGACATGTTTCATAGCCCCACGTGATTGCATTTTGCAGCACAGGCTGAGAACCAACTCTCTTCCTAGGAATGGTTCTGCTCTGGTGGTGGGGATAATTTTGGGATATGGCTGGAGTCTCTGCAGGCCTGCTGGAGAAGGAGGCTGAGGGATCCCCAGAACCTCAGAATTTTTCCAGGATCATGAAGTCCAGGGAGCCTCCAAGTTGCTAAGACCCTGCAGCCACCGAGGAAAGCTCACCTGGAGGCTGGGACCTGACACAGGCCCCCACATGCCCAATGCCCACCAGCATATGGCCCAACTCACTGGTGGTGGAAGAGACGGATTTTCCAATGTCAACCAAAGAGCGATGGATGGGCTTTTTGGTTTGGTGACGGTGTTTCCTCAGGAGGACATAGCTGACCCTCTCCCGGAGCTCTGGTCGCAGGAGGCCGTCCTCAATTTGCTTCTTGATGACATCATCTAAGTGGGGAACAGACATGCCTCGTCCATGTGGGACAGAATGACCAGGGGTATGGGAGTCTTCGGTTTCATTTGTTATTAGTGGGATTAAAAGTGACTAAAGGAAGCAGGAGATGTGGAAATAGTCCTGGCTTGCCACAAACTGCAGAAACATGGGCAAGTCACAACCTTTGGGTATGTGCATGTCTGTACATGTGTGTGTGTCTGTGTGTATGTATGTGTATATAAAATTCTATGCTCTATTAGTGCTATTGTGAAAAGTAAACGAAATACCCTGAGAAGCACAAAACTACTGTGTTCAATGATTTTAGTCCTAACATGAATTCTTTTTAGAAAAGTATTTCAGGCAAAATACTGGTGGCAAATTTCTGAACAAAATTCATAAGACGTTTTAGGGATAATAAGGTGAGCCACCCCCTCCTTCACCACTCCACTAAATAAGAGCTAATTTCCTAAAGATGAGTGATGATCCATGTACTCTAACAAGCAACAGGTTGCCATGGCAATAGGTGTCTCTGAAAACACTAGAAAGCCCATCTCCTTTTTGCTCCATTGCTGGATGGCATTCATAGGATGGTCTTTTCCCCATTGGAGCTCTACATGGGACTGAGACTGTTTTGGGAGCGTCAGACCCAAAGCCTGGTTTCTGCAGGATGAAGTGGGTGCCACACAGACCCAGAGTGGGCATAAGGCGGCCATGGCTTTCAGGGGCCCCAGTGGTCCCTGCCTCACCTATGATCTGTGGTAAGGAGCCACTGTCCAAATCCAGCAGCACCGTCCCCGTCTGCAAGCAGGTCCGGAGCTCGAAGAGGCTGTGCAGCGACAGTGTGGACACATGGGGCTTGCTCCAGCGCTCGCCTCCTTCCTCTACCTTTTCTTCAAACTTTATCCACCTGAAAGGGGTTAGGATGGGGCTCAGTGTGGCCAGCACCCTCTGGAGGAGCACCTGTTAGTTCCCCTCAGGGCGAGGGATGTTGGCCCGCAACTCATCTGCTGCATGTTGTTGGGACACTGGTGCTAGACTGACAGGCAGAGGATCTTGGGAATTCCCTCACTCCATCCCCACTTCCTCTGATGATGGCATGCTCAGGGCACAGTGACATCCAGAGAATGACCATAAATGGGCATGAGGGATCTTTTTGGGGTGGCAGAAATGTTCCCAAACTGGATTTGGTGATGGTTGCACATCTGTACATTTACTAAAAATTATTTAATTGTACATTTAAAATGAGGGAAGTTGACCTTAAAATATAATAATAAAGCTGTTTTGTAAAAAAAAAAAAAAAAAGTATCTGAAAGACCTAATTGTGAGACAGGGAACCATCAAAATCCTAGAGGAGAACATAGGCAGCAACCTCCTTGAGCTTAGCCAGAGCAACTTCTTACTAGACACATCTCTGAAGGGAAACAAAAGCAAACATGAACTATTAGGACTTCATCAAGATAAAAAGCATCTGCACAGCAAAGGAAACAATCAACAAAATTAAAAGGCAGCCTATGGGATGGGAGAAGATATTTGCAAATGACACATCTGATAAAAAGTCAGTATCCAAAACCTATAAAGAACTTATCAAACTCAACACCCAAAAGGCAAATAAGCCAGTGAATAAATGGGCAGAAGATATGAATAGACTCTTCTCCAAAGAAGACATACAGATAGCTAACAGACACATGAAAAGATACTCAACATCACTCATCATCAGGGAAATACAAATCAAAACCATAAGATACCACCTCATACCTGTCACAATGGCTAAAATTAACACAAAAAATAACAGGTGTTGTTGTGGAGAAAGGGGAAGCCTCTTGCACTATTGGTGGGAATGCAAATTGGTGCAGCTACTCTGGAGAACAATATGAAGGTTCCTAAAAAAACTGAATATAGAACTACCCTATGATCCAGCAATTGCACTACTAGGTATTTACCCAAAGGATACAAAAATACAGATTTGAAGGGGTACATGTCCCCCAATGTTTATAGCAGCATTATCAACAATAACTAACAATGGAGAAAGCCCAAATGATCATTGGCTGATGAATCAATAAACACACACACACACACACACACACACACACACACACACACACAATGCAATATTACTCAGCTGTAACAAAGAATGAAATCTTTCTATTTGCAACAACATGGATGGAGCTAGATGTATTATGCTAAGCGAAATAAGTCAAAGAAAGACAAATGCCATGATTTCACCAATATGTGAAATTTGGATGAACATATGGGAAGGTGGGGGGTGGGGAGGAAGAGGAGAGAGGGAAACATACCACAAGAGACTCTTAACGATAGAGAACAAACTGAAGGTTGATAGAGGGAGGTAGATGGGAGATGGGCTGGATGGGTGATAGGTATTAAGAAGGGCACTTGTAATGAGCATTGGGTATTGTATGTAAGTGATGAATCACTTAATTCTACTCCTGAAACCAATATTGCACTGTGTGTTAACTAAATAAAAATTTTTTTAAAGTAGCAACTGGAACCTGGTTACTCAGGGCTGGTCACACATGTGTTCAGTGTCTGCCTTATGTGGTGTGGTTCGCTGGGAGCAGAGAAAGCATTGCTGACAAAAAAAGTATTTCCCCATGGCTTCTACTGCGGGGCATGAAGATTCTACACGTCCACTCTGGGTTTTGGTTCTGAAAGTTCATGTTAAAATACAAATGTCATTTGGGGAAGGAAAGAAATTAAACCAAGGATGTGTAGGAATTTGTTCTTTCTGGAAGACTTGGCATCAGAGGCTGAGTTGAGGAGTGGAGTGAGATGGCCTTGGACAGAGGCAGCCATGGCTGCAGTGACCCATATCTCCCCTGCAGAGGGCAGCACCACACAGCCTGGAAAGCTGCCAGGAGAGCAAGGTTAGCAGGCTCCATTTTGCAAGATGTCAACCCCAACTTACTGGGTAGCTTCAAGATATTCCAGTCAAAATCCTAAAAGAGTATTTTGGGGCCCTGACTAATTCTGAAGTTTGTCTAAAAGTGGTTGAAGAAAGGCTAAATAGGAAGAAGAACGGATGGACATGCTTTTAGCAGATAAACTTGCCGAAAAGCTGGAGTACTTAAAATAGTTTATTTCCAGTCTAGATATAGACAAAAGGATCAATGAACAACAGTCCAGAAACAGACCTGGGCCCCCTATGGGAATGTGGGTTTTTATAGGAGTTGTTTAAAAGATGACCAACCTAAAAATAAAAAAACCCATAACCTCTCAACCTACTTCTCACCAAACACAGTATTAAATTCTACGTAGGTTAAAATCTAAACATAAAATTAAATCTATGATGGAATATTATTGACTCTTAAAAAGAAAGGAAACTCTAACACATGCTACAACATGGATGAACCTTGAAAATTTTATGCTAGGTGACATAAGCGAGGCCTAAAGATAAACATTATATGATTTCCACTTGCATGGAGACCCAGGGTAGTTAAATTCACAGAGACAGAAAGCAGAGTGGCAGCTACCAGGGGCTGAGGAGAGTGGGGAGTGGGAATGTGAGACAGTAGAGAGGTTCTGTTTTGCAAGATGAAAAAAGTTCTGGAGATGATGGTGGTGATGGCTGCAGAGCAGTGTGAATATACCTGAGGCCACTGAACCTTACACTTAACAATGGTGAAAATGGTAAAATTCATGTTTTATATATTTCACAATTCAAATAAATAATTAAAAATGTATAAACAAGGGGCGCCTGGGTGGCGCAGTCGGTTAAGCGTCCGACTTCAGCCAGGTCACGATCTCGCGGTCCGTGAGTTCGAGCCCCGCGTCAGGCTCTGGGCTGATGGCTCGGAGCCTGGAGCCTGTTTCCGATTCTGTGTCTCCCTCTCTCTCTGCCCCTCCCCCGTTCATGCTCTGTCTCTCTCTGTCCCAAAAATAAATAAAAAACGTTGAAAAAAAAAATTAAAAAAAAAAATGTATAAACAATACGAAAATACTAGAAGAGAATATGAAAGAGTCTTCTAATATTCTTAGTTGTACAGAAAGAATTCCTAGACAAGATGTGAAGCCACAAAGGGGAAAAAATGACAGATTTTGTTACATAAAAATAAACTAAACTAAAACATCCGTATTACAAAATAAGACACAGTTCAAAGAAATGCAACACAGTGGGAAAACTGTTACAACACACAGGGCATCAAAAAAACTGGTATCTGTACTATAACAAAACTCCTTCACATCAATAAGAAAAAGTCAAATTACCCAAATGGCGAGCAAACATTTCTGGAAAGAAATGAAGAGGGCCAAGAAGATTTTCAACTTTACTGGTAATTGAGGACATTTACATTATTGGAGATTAAATGACATTCTTTATTTCTCCTATTGGCAAAAATGAAAAGGGCTGACAACTTCCTGTGTTGGTGAAAACACAAGGGGATACAAGCAGGGCACTAACTTAGTAGATGTGCATGCACAGTGCATGTGTATGTAAACACAATGTGTGTATATGCTGTGTAGCAGCATGGTCTTGGTGTGGGGACTGGGCAGCTGCTTTCAACATTTAGTGTGCATGTCTTTTGCTGTAATGGTTCCATTTCTAGGAAATTAATGCAGAAATATCACAGTAGTATGTCTACAAGAATACTCAACTGAAGCTTTGTCCATTGAGGTGAAGAACTAGAGACCGCCAGTTTCCAGTAGGGCCATCGTCACATTGATTCCCTGCATCCCTGCCACAGAATACCCCTCAGAGGTCAAAAGTGTGAGGATGAATTATGCATACTGACAAGATAGAGAATACCATGCCATTTCAGAAAGAAAGAAAGAAAGAAAGAAACAAACAAACACACACATCTATTTGTTTTGGCCACATGTGTCTAAAAGTGCCTGGCAGAAGCTTTGGAAGGCTACCTGTCAAATGGTTAACAAGATGGTTACTTCTGGGGAGAGGAATGGGTTTGCTGGTGGGAGAGGGGTTAAGAGACTTTCACTCTGTTTGGGTTAATTCATGTAGCAACAGCACAGCCTATAGAGCCAGACAACCAGGTTTTGAATCCCAGCTTCATCATTTACTAGCTATGAACCTTATTTTGTTTTCTACAGGAATAACAGCATTAACTAATTAATATTATTAATAATTATTAACAGTAGCAATCAGAGCAGTGCCTGACATATAATGCTCATTCTGTTGGTGTTAACTATTAATGTAGAAATAAAGAATATTGCTTTTGTCATTTTAGAAACAATAAAAGAAAGTAGAGGCATTCAAAGATCTCCCAACCAGAGAACACCGTGGTTGATATTTTGATGACTCCCATTATAGATCTCTGTGTGTATAAATGCATATGTGTACATGGGCACATACACAATTTTGCATTAATGACAGCACTGAAAAGGCAGAATATCTACTGGACATTAATTCTTTCATGTCTATAAATACTGATATCATTTTAAAGGCTCTTTAGTATTTCGCTGTGTGAATGGACGACAACTGATATGAATAATCCTCACTTGGTGGACATTTAGGTTATTTCTAATTATTCTTTATCATATACAAGGCTGGATTGAATGTCCTTGGCCCAGCTCCATAATTTCCTTAGGATAAACTCTCAGAAATGGAACTGCTATGTCTGTACATTTTTAAGTGTATGATATGCATTGCCAAACTCTTCTCCAGAAAGCTTCTGCCAATTTACACTTCCACCAACGTACAGGAAACCTCACATTTCTCTCAAGTCTCTCAAACCCTGGCATCGTCAGTCTTTCTTTAAGTTTATTTATTAATTTTGGAGAGAGAGGGAACACCAAGAATTTGGACATTTCTAACAAGTTTCCAGATAATGCTGATGCTGTGATCTAGGGATCGCACTTTAAGAAACATTGTCTTAGGGGGCACCTGGGTGGCTCAGTTGGTTAAGCGTCTGACTTTGACGAGTTCATGATCTCACAGTCTGTGAGTTCAAGCCCACGTTGGCCTCTGTGCTAACAGCTTACAGCCTGGAGCCTGCTTTGGATTCTCTGTCTCCCTCTCTCTCTGCCCTTCCCCAGCTCACACTCTGTCTCTCTCTAAAAAATGAATAAACAAAAAAAAATTCTAAAAAGAACCACTGTCTTAGGATGATGATTCTTAAATTTAGGTGTACAGAAAAATACCTCAGATGCTTTTAAAATCTTGATTTCTAGATCTATCTTGATCTATTACATCAGAATACCTGTATGGAACCCAGGCAACTCTGCAATAGACTGTCCTACATAACGTTCCTGACTTGTGGGGCTCAGAGGCTAAAACAAACAGTTAATTGTAGTCAATTGTGTTTCCTGGCTTCAGGAGAATGGCTTCAGAGACAGATCTCCCAAATGCAGTATGTGCACCAATTATATTTTAAAAATATGAGATAATCTGGGAGATATAGACACTGCCTAGATAATTCTGTGAAAATAAAGAATTAGTGTCATTTAGAAAAAATATGTGACAGTGGTATTATGGTTGTATTAAAAAGAAAGAGGCCTTTACCCCAAATAATTGAAAACAGGGTTTTGAAGATAGTCTGCGGATCAGGACCCATGGTCACAGCAGCATTATTCATGATAGCTAAAATGTGGAAGCAACCCAAGTGTCCACTAATGGATGAATGGATAAGCCAAATGTGGTATATACATAAATGGAATATTATTGAGACTTAAAAAGGAAGGAAATCCTGGCACATCCCTCAACATGGATGAACCTTGAGGATATTATGCAAAGTGAAATAAACCAGGCATGAAAAGACAAATATGGTATGATTCCACTTCTGTGAGGCATCTAGAGTGGTCAAAATCATGAAGACAGAAAGTAAAATGGTGGTTTCCAGGGACTGGAGTAGGGGAATATAGGGGGAGTTACTGTTCAATGGGTACCGGGTTTCAGTTTTATAAGTTAAAAGAACCATAAGGATGGATAGTGGCGATGGCTGAATGCATTTAAAATCACTGAACTGCACACCTAAAAAGATAGCTAAGATAGTACCATATTTTATCATAATAAAAAAATGGGAAGGGAAGGAAGAAAGAGGCCTTATCTTTTAGAAACACACACTGAAATATTTGCAGATAGAATGATATGGTGTATGGGATTTGTGTCAGTGTGATCCAGTGTGGGTGGAGGGGCGGGCAGCAAGGAGGGGGTAGAGACACAAGATTGGCCATGAATTATCTGGTAACCACTGAAGCTGGGTGATGGGTACATGGGGATTCATTCTACTACATACTACTTTTGTATACATTTAAATTTTCCATAGTAAAATGTTTAACCACTTTTCAGAATGAATAAAGGAATGGGCATTTTAGAAAGCCTTTGACTAAAGCCTGGCTTAAAAACACTCAGAAGCCTGATAAAATGGTTAATGTGTAATCCCAAACAACTCATTGCAAAGTGATCTTTACACCACAGTTGGCTTCAAAAGGTGGGGAATTAGAGTTGGAGAAGCAGGTCAAGCGGAAAGAAAATCTCCAGGCTGGAAAAGAACTCTAAGGATTTTGTCCAGGCCAGGGCAGGGCACCAGATGCCCTTCTCCCGTCTGGGATGGAGCTGAACAGAACCTTAAAGAGTCACATGTCACAGAAAGCAGTTCTCTGTCACGCAAAGAGGGTCTGGAATTGAGGCCTTTTCTGTGACTAGAAACTCAATCACAGATGCAATTAGAGAAGTCGCTGTTCAGTTTACACCAAGACTGATAAAAAGTGTCATGGGGCAAGCTACCAGTACAGCCAAGGCTTTCCAATACTCAACTCAGGATGTGAGAAGAAGAGGGAGGTTCTCCTTGTAGGTCCTGGAAAGGGCTAAAAACTAGGAGACCTAAATTCTAGTTCCATCCTCAGGTGGAGACTTAAATTCTAACCCCCACTGACCCTGCCCTGGCTAGTGCATCTGTGGCTCTTCACCTCCCCTGCATTAGTGTCATCTGGGAGCTTATTACAAATTCCAACATCTGAGGCTGAACCCCAGACTAATGACATCAGAATCTCAAGGGCCTGAGAATCGGACATTAGGACTTTTTAAAAGGAAGACCCAGGTCTTTAAGAGGACAGTGAACAGGCCATTTTGTGTGGTTAGCTAAGAGTAAAATCTGGAGAATATAGAATATATCTGGAGAATATAAGTAAAATCTGGAGAAATTCTGATTGGGGTGAAGGTCCTTTCTTTCTGTGCTTATTTTGCATATAATCACCATTAAATTGTGTCCTGGTTAATTTGTTTGCAAAAACTCCCCTGCGTCAGGCTCTGAGCTGACACCCCAGAGCCTACTTAGGATCCTCTCTCTCCCTCTCTCTCTGCCCCTCCCCAGCTTGTGCACATTCTCTCAAAATAAATAAACTTAACAAAAATTCCTCTCAGAAAATCCTAAATTCAAAGATTAAAAAAAATGTAATCTATAGAATGTGAACTTTAATGTTAAGGTTATGTTGCTTCGAAACGTTTAAGACTTATATTTGTAGGAATTCATTGCTTAGATGAAGTTATGTTTACTCACCTAAAAGTTGAGAAGTACATGCCCACACTGTGGTAATTCTCCATCTACATGGCCTCCCTCACTGACCTTATTCTGTAACTCTCTCATCCCTACTCCATCACCCATTGTCCAAAGACTTGACTTCCACGTTTTAGTTACAAAGTATCAAGACATAGTGTTTTTGCTTGCTGCTAAGGCCAGTTGGTAATAAATTTTGTGACTTTAATGGATTGATTTCTTAAAAGTAATGTGAATGTGAGTTCTCCCCTATCATCCAGCAAAGCTATTTAACTGAACTTTGAGTCATATTAACACCTTGACTTTTCCAGCAGAAACCAAAGGCCAGTGTTAATTCTCCTATGGACCAATAAAAAATTTTCCTGGAGATGTGTGAGAAACCATTAGTATGTATGTGGAGTGGGGTACCTGGATGGTTCAGTCAGTAGAGCATCTGACTCTTGATCTCAGGGCCGTGAGCTCAAGCCCCACATTGGGCGTGGAGCCTGTTTTAAAAAAATGTATCTGAATAATATAAAAAGTTGTTTCCATCCAAGACCAAGTTCGGAAATTTGTCTTCATATCGTCCCAGAGATGATTAGGTCCAAGGATACTGACTAATGTTAACCAAGTTCACAAGGATTGATGTATTAGCCCAAATTTACAGTGAGATTTACAATGGTTATAGGGGTTAGGTACTGTCATCTTGCAGCCCTTGCATTCTCTCCTTACAGGCAGATGCATGGGGAAAGCCAAATTATCATCAGAAAGATATAGAATCAGAATTGAGGCTAAGTGACTCAAATGTTTAAAGACTCAGGATAAAATGTCTGGAACCTTCCATTTCTGTAAATGAGATTTGCCTGGGTCTGGGACCAGACAAGTGGGCACCTCTGTCATAGACTTTTCTGGAATGAACCCCACATGCTTTCATGGTTGACTAATTCCCTGTGATTGAAAGTCTTTCCTTTTGCTAGCATAGGAGTCCCCTCTAAGGGCCTTTGGTTATCCAGTGCGATCTGGGCACTGCTGGAGACCCACTTCTCAGAAAGAGTACCCAGTAGTCAGCTGGCAGGGATGAGGCAGAGGTGCATCATTCCAGGAGCCGTGTTGAGTGGGATGGGGGCGGTTACTCTGTGCCCAAGATCATGCATCTGGTGAAGGGTCCATCCTGCTGTACATCATGTCTTCATTCAGGGGTAAGGGGGAGCCCAGAGCTAAGTGAATGCCATCAGACACAGCTATTAGCAAATTCCTTACTGGCTCCTTCAGGGAAAGGCTTCTGGAGACAAATCTCTCTGAAGGCCACTTGTTTGTGTGTCCAGGAGGTTTTTGTAATTACTCCCAAAGGACTGTCATTTATAGACTTGTCAGTCTCCCTCAGAGTCTGTTGGCACCTGCTCCTCACTGCCTCTCAGGAAAGGCCCTCCTCTCTACCTGGATGCTCTCTCTCTCTCACCTGTGCTATTCAGGCCCTAGTTCAAAGGTCACTTCTTCCAAGGCAAAGCTTGAAGAGACTGCTCCTTCCTCTGACCTCCCATCCCATCTTGTGTCATTTGTCACATGGCACTTACCATAACAACGGTGGCTAAAGCTTACAGAGCACATTCTATGCACCCGACATTATACCAAGTACTTTACATGTATTATCTCATTTTATCCTCAAATCAGCCCCTTGAGGAAGGTCTGTTACTATTCACACTGTCCACGTTAGGAGACTGGAGACTCAGAGGATAAGGAACCTGCTCAAGGTCATGCAGCTTATAAAAGACAATGTTTACGGGCAAATCTTTTGACTCTAGAGGTCTGTTCTCACTACATCACAGCACTCCCCTTGGGTTTAGTTATCTATGTATATGAGCACATGCCTGCCTTTTACACTAAATCAGGGGTCAAAAAACCCATGTCCTATGAGTTAAAAGTGCCTCACAGTTTGCTTTTGTATGACCAGCTAGCTAAGAATGGTTTTTACAGTTTTCAAAGGGTAGTAATAAAGGAGGAAAAGGAGAAGAAAAAGAGGAAGGAGAGATCATATATGAGCAGAAAGCCTAAAATGCTTACTATCTGTCCCTTATAAGAATTTTGTTGACACCTGCAATAGATCATAAGCATCTTGAGAAGAGATTCATTCCTGACTCATTTCAGTTCTCCCACAGGACCTAACACAACGTCCCCTAACATATTTTTAGAATGAAAGAAGAAAGGTGTGGATGAGATCAACTTTCCAAAGTTCTCCTAGACCCACAGATTAGAGCTTCCACTTTTCCACAGCCCTATGAATGGATATAGAGCAGTAGTGACAGTAGATATCCACGTACAAAGATAGGATATGATCTCTGAGGTGCTTGTCTAAGAGGGGGGACAGGTTTGCAATACTCCACCACATATACTCTCATGGTGACTTGAAGAATTCTTAAAGTTCTGGTTGGCATTAGACACATGACTGTGGCCAAAGACTAGAGTACATAAAGCACGTATCTTCACTACTATACATGTGAAAAAGACATATTTCGGGTGTCTGCTCTGCTTCCATACACGGGGATATGCTCCCCAAACCATGGCCAGCCTTCCCCATACCTCCCCATAACTCTGATTTGGGTCACAGTGATGGGACAACCAAAGTTGGGCAAATCCAATGCTCTTTGAAGAATTAGGAATTGGGACTGAGAAATGGCTATGCATTATGAAATGGTCCCTTGAGTAGATGTAAACACAGAAGCTAAGGAATGGCCAAGGATAGGGACAAATGGGAGAAGCCAGCTGCAGAGAATAAAGAAGCTGCCCAGAGAAAGGTAGAGCCAGAAGCAGAGAAAAAGGACAGCTTGGTTTCCTGGGACCAAGCCTTGAGATATCTGACCCCTGGGTACCATGAGGTCAGCCTGTGTTCTGCTGATGCCTCCTCCTGTTGTGTAGGTTAGCTTGGGTGGGTGTCTGTTACTTGCAGCCTCAAATGTCCTAACAGTGACAGGGGCATTACCTTTCCCTTGGGCATCCTACACAGGCCCTGACAGCTCACTTGAGCTTAGACTATGGTTGTAAAGCTAGACATATCAGATGGGAAAGCTCTTGACTTTAGCACAAAGAGCTCCTGACTGACAAAGCATTTTCAGGAAGGTTTATTCCTTCAGCATCTCGGAGTCTGACAGTTCTTATCCTAATAAGACAGGAGACATAACCACTAAAATCAATGTGTGAACCTTGTTTTGATTTGAAGTTGTACAAACCAACAGTAAAGGGAGGTTTTGAGACAATTAGGGAAATTTGAATGTAGATGAAATATCATATTAAGGAATTGTTCTCAACTTTGTAAGGAGATATAATGGCATTGTGGTTGTGTTTATAAAGAAGTCTAATTTCATAAAGATGTGTACTAAGATGTTTCTAATGTCTGGGATTTTCTTTTTTTTTATTAGAGAGAGAGAAAATCCCAAGCAGACTCCATGCTCAGCACAGAGCCTGATGTGGGGCTCAGTCCCACAACCCATGACCAGAGTCGAAATCAAGAATCAGATGTTCAACCAACTGAGCCACCCAGGTACCCTTGGGATTTTCTTTAAAACACTGTGGTGAAAACAAACAACAAAATGGAATTCCTAAAAGCAAAAAAAAAAAAAGTGATGGAGAAAAATTGATATTAATCTGTGACAGAGCTGGGTAATAGATACATGGGAGCTCATTATATTGTTCTCTCTACTTTTTGTGTTTGAAATTTTCCATAATAAAAAGCTATAGAGGGGCGCCTGGGTGGCGCAGTCGGTTGGGCGTCCGACTTCAGGCAGGTCACGATCTCGCGGTCCGTGAGTTCGAGCCCCGCGTCAGGCTCTGGGCTGATGGCTCAGAGCCTGGAGCCTGTTTCCGATTCTGTGTCTCCCTCTCTCTCTGCCCCTCCCCCATTCATGCTATGTCTCTCTCTGTCCCAAAAATAAATAAAAAACGTTGAAAAAAAAAATTAAAAAAAAAAAAAAGCTATAGATATTTAGATATTTAAAAGTAAAATATTATATACTTGGACTTAGATGAATACATATTTACATACAAATATATATGTGGATGAATCAACTGGCATCTTGGCAAGCAAAGTGGTCTGATGGTGGGGTTTCTCCCTTCTTGACAACTGCATTTGTGGGAGCCACCCGAGGATGTCCTCAGTTGTGGGGAGGTGACCCTTCCTGCCAACTAGCTTCTAGGGGTTCTGAGGAACTGCCAGCCAGTCAAGCCACATCTGCGAAGATTCCTGCCCTCTCTCCTCACATAGCTAGCCTTCCTATCCCACTCACTGGTCAGCTAATCCTATCTTAGCATCCTGAGTCCACCAGGTGGTGGCCTTGTGTCACTGCCTGGCTGTCCACACAGGTGCAGACTGGTGCTTCTCCCACCCAATGGGAGGCCCTATGAAGGTGGCCCCTTCTGGTGTGTTAGGCCTCATGCAGCCCCACACTGAGCTGTGTGCTAACTGTAAGTGATCACTAAATCCCTGGGGCACAGACACCCTGGCATAGCCCCTATTCTGTGTTTACACAGCTCACAGGTGAGAGCACTAGTTGCAACCAGGGCCTCTGAGGCCTGGGGGAACTTTGCCCACTTCTACCTGGGCCTTGATCCAAGTTCTTATTCATATACAATCACTATTTCCCACTTGCCCGGCATAAGTGTCAGGTATCAGTGTTTGACTAGTGGAGGGACAGGGAAGGACCATGTTAGATATTAGATGTGAAAATGGCTTGATAATAATGGTGTGACTATTCAGACCAGGAAATAAGCATCTAGTCAAAGTCAAACAACCTTAAAAACTTTCATCTGACCACATATCTCCATGCATGGCTCCACTGCAATAAAACAGGAGGCTCCTGGCACTGCTTACCTGCCTCTGAACCACCTGGCAACCCGCAGCTCCTGCAGGAGCTCTTCTGCTCCCCTGTCTCCTCCAACGAGAGATGGGTCTGGCAATTACCAGCCCCCTACACTTCTGCTAGGAACCCCCAAGCCTCACTGAAGCCGCCCTGCCCTCTGCTCCTTGGGACCTGTCACATGGCTAGCAGCCTTTCTAGCTGCAGGCCCAGGACCCCGCACCCTCCACCCAACAGCTCTCTTCTGACTCTTGCATCTTTAAACCACTCTCCTTCACCTGGCTCCTTTCTGTCAGCAGTCAGCATACTCAGATCTCTCCTGCTCACAAAGAACAAAAGCCTCCCTTGAGAGACCTAACTGCTGCCTTTCACAGACAAGCATCTTGCGAGAACTGTTCAACCGTACCCACCCTCGTCCTTCTGACTCTCTTCTCCACCTGCTGCCCCATCCCACCGGAGACTGCTCTCATCTCTCCATTCTCTGGATACTCTTCAGTTCTTTCCCCACTTTTGGCCACTCCTTCCATCCTGAATGTCTCCCTGCCCCTGGTTTCTAGTACATAGCACTCCTCGTGCTCCTCTCCAACCTCTCTGGCTGCTCCTCAGTGACCATTGTGGATTCCATTTCCTCTGCCCATCCCTTAAATGTAAGTGACCTGGGGGTTCTGCCCTGGAAAGTCTCCTTGTCTATGGATTTAATTCCTATCCAGATGCTCATCACTCACAAATTCATGCTTCCCTACTGAGCTACAGACCTCCATATCTATATAATGACCTGATGGATGTCTCCACTTGGAGTTTCCCCAAACAGAACATGTCCAGAGGGAACTCATCAACAACCTCCACCAAAATAAATCACTCAACACTAGAAAAACGTGCTACCCCCCCCCCCCTCCCGTGTTTCCTAAATTGTTACCACAAGTCCCCCACCTGCTCAACCTGGAAACCTGGGCATCTCCCTGACTAACCTGCTTCCCAATATGCCATCTGTCATTAAGTCCTCTCAAAATTCTACCCTTTAAGATAGGTCTCAAATCCTATAAAAAGATCAGGGGTTGCCAGGGATTAGGGAGGAGAGAGAGATGAATGAGCAGATCTTTAGGGCAGTGAAACTACCGGGTATGTTACTATAATGGTGGCTACATGTCTTTATACAGTTGTCCAAACCCATAGTAGGTACAACACCAAGAGTTAACCCTAACGTAACCTATGGGCTTTGGGTGATAATGTGTCAATGTAGGCCCATCAGTAGTGACAAATGTACCGCTGTCATGGAGGATGTCCGTCAGTCACAAGGGAGGCTATGCATGTTCAGGGGCAGGGGGCATATGGGAACTCTGTACCTTCTCAATTTTGTTGTGAATCTAAAACTGTTCTAAAAAAATATATCTAAAAGGAATATATATATATATAAATTATATGCTAAAAAAATATGTCTCAAATCCACCCCCTTTCTCTGTTCCTACTACCAACGTCTTGGTCCAGGGTCTCATCGCTCACCTAGTCCAGCCTCCTAACAGGCCCAGTCTTGCCTCCTCTTATACATTCTCCACACTGAAGCCAGAGGGGACTCTCTCAAACAGACAATCCTGCTCCTCTCCCCCTCAGTGGCCCTCCAAAGCTCTCGGCATCAAATTCAAGCTCCACAACATGGCCTGCATAGGCCCTCCACGATTAGCCCTCACTCTAGCAGAGCCACAGGGAATTTCTGCCCCTTCCTCTGTGTTCCAGAGGCCTCTCCTCTTCCCCTTTCCATACCCTCTCCTGGTTAACTTTGACCCAACTTTCAGGTCTCAGTGTGAACACCTTTTCCTCCTGGATGTCTTCTTAGCCCCTGCTGTCTGGGCTAGGTGTCCCTACACTGTGCTTTCACAGAACCCCCCTCATCAAATGCCTGTTTGGATAATATGCCTTTTGTGCCCCATTGGACTGAAAGCCCAAGTGAGCAGGGATGGCATCTGTCATGTTCATTTTTGTATCTCCAGCACCTGGCTCAGGTTTACAGACAGTAACCACTTTGTAAATATTAGTTAAATGAATGAAGGAGGTTACCTGACTTCTGTGCTAAGAGCTCTCAGCTTCCTACTCTGCTTTACTCCATACAAGTAGGCAGCTCTGGCCCCACAAGCATGATCCCAGGTAAGTGGTGAGACCAGAGGTCTGGGGTGGATTCTACTCCAGATAATCAGGGAAATGATACTAGGAGGGCATTCTTCAAGATCTTAAGTGGGAGCAGTTTCAAAGTTGAGGCAAAGTTCAGGCTTTCCCCTCCATCACACAGGAGTGTGCAAACATCTCCACATGTAGGATGCTTTTGAAAATAAACTGATATGGGGGCGCCTGGGTGGCGCAGTCTGTTAAGCGTCCGACTTCAGCCAGGTCACGATCTTGCGGTCCGTGAGCTCGAGCCCCGCGTCAGGCTCTGGGCTGATGGCTCAGAGCCTGGAGCCTGTTTCCGATTCTGTGTCTCCCTCTCTCTCTGCCCCTCCCCCGTTCATGCTATGTCTCTCTCTGTCCCAAAAATAAATAAAAAATCGTTGAAAAAAAAAATTAAAAATAAATAAATAAATAAACTGATATGGTTCTACCCAACTAAGCTGACCCACTTTTCCTGCCCTTCTTTCTGCCCATTCCTGGTCATCGCAGGAATGTTCTCAATGCATATGTGTCTCATAAGAACCTCTGGAAAGTTCACTCTTTTGGTTTTCTCTGAGTTGAGATCAGAGGCAGCTTGGATTTGGAATTTGCTTTCAGAACTCTTGGAAGGGTCTAAGCTCCAGCTATTTCTGAGTAACCTCAAAGGACTCTCCACACTTGGGTGGGTTCCAGCCCAGGTCATTCTCCTTCTCTTTCTGTCCTTGCAGCCAGGCAGATTCTGGAGAGAGGATGGAATTCTGGGTAAATTGTTTGCTAGAAGTGAGGGGGGGGGCGGAGTGTGCCCCCACCCACCTGACCCAGCCCTCCCTTCAGGCAAGGTCAGTATCAGCAAACAGCCAGCTGCATTTTCCTCCTGGGAATGCTGAAGAGACTGAGTTAGTAAAAATCTATCTTATTAACAGCCTGACCTACCAGCATTGATCACATTAGAAATGACGCCTGCACACACAGTCCCCATCATGTGCACAGGAGCAAAGCTTCAGTGGAGCTCAAAAAGCCATTTAAATCCATCCAGGGGTGACTCCTTCTCCAAGGGCTCAAAACATCCCCCAAACTAATAACCCCTGACAAAGCACCACCAGGGAAAATTCCTTGCGGATTTGAGATTTTTACTCTGTTAATCTCCTAACTCAATAAAGCAAACACTCCTGCAGCAAATTAAGTACTTTTATTAAAGGGTCCCCTCCTCCATTCTCTTTGATGTGGGTATAGGTCTGCAACCCTCCCAGGGCCTGAGTGTCTGTGTGAGGGGTTGTCAACCCCTGAAACACCATCATTTTCTCCTGTTACCCCAAGGAGCCCCAGAACCCACTGGGATTTGCAGATTCTTGGATTCTGGAAACTTCTAAGACCTCTGGCTTCCCGGAGTAGATCTCACAGCCTGTCAGCTGAGGGAAATGCTTCCCATTCTTTTGTGGGGGTGTGGCCTGGCCCTAAGCACCTCTACTGTTGCAGTTTGCCTGGAGGAGTCTCCGGCACAACTGTCCAGGCCAAGGTGGACTTGTTGGCCAATGGTCAAGCCTTTCCCCTGATCTTTTTACAAGCTTGCTGGTCATACCTCCAACAGTGAGCTGGAAACCTGATGGGGTTAGCTGGAGAAAAGATTAAAGGAGGCAAGGTAGAGAAAGGGGAGGTAGGGAGGTTTGGGCTCCTCTTTTCCCCACTGTTTCCTGCCCCACACTGGCCCCCAAGCTACTTCTCTTTCACATCTGGAATTGGGTTAAGCCATTTGGACTTCTTTTAGTCATTACTGTCCTCTCATTATTGGTTTGAGGTCCATTCAGGACCCTTCCAGGATCTCCTCAAATGCTATCCTCAAAGCCTAGCTTATGGGGAAACCCACCAGCTTAGAGATGGTAACTATCAGATCAGATCCCTTTATATTTCAGGAGGAGCCTCCTTCTAGAAACATCACCTACAGTTTATCAGTTTCATTACAGAGTCCATAGTGTAGAAGGCTCTATGGATTCATTCTCAGAGAAACTAGAAGCACTATTATTGTCTATAGTGGCAGACAATTGGGTCTCTGAGGGCCCTGAGGATTTCTTAGCAAGGGCTCTGTGGGTGTGTGTGATAGGCCCTCATGGAAGGTCTGTCCTGGTAATTGTTGCCAGTGATCCTGGATGCAGACCTTGCCCAGTGGAAAGAAGGCACTCGGTCCTTGCTGGGTCTCTGAGAAGACCCTTCGCAATGTTCCATCTCTTTACTTGCCCACCTTGGACAAGAAAGGGATGGGAAGCACTAGCTCCTCAGAGGCATTAAGCCACAGTAGCCCAGACTGAGCTCTGGTCATTTGAAATGTCCTATCCTTTCTTCTCAGCCCTGAATAGATGCTCTGGTCTCTGTGGCTATCTCCATTTATTTCCCATCCCAGTGGAATTGCCTCCAGACTTATGTCTTCCCATGGAAATACAAACAGAGTCCCTGGAAGTCGGAGGAAATGGAAGGAGGTAGCAGAGAAAATGGGGAAAGCATGACAAAGTACATAAGCCCTCAAGTTAGGGTCAGACAGGCCTGGGCTATAACCCAGACTCAGCTACCTGCATACTCTGACCCTTGTAAGCTATTTGCCCTTCTAAACCTCAGTATCCTCATCTATAAAATGGGGATAATAATAGTTCCCACCTCCTCAGGGTCATTGGGCAGCTTGAGGGAAATGAGCCCATAAATTATTTAGCATATAAAAGAGCTCACTGAATGGCTGATAAATAGAGGTTCAGGGGCTTCCAGACAGGGACTGGGGCCAGCCATGAGGCTAGGAATTCATTCCTTCCCTGAGGCCTGCAGGGATTTGTTAATCCACCCAATGGCCTTTGTTCCAGGAGAGATTGGAAGGAGGAGGTTTAGGACGTCCAAACCTCCTCTTCCTCGCTCCATAGAGCAATTTACTTCCCAGGTGAGTGACTGCTGGTGGGTGAGGAAGGATCCCAGGCCATGGCTGGAACAGCTGCCAGGATCTGGGTATCCTGGTGGCTCCCAGGCAGAACTAGTCCTAGGCAGAGGTGGAAGTTAGTCCATGCATTCTCAACCAGGGCAATATCAGCTCCAAAGAGGTCTCAGGGGAGCAAAAAAAATTTTTTTAGGTATTACCATGGTTTGTGGCACTCCAAAGTTTAAGCCAACCTCACAGAATCATGTCCCTTAGTATTTAATTCCTCTCATTAGAATAAATTAAATCAAATTCCAATTTAATAAAGTTAATTTAAATTAAAATTTCTTAGGGGCGAGAGGCACATTAATAAAAAAAAAAAAAAGAAAGAAAAAGGTTGAGAAACGTTGGTATGGTCCATTTTCTGGACTTTCTCAGCTTCCTTCCCAGGGTCCCTCCTCTCTCATTGGCCCTTTTTGCTGCCTCCTTCCTTTTCCTTGGACTTGTGGCATCATTTGGTGTTGCTGACCAGTGCAGTGCATTTAGAAGCCCACTCTGTCCCAAGCACTGTGTATGGCCAGCACTATTCCTTACTCCAATCCTCTTTTGGCTGCATGACTTCACCACGTGGTCTGACTCTTCTCTTCCTTCTACTGCTCTATATGCACAGTTTTTCTCCCCCCCCCCCCCCATATGTGCCTCCAGAGCTCCACTCTGCCTGTCCCACCCCAAACTCTGCAGAGTCTCTTTTCTTCAGAGGCCCACTGGCCATCCCACCTGGATTTTTCATGGTATATATTTTCCTTCCTCCAGGAAGCCTTCCCTGCCTACCCTACCCCCTTGGTGCTTTCCCTTCTCCTACAGCATTTAGTTTGAACCATTTGACAAGAAAGGATATATATCCTTGTATTATTCTCTCATGGTCTCATGGATGTCTGTTCTACTTTTCCACTTGGATTTTAACCTCTTTGAGAATAAAGACAAAGTGATAAGTATCTGTTTGCTCCTTAGTGTCCAGCCCAGTCCTGGACACTAGGGAAGGCAGAAGGGGAGGTCTTTAGGGACCAGGAAGTGCCCCAGCAGAACTTAAAGTGCAAGATGTCACTAGTCAATTGTCCTTCCCACCAGGAGGGTCAGCTCAGCCTGGGCCCCAAGCAGACTGTAGTGGGAAGCTCCCTTCTCCCTTCCCTTGGACTCCACCTTACCTGGCTGACTCCTTCCACTCCATCTGGTCTCCGTCATGCTGCAGAGTGTCCATCTCTGTGAAGAGGGTAGGGTTGGGAGCCTCATCTTCCTCCCCCAGGATGTCCTGGAGCTGCTCAGCAGCTGGAGACCCTGCAAAAAGAGGGCAGCAGGGTCTGCTGAATGGCCTGGGGGAGGCAGAAGGCTGCAGGGCCAATTGAAATGGAGCGGGAGCAGGACTCCTGGGTGGCTTGGTCGGTTAAGCGTCTGACTTCGGCTCAGGTCATGATCTCATAGTCCGTGAGTTTGAGCCCCGCGTCAGGCTCTGTGCTGACAGCTCAGAGTCTGGAGCCTGTTTCAGATTCTGTGTCTCCATCTCTCTCTCTCTGCTCCTCCCCTGTTCATGCTCTGTCTCTCTCTGTCTCAAAAATAAATAAACGTTAAAAAAAAAATTAAAAAAAAAAAAAAAAGAGATGGAGCAGGAGCCGGGTTCAAGAGAAAAGTATTTCTGAATTTAGTAAAACTAAGTCCAGTTTCTGGGCAAAGCTAGACTCATGCCTCTGCAGTTGGATGTGGGTGAGATATTCTTTGAGATAAAAGGGATGAAGGATTTAATCTGCATTCAGATTCCAGGGTCTTGTAGCTGACAACAAAGAAGGATAGAAAATGGCCAAAGCTGGGAAGTAGCAAGGACAGGAAACAGAAAAGTGAGAAAAACTCTGACCCAACTTCAGCATAACAAACCCAGAAGAACTCCTTTTCTCATTGGGGCCCAGTCAACTCCCAGTATTGGCCATGAAGGGGCAGTCAGCTCTGCAAAAGGACGTGCTTGTACCAGCGTGCCACATGAGCCCACCTTCTTCATGGGCAAAGTGACAACCTATTCCTGCACTCCTGGTCTGCCTTCCAACTGCCCACTGGATGTCACCTCCTAGGTGTCTCTCAGGCACCTCAAAAGTCAACATTCTAACACTGAAGATGTACTCTGCCCCAAACATGTTCCTTTTCCTGCCTCCCTTCCTTCTTTCCTTTCTCTCAATATTTCATGAAAGTCTACTATGTGCCAGGCATTGTTCCAGGTGTCGGAAAACAAAGCTGTAAAGAAGGCCCATACATCCTTGTTCTCTTGAATGTCTGCTCTAGTGGCAGAAACAATAAACAAGTAAACAAATGCATAAATAATCATTTCAGGTAGTGATAAATGTCCTGGAAAAACAACAACAACAACAAGAGAACTACATTAGATAGATTGATTAAGAAAGACTGCTCTGAAGAGCATGTGTTTGAGTTGTGACTTGGAAGAGGAGAATGAATTACTTTTGCATCTCTGGAAAAAGAATGCTCTAAGTGTTTCAAAGACTCTGGCGTGAGAATGGGCTGGCCATTGTGTCTAGACCATGGTGAGCAAGAGAGAAGCATGACATGATGTAGAATGCCTTGCATGTAGAAAGGCATAACTGTCCACCAACTGTATGGGCTAGACACTCTGGAGTCACCTACACCTTACCACTTTCTCTTACCTCTACCCTCATATGGAAAGTTTTTGAAAATATGTCCCCCCTCACCAATCCCTTTGCCCCTGCCCTGGTTCAGTCTCTCATTAATTGTCCCTTGGGATTCATCAAGTCTTCCCCTTCCTCCAAGCCCCTCTGTCCCTTCAAATTATCATCCTTACAGGCCCTCACTTAATTTCTCCATGGTTTCCCCATGGTCAATAATTTCAACTACGTTTTCATCATACTCCTCACTCTTACTCCTTGACTTCCCAGTAAAACCAGGCAGCCAGTACCCAAACAAGAATTCATTGGCCCAGTCTTCCTCTGTGCAGGAGTGTCATGGGGGGACAGGGAGAGGCAGTGTGGTACTGTGGTATAGTGGAGACAAGGTACACAGTGAGCTTGCAACCCAGCTAGACATGGGTATGAATCTCAGAGTTGCCACTTGCTCATGAGTGAATTCAGTTTGAGTGAGCAGGGTTGTTGGGAGGAACAAGGAGATTCAGATAAGGAGAATAAGACACATGACATGGGGCCTAGAATGTAACAGGTGCTGATCCCCTTTACTACCAACCCCAGCACCCAGGCTCATGAGCCCCACCCAATGGTGAAAATGAAAGATTTTCGGGGTGCCTGGGTGGCATGGTTGGTTGAGCATCCAACCTCGGCTCAGGTCATGATCTCATGGTTCGTAGGTTCAGGCTCCGCATCAGGCTCTGTGCTGACAGCTTGGAGACTGGAGCCTGCTTTGGATATATTCATTCATTCATTCATTCATTCTCTCTCTCTCTCTCTCTCTCTCTCTCTCAAAAATAAATAAACATTACAGAATTTTAAAAACAAAAAAAAGAAAATGAAGTATTTCCACTCTCAGCAGGTCTCAGAAGTGCAGCCACCTCCCACTCATCCTTGTTAGCACCATGTCCCATGTCCCTTGATGCCATTCCTAACCTTTGCTTCTCTCTTCAAGCCTCTTGATCCATCACCTACCCACTTCACCAAGGAAATAAAGGCCTCTAGATGTGAGATTCATCACCTTCTCCCTTCTAGTTCTGTACCCTTACCACTTTGTAGTCCATTTTTGAACAAAGGAGTCCTTCCTCCAACTTAATCTCTGGCTCCACTCATTCTCTTCTGCTGGATCATTTTATCAACAAGCCTTTGCTTACCTTGGTCTTCATCTCTCCACTCTTTTTCTCCTAGCCTATAAATAGTTCTTCCTACCCTGTAACACTCTTCCATGACCCTGCCTGCCTTCCCAGCTCTCTTGCTTGCCTTTCCCCCCAACTTCTTGAAGAAATGGTCAGCATTTACTGTCTCCACTTCCTCCTTACCCAATTACTTTCCAACCTGCTCCAACTGGTTCAATCCCACTACTCTAAAGCACATTGACTAAGGCAGAGACTTCAACTGGCAGCTCAAAGACGTGTTTAGTTCAGCCCTCACAGAGTATAAAAGTTTTTGAAATTGTTGCTAACATAAAGAATTGTGAGATTTCATATAATAATCCACATTTCTGACTTTTCTTGAAAATTCAGATGCTCTGACGACTGTGCCTACATTCCTGCTTGGCAACAATTAACCAAAGCTGAATGATAGCTGCCTTCTTTAGGTGGGCATACGCATTTTTTAAAGTTCTTTTATCTGAGTATTGTTGACACACAATGTTATGGGCATATGCATTGTAGTTTGCCACAGTCCCCACTGCTCCCTACTCAACTCTGCTAATCTCATTTATGTTATGCACCTGAGTTTACAACTCTGACCTCAGATCGCTCTTGTTATCTTATTCTCAACGAGTAAAGTAATAAAACCAATCAAACCAACAGGTCTGGCTTATCTCTCTGGGGCATCAGTGGTGCTGACTGCTCCCCCTGAACTGAAACGCTACGCTTAGCTCTTGTAACAACACTTTCTTGATATTTTTTCCTACCTCTTCAAGGAATCCTTAGTATCTTTCCCTGGCCCCTCTTGCCTGTCTCACTTAAATCTTAGTCTTCCCCAAGATTTCTCATTAAACTTCTCTCTTCTCCTTCTACGCTCTTCCTGGGCCATCTCGTGTTATGGTGTCACCCTGTAGATGAGGTCACCCATGTCTCTGGGCCCTGCCTGTATTGAACATTTCCAACTGTCAACTGGATTATTCCATGTGGGAGTTCTGCAGCCTCCTCAAGTCGACCTAATATATTCAAAACAACTCCTTTATGCCTGCCATTCTCTGTTTTGAATAATAGCACCCCTAACTCTCCAGCCATTCAAATAAGAAATACCGGACTCATTCTTGAAGCCTCTGTCTCACTGTTCATGTCCAATCAGACACTAACTTCTTTCCCTTGCTTCCTAAATATTTTTCAGCTGTCTCCCTTTTTTCCTACTCATTGCCACCATCTTGGCTCAGGTTCTCATTATTTCCTGTTCCTATCGCTGCAAGAGCCTCCTGCTGCCACTACTGCCTCTGGTTGTCTGATCCACCCTATTCCCTACGTGGCAGCCAAGTTTGCCTTTAAAACATTTCAAACAGGGGCGCCTGGGTGGCGCAGTCGGTTAAGCGTCCGACTTCAGCCAGGTCGCGATCTCGCGGTCCGTGAGTTCGAGCCCCACGTCAGGCTCTGGGCTGATGGCTCGGAGCCTGGAGCCTGTTTCCGATTCTGTGTCTCCCTCTCTCTCTGCCCCTCCCCCGTTCATGCTCTGTCTCTCTCTGTCCCAAAAATAAATTTAAAAATGTTGAAAAAAACCAAAAAAACAAACAAAAAAAAACATTTCAAACATATTCACATGACACACTCCTGGGAGTCTTGGTGCTCTTTGAGCAGCACTATAAAATATTTTGCATTTGAGTTAGAATAATTTTACTTAGCAGAAATTATTAATTTATCTGTATATAGCTCAATCTGCCTCATTTAAATGAATTTTATTTCTGAACTTTTCTATTACTTTAAACATCATCTTTTCATTGGGTTATGAATTGCTGACACTTGCTAGCAGACATCAAAGTTTAAAGTTTTATAGAAAACTAACAATTGAACAAATAACCTTATTTTTTCTTTACACTGGGAGAAGCCTAGGATGGATTCTGAGAGGACACAGCAATCAGAGTTCTAGAACAACTCTTTTAAAATGTAGGTTTGATCAGGTTACTCTCCGGGTGAAAAGCCTTCAATGGCTCTGTATTACCTAGAGCCTAGGGTCACTGACCTGGCCCAAAACATCCCTTGTGATCTGGCCCTTACCTGTCTTTTTAGGTTCTATCATGTTTCTCAGCCAGATGCCCTGGAACCCAGTTACCCTTGACCCCAGATACCCCAGCACCCCCCCTCCAATCCCAGATATCCTGGACCCTAACCACCACACACAGTTCTTTGATGAGGAGGGCACCTTACTCCTTGGATCCTTGTGCCTACTCTTCCCTAAGTTTGGAATCCCCTTCCCCTTAAAGGCCAGATAGGAAGACAAAGAGATGGAACAACCAATAGGGAGATGAGACAGGGCAGAGAGCAGGACGCCTGAACCAGCCCTGTCTGGGGCATTACCTGCTCCCTGGAAGAGCTGAGCACTGAGGTCTCCGGCTGTCGGCACGGCTTCTGGCCCCAGCCTGTCTCTGCTGCTGCCGCCCTGGCCACTGCCTCCAAACGTCCTCTTCCCCACCGGTCACAACAAACTCACTTTGTTTCCAGTTATGCACCAGGGGAGGTGTAGGGAGAGAGGAGGGAGAGAAACCAAGAGAGAGAGACAGAGGGAAGGAATGTGTGAAAGACGGGTGGAAGAGAGAGAAGGCTATATGTGGGAGAGAAAAGAGATGTAGTGTGAGAGAAAGACTATATTGAGGGTGAATTAAAGATACAGTGTGAGAGAAGTGTGTGTGTGTGAGGGAGAGAATGTGTGTGAGAGAGAGAGCATGACAGGAAAGAATGTGAGAGAGCAGTGTGAGGGGTGGGGGTCCTCAAGTGCACTGGAGAGAGAGGGGCTCAGCGGCGCAGAGGCTGGAACAGGCAGCTGGGTCTTCACGGTGGCAGGGGCAGGGCGGAACAGCTGCGGGTCTGTGAGAACACTGGCGGAACTGCCTCTGTCCCGCCTCCCCCATGAGGGCTCCAGGAGAGCCCCAGCACCTCTCCTCAGGCCCCTTTATAAAGGCAGAGGTAGGATTTGCCCTCAGACTCCCCGGGGCCTCCTTAAGAGCCTTGGCTGCAGGTGAGCGGCTGGAGAGTGGCTGCCAAGACAGAGTTCTCTCAGCTGCGCAGCGTCCCGGGGAGGTGGGATGGTTAGGGAGGGTTGTTGTGGGGTCTCAGGTTTCAAAGCCACCATGCTTGGTCAGTAATGTTCCATGCAGCTGGTTTTTCTCTGTCCCCAACTTTTTTTTTGCTATTATTTTTTTTAAGTTTATTTATTTATTTTCAGAGAGAGAGAGAGGGTGAGGATGAGCTCACATGAGCAGGGGAGGGGCAGAGAGAGAGAGAGAGAGAGGGAGAGACAGAATCCCAAGCAGGCTCTGAGCTGTCAGTGCAGAGCGCAATGTGGGGCTCAATCCCAAGAACTGTGAGATCATGACCTGATACAAAACCAAGAGTCAGATGCTTAACTGACTGAGCCACCCAGGAGCCCCCTCTGTCCCCAACTGTTAACCCAGACTCCTGATCCTCTAGCTCTAGGATCTACTTCTAGGACAAAGTGCTAAATACCATCACTCAGTGGATGTTTCCTGGGAGCCCATGGACAGTGGGAACTGGTCACTTGAGGCTGTGGGGAGAACCCACCAGGGAATTATTTTGCTCTGCTGAGAAACTCCTAATCTCCTGGGTTCGGTTCAACAAGTTCTTACTGAGTACTTAGAATGTGCCAAGGTTGATTAGAAGTCACTGAGCGGCTACTGCTCCAAGGGGTACTGAGCCCTGGATTCTCTAAGTCTCAGGGCTAGGAGGGAGCTTAGCTGTTGTCGAAGAATCTAAGCCCTTCACTTCACAGATGAGAAATTTGAGACCCAGTTTACACCACAGAAAGGCCCCATCAGGCCCCAAATTAGGGGAACCTGGAGGAGAGTAAAGTCCACTGACATCCTCCACCCTGCACTGCCCACCTGCCTATGGCTGACCCTACTCACATTTTCATACTTGGGGCTCAATGATCGAGGGTGCCCACTTTAAAGCTGAGGAAACAGGGGTGCCTGGGTGGCTCAGTCGGTTAAGCATCCGACTTCGGCTCAGGTCATGATCTCACGGTTTGTGAGTTCAAGCCCCGCATCAGGCTCTGTGCTGACAGCTCAGAGCCTGGAGCCTCCTTCGGGTTCTGTGTCTCCCTCTCACTCTGCCCCTCCTCTACTCTTGCTCTCTCTCTCTCTCTCTCTCTCTCTCTCTCATAAATAAATAAATAAATAAATAAATAAATAAATAAATAACTTAAAAAAAAAATAAAGCTGAGGAAACAGCAGCAGAAGGTCAGGGTGTCTGTTTAGGTACTGGGCTCCAAGCAAACACCACCATCCAGAAGTTTCTGCAATGCTGGGCTTCTCAGCAGGACAGGACAGTGAGTAGATGGGCCCCTCCCCAGGGTCCCAGGCTCTACAGCTCACAAGCCACTGTGGCTGATGTTGGCCCATCTCCTCTTGAGCACCACTAGGTAGCTACTCCATGCCACACTGGGTCAGGGGCTGTGGGTGACCCCAAAGCACCCAAAGAGAGGTTGTCAAGGATGCCAGAAGATTCTCTTTATCCATGTGGTGCTTTAAGAGCCCAGACCTGGGTTTAACACCTGACTCTGCTGATTACTAGCAGTAGGATTTTGGCAAAGCATTTAAGTTCTCTGAGCCTTAGTTTCCCCATCTATTAAGTGGGAATAATCAAGCCTACCTCACTAGATTGTGATAGCCATTCAGGAAGATAATACATGTGATGTGGTTGGCACAGTGCTTGGTATACACCAGTCACCCAATAAATGATATTGCTATTGTTGTTGTTGCCAGCAGGTCTGACACATTTCTCCCTTGTTACCAGTCATCAGCCTGGCCCTTTTAAACATTCCAAGGGCTCAATCCTTTTCAGCCTCTAAATGCTCATGCTGCTCCCATGCTGCCTCCCTGCCCTCTGCCCCGAGGGCCTTCCACTCTCTCTGCCCCTCCCTCCTGCCCACAGAAGGTTTAGCCCACCACACGCTGGGCTCCTGGATCAGGGTGGCTCTAATGCACTGTGGGCCCCACGTGCGTGCAGCACATCAGAAGTTAATCCACATAATGAGAAATGCCACAGGTAATAGCCCCTGTGGTTGATAGCACACAGGGAGAGTCACATAGCGACGGCCCACGATATGACTCCCCCAGCAGTTTCTGGGAGAAACATAACCCAGCAGGAACAAGCTTCAGGAAGCACACTAAAAGAAGCAAGCAGAATTGTGCTTTTACTGGGGGGGGGGGGGGGGGGGACTGTCCAGTTATTGGATGACTAAAGCACAAAATGATCTAGTATACTACAAACAAGCCAGTCTTCAACAACTAGTAAAGACCCGGAAGGCAATTAGGCAGTCAGGAAGGATGAGGATTTCGTCCTGGGGCTGGGGCCCTGGATGAGCCCTTTCAGAGATTCTCTCCCTCTGTCTTGAGTTCCACATGAATCTCTAGATGGCCAACTTTGCAAGATCGGAGTCTACCTTGCTTGCATCATGCTGCTGGTCCCCAGTATAGGGCTCACACAGCATGGGCACTCAATAAATATTTGCTGGGTGAATGAATTCACTAATTAGCACTCATGAGCGTATCATCTGGGATTAGGCTTGGCAAGAAAGGAGCCAAGGACAAGGAAATGCTGTTAGGGGTGGAGCTGGGTGGAGACTTTGGGTAGCTCAAGGCAACTGAATATTGGGGACTGGGAGACTGATCTAGGGTTCTAAAGTCATCCCTGCAATTGTGTGAGGTGGGTCTTGAGAGGTGATGTAAAAGCCCCCCAATCCTCGGGGCGCCTGGGTGGCTCAGTCGGTTAAGCGTCCGACTTCAGCTCAGGTCACGATCTCGCGGTCCGTGAGTTCGAGCCCCGCGTCGATCTCGCGGTCCATGAATTTGAGCCTCGCGTCGGGCTCTGGGCTGATGGCTCAGAGCCTGGAGCCTGCTTCCGATTCTGTGTGTGTCTCTCTCTCTCTCTGCCCCTCCCCCATTCATGCTCTGTCTCTCTCTGTCTCAAAAGTAAATAAACGTTAAAAGTTTAAAAAAAAAAAGCTTCTAAAAAAAAAAAAAAAAGCCCCCCAATTCTAACTTCACAGACAGCAAAATTCTTTTTCTAGGAAGCTGTCCTAAGACTCCAAATGTGTTCTCTAAGAAGAGGAAGCGAATCTGCCCCCTTTAGTGTTTATAGGGATTCCTCTTATCATGGTAGTGTTAGGGATGTCAGCCCAGTCCATACCCAAAAGGATGTCCTCTGGCAGCGTGTTTATGGAATGTATGACCTGTGCCCCTTGGCTACAGTTAATCATTGGACATCTGAGCCAAGCCTGGAAATTTTGAATTGGGTCTCTAAGATAGCTGGGGCCTTTCCTGATGGTCTCTGGAAAAGAGAGCATGTAAACTAAGATAAAAGGGCACAGGGATGCAGAAAGGGCTACAGAGAGAAGGGAATGGAGCAGACCTACAGGAGAAGCAGGGGCAGGGGCCATCAGTCCCAGGGAGGGGACTGAGAGGTGCTATGTCTACCCATTGAGCCTGGCTGTTTATTCTGCTTTGGGACTGTGAAAAACTTCTTTGGTTTTGTAATAACACGTGTGCGTACACACACACACACACACACACACACACACACACACACACACACTGCCTCCTTGCCCAAGCCAGCTCAAGTAGGTTTCTAATACATATGATCAAATTACCTTCTTAACCATGAGTGCCCCTTATAGGGAATTCTAGGGTTGGAGATATTCTTCTTTGTACCTTCTTAAAAACTCCAAGTGTAAGAGTTATAAAGAATGTTGGGTCACTGTAGTAAGAATAGTTAGAATAAGAAAGAACAGGAATCAGCAAAAGAGGGGAGTAAAGCAATGGCAGAGCAGGCCAAAGGCAAGAAAAGAAGGCAGGCCAAGGAAAAGAAACCTTGGCCCTGGCCAAGTGAGGAGCTGTGTCAGAGGACTGGCAGAGCCTGGCCAGGGCACTGCTGGCTCCCCTACATGCTAGTGGGTGGAACCAAGGCTTGGCAGATCTTGGTGTGTTGGGCAAGGGGGAGATTCAACCAATTCCAAATAAGAGATCCCTCCGCCTTCTCCAGGAAGGGCGTCATCCTCAATATGCTGCAGAGAAAAGAGAGCAATGACACTTACCTCACTGGAGCCCCAGAGGAAGAGATTCTGACATTTAAGGGGAGCCAAAATAGTAAAAGGCAATTGATTGTACCATATCCATGATTTATAATGTAAGGTATATGAAATGTCCCCAGTAGTCTTCAATTAGCATATGGTTTTTATTGTTTTGTTTTGGTGACTATAAATGCAGTAAAGTGAGGAAACTTATTTAAAATCAAATTAGACAGTTACTGCTTCTCCTGTCTAAGCCAACAGGGGTGTGGGGGCCTGATTCACACAGAGTCTTGACATGGCCTGCAGAGGACCCTGGGTGGGAGTAGGGGGAGAAGGAAATGTCAAAGCCTCCTTCAGGTTTTCAAGGATGTTGAAGGGCTAGACTTAGAGGAGATGGTCTTTGTGTTTAGTTCAACCCATTAGGTGGCCTCGGCTGTGCAAAAATGGGCCCTGAGCCAAGGAGGGGCAGGAAGAAAAATTGACGTCACTAAAAGGAGGGGACTGAGCATGTATGTGAGGATGGGGCTCAACACTGAAAGCAAGAACATATGAGGGGACTCAGGAGGGGACAAGGGTGGGCAGGAGCCCCCAAAATATGTGACAGGAGGCTGGAACTGCACAGAACAATGTGCAGTGGAAAACTTCCAGTCGCCAGAGGAACACAGATATCTAGTATGTATCTCTGCAATGTTAAACTTGGTTCTGAACCTTCAGCAAAGCCTTCTACTCACATATATGCCATGCATAACCAATTTGGGGAAAACCAAAGAAGGTCTGAACTCCATGCCTGAGAAGGCCTAGAGGTGAAGGCAGAGAACAGGTATAGGCAGTGAAACATAGTGAGATGAGCCCACTATGGAGGGACTTGGAGCCAGACAGTGAGACTGGCAGCCCCTGGGAAGGCACAGAAATTTGGGGAAAGACATGGACATTCCCCTGGATGAGGCCAGGGAGGCTAGATTCCATTTTAGCTAATTCTCAAAGAATAGGGTAAATCTGGTTAATGTATAGTTTATGAACACTTTCCATTTATTTATTTATTTATTTATTTTTAATTAACTTGGATTTATTTTTTTTCAGTATATGAAGTTTATTGTCAAATTGGTTTCCATACAACACCCAGTGCTCATCCCAAAAGGTGACACTTCCCATTTATTAAGACTTTCACTGGTTCACTTGCAAACTTGGATGCTCAATCCTAATTTCCCCTCAACGTCCTAATGCCAATAACTAAGGATTCTCTTCTAATAGGATTTTTTTGTTTGTTTTTAGAATAGCTCTCATGGCTGGGGAGGGAATGCTGCATATGTTGATAATTCTAGGAGATCCAGGTTTTAAGGTGCCAAAGGACAAGAAGAGAGAGAAAATATAGGCTTCTTTTGGGAGGAGTTTTTTTTTTTTTAATGTTTATTTATTTTTGAGAGAGAGAGTGAGAGAGAGAGAGAGAGAGCATGAGTGGGGGAGGAGCAGAGAGAGAGGGAGACACAGAATTTGGAGCAGGCTCCAGGCTCTGAGCTATCAGCACAGAGCCTGATGTGGGGCTCGAACTCACAGCTGTGAGATCATGACCTGAGCCAAAGTTGGATACTCAACCGACTGAGCCACCCAGGTGCCCTTTTTTTTTTTTTTAAAGTAATCTCTGTGCCACCCAATATGGGGCTTGAACTCACAACCCCAAGATCAAGCATTCCTCGTACTGACTGAGCCAGCCAGGTGCCCCAGACTTCCTTTGGGAAATAAATTTTAACTTGCTTTCCTGCCTGCTCCCCACCCCAAATGGGGCATTTAAGGGCTAGAATGATCATCTTTCTTTCTTTTTCCTTCTTCCTTTCCCCCACCTCTTTCCAAGATGTATCCTTCCAAGACACAAATTTGTAAGTACCCAAAGCAAGGATGCTAGCCCATTTTAAAGCTGCAAACTCTAAAAGAACCCCAACTGTCTTTGCACCTATGTTGGAAATAGCTGTCTCATGAAGTGTTCATGGAGAAGATGCTTTAGAGACAAATATGTGTTCTGTCCCAACCCTTGTTCCTTCCTCACTGGAAATGAGAATAGAAGACCAAATGAAATATGTCCTTGATCCTAAGGCTTTGGAAAAATAGAAGCCTCAAATGCCTCACTGGAAAACAGCCTAGCTCTCCTTTCCTGATCATCTGGGGTGGTTTTGATCTTTTAGTGGCCCCAAAGTTGTTTAATATCAGGCAAGTATAAGAACTTGTATCAGGCAAGTATAAGAATAACTTTTCACACCCCTCCCACCAGAAGGATTTCAGAAGTTCTTGGTACCAGTGAGGACAGCAAAACCAAACCAATATCCACTAGTAGAGGAAAAAGACTTGGGTTCCTTGCTCTTAAATTGGGTTAATGTGTATTAACTAAACTAATATATATTAAATGCCTACCACATTTACTTACCCACCACAATAACCTACCATGTTATATATTTCTTCCATAACTCAGGAGAGACCCAGATAATTTGATTTTCAAAGGGGAACCTCATCCCTAAATGTGGGGAAGGTGGTAGGGTTAGAGGAAAATGCCCCATCTAGATCCAACATGGGGAGTGGGAGATCTTCCCAACAGGCTTGCTCTCCTCTGGGTCCCTGATGTCCCTACCCTCTGGGCAGATACATGTGCACACACATGTGCATGTGTATTGTGTGTATGTGTGCACATGCATGTTTTAATCAGAGCTCATCTCTTATGCTAGACAGCCCCAAAGGACTTCCATTAACCCATCTGCCACATAGACACATTTAATCTGGAAAAGCCATGGGCCTTAGTAGACTTGGTGCAATGAGAGCAGTTGTTCAGGGCAGCTGCAAGGTTGGGGGTGGCTCAGTTGGCCTTTGGGAGCATGAATATCAGATCTTTTCCTACAGGGACGCTGAAACACTATTACTGCCTCTGACATTCCTTTGAAGGTTTAGATAGTAAAATAACTCATTTTGCCTTGCTCAAGACAGTGGAAATATATAATAGAGCCCAATGAGATGCTTTTTGTTGGGCAGATTTAGGATACGCTGGGGTGAAATCATGTCCCTAGAAACAGTAAAGTCTCAAAAGAATAAAACATCACAGCTGTGCTCTAAGGATTCCAGAGTCTTCACTCCTCTTAAGATTGATATTTTTCTTTCCATGGGGAGGAACAAAATACTGATTTTTAATCAGTCCAGAGCTGATTTCTGCAGCAGCAGAGGAAGGCCTCAGGGGATTTGCTGACCTGGGAGACAGCTTCCCAGGGGTTTGCAAGCTACCGTGCAGGTGCCTAGACAATTCTCAACCATTCCATCAAGCTCAGGTGAGGAAAGGGAAGAGGTAATTCAGTTTACTGAGCACAATGCTTCATGCCAAACAGTCATGTTTGCGGTTAGGTTAGTCATGCCATGGCTGTGTGGCCTCCAGGAATTTGGAATTGAGGAAAATAATTCTGAGAATTAACCCATGAAACCAACTTGGGGTGGATCAGAGCAGAAGTCTCAGAGTCACCAGAGAGAGATGGAGCTCAGCCTGACTAAAGGTGTCTCTGAGCAGGGAGGTTGGTCTGCAGTGGCAGCAGGGCAGCAGGTGCTAACAGCCTTGGGGCATCATTAGTCTGGGGCATCATTAGTCTGCAGAGAATCTTCCGACTTTATCCATCCCGCCACCCAAGCCGCTGCACTCACCAGATGGCTCCCCTGAACACGCCCCTCAAGAACTCACGGGTCCTGCTGACACGATCCACATTGCCATCCCGGCTGCTTCCCCTGCTCCCCGTGCCAGTCAGTTCCTGCTGTGGCTTGTCTGGCTGCAGGCCCCAGCAGACCTTCTGCAGTCCTGAAAGACGTCCTTGCTGATCTCTTTTCCTTTGAGGGTAACTGGGGACCGAAAGCCCAATGTGGATGGAACGGCAGTCTGTGGGCAAAGCACAAAAGACAGGGGAGGCAAGAGTTACTGAAAATGGGCATTTCCCTTTAACAGCCTCTAGTTACAAAGAGCTAGGGCCACCAAAGCAAAATGGAAGACATGGGATTCCTGGACAGGGCCCCTGCCCTGAGTCTTGGGTTTGACAGAATCCCATTTCTGAACAACTCAGCAGTTGCTGGAAACAAGACCCTTGGTGCTATAGTTGGAACTCTGTTAGAATGAGCAGAAATCCCATCACTCTGTTCTTGCTTGTCCAGAATGGCAGTAACCACATAGGCCTTATGACACATGGCCCAGGAGACAGTCCCTCAGTGAGCCACAGATTTAGTCCAAAATACCGATCCCCTCTTTGGGAAAGCTGTATATATTTCCATCAAGGACGATTTATTACTAATAATCAAAAACTACATAAACTGCTTCTCAGAAAAGTGAGTTATTATGGATTTCTCAAAGCTGGTTTTATATACCAGAATTTTCAAAAACTAGAATAACCAAGAACTTTAATTTGGAATTCCACTAAGAAGGCTGTTTGCTGTGTAAAGCCCCTACTAGGTCTGTTCACACAAGAGCAGTTGGAATTCTCTCAGCTCTCAGGATGGATATTCTGTTATCATTTTTTCATCAGTGTTGTTGAATTGGTCAACAGCTTTTAAAATAATCAATAGAGGTAGTTGTATAGTTACAGAATAATTGAGCAGATAATACATAAGTACTTAGACTTCCATCTTATCTCTGCCCTACCCCACTCCACAACAGTTTCCCCTATTATTTTTTTATGGAGGTATAACTGACCTATAACATTGTTCAAGTGTAAAGTGTACAACATACTGATTTGGTACATGTATATATTGCAAAATTACTACCACAATAAGTCTAGTTAACATCCATCATCTTATATAGTTTCATTCTTTTTCTTATGACGAAAAATTTTAGAATCACTCTCTTGGCAACTTCCAAATATACAAACAGATTGTTAACTATAGTTACCATGCTGTACATTCCATCTCCAGAACTTGTTTATCCTATGGTGGAAGTTTGTACCTTTGACCACTTTCACCCATTTTGTCCACTCCCAAACTCCTGCCTCTGGCAACCACTAATCTGTTCTCTGAGTTCTGTTCTCTATGAGTTCTCTATGAGTTTGGTTCTCACATAGGAATGAGATCGTATAGTATTTGTCTTTCTCTGTCACTGCCAAGACTGATGCCAAAACGCTAACCCCCTATGTGTTCTTCTAGGAGTTCTATGGTTTCAGGTCTTACATCAGTCTTTTATCCATTTTAAGGTGTGTGTGTGTGTATGTGATGTAAAATAGAGATCCAGTTTTATTCTTTTTTTTAAAGCTTTATTTATTTATTTTGAGAGAGAGAGAGAGAGAGAGAGAGAGAGAGAGAGAGAGAGAGAGAGAACATGTGAGCAGGAGAGGGGCAGAGAAAAAGAGAGAGGGAGAGAGAGAATCCAAAGCAGGCTCCACACCATCAGCGCAGAGCCTGATATGGGGCTCAAACTCATGAACCGTGAGATCATGACCTGAGCCAAAATCAAGAGACGGACACTTAACCAACTGAGCCACCCAGGCGCCCAGATCCAGTTTTATTCTTATGCATGTGGCTGTCCCGTTTTCTCATCAGAAAGACTATCCTTTCCCCATTGTATATTCTGGGCTCCTTTGTCATAAATTAATTGAACTTATGAGTGTGTGTGTGTGTGTGTGTATATCTGGGTTTTCTATTCTTTTCCATTGATCTATGTGTCTGCTTTTATGCCAATACTATACTGTCTTGATTACTATAGCTTTGTAATATCTTTTGAATCAGGAAGCATGATGCCTCCAGCTTTGTTCTTTTGCAAGGTCACTGTTGGCTATTCAGGGTCTTTCATGGTTCCATACAAATTTTAGAACTATTTATTCTATTTCTGTGTAAAATACCATTGGAATTTTGATAGGGATCGCATTGAATCTGTAGACTGCTTTGGGTAACACAGACACTTTAACAATATTAATTTGTACAATCCATGAGCATGGAATATCTTTCCATTTATTTGTGTCTTCTTCAATTTCTTTGACCAAGGTATTAAAATTTTCAGTGTACAAGTCTTTTCCCTCCCTTAAGTTTATTTATTCCTATGTATTTTATTCTTTTTGTTGCAAATGTAAATAGAATTGTTTTCTTAATTTCTCTTTTTGATAGTTCATTATTCATATATAGAAATATATATGTATTTATTTTTGTATATTGGTTTTGTATCCTGCAAATTTACTGAAATTGTTTTTTAGTTCTAACAGTTTTTTGGTGGAGTCTTTTGGGTTTTCCATATATAATATCATGTCATCTGCAAGTAGAGATGGTTTTACTTCTTCCTTTCTGATTTGAATGCCTTTTATTTCTTTTTCTTGACTAATTGCTCTGGCTAAGACTTCCAGTACAATATTGAATAAAAGTGCAAGGGTGGGCATCTTGACCTTGTCCCTGATCTTAGAGGAAAAGCTTTCAGCTTTTCATCATTGAGTATGATAGCTGTAGGCTTGTCATATATGGACTTTGTTATGTTGAGGTACATTCCCTCTATACTCAGTTTGTTGAGATTTTTGATAATGAATGGATGTTGGATTTTGTTAAATATATTTTCTACATTTATTGAGATGATCTTACGATTTTTATCCTTCATTTTGTTAGTGGGGTATATCACATTGATTGATCTGTAGATGTTGAACCACCCTTGTATTCCTGAAATAAATCCTACTTGATCATGGTGTAGGATCCTTTTAATGTATTGTTGAATTTGGTTTCCCAATATTTTGTTCAGGATTTTTGCACCTATGTTCATCAGAGATATTGGCATGTAATTTTCTTTTCTTGTAGTGTCGTAGTTTTGGTATTAGGGTAATGCTAGCATCATAAAATGAATGTGAAAGTGTTCCCTTCTGGGGGTGCCTGGGTGGCTCAGTCAGTTAAGCATCCAAAATCAGCTCAGGTCATGATCTTGTGGTTCATGGGTTCGAGCCCTGTATCAGGCTGTGTGCTGACAGCTCAGAGCCTGGAGCCTATTTCAGGTTCTGTGTCTCCCTTTCTCTTTGCCCCTTCCCTGCTCACGCGCTCTCTTTCTCCCTCTCTCTCTCTCAAAAACAAACATTGCAAAAACAGAGTGTTCTCCTCTCTTCTATTTTTTGGAAGAGTTTGAGAAGGATTAGTATTAATTCTTATTTAAATGTTTGACACAATTCATCAGTGAAGCCATCTGTTCCTGAATTTTTGTTTGTTGGGAGGTTTTTGATTACGGATTCAAACTCCTTGCTAGTAATTGGTCTATTCAGGTTTTCTGTTTCTTCATTATTCAGTTTTGGTAAGTTGTATCTTTAGGGATTTATCTATTTCTTCTAAGTTGTCCAAATTATTGGCATATAATTGTTCATAGCAGTCTCTTCTGATTTTTTATATCTGTTTTCAGTTGTAATGTGTTTTCTTTCATTTCTAATTTCATTTATTAGAGTTTTCTCTTTTTTTCCTCCCTTAGTAAGTTTAGCTAAAGATTTGCTTATTTTATCATTTCAAACACCAGTTCTTAGTTTCATTGATCATTCCTATTGTCTTTTTAGTCTCTATTTTACCTATTTCTGTTCTGATCTTTGTTATGTCCTCCCTCCACTAACTTTGGGCTTAGTTTGTTTTTCTTTTTCTAGTTCCTTAAGGTATAAAGTTAGGTGGTTTACTTGGGCTCTTCCTTTTTTCTTAATGTAGGCATTTATTGCTATGAATAGATTCCCCTATTATGAACAATTTGCATTAGTGTGGTACATTTGTTACAATTAATAAACCAATATTAATACACTATGATTAACTATAGTCTATAGTTTACATTAAGGTTCACTCTTAGTGTTATATAGTTTTATGAGTTTTGAGAAATGCATAATGATGGGCATCTACCATTACAGTATCATACAGCATAGTTTCACCATCCTAAAAATTCCCTGTACTTCACTTATTCATCTCTCCCCTCCCTGAGTTCTAAAGCTACTTTTCTCTTTTGGGCCTTTACATTTTGTTCTCTTTTTTCTTCTTTTTGAAGAGAAATGAGAATGGGTGGGGTAAATGAGTGGGAAGATCTTTTTCTCTTCTTATGTGAACTGCAGCAAAAATGTTCGAGAACCACTGATTTAGGACAAGTTTGAGTCTGGAATTCCCCGGTGACAATTTTCCAAAGAGCAGGCTGGCCAAAAAAAAATTATTATAATTACAGTGGTTCCACCTTATCCACAGGGGATATGTTCTAAGATCCCCAGTGGATGCCTGAAACTGCAGATAGCACTGAACCCTATATATATATATACCATGTTTTTTCCTACACATACATACCTATGATAAAGTTTAATTTATAAATTAGACACAGTAAGAAATTAACAAATAAATTATAGAATAGAATAATTGTAACAAAATTTTATAATTAAAGTGTTGTGAATATGGTCTCTCTCTCTCTCTCAAGATATCTTATTGTACATATTCACCTTTCTTCTTGTGATGATGTGAGGTGATAAAATGCTTACATGATGAGATGAAGTACGATGAATGACATAGGCATTGTGATATAGCATTGGGCTACTACTGACCTGATGATGTGCCAGAAAGAGAATCATCTGCTTCCAGACCATGGTTGACTACTGATAACTGAAACTGAAGAAAGTGAAATCACAGATAAGGGGACTACTATATTTTTGAAGCCCAAGGATGGCAACTGAGAGTTGAAAGCTACTTCAGAATAGGAAATTAGAATCTGTGTTCTTACATCAAGATTTGCATTAACTTGATTTTATTTTCCTTGGAAGGGAGGCCTGTCTCTTGGCTCAAACTCCTGAAATGCAGATACTAAGGTCTGGGTATTCAATGGCTGCAGCTATCACATAGAAACCACATCAAGCTGAATCTTGGAGAAGTATATCTAAGCCTTTTAGAGATATGTTGAGTGTCTACCCTGGTGAAAAGACTCTATGAGTCATTCCTAGGCACAGGAAAATGAGGTTAACTGGATTTCAGTGTCTAAATCTATTTAGAGCCAGACTCCTGCCCCAGCTCACCTCACTGCTCACTCTTCTGAACCTCCAGCTTTCTTGGCTGTACCCAGAAATGTGAGGTGGAGATTTTTATGAAGTATAGCCTTGCTTTCTAGTGGATCAGTATCAGAATGAATGGTGCTCCTCCTTTCTTCTCTCTTCTCCCTCCAGCATGGTGTGATTTCTCTTGTTCTATTCTACATTTCTTAAGCAATCTGTAATTTGAGTAAGCCATAGACACCAAAATTTAGAGGTAAGTAGTTTTACTCTAAGGGCTTAGCAGATGAGTTCCTATTCTCCACCCTTGAGACCAGGAACAGCTGGTATACCAGAAAGGCCTCTGCCCAAGAGTCAGCTTCCCTGGGTGTTCCCTGGCTTGTTCTATACTTGCTCTATGACCATCGATATCTGCCTCTCTAGGACTCATTATCCTCACCTGTAATGTGGGAATAAAATCCTTTCTCTAGTGTCTGGGCAAGGTTTTTGAGAAGATAGAATGGGATGACATGGGAAAATGATTATGAAAATGGTTAGGGCTATACACATGAAGAATATACTTATTAAAGAAATCAGGGAGATGGCTGTCAGGAAGATATTTTACTTTCTGTCCTGGATCTAACTTGTCCCATTTCTTCCTGGCTCCTATCATAATCGTCAGAGTGTGGCTGTGTAGCTGGTGAACTGTGGAGAATAGTTAGCCCTCCCTCAAGCTCCCTCCTTCACAATGGAGAACCTCTCCACTGACTGTGAACACCTTGCAGTCTGGCTCAGGACAATGCCAAGTTCTCCTAGGAACTCTTCAGCTGCATTCTTCTCTATCTACAGCCCCAGAATTGCTCTACACATTCTGAAGCTCAACAAAACATCCAGCTAGACAGTGAGATTAGCGTTTCCCTCCAAGTGGGGCCGGAACAATGGTGGGGCAGTAGCCTGTCTAGTTGCCTCTTCATAAGCCCTGTGGTTGCTTTTCTGTAGAGTGTAGGAAGTAAGGGTCTTTGAGTCAGCATTTTAGAACAACAGATATCCCCACTCAACATCCTCTTGCACTGGTTTTAACTGAGCTGCCATTTTTAGAATCTATGAAATACTGGCATCTTGTATGGTTTGTACATCTTGTAAAATTAGGTAAGTTTAATTCTGTGTCAGGGGTGCTGTGCCCTAATCCATAGAAACAAAGTGCCAGTCTCCAGTGTTCAGTCTGACCATATGGTCCCTTTAAGACACAGTGAAGGCTGGTCCCATTAGATCCAGAGAAGACACCATGGGTGGGTAAGGGAAAGGGACCAGCTCTCTAGATTCCCCTGCTGGAGGGGTGTTATAAGGATATTAAAGAAATTGTCAGACCTCCTAGGATTTGCATCAAGTTCTCAAGGTGACCTTACCTTCCTGATCCTGACATCTCCTCCTGTAGTTAGTAGGGTCCAGCTTCCCTACCCCAGCCTTCTCTTCTTCCACCTTCATAACTATAAAGTAAAAGATGAACACAGCCTCAAAATGTATGACACAAAAAGGTAGGATTTCAAGGAGAAATGGTCAAGTCCATTCATAAACAAAGTGAAAAAGCTCAAATATCTATCTCTAACAAATAGAGAACACACCTCTTTTTCAAGTACAAATGGAACATTTAAAGAGAGCACATATGCTAGGTCACAGGGAAAGCCTTAGTAAATTTCAAAGAATCTGTATCATACTTCTGTAGTAAGAATATATACATATACATATACATATACATATACGTATATATATGTATATATATATATGTATATGTATACACACACACACACACACACACACATACATATATATACACATCTAAGCTTGGAAACTAAAAGTAATTTATAATCATGGGTTTAATAGGAAACCACAATGGAAATTATTAGATATTTAGAACTCACAATTACAACTACTAAATATTAAAACTTACGGGGTGCAACATACTTAGAGGAAACAAAGAAGGAAGGAGAGAAGAGAAAGAAAAAGGAGTGATGGAGGCAGGGAGGAAAAAACAAGGAAAAGAAATGTGATAAGCATTCAACTAAAGAACCTAGGGCAAAATAAAGAGAAAACCCAAAGAAAGTAGAAAAATATAAATATAAAACCAAAAAAATAATGAAATAGAAAACAATATTAGAGATGGCTAATAAGTCCAAAGGCAATTATTTCAAAAGACTATTAAAATAGGCAAATTATATAAAACTAATCATGAAGATAAATTCGTAAGTAAACAATATTAGGAATGAAAAAGAGATATAACTAGAAATATAGTGCAGAATTTAAAAATTAAAAGTGAATGTCACGAAAAACTTTATGCCGATACATTTTAACTTTGATAATAATAATAATTAACATTTCAGTGTGTCAGGAACTATTTTTTTTTATTAAATTTTTTTTGACGTTTTTATTTATTTTTGAGACAGAGAGAGACAGAGCATGAAGGGGGGAGGGGCAGAGAGAGAAGGAGACACAGAATCGGAAGCAGGCTCCAGGCTCTGAGCCGTCAGCCCAGAGCCTGACGCGGGGCTCGAACTCACAGACAGCGAGATTGTGACCTGAGCTGAAGTTGGACACTTAACCGACTGCGCCACCCAGGCACCCCAGTCAGGAACTATTTTAAATGCTTTGCATTTATGACTGCATGCATGACTTCACTGAGTCTTCTCAACAATCTTATAAGTAACATTATTTTTTAAAGTTTATTTATTTATTTTGAGAGAGAGAGAGAATCCCAAGCAGGCTGGGCACTGTCAGTGCAGAGCCCAACGTGGGGCTAGATCTCACAAACCATGAGATCATGACCTGAGCTGAAATCAAGAGTCACTTGAAATCAAGACGCTTGAACAACTGAGCCACCCAGGCACCCCGGAGATAAGTAACATTATTAATCCCATTTTACAGATGAGAAAACTGAGGCACAGAGAGCTTAATTGACTGCCGAAACGGAGGAACAGATATTCAAACCCAGACAATCTTTTTCTGGAATTAAATCTCTTAGCCATGGGGTTCCTAGGCGGCTTAGTTGGTTAAGTGACCAACTCTTGATTTTGGCTCAAGTCAGGAACTCACAGTTCATGAGTTCAAGCCGCATATGGGGGTCTGTGCTGACAGCAAGGAGCCTTTTTGAGATTTTCCTCTCTCACTCTCTGCCCCTCCCCTGCTCATGTGTGTGCTCCCTCTCTCTTTCTCAAAATAAATAAACTTAAAAAAATAAGCTCTTAGCCACAAGGCTGATAAATGGATATTTTACTAGAAAAATAATAGAAATGATCAAAATTGACTTTAAAATAATTAGAAAACCTTGATTAACCAAAAACCATTAACCGAAATGTTTATGGGAAAGGCATTACAGACAGCCTTTCCCATATCCCATGAATAATTATTGAAGCTGGATTATAGGTACAAAAGGATCATCATTTTTTTCTATTTTTGTTATGTCTGAAATTTTCTCTATAGTGAAAAGAAAAATAAATACCAGGATCAGATAGTTTTTAAAAAATGTTTTATCTGAACCTTCAAGGATTAGATAGTCTCTAACTGATACAAAATGGTTCTCAAAAGCAGAAAAAGAGGAAATCAGAGGCAGTATAAACATCTGAAGACCAGGATACAAGGTAGGACTAAAAGCAGGAGAGTTGGTTGTAAATCTTCATAAGGAGTCAATTAAACACTCAGATCTCTCTCTCCTAGGAGTTTCCTAGATGTCTCCCCCTCACCACCCCCTACCCCATTCCAGAATATGGAAGGGTTAAACCTGAAGGCCTTTGGATAACTAAGGGCATTGAGGCATGGGGACACGATTTAAGCAAAGGCAGTTAGCCACTCAGTCCTCTGCCTAGTTGGCTCCTAGAACACTAATGAAACTTACACCCTCCAGGTGGGAGACTGGAGGACTTACAGATCCTGACATTTTGGAGATCTCTAACAAATGGTGAGGGCTCACCATCTTGGGTTTGTCATTCAATAATTCCAGCTTGTCAAACAGCTGCTTCGTAGCTCCACTCCAGAATGATGGCCAGCCAAGAATCACCAGAATGACAGAGACCAAAACAAACAGAAAAAGAGGAAGTCCAAGGAAACAGGAGCAAAGTAGACAGCCAAAGAAGTATTTAAAAAGCATACAATTCACATCTTCAAGTAGACTAGAAAAGACACTGTGTCCATGAGAAAAAGAAAAGTAGAATGCTATAAATCTGGAACTTTTCAAGAATAAGAAAGAACTCTTCGAAATTAAAGATACGTTAGAAGAAAATTTTCAGTAAAAGAGTTGGAACATAAAGTTGAAAAAATATGTGAGATAATAGAGCACAAATACAAATAATTTTTTAAATAATAGGAAAAAGACAAGGAAATCAGAGGATCAGTCCAGGTATCTAACATCAAGTTCTCAAAAGAGAGGTAAGAAAAAATAATAGAGGGGAAATTATCAAGGAAATGACATGAGATTTGAATTTCCTGGCTGAAAGAAATTGCTGAGAGCCCAGAAAAAGGAATTTAAAACAAAATCGACTCCAAGTCACATCACTGTGAAGTGTAAGAATATCACATATAAAAAAGACCTTTAAAACCTTCTGGAAGAAGAAAATAAGCCACCTACAAAGAATTAGACATGAGAACTGGCATCAGACATGGTGGAAGCTATTAGACAATGGAGTTATGCCTCCAAAAGTGAGAAAAAAATTGTTAGTAGTATTCCAGTCCTAACCAAAATATCCAATGTGAAGGTAGAAAAGGGCATGTTTAGACAAGAAATGTCTTAAAATTTTACTTCTTATGCACTTCTTTTCAGGAAGCAATTGAAGGAAGAACTCCAGCAAGATGGAGGAGCACCTAGGGAAGGAGTATGGCATATAGAAAATGGGATCCACTGCAAAAGATGGACACAGGAGGCCCCAGGAGGAAGCTGTGTAGCAGTCCAGAGAGCAATGGGTTCATCTTAGACCAGGCTCTGCACAGGCTGTGCAAGAAAAGCCTGGAACAATCATCTGGGTGTGTTTCACTGTTTTGAGAGGGTACCGAGATTCTATCAAGAATAAAGAGTCAAGGGGCAATTGGGTGGCTCAGTCAGTTAAGCATTGGACTCTGGATTTCGGCTCAGGTCATGATCTCATGGTTTGTAAACTCAAGCCTGCCTCAGGCTCCACACTGACAGCTGGAATACTGCTTAGGATTCTCACTCTCCTCTCTCTACCCCTCCCCTGCATGCATGTGCATACCCCCTCCCCCTCCGCCCCCCACCTCTCTCAAAATAAGCAAATAAACTTTAAAAAATAGAAAAAAAGAGTCAATGGGGTGACTGGGTGGCTCAGTCACTTAAGCATCTGACTTGATTTTGGCTCAGGTCATGATGTCATGAACCATTCATGAGTTCAAGCCCTGCCTTGGGCTACACATTGATAGTGTGGAGCCTACTTGAGATTCTCTCTCTCCCTCTCTCTCTCTCTCTGCCCCTCCCTCCCTCTCTCTCTCAAAATAAATAAATAAACATTTAAAAAATGAATAAAAAGTTATGAAAGGAAAAATGATCACTAAACACTATGTAACTCAAATGTCAGAATATTTATACAGTCATAAAAAAAAATGAATATTGGGGCACCTGGGTGGCTCAGTCGGTTAAGCATCCGACTTTGGCCCGGGTCACGATCTCATGGTTTGTGAGTTTGAGCCCCACATCGGGCTCTGTGCTGACAGCTCAGAGCCTGGAGCCTGCTTCGGATTCTGTGTCTCCCTCTATGTCCCTCCCCTGCTCATGCACTCTCGCTCTCTCTCTCAAAAATAAACATTAAAAAATTTTTTTTAAATGAATATTAATTTAAGCAAAAACTATGATAGGGATTCCACCAATGTGCAGTATTACACTGCTTGCTGTTTGTGGCTGGTGTTCATTCTTAGTAGTCATGTATCCATTCTGATTGGTTAGTGTCAATACCATATGAGTTGTTAAATATTTTTAATACCTACATTGGAAGTAACTATTTGAAGAGATGAGATTTCAGGGTGAAGAGAGGTTTTAAGACATAGAGGACATTGCTAGCCTTCTGCCTGATGTCCATCCCCCTTTCTTCTCTGATTTTATTCAGGGCAGCAGTGCAGCTGACTAAAAACAATCACTTCCCCCAGATGCCCCTCAGCAATCTCTATCTAAAGAGATTTAGGAGAAAGAACCTAGGAAGATTCCCTTACTGGATGAAGCCTCTGCAGAAGAAAGCCCCTTCATTTTTCCTTCTTCTTCCTTCCTGGAGAGGGTTGTCAGATTTAACAAATAGAGTTTTTCCCAGTTAAATATGAATTTTGTATACACAGTCAATAATTTTTAATATAAGTATGTCCCAAGCAATATTTGGGCAAACTATTTTATCTGGCAAACCATTTCCCTCTATTTCTGGAGCATAGACATGATGCCTGGAAGTGCAGTAGCCATCTTGTCATCATGAGAATGAAGGCCACATGCTAATTACAGATACAAGGAGAAGAAGGATCTTGAATCCTTAATGTCTTCGCTGAGCCATTCTATAGCACTGGACAGCCCACACTTGGGCTTCTTGATATGGGGAACAATTAAACCACTTCCTGTTTAAATACTATACTTTTCTGTTTCTCAAAACCACACCTGGGTCATAGGACAAAAGACTCTGGGACAGTATTTACTGGGCATATAAGATTGGGTTCTATTAGTAAGGAAAACAGAGAGAATGGGCACTGAGTGGTTGTGTAACAGTGTCTGCTACACTTTCTAACATCCATCCTCTCCTTGTCTTGCCTATTTTTTTTTCAGGTAGAGACACAGGGCTCTTCATTGCTGTAGACACCTTCCCCAACTCCAGGCATGAATTGTGATCTATCTAAATTACTCATGGTGATCATATGGCCTTTGACCAGTAACTGATCTTAGGAGTAGTCATGTAATCCTATCAAGTGAGTGAGATTTAAATGGAAGTCCTCTGGGTAGAGCTTGCAGAAAAGCTTTTATTTTCCTAATAAAAAGTAACAAACACCTCTGGAATGCACATTTGGCCAATTACCTCCCCCATTTTCCTGCATAGACCTCAGACATGAGACTTCTACATGAAGGAGCCCTCTTGCACCAATGATGTGATGGGTATGAGAGCAACGGATCAGGCTGAGGACAAAGCAGAAAGCTAGAGCAAATATTCCTTCCTGATAATGTCACTGAGCTCCAGACCGCTTATCTCTGGGCTTCCTATTACATGAAAAAAAAAAAATCTACTTTGTATATTTAAATTGCTAGCCAAATTTTATGTTACTTTTAGCTAAAGACCTTCCTAACTGATACATAATGGAATACTATGGGGAGATCAAATGAATTAACTAGATCCTGTGTATTAACATTCATAAATCTCAAAAACATAAGGAATTTTTTTAAAAAGAAGTTGTAAAGAGATATAAACAAAATGACATTATTTATATAAAACTTGAAAACATTGTTTTACATTTTACTGTTCATTGCTACACTGTAAGTAAAAGCATAAAATCATGCAGAGGAATGAGACACACTAACTTCCGGTTACTTCTGGGGAGAGGTAAGATTTAATATTGATGTTTTAGCTGTATCTTTGATATTTTGGATAGCTATAGAGAGATATAAGGCAAATATGATAAAATGTGAACATCTGTTAATTCTGGACAGTGATATGTGACTGTCTTACGTTTACAAGTTTGAAATATTTTATTTAAAAATATTAAATGAAGTTTTTTTTAAAGAAATAAGAGAAATCCCCAACACTATGACATAACAGTCTCAAATAAAATGGGCCAACTGAGAACCTTGCAAAAAGAATGACTAAAGAATATCACACCTTGATATGTTATTATGATATTTTAGAACACTAGATGAATGTGAAGAAAAAAGAAATCCTAAGAACTTCTAGAGTGAAAGAAACAGGAACAGGTCACCTATAAATGAATAAAAATCAGACTATCAGAAGATTTCTTATCAGCAACTTGGATAACTGAAGATGATGGAGCAACGCATCCAAAATTCTGAAGGAGAATGGTTTCCAAACCTAGCATTCTCTACTCAGCCAGTCAAGACAGAGTGTAGAAGACATTTTCAGACTCAGCAATGATTTCAGCAAGAAATCATTTTACTTTGGGGCGCCTGGGTGGCTCAGTCGGTTAAGTGTCCAACTTCAGCTCAGGTCACGATCTCGCGGTCCGTGAGTTTGAGCCCCGCGTGGGGCTCTGGGCTGATGGCTCAGAGCCTGGAGCCTGTTTCAGATTCTGTGTCTCCCTCTCTCTCTGCCCCTCCCCCATTCATTCTCTCTCTCTCTCTCTCTCTCTCTCTCTCTCTCTGTCTCAAAAATAAATAAAACGTTTAAAAAAATTAAAAAAAAAAAAAAAAGAAATCATTTTACTTCAGTCTCATAACTTCCTGGGAAGTTATTTAAGTATGTTACCACCAGGAACCAAGAAGGGGAAGACAATGGGATCCAGGAGAGGGGTCCAACCAGAAGAATAATGACAGCTGCGCCACAGCCCCAGTCAGTCCTCAGAAGAGCTAAAAATGAGGTTTCAGAAGGAGCCACTCAAGGAAAAGATGAAATGCCAGAGATTTGATACACTCCTTGAGAATCTGGAACAATTTAAGACAGCGACAAAGACAGAAAATGCCAAGAAAGGCAACTGGAAACACCAGGAAAAAATTAAAACTGCAAGAAATAAAATGTGATTATGGTACATGGTCATAGGAGTATAAACACTGATTTTTTAATTAACTAAAAACAATGATGATATATGTACATTGAGAGAATGAAGAAGAGATGGGTGTGGTATAAGATAATTAAATATTCACCTGTGGATGGCTACTATGCAACTCTGAAAAATTGCAGGAGATACATTTATATAAACCATATGTATAATTATTAGCGGGTGTAGTCAACAGAAAAAGCTAAAAGAATTCCAAGTGATCATCTTTGGGAAGTGGAACAGTGGAGTGTGTAGGAAGCTGGAATGGAGTTTTTCTTGCTTTTTATTATAATCTCTTACATGTGTTACTTGATTTTTTAAATATGGGTATATATTATTTTTATTTTAAATATTTTAAGGCAAATAACTTAATATGGCATGTGTACTCCCCCTTCATGCCATAATTGTATCCCCCTGAAAATCCATGGTTAAATCCGTTGGCTCGAAGTGAATCATGTTTAAAATATTCAGGAGAACTATAAAACAAAGAATCTTTAAGAAAGTGGTTCACAGTAGTTCTCAGACTTAAGCATGTATTGGTCACCTGGAAGGCTGATTAAAACCTAGATTTCTGGGCTCCACCCCACTGTTACTGATTCAGTGGATCTGGCGTGTAGACTAAAGGTTTGCATTTCCAACAAGTTGATGCTGAAGCTGCTGATCCAGGGACCACACTTTGAGAACCACTGTTTAAAAAGACAACAACTCCCATTTATAGTGTCTATTAAACTGAATCACCGTACACGGAGTTTGCTTCACATGAGCCTCACATACATAACAAGATTACATCTTTGCATTCAAGCCGGGTATTGTGTACTGGTAAGCTTAGCATGGACGCACTGGCAGCTCCGATTGGTTGGTGATTTTTTGAGAATTTATATCTTCCTCAACCCTCATAGCATGAGGAGTAGAGAAGATGAGTAACAGATCCTCTCTCTTTAACAAATAGAACCTGCCTCCAAATCTTTTAGGTGGAGAAGATTCCACCTTTCCCTAACCACAAACAGGAAAGGCCATGTGACCCAGCCTGGCCAATCAAATAATCCCCTTTCCCCCATCACAGAGATTGGTTGCATGCTGATCCCATGCCCAACGCTGGGCCAATCATAATTCTTCCCAGGACATTTCCACTTGGTCCATCCAAAAACTAACTGTTCTGGCTCTGGCTCTGGCTCTGGCTCTGGCTCTGGCTCTGGCTCTGGAGCTGGTGTTGTGAAGCTGACAAGCTTGGGTGCTACTATCTTGCTTGCCACATGGAGGAAAGCATCCAAGAAAAGTGGAGAAACAGTATCAGAAGTACTGATAACTTGTAACTCCCGGAGTCAGTGGATTTTGAACCGGCCTGACTAATACAAATGAAAGAGGCTTTTCCAGCATGGTTTAAAAACATATTCTTTCATATTTGAAGTACTATAGATTCTCAGATTGGAAACCAAACAAAAGTGAATGCAAAATGGCAATACGGATGTGAGCAGGTGAAAACTTTACACAACTATGGAAGCATGGAGATGTAATGTAGTTCATATTCAAGTAGATGCACGTCTCCCAGCTCTGCACTAGTTGAGACCATTCTTTCCCCACCTCCTCTGTGCTGGTTCCTACCTCCTCACAACTTGAGGGAAGCTCCCTTCCAGGAGTATGCAGAAGTAGGAGAAGAATCCAGGCTGCCCCTGATCATCTTCAAAGGAAACCATTCATTTGAAACAAATCAAGCAGCATGTTGGCCATTTGCAAAGTGTTTAAATAAACTACTACTCTAATCAGCAGCAGCAATGGCTCACCAGAAAAATTTCCAAAAGTGACCTAACCCTTGAAACAGAATTTCTATCTCCACATTTTATATAATCCATATTAATTGAATGCTTTCATAATCTCATTTAATCCAGACTAAAATTCAGTGAAGTGCATAATTTTCACCGTCATTTTACAGATAAAGAAATGGAGATTCAGAGAATTAAGTAATTTTTTTCCTGTGTCACAGGGCCAGGCATGGTGGAGCTATAATTGAAATTCGCTTCTCTTTGATTCCCCAACCCAAGGAAGGAAGGAAGGCAGGGAAAGAGAAAGGGAGGGAGAAAATGGAGGGAGAGAGGGGATAGGAGAGGAAAGAAAGAAGTCAAGACATGAGAGATAGGGGAGTCTGGAAGAGGCCATCAACTTCTGAGTTCTAGGCCTATCCAGATGTCTAGCTGAATTCCCATCTGCAAGACCTCCCAAAGGCCTTATAATAAACCCTTCTTTTCTCTTCAGCTAGCTTCAGTCCATTTGAGTTATTTACATCCCTAGAATATTAACCAGTACAACCGGCCACTGCAATATGTTGCCAAAGGAATTGTGTTAGTTACACACCAGCCCCTGGCATGTCGCAAATGAAAGAACTTGCAGCAGCAGTTTTTCCTACACCAGCCCCTCCACTGGGTAACATGACTCACTCATCATTATTCTCCCATCCATCTTTAGAGCCTGGGGTGAGTATGGCTTTACAGTGAGGAATCAGACCAAATTCTCTTTCCCACTTTACTGCCCCTGCCACCAGCCTGGAATCCCATATTGGATCCCTGAGAATGCAAACCCTACTGACAAAATCAATGTCCTAAGCCTGCAAGGCTAAGCACCAGAGTGCAACACCAGGAAACAGAAATCAGAGTCCCTCCCCAAGCAGCCTTATTATCCAGAGCAGCAAGGAGGTGGTGATACAGCCAACCTCATGGGTATGCAATACATTTTGACTATCAAAACTCTGGTAATCACCTGACATTTAACACTGCCACCTCTCCGAACCCCCTAACCCTGTCCACAGAGGCACATCAATTCAACTCAACAAATCCTCTTTGTTCCAGGTATTTGTTCTAGACACTGAAAACAAACAGAACAAAATAGTTTCTTAGGGAAGAGGGGCAAAAAATAGCAATAAATCCTCAAGATTAGACATCCATATCTCGGGGTGGGGGGAACTAATTAGAAAAAGGACTGTGTCACACTTACCAGTCAGTCTTTTGGGAGTTTTTCCTACCATCCCATCTTTTAAACCATTTGACCTAATTATATCTAATAACAGGGGCCAGTCCAACATCCATATCCAGTGAACTCTTCTGATAGTCCAAAGAATTGCAAAAAAAAGGACCTCCCCGAGGGCTCATCTGAGATTATTTTGTGAACTGAATTGACAAGAATGACACAGGGTCATGCTGGGCTTTAAAAACTAAGCTCAGAAGCTAGAGAAAGGCCACCCTCCCAACCGGTAGCTTATTCGTTGCCTCTGGGCCCTGCAGACCTCACCCATGAATGCCCCAGAAGAGGAAGGGAAAACAAGCAAAGTATCCCCAAGCTAACCACTAGCAACAAGACCAGGTACAGTTTCCAAACCAAACAACAGAAATGTGTAATGAAAGAGGCTAGCCATTATTTACTTTCTATCCTGAGAGGTTATATCAACAGATATAATCTATTTTCCCATAGCTTTCTGGGGAAGAAGTGGGTCTCAGGCTTTTTGCTTACTTCATAAAAATTTCAGCCAACCTTGTAAATTTGGCAATGGCAACAGAAATTTGCATTGCCTAGAAGAAAAAGATTCCCAGTTCCATCAGATGAGAACAACAATGAACTAAGTCACCATGGTGTGAAGAGAGAGTGACTCTTCATGTCATTTTGGTTAATTTGGAGTGAAATCAAGGCACCAGGGTGACTAATACAGTATAATTTTTTAAAGAAAAGGCAAATATACAATGCTCATTTGGATGATTTATTCAGCTTTCATGGTATTCTCTGTCTCAGTGTGTGTGAAGCTCACTCTCAAATACTCTATGTTCATATTATAAAGCATATTTTCCCTTATCTGCATAGTCTTGTCTACTATCTCTGAAACTCCAAGCTGCAAACTTACCTTCACGATCTTAGCACTGGAAACCAGGATCCAAATCTCAGGAAGACCAGAGTCACTTGCTCTGTTGCTGTTAGGTGGCAAGAGGGACGCTCTGTGATTTCCAGGCTGAACAGTATTTGGGGCATTGGAGATTGACTTGTGGGGCTCAGTGGCGGTCAGCCATGTGACCAGGGTGGGGGAAGGGACACTCCTGCAGGGGAAGGGACTGATGCCTGCTTAGCTGACATACCAGGGTTGTGCAGAGTCTAAACAGAGCTGGCCATAATCATAGGCGGACAACTTTGCTCTAAATTTCTTCTTGGATTTTAACTTAGTGATCCTCTTAAGGCAGTGTTGTGTTTCAGCGCTGGTTTTTAAATACTTGTTTATCTCCCTACATGGTTTCTATACACATGTCCTTTTTGGATTCTGTCTCAGAGGGATGTTAGAGCTGGAAGAGACTTTACAGGTGATCTAGCCACCCCCACCCCACCCCCACCCCTGCCCAGGGCCACCCATTGCACAGATCGGTGGCAGCCCTTCCTGGAGCCTGCAGAGGCCTGGGTTTTTATTACATACTGGTTTTGTATTATATACTGGGGGGACCCCGGCTGGCTGGCACCAAATTACAGCTTACTTGAACATCTTCAGCCTTTAGGTCATTAGAGCTTTGAGGACTACTGAGATGCCAGTAATGAATCTTATCACATTGCAGGTGCCTAAATCTGTAGCTATCAGATTAGGGCATGACAAGAAACTGTGGCAGTTTATACTTGTGGTCAAAGAGTTTAAATATGTGCAGTTATGTTTACGTATCTCTATCACAATCTTCTTAAAACACTCCAAGATGATATTTTTGGAGGGACTGGGGACATCAAAAGCTGAAGAGATATTCGATCTCAAAGACCCCAAAGACATCTCAAGACCGCAGCCATGTGAGTAGCCTTCTGGCTCACCTCTGCCTCTCCACCCAAGTGGTCTGTGCTGGCTTCCTGCTAACCAAAAAGGGGATGGTAGTAATGATGGTGGAAATGGTAAAGAGAGAAGTGGTAGGTGGAATGGTAGAATTGGCAGTATGGTAGTTGGGCATGAATGGAGGTGGTGGAGGCGAGGATGGAGGTGATGAGATGCCCATGGAGGTCGTAGAGGGGTAGATGGAGGTGATGAGGGGTAGATGGAGGTGGTGGAGGGAGTGGTGGTGATGGAGAAAGGGGCAAGAAGGCTTCTGAATGATAGAGCAGGAGATTCTTGTTACTGACTATTACGTGGAGGATGCTGGATGAAGCGGACCTGCTGCAATTACAAGCGTGAAATGGTAAGGCCTTGGCATGAGAAGTCTGAAGAACCTCCTTCTGTCCCCAAAGCTGTGTAGTCTTAAGATAATCACCTCACCTCTCTGGGCTCCAGTTTTCTCAAAGCTGAGTTTGCACTTAAGACATGATATCTTGTTAGGGGAACCCCTCCATCTCCCTCTAAGCCCCGTACCCTTCCTTATAAAGTAGTAGCTTCTGTCCTTTCCGAAGTCTGGCTAAGGGTCCTTTTCACTTACCGCTCTGCCTCCTACTCACTCTTACCTAGAGGAGGTGATTGGGAGAATGAATGGGTTTGTGCCATGACTCAGATCCTTCTGAGAACTGCCTGCTTCAGAGCAAGTCCAGGCTGTGCTCCTCTCCTCCTCTCTTCACAGGAAACCTCCAGTGCAGATTCTCACTGTGTAGGTAGGGAGTCTTCCAGTGCTGGGTACACAGGTTTAATTCTGGGGGGGAAATTGGGAAGTGTGACTGTGGTTGTACATTCTAAACCAAATTCTCTAATCAGCTTTACTTGTTACAAAGTTATTTTGATTTGTACCTATGTGACTTCTATATCTTATTTCTCATTTGATGCCAAGCATAGAGGGAAAGATTGTAAACAAGTATCATTCTCAAATTCCAATGCTGATGAACTAATGAAAGAGCCTCCATGGAGTTGATTGGACTAAAGGGTCCCTAAATTTCCTTCAAGCTCTATCATCCTGTGATTCTACAAGCCTGTCTCTGAAGCAGAACAAATATTTGTGAGGCTGGGCAGAAGATTGAGACTCTTAGCGGACAGCTCCAATCTCCGCCTCTCTTCCTTTCTGCTTTTCAACCTGAGGACCTAGGTCAACCTGAGGAAGACCTCTAGTATCCACACATCTTCCTCTTCTCCCCTTCCACCAGCTGTGCATGGCTTCATTTACCCCCACTCTGACCTGGACCCCATGATGAATGACTTCACTCTTACCTCATTGATACCCAAAATCTCTTGTTCCTGTCCTGCCAATCTTTTGGTCTTTGTCAACCCACCTGCTACCCTTCTTCTCCTGCACTGAGCTCTCTTTTATCTCTGGAGAAAGCCTGTCTTCAGGGAGAGAGAACAGAGCCAAGACACAGAGTGGTAGAAGAGTGTGTGTGTGTGTGTGTGTGTGTGTGTGTGTGTGTGTGTGTGACAGAGAGAGAGAGAGAGAGACAGAGACAGAGACAGAGAGAGAGAAAGAGACAGAGAGAGACAGAGAGACAGAGAGAGAGAGACACTAAGGAGACCAAATGGAGAGAGAGAGAGAGAGGACCTAGTCCAGTGGTACCTATAGCCAACTGGACCCCTGCCCTTCCCCATGGTTCGGTTTTGTGAGTGAAAAATGTTGAAAGAAGATCTGCCCATCCCATTTCTCTCCTCTTCCTTACCTCTGGCCTCTGCCAAGAGGACTGGTTTTCCCAGCTGGCATTATGCATTGAGACAAATGCTTGAGGGTTTTCAGTCCTCCCTCACCACCAGAGAGGTAACAGCTGAGACCCATGCATTGGCTTAGGAGAAAGAGAAGAGATTGGACCCAGTGGGTTCTTAGTCAGAGGTGTCCCGTCACCCCTGGGAACATTTGGCAATGTCTGGAGACATTTCTGGTTGTAACATAACACTGGGATGAGAGCTCTACTGGCCTCTAGTGGGTACAGGCAAGGGATGCTGCTAACATCCTACAATGTACAAGACACCTCCACAACAAACAATGAGCTGGCCCAAACTGTCAATAGTGCCAAGGTTGAGAAATCCTGGATTAGACTGTTCAGCCCCCTCTGGTTCTAGAAACCAGGATGCCTGTGACCCAGGCCAAAAGAACACTTCACATGGGCCCACCTCAATCACCAGGATGCTTATGAGGGAGGGAGGAGGGGCAAAGATTCTTAGTAATTTGCAGCTTTTGACCTCTGGGTCTCCCTTTCCTTTAGAAACCCAGCAGACAGGGGTGGTTAATTTAGAGGGAAAGATTCCCTTCCATCTTCTGGCTATATGCCATCTGAACCCCACCTGGGTTTCACATATAGTAGGGTGTAGGCAGGTTTGACATAGGGTGCTGGCATAGGGGGTGAAGTCTCATGAAGGAAAAGCGAGCTTCCTACCCTTGTGTTGGTGGGAGTAAGGAGTTATTTGGGGACCCACAAGAGGCTTTCCACAAGCTGGGCAAGCCTCATGCCAGTATGTGAGATTTTTTCTCTCAGATTGTGTGAAGCTTTGGTGGGTGGTACAAGACTGGCTGCCCCAGATTCTTGTCCACTTTAGCTGCTTTTGAACTGTATCCAGGGTGAGGAGGGAACATACTGTGGGATGTCAATACTGTAGTCAGGAAGGCAAAAAAAAAAAAAAAGATGAGAGATAGCTTACAGGGAAGCAGAGAAGCCTGAGGAAGCCAGGCTCAGGTTATACAATGGATGGGTTCTCTCCCTACTTCATCTCCATCTACCTCCAATCACTGCTGTGGCCTTGGCCAGCAACAGCACAGACCTCAGCTCACTCTGCACCAAACACACTGCACATCCTGCTGTTCCTCTAACATCCTAAGCTCATTCCCACCTCAGGACCTTTGCATTTACTGTTTCCCCAACCTTCAGCTCTCTTGTGTATTCAGCTTTCTGGTCAAATGTTATCTACCCAGGAAGGTCCTTCCTGACCAGCCTATCTAAAATACCCCTTTCTTTAACTCTGCCTTATTGGTCCATATGGAATTTCTATCCAAAACCACATTATATGTTTGTTTATTCATTCATTATTGTCTATCCTCTAACATGGCAGGGACTTTGTCTTGTTCACTGAGGCATCCCTGACACCCATAATAGCTTATAGATGGTTGGTTTGAATCCTGGCTCCACAAACTATGGGATGTTGAGCAAGTTGCCTATCTTTTTTTCCCTTCAATTTCCTCAACTGAAAAATGGAAATATTAATTGTATCTACCCCAGTGGTTGTTATGAGAACTGACTGAATCTATACATACATATATATATATAAAATCTTAGGTCAGTGTCTGGCCCACAGAACACACTTAGTATCAACCAGTAATAATTAGCACATTCCCAGGAAGTTCACAATATGCCTATTCTGAGGAGGTGGGGAGTGGTATTCCTGGCCATTTGCAGGAACGGAGCAGTCATTGTTACTTCCCTGGGAACCAAAATCCCTCTGCAGGCCAGGAACCTCTGCATCTGCTCTCTGCTGCCCTCTGAAGGCTCTGGGTGAAGGCTGGCCAAAGAGGACTGTTAGGGACTCCACAGATGACTTACTCACCATAGAAAAATGAGCAATCCCTTTTCTTAAGCAAGCCACACTCCCAAGGTGGCAAGCTTGGCCCTTGACAAAGCTGCTGTGGGAGCCATCATTTGACAAACTCAATTAGGAATCACTGAGGCCACAGAGGAAAGGCAGGTACCTGGGAATTCATCCCTCAGACTCCAGGAGAGACCCAGAGCAAAACCACTTCTCCCTTCCCCCAGGCTGTACTTCTGGAGACAGAGGACAGTGATCTGTCAGCCAACCTAAGCCCCCATGGAAAGCCGTTCCTCAGCCTGTGCCTCATTCCCTGTCGGACTGTGTGTCACCATGTGGGTCAAGTGGCCTTCACGTTGTCAGCCTAAAATGAGAGGGAAAGCCACTCCTCTCAGGGCCCCTGGGGGGTGATTCATTAACAAGAATCTGGGCACACCCATACTGTCTGATGGAAAGATTTCATTTTCAATAGTGACAAAACTCCTAAAACATCTAGAAATAAACTTGCCTAGAAATGCAAGTCTTATAGGAGAATGCATGATAAATTTTTGCTAAGAAACATAAAATAAGGTAACATATTTCAGAATGGGAAAGCCGAATAGAGCAAACATGTTAAATATTCATAAATTTATATACATTTAAAAAAATGTTTATTTCTTTTGAGAGAGGGAGTGAATGCAAGCAAGGGAGGGGCAGAGAGAGAGAGAGAGAGAGAGAGAGAGAGAGAATCCCAAGCAGGTTCCATGCTGTCAGTGCAGAGCCTGATGTGAGACTCAATCTCATGAACTGAACTGTGAAATTATGACCTGAGCCAAAATCAGAAGTCAGACCCTTAACCAACTGAGCCACCCAGGCGCTCCAAATTTATATATCTTTTAAATACAATTCCAATGGCATTTTGGATGAAAACAACCAAAAAATCATGGTTAAAACATTAGCTTAGAATTTATTAAGCTTTTACTATGTGCCAGGATTTGGGCTGAGAACTTTACAAAATTACCTCAGTTAATCCTCCAATAACCCTATGTGATCATTACTGTTTATGAAAGAAAGGGTTGGGCAGTGGTTAACAGCAGGAGATCACATGACTTTGGACAGGATAGTTATAACCCTGAGATTTGGTTTTCTCATCTGTAAAATGGGAATAACAGTATGTATCTCATGAATTTAGGCTTAGGATCAAATGAGGTAATTTGGAACAACACCTGTCAAGTGCTAAGCACTTAATTAACATGAACTACTGTTACCCTCATTTACAGATAAGGAAATTTAAGCTCTGAGAGGATAAAGTAATTTGTCTGAGTTTACACAGCTGGTAAATGGCTAAACTGGCCTGGGGGACTGGCTTAGGACTAGATGGGACAAGGACCGATGACATCAAGTGTAGGGGCCTAAGTAGTTCCCTCAGAGTCCAGCACCCCACCCCATTCCAACCCCAAAAGGGAAACTGGAACCAACAGAAATTTAAGTGTCAGCACCTTTTTTTAAATGGGGGCTCAAGATATATGTGAAAAATGTTAGAAAATAAACTGTGTCTAATACACTTCAGTTTAGGGGCTGAAACTGATATTACAAAGGATAGATTTGGAGAAATGTGCTATTAAAAATGTTTTCAATTTGGAGGAGAATCTTGGGCAGTGGACAAAGCCAGCAATGTATTCATTTGTTGGACTCAGCACATTCATCTCTGCCCTGAAATTAAATGTGATTGTCCTTAAAACTAGGGTTGAAACTTGCATCCCAATTTGCCTTGGACAGTCACCATCTGCTCACTTGTCTTGGTTTCATTGTTAGTAGTGCCCCCCTTTCATTCTCAAAAAGGATTCCAGTTTGGGCAATCAGTTACGTGGTTACTCTGTTAAGATTTTAAAATTCAAGCAATCCTGTGGATGAGCAACTGTCAGCTAGGTGATGTGAAACAGAAAAGACTTCCAGGCTGGGGGGACTAGAAGCCAGTGGGCAATACAGTGAAGCTCCAGAGGGGCAGAGAATCTCGCCTGGATGCAAAAGGAAGGGGCAGATGATGCCTCACAAGAGGTGTCTTGGTGAGGTTGTAGGTCAGGTACTGTGTGGAGTTAAGAGGACACTGGTGGGATTGGAGTGGATGTTGGAACTTAGTATTTCAGACACGAAACAGCTCAGGGTAACAGCATGGCCCACGTTATGTCCACAGGAGGAGACAAGAAATGGAACCCAGATTGCATTTAGGGATAGGAACTGGGCAGCTAGTAAGAGACTTGTAAGGAGGGTTGTCTACTCTATACCATTTTACTCCTATTAAATTTTGAACCTCGTGATTATATTATAATATTGTGATTATAATATATTCTTGTGATTATATAATAATTATTGTGATTATATAATATAATCTTGTGATTACATTATATTATAATATTGTGATTATACCTATTCAGAAAAATATAGAGGGAAATGGAAATTTTAAGGAACCCAGGCTACCTTGCCCACAGATTCTTCTAGATAAACTGTGGAATCACTTGTCAAGATTTTTTTAAGTCTATTTACTTAGAGAGAGAGAGAGAGAGAGAGGGAGAAGAGAGGGAGAATCCCAAGAAGGCTCTGCACTGACAGCACAGAGTCTGATGTTGGGGCTCAAACTCATGAATTAACTGTGAGATCATGACCTGAGCCAAAGTCCAGTGCTTAACTGACTGAACCACCCAAGTGGCTCCATTTTGTCAAGTTTTTAAAACCTCATTTGTAAAACAAGTGGTCTTTAAACATTTGAAAGGATGCTCAACCTTATTTTTTAAAAAAGAAGCAAACTAGAGTGGCAGTCACAGTGAAATACCATTTTTTTACCTTTCGGATCTGCAAATATTAAAAGGTTTCACAACTGCAATAGTGGAAGGAGATGGGCCCTCTTCCACACAATGGCTGGTGATTCTGCAGTTAGGCACAGGCTCTCTGAAGCCACTTTGGCAATATTTATAAAACTTTAAAATGTACATACCTTTGGGTAGCAGCAACTCTTTGTCTAGAAATTTATCTTACGGATATAGTCTCACCAGTGGGTAAAGACATATGTGTACTTTGGAGCAGTTACCACCTTTCTGCATTTATGTCAGAGGATTACCATGGGGATTAAATGATATAATATATGGAAAGGATTTTAAAGAGGGCCTGGTACATAGTAAATGCTCAGTAAATTCTGGCTGTTATTATTACAGCATTGTTTGTGGCAGCAAAGCACAGGAAACAACCTAAATATACATCAATAGGAGACTGATTTAAAAAAAAAAGTTTTGTACATGGAAAACCACGAAGCTTTTAAATAGAGTGCATACTAACAGAGCACCTGGGTGGCTCAGTTGATTAAGGGTCAGACTCTTGATTTTGACTCAGGTCATGATCTCACAGTTGTGAGATTGAGCCCCATGTCGAGCCCTGCATCAAGCCCCACTTTGTGTGCACTGCCTGCTTAAGATTCTCTTTCTATCCCTCTGCCCCTCTCCCTTCGTTGTGTGCGCTCTCTCTCTCTTAAAAAAATACAGTGAATACTCTTTAAACATTGCTATGAAATGATCTTTTAGAAATATTATTGTTAGGTGGGGGGGATAAAGCAAGGTTTAGAAGGGTGCTTATGGTTTACCACCATTTTTGTGTGGGGCAGGCATGCCTATGGCTGCAAAAGTCTCTCCAGGGAAGAATTCACAAGAACCTGGGTTCAGTGAAGATTCCTGGGAGCAGAACCGGGAGGCAGGTGCTCAGGGGCCACTGTACAACCACTTGTACCTTTTATATTGTCCACCATAGGGATGTATTTTCTATTAAAAAACAAATAAATTCCATTTCTGGATAAAGAGTTGAAAGCAGGGACTCAAACAGGTGCTAGTACTCTACTCTAACATTCATTACTCACAATAGGCAAAAGGTGGAAACAACCCAAATGTTCATCTATAGATGAATAGAAAAATAAAATGTGGCATATCCATACAATATAATATTATTTAGCCTTTAAAAGGAAGGAGGGGTGCCTGGCTGGCTTAGTTGGTGGAGCATGTGACTCTTGATCTCAGGGTTGTAAGTTCGTGCCTCATGTTGGGTGTTGAAATTATGTAAAAATAAAATCTTCAAAAAAAATTTTTTAAATAAAAGGAAGGAAATTCTGACACATGCTACAACATGGCTGAAACTTGAGAACATTTTGCTAAGTGAAATAAGCCAGACACAAAAAGATAAATACTGTATGATTACACCTATATGAGGTACCTAGAACAGCCAAATTCACAGAGACAGAAAGCAGAATAGTAGATCTGGGGCTGGGGAAACAGGGATTGGGGAGTCACTGTTTAATGGGTATAGAGTTTCAGTTAGGGAAAATGAAAAAGTTCTTGATTCAGATGGTGGTGATGGTGATTTTACAATAATGTGAATATACTTTAAGCTTATTAAATGTGTATACTCAAAAATGGTTAAAATGGTAATTTTATGTTATATATACTTTACCACAAAAAATTAAATAGTTTTAATATAATTTTAAATAAAATATAATTTTAAACACTTTTTACATTTTTTAATTTTTTTTAACATTTATTTTTGAGACAGAGAGAGACAGAGCATGAACGGGGGAAGGGCAGAGAGAGAGGGATACAGAATCGGAAGCAGGCTCCAGGCTCTGAACCATCAGCCCAGAGCCCCACGCGGGGCTCGAACTCACGGACCGCGAGATCGTGACCTGAGTGGAAGTCGGACGCTTAACCCACCGAGCCACCCAGGCGCCCCTTAAACACTTTTTTAAAATAGTCCCTTTTTAGGGGTACCCGGGTGGCTCAGTAGTCGGTTAAGCATCTGACTTTGGCTCAGGTCATGATCTCATGGTTCATGGGTTTGAGCCCCACATCATGCTCTCTGCTGTCAGCACAGAGCCTGCTTCACATCTTCTGTCCCCCCTCTCTCTCTGCCCTTCCCTGGCTCGTGCTCTCTCTCACTCTCTCTCAAAAATAAACAAACACTAAAAAATCAAATAGTCCTTTTTTTACTTTGATTAGAGTTCTGTTAGATATAGAAATGGATTAGAAGGCGTTGTACTGTATGGGCCACCACAAAGAATAAGCCCTATCTGGAAAATGACCCAGGTCTCCAAACCCTGTCTTTCACCATGCCAGGTGAACCTGCCATGCTGACTGGCTTCTGGGGGATCCCTAATACAGAGCGGAGGTGAAAGGCTGAAGTAGGATCAGGGGAAGAGGGCAACTTCATCCAAGATAGGGAAGAGACAGGAAGGGAAGAGATGAAGGGCAAGAGCAGAAGAAGAGGTAATTCCCACCTGACCACACAGACTTTCTCCATGAGGAAGGAGGTGAGAGGCAGGAGTATGTAGCTTGTGGGTGGATTTTGAGGTTAGTAGAAAGGTTGACCTTCAAGGGGTCAGACCAGGGATGTGTAAAAGAATTGCCACATCCCCGCTGAGGACCCTGGTGAGGCTGGATATCAGACATGAGTAGAGAGAATTTTCTTACTCCTCTCATCTTTTCTCCCTCCCTGGGAAACAACCCTCAAGCATTTGCAGACCCTCATAGTTAAATAAGTGAGGAAAGTAGAAACCAGGACTTTCCATCCAGACCACCAACCACTATAAGCTTCTCTTCTTCAGCAGCACCAGGTTGGGATGGGAAGAGGCCTCGGTATGTATGTGTATATGTATGTATTTATTTTTAATATATTTATTGTCAAATTGGTTTCCAAAAACACCCAGTGCTCATCCCAACAAGCGCCCTCCTCAATGCCCATCACCCACTTTCCCCTCGCCCCCACCCCCATCAACCCTCAGTTTGTTCTCAGTATCCAAGAGTCTCTTATGGTTTCCCTCCCTCCCTCTCTGTAATTCTTTTTTTCCCTTCCCCTCCCCCATGGTCTTCTGTTAAGCTTCTCAAGATCCACATATGAGTGAAAACATATGGTATCTTTCTCTGACTGACTTATTTCACTTAGCATTACCCTCCAGTTCCATCCACATTGCTGCAAATGGAGGCCTCAGTTTTGAATTGAGATTGAAGTGTGGATTATCATTGGGATCAACATTATAATTTCTGAAATGAGACTGAGACGAAGTGTGACCAGAACAATCATGTGACTTGTCTAAATTTCATCCAGGGGCAGAGCAAGATCTAGCCACCCAGAATAAATTAAAGGAGCAATAAGAGGTAAAAACTAGGTTACTTTCTGATTTTACCCCATGAGACATGCTTATTTAAGGGAACAGTTACACAATGTTATCTTCAACTGTTACTTAACATGCATAGATCTTGCATCTCCCACTAGATCGTAAGCTCTCAGAGGGCAGGGCCCCTGTGCTATTTATCCTTATATTGCCACCACAACCCAGCAAAGTGCCTTGTGTGTACACAGTAGGCACTGAAATGGCTGTTGACTGCACTGCTGACCAAGAGGGATTATTCCCAGTGAGTCCACACCAGGCCATTAGTGTACTTACACCAAGCCTGGCACAGAGCAGGTGAATAACAAGTCCTGGCTGAGTTGAACTGACTCTTCTTAAAGACAGAGCCTGTGTTCAAGGAATTCTGATATAAAATGATGTTGCGGGTTACCCAGACTTAGAGTAAAAGGCACAGAGATGAAGTCGGTGTGGATGATCATGTTCTGTTTCTCTGTTCAGGCTGCTCTTGTTCTGAATTAAGGAGAAGGCTAAGACACAAGAGGAAGGTGTGATCAGACCCAGCGCATGCCCTGTGATACCATGAGTGAACAATGCAAGTGCCCCATTAGGCCTGGAACTGAGCTGAACTCATTTTTGAGTAAGGAATCCTAAAGGGCTCCTGTCTTCAAGATTATATAAAATGATCCAAGTTATGTACTTCTGAGATAATAAATTAGCTGTAGAAGCACAGAGCCCAACTCTTTAAATAAGGAAGTAGTAGATTTCAAGTAGCTCAAGAAACAAAATTTTCTACAGATGAAGGTTATGAAAAGGAAACCAAAGACCAGCTGATTCTGGTTTGGGGATGGTAACATTGGAGAATACACTCCGCCATCCATTTCATATGACCACCTCACTCATCCTGAGTTATCTCTTTTGTTGGCATGGCCTCCATCAATGGTCACAGAGCAGGGAGGTAAAAGAGAAGATATTTGAGTATCTCCATTAAGAGGTCTAAGTGCCTGATTACTGCCTCCCTGAGATGAACCTGGCTGAAGGGAGGATGGTCAGGCATTCAGTCAAGCAACAGCCAGTTACAGAACACCCTCAGTGGATGGGGAAAGATGGCTCTCCTCAGACTGAGCAACCCAAAATAAGCTAGGGAGTTTAGGGGAAGAAAGAGCATAGTTGGTGGGGTTTTTAGGATGTTCCTGAGAACATTCCTCAGCTCATTAACTCACAGCTCAGTCCCAAATCCCAGTAGAATAAAAATACCCTTTCTCAGGGACAGAAGCCCACAAAGCTAAGGGCTCAAGATTTCTAAGTTAGGATTTCATCAAAGGCTGGGTGACCCTTTCTTGGATACACATGGATCCCCAGGAGTCCTGCAAGACTGCACAGTCTGTTACATCTAGGAAGACAGATGAGGACCAGCTCCCTGGTTTCTCATTTATCACCTGCCTCTGATTCCCTAGAGCCCAAGAAGCAGATCCTTGGCAAAGGATGCCTCCTTCGGGTGGGAACGCTTAGTTGATGTGGGGATTTTTATACAAGTCTCATGTTTCCTGGACTCTTAGGAACCTCCAAGAAGATGCTGAAAATAACTCTTATTGAATTGGAAGAAGCTTGAAGTAAACACAGGACCAACCATTGTGACTTCCATGGCTGAAAAGCATGGATTTGAGAAGGGTAGTTGGAGCTCCATGCAGAGGATATGACTAGATCTAGATCTCAGCCCCTCAGTGCAGGTCTGACCTCACACAGATGCACACGCGCATGGATGTTCCCCTCTCCAAAGGTGGGGACAGGGGAACACAGAATAGCAGCACTACCACAGAACAACCTGGTCATTATCTGACTTGTCTTTCGCTATGTTGAAATAGTTAAAAATTAACTTGAACATCAGGCTGTTCCTTATCTTTGCTCTCTAAATCTTGCACAGGCCTTTAGCAAAAAGCAGCAAAATTCTCACTTGACCTTCTGTGGGCTTGGAGATTCCTGCCTATTCTACTGGGTTCATTCATTCACGTCCCAAAAACAGAACCTACAGTCAAGCTGTTAACTCCATATATTTAAAATCCACTCTACTCACCAAGGTGCACTGGCCTGTTGCTCTGGGGCCCTTGAATCCAATCCTTGAGGGTTGGCCTTGCAGTTGGAACCCACCCACCTCTCCTTCTTTCTGCCTCTGCTACTAACATAGTCCCTCCTCTATTGCCTCACAAACTAACTATTTTAGAACAAAAGTCTTTGTCTATTCACAGACACTGTAAAAGTAACACTCATTTTAAGTTTTTTAATCTAATGTCTGTGTTTTCTGTAATTCTTATTGGTTTATCTAATCAGCATGTCCTAGGGAGGTTTATTGTTGACAGTTTAGCTTGCCCAAGCACAGTGAGCCTGCTCAGGCATTTACCCCAAGAGAATCAGCTCCTCTAAAAGAGATAATCCTCTGGGAAAATGGCAGATCTTTTGCCTCTTCTCTTCAGAGGCCTGAAGCTAAGGAGAACGTTCCATATCCCACAGCCCCTCCAGCTCTGCAAACCCCAATTCCTGACTCTTCAGAGAAGGATATGAACAAGAGAAATGAAGAAGGCATTTGAGCAAATCAAACCTTACAAGAAAAAGGTGTACTTTGTGATTTTCTGTTTTGTGCTGATTTTTGCCCTCATTTTAACTGCTTTGTAAGTAGGAAAGATATACTGAGGGAGCAATCGGTGGGAAGAGGACAAGACAGTGAGTGGGAAGTGAAGGAAAAGAAGCGGTAGTGGGGGCATGCACATGGTGTGAGGGAGGGACACAGTGTTGGAGTGAGGGCACATGGTGTTGAGGGGTGGACACACAGGGTTGGGGGGTATGGGGACACAGTGTTGGGGGATGTGGGCACACAGTGTTGGGGGGATGCAGGCACACAAGGTTGGGGTGTGTATACAGGGTTCAGGGTGTGGACACACAGGTTGGGCGGGTGTGCACACAGGGTTGGGGGGTGGGCACACTGGGTTGGGAGTGTGGACACAGAGGATTGGGGGGTGTACACAGGGTCGAGGGGTGTGAACACAGGGTTGGGGGTGTGTACACATGGTTGGGGTGTGGGCACACAGGGTTCAGATACAGACACAGCAGGTTGGGGGTGTGGGCATCCAGGGTTGGGGGTGTGAACACAGGGCTTGGGGGTGTGTACACAGGGTTATTGGGTGTGGGCACACAGCAATGGGGATGTGGGCATACAGTATTGGGGGGTGCAGGCACAGAGAGTTGGTGGTTTGTGTGCACATGGTTGGGGTGCAGGCACACAGGGTTGGTGGGTGTGTACACAAGGTTGGGGGTGCAGGCACATAGTGTTGGGGGTATACACAGGGTTGGGGTGCTGGCACACAGGGTTGGGGGTGGACACACAGGATCGGGGGGTGTGAGCATATGGTATTGGGGTGTGTACACAGGGTTAGGGTGTGGGCACACAGCGTTGGGGGCGTGTGTACACAGGGTTGGGGGTGTGGGCACACAGGGTCGGGGGGGTGTGAACATATGGTATCGGGGTGTGTACACAGGGTTAGGGTATGGGCACACAGTGTTGGGGTGTGGGCACAGGGTTGGGTAGTGAGCACACAGCATTAGGGGGTGTGTGTACATAGGGTTGGGGTGTACACACCCAGGGTTGGGGGGTATGAGCACACAGGGTTGGGGGGTATGGGCACACAGTGTGGCGGGTGAATACAGGGTTGTGGTGTGGGCACACAGGGTTGGGCAGTGAGCACACAGTGTTGGGGGTGTGGGTTGGGCGTGTGTGTGTACACAGGATTGGGGTATGAGTACACAGGGTTGGAATGTGGGCACATAGGGTTGGGTGTGGGTACATAGGGTGGGGGTGTGGGTACACAGGGTTTGGGTGGGGGCACACAGGGCTGGGGTGTGGGCACACAGGGTTGGAGGGTTAGCACACAGGAGGGGCAAGGAAGAGGAGCATGCTGAAATCTCCAGTGCTTAGGCATCTCTAGACACCAAGTGTTGGGCCTGGTGACACATACACTTTCCCTTATTTAACTCTCAATAGTCCTGCCAGGTAAGGATTTTCATCCCCAGATGAAATCTTGCAGATATGGAAACTGAGCCTCAGAGAGTGTAATAGTAGCCCATGGACTCATAGATGTAGGAGGAAGAGCCGGGGTTGGAAGCTCCATTAAAAAATGAACTCCACCCCTCTTCTTACTCAGGCCCTATTGTAGATTTACTGAAGGTCTTCAGACCCATATTTCAGGGTTTACCTTCTCTTTCAGATAGGAATTTTATCTTCTGGTATAAAGTCCTCCCTCTATTCCCAGCTCACTGAGGTTTCCCCCAATGGAAAAGCCACACATGTAGCAGACATATGGGCATATGTTTTGGAGACCATGTCTGAGCCATAATATTAACCCTACATCCTAGTTTCTTTCCACAATCCATGGAATCAAAGACTAGCAAGACTAGGATAACAGATTCAGCTTGTTTTGTCTGACACTTTCCTGGTTTTAGCTCTGAAAGGACAACAAGCCAGGGGACCCCTCCATCTTGGGGCCATCAGGATACCCTGGCCCAGAAGGTACGGTCTCCAGCCTCATGGAGTCTCTAGCACATCAGAAATTAGACAAAAGCACAAGCAGAAAAGTGCAAGGCCCCATAAAAAAAGCACAAAGGGGGGCGCCTGGGTGGCGCAGTTGGTTAAGCGTCCGACTTCAGCCAGGTCACGATCTCGCGGTCCGTGAGTTTGAGCCCCGCGTCAGGCTCTGGGCTGATGGCTCGGAGCCTGGAGCCTGTTTCCGATTCTGTGTCTCCCTCTCTCTCTGCCCCTCCCCCGTTCATGCTCTGTCTCTCTCTGTCCCAAAAAAAAATAAATAAAAAACGTTGAAAAAAAAATTAAAAAAAAAAAAAAGCACAAAGGGAAGGAGGGTTTCAGTAAGAAAAAAATCATATGTGTTTGGAGGACTGACTCATTTCACAAATGATCGTTGCTTGTCTCGGAGGGCCCAGGCCCTAGCTTAGGCCCTGTGTGTTAAAGAAACACTTCATGGAGAAAATGGCCTCAGAAGGACAGTGAGGGGAAAGGGTAGGGGTGGGATTTGGAACAGCAGAACAAGGGTGTATATGAGGCAGAGGGAAGAAGCTGTAAAAATAAAGACCTAACTGGTGGAAGAATGCAGTTTCCCTCGTACACAGTAAGTTTGGGGAGGAAAAGGTTTGGGCCATTCTAGGGAGAGACATAAATATCAGCAAATGTGTCTGAGCTCAAAGGAATGGGAAATGGGACTTTGTGCAAGAATGGAGTGATCGGACTCAGAGTGGATGGTAGCAGAGGGGCTAAGGCCCGTTGGGCTGTTACCACCAAGCATTCTACTGAAACCCTTTGGTTTCCACCCACCCAGGTTTTGTTTAAATCATTTGGATATTTAGTTCAGATATTTTAGTTTTTGTTTTTCACTTCATGCAGGAATTAGAGGGTGAGGTTCACCCTGGGTTAGTGAGGGGACAGGAAGGTATGGGCAGATAGCTTTCCCTCCAGGATGCACAAAGGGGACAGGTTTGCAGGCTGAGGATCCTTCCAGATAAAAGAAATGGGGAGGGAACTGCCCTGGCAGCAGAGTGCTGTCCTGCTTGTATCCAGTGTCCACCGAGAGTTCCCTGGAGCACTTGACTGTTCCTCTGTCCAGCTCTAATGCCACCTTCGCTGTCAACCAATGCACATTCTTATTTACATTTTTTGGCTTAAAACAAAAAAACGTTATTCCAAGAGTTCTTATTTACTTTGAGAGCCTTTCTGCCTTGTTGTAGAAAAACAGCCATTCGATTGCTGTGTGTGAACAAAGGGACAGGCAGGGTGGACTGTGGGGCACACACCCAAAGTGTCCCCACTGCCACTGGCTGCCATGATGCCCACTGTCTCAGAGCTGCAGGGTTTCCTACTCTACCTAATTCTCAGGTGACTCCCTCTTTTCTCCATGTTAGGAGGCAGATTCCTCAGCAAATGTGATGCAAGCATAGTTAATTGGTAGAACCCAGTTTATATCCAGAACTCTAATAGCAATGGCTACTGAGAAATAAGGTTTGGGGCTTTCCAATCTGTGCAATTAGGAGGGTGAAAAGGAGGGGCGCCCGAGTGGCTCAGTCGGTTAAACATCCTACTTGATTTTGGCTCAGGTCATGATCTCACGGTTGGTGAGATAGAGCCCCAAGACAGGCTCTGTGCTGACAGCACAGGGCCTGCTTGGGATTCTCTCTTTCCCTTTCTCTCTGCCCCTCCCCTGCTTGCTCTCTTTCTCTGTCTCTCTCAAAATAAATATAAACGTGGGAAAAAATTAAATAAATAAAAAGGAGGGCAAAAGGGATCTTAAGAGAGCCTATCCAAGAATGTACCACAAGGTTTCTAAGTCTTTACCAACTGGTAAACCCATATTTGGTCTTCCAATTGACTATGATGTGTTTGTGCCATAAAATAGAACGCAAGGTAAGGGAGGTGTGAGTGAGAGGCATCCCCTCCCCTAACTGTGCCCAAGCCTGGGTCATTCAGCCACAGCTAGGAAGCTGACTCTGCAAGAACATGGCAGTCTCTCATGAACCACATGAACAGAGTGGGGCTGGAGGACTTTCCTGCCAAAGGGACAGGTGCTGGGTGTCAGATCCCAAAGAATCTACTGTATAGGAGTCCTCCTTACCCACGGTTTCACTTTCTGCAGTTTCAATTACCTGCAGTCATCCGTGGTCCAGAAGCAGGTGATCCTCCTTTATCAGCAGGTCAGAAGTAGCCTAACGGTATGTCACAGTGCCTACGTCATTCACTTCACTTCATCTCATCACGTGGGCCTGTTATCATCTCACAGCATCACAAGAAGAAGCATGAGTACCATACCATAAGCTATTTTGAGAGAGAGAAAGACCACATTCATATGACTTTCTTTATAGTATATTACTATAGTTGTCTTATTTTATTATTGTTGTTATTAATATCCTACTGTGCTTAATTGATAAATTAAACTTTATCATAGGTATGTTATATATAGGAAAAAACAGTATATACAGGGCCTGGTACTATCTGCAGTTCAGGCCTCCACTGGGGGTCTTGGAATATGTACCCCCTGGGTAAGGGATAACTACTCTACTTGTTTTCCAGCGCTGCTTTGGAATTTTTTCCCTTTTCTTTCCTTTCTTTCATTGAAAAAAAAAAAGTAATTTCAGATGAACTTAGGGAGGGAAGAGAAGTAAATGTAAGAGTTCAGTTCATCTCGAACTAGAGTTTTTGATTCCTGCTGAGGTTGACTTTTTTGCAGCTAATATGAAACAATTGGAGTTTTTGTGAATTGCTATTCATAGTTATGCTTATATCAGTGTGTTTCTCTTTTTTCTTATTTATGCATAAGAATTATTTATCATCTATTGTAAATATTTTTCTGTATTTGTCATTTGTTATTCAATTTTGTCAGTGACCTTTCCTTCTTTTCCAGGAGGTCCAGTGCACGTGTGTGCGTGCATGTTTTAATGAGGTCAAATTTATCCATATTTTCCTTTAAGGTTTTAGTTTTGTTGCCAGTCTCAGAAACACTTTAACCACCACCAGGTTTATGTACACCTATGCTTCCGTCTAGTTCTAAAAGCCGTCTGACTTGAATTTAGTATATGGTGTAAGACAAGGATTTAACTTTATGATTGTTCCCCTGTGTTACATCACCATTTGTCGAATTATGTATCCTCTATCCACTAGTTTGAAATGCAGCTTTTATCACATCCCAAATGTTCCGTGTGCTGAGTCTGTGCTCAGCCAACCATCCTGACAGCACGTGACACACGCAGTTACCTTTTGCTACCATCTGCTCTGCCCTCAAACCACTCTGCTCTGCATTTTGTTCCTACCATGTCACAAACATTTCCCTGGCAAAACTCATCATCAGACTCCTAATAGCCGAAGTCTGTGGATGCTTTTCAAGGCTTTTCTTGACTGGCCTCTCTGTTACCTTCGACATTGTTGAAAATTCCTTCCTTCCTGAAGTCCCTCGTTTCGAAGTGGTTTTGTTTGCCTGTTTGTTTTGGTATATTTTGGGACTTCTGATCATTAGGTATCTGCATCTTCATCTTTGCTAAATAATGACACAGTGTTTTCCAGAAGGAATGTGGTATGCATACCCCCACCAGCAGTGTGCAATGGCCTAATGGGATTATTCAAGGACAAGCATTGGTAGAGCAGGTATGGTCCAGATCTCTTGTCCCATGGCATTTGCTCAGTTCCCCCTTTGCACATTCACCCCACAAATCTCTGTCTTGTGAACTTGAGTCCTGCTGCTGGCCTAAGCCAGCCCCATGACCATCCCCACTCTCCCCACAACACAAACCAACTGTCAGCTTTAAAGGGTCACCTTCCTAAAACCGCATTTTTGCATTTTGTTCTCTGTTCCCAAATCACCAGAGGATTTCCAGGGCAGTCAAATGAAGTCTGAGCTCCTTGGATTGGCACCTAAGGCCTTCCCTTGCCAAACTTCCTTGTTCTTCCTAACACTTATTTTCCCCCACTCTCTACAGGGGAGCACTTGAATCCAGGCAAGGAGATCCATCCTGATCTGGGATTGTAAACCAGGACAGCCACTCTGCAAGAACAATGTGGAGATAGTTAATAAGGATGAAAATACACATACCAAATTAATGAAGTTTTGGGGTGATAGGGGGGTTCATGGGGTCTGTAGCCAACAGCCAAGAAAGAATTCTTGAAGATGTCTTTGGTGCAAAAATGGTGATTTTATTAAGGCATGGGGACAGACCCATGGGCAGAAAGGGCTGCACTGGGGGTGTGATGGGTAACTCATTATATACCCTCAGGTTGGGAGGGGGTGAGGGATGAAGTCTCTAAGGTATTTTGAGAACAAGATTTCCAGGACCTTGAGGGGCTAGCTGTTGCCAGGGAAACACCACTTATTACTGTTTAATAAAACCTCAGTCATGAGACCCTTCATATGCATATCAGGAGGCTATAGGCTTGGAGTATGATTGCCAGCATATATTTTGGGGCAGTTGAGATAAAGGAAGTAGATTTACAGGATCCCTGAGGTTGGGATAATGTAAAGCTAAGATTCTCTTTTGCCCCTAGCAAAGTGTCATCCTGAGGTAGCTGAGCTCCTAGAGGGAGGTCACTCTGCAGGTTTCAAGGATCTGTCAGTGGGCTGTAGGCAGTAAAGAAATTCAATTTTTCATTTGCCTTAGTTTCCCACATTACCATGGCAAGCACTTAAACCCCTTTGCTTTGTTCTTGGGTAGCCAGGAGTGTCCGAGCAATATCACACATATTTTCCTGGGGTGGGGGGTGCTGTTAGCCTGTATTTTGCCCTCCGCTTGCCCTACACTCCCTCATCAAAATGACTAAGCAATTTCACATTTGTACATGTGTACCAGGCCAAGTAAACAAGGATATTTACATCGCGTAGTTTATAGGTGCTCAAACTTGGAATCAACCCAGATGTCCATCAAGAGTAGAACGGATAAGTTCCAGCCTCTGCACCCCTCGTCATTCTATATCCCCACTGACCTAGTGTCAGGGGGGATGTTTCTTTTTCAGAAAACATGTCTTCATTTAAAACAGGAGCCCAAGGGCACTTGGGTGACTCAGTCAGTTGAGTGTCCAACTTTGGCTCAGGTCATAATCCCACATTCATGAGTTCAAGCCCTGCATCTGGCTCACTGATGTCATCGTACAGCCTGCTTCAAATCCTCTGTCCCCCTTTCTCTCTGCCCCTACCCCACTCAGGTTCTCTCAAAACTACATTAAAAAAAAAAAAAAACAGGAGTCCAACTACCTACTTTATAAAATAGTTAGGATTTTTTCCCACTGAAAAGTGAATTTCCTATATCATTGTGTAAATATATAGGAAAACTCTAACAAGTTGTGGTCAACTACTTGTGTTTTATCATTGTGTTAAGTGTCTAAGTGCTCTTTTTCTTTTTTAATCCATTTTAAAAAGTTAATGTAGAGTAAAATCCATTCTCTTCTGGCAGTCAGTTCCATGAGTGTTAACAAATATTTACAGCATTTTTTTTTTTTTAACAAAGGAGTGTCCATATGGGTCTAAAGTAATTTATCTTAGATTTTGTCCACTGAGACTTTGGAAAACAAAGTTTGATTTCACAATTTGGTAGGCAAGCTGTATTTACTCCACAAGTTCACAAAACTTGAATTTCACCTCTTGGTCCTTGCTCAATTGTTTGCATAGGTTCTCACTGTCTTCTAGAACAGCCAGTCCTGGGCTAGCTCTTTCCATTAAGATTAGAAGGGAAAGGGGCGCCTGGGTGGCGCAGTCGGTTAAGCGTCCGACTTCAGCCAGGTCACGATCTCACGGTCCGTGAGTTCGAGCCCCGCGTCAGGCTCTGGGCTGATGGCTCGGAGCCTGGAGCCTGTTTCCGATTCTGTGTCTCCCTCTCTCTCTGCCCCTCCCCCGTTCATGCTCTGTCTCTCTCTGTCCCAAAAATAAATAAAAAACGTTGAAAAAAAAAATTAAAAAAAAAAAAAAAAAAAAAAGATTAGAAGGGAAAACAGGCCTGGCTTTCAACTGTCTACAGAACCTTGACAAGCCATTGCTGCAGGTGAAGGACCCAGCCAAGGGTCTTCTAAACCAGGTGTTCTCAGCTGCTAAGTACCTAGGTGACCTAAGACTCCAGGAGAGGGTCTTCCATATCTGAGCTACCTTGTCATCTAGAAAGTGTCAAGATTTGATAACCTAGTGAACACTTGTCCTCTCACTTCTCCAAGAAAGGCAGGGAAACTTGGAACCTCAGTAGTCATACAGTTTTCACAGTACATTAAATCAACTAAGCTAACTGTTTAACCATAAGTCTACCATTCCATTTGTTTTGATATGATGCAAAAAAAAAGTTTTTAAATTTTTCATTGATTGAAATCTAGAAATACCTGCATGGCATCCCATCAAGAGACCAGCTACTACCTCACCAATATTTTACCCCTCCCTACCCCAGTTGTTTTGACATTGTTTCTTCAACTGATGACTTCAAAAATGGGATGCTAAGCCTCCCAAGGCCATGGGATGCTGGCTTTGATGGCCAGCCCCTCTGGTGGGGGAGGAATTAACATATCTTACAAGTTTCCAGGTGGTGCTGGTGCTGGTGGCCAGAGAATCATACTTTGAGAATCACAGCTGTGATTTATAGGAAAAGCTAACAATTTACAGGAAATGTGAAAGGCAGAGGATCCTATTAACACCATGAGAATGTATTTTAAATTCAGACTCTGAGAAATAGTTCCTTTGACAAATAAATTATATGGAAAAATCAAGTAATAAAGAACCTAGAGAGGCACCTGGGTGGCTCAGTCAGTTGAGCATCTGACTCAGCTCAGGTCATGATCTCACGGTTTTGTGGGTTGGAGCCCGGTGTCAGGCTCTGCACTCACAGTGTGGAGCCTGCTTGAGATTCCCTCTCTCCCTCTCTCCCTCTCTCCCTCTCTCTCTCTCTCTCTGTCTCTCTCTCTCTGCCCCTCCCCTGCTCACACTCTGTCTCTCTCAAAATAAATAAACAAACTTAAAACAAACTTAAAACAAAAAAAAAAAAAAAGAAATTAAGAACCTAGAGATTAAAAGAGATTTAACAGGCATGGAGAGCAGGGCCAATATAGCAGCAAGGTGGAAATACAAGACTTGACCTGTGTATGAAGCTAGATGTCAACATCTACCAGATTTTGCCCAGGGTCTCCTACAGCAGGTACAGGCTGGAATTTGGGCCAGCCTGCTTAGACTGGGCACCTCCAAATCACTTCAAAATGAAAGGTTGCCTATCAACTCAAGTATAAAATATCACAGGAGCTCCTTGCTTGGGCACGAACAGAAAACAATATCTTACCATCGATGAGGAGGTAGGGGCAGATTCCAGCTTCTACTGTGTTCCGGGACTACACTGGGCATAGTGCTTTCATTGACATTTACTTCATAGATCAGGGTGATGCCTTTGACTTTAACATCCTTCTGCAAAATCACCTCAAGTAGGTAAAGCAAGTATCTAAGATATCCAAAGAATCTCAAGAACTAGACATTCATCCCAAATTGGATCTGGGCTTCAAGGAAGGACAGATCACCAAGTTGAGTAATAGTAACATTGCAACCAAGAGATGATATGTTTCTAAGCCCAGGACTACTAAACTTAGGCACTGGGAGTTTAAGTTTACTCCTAGCCCCACCTGGAGGCAAAGTCACTATTTCCCCCTCCATCCTCAGAGGTTGCCACGAGCAGTCATGTTGCCCCCACCACCCATTCCAAATCTAACCATGGAGGCAGTGACATAGATATCCTAGGCTTCTCCCATTCTTGTCATAACACCAGCTCCAGTCTCTGAGAAATGACTTGGGGAGACTTTGGCACTGCTTCCAGCTCTGTTCCAAACCTGGCACCACAGCCATCCAACTAAGTCCAGGACTGAATAGCCTTGGCAGAACACCAAGAACAGACTTGAAGAATAAAAATGACCTTGAGAAGATAGGATAGAAAACCCCGTGTTTGATGAAGAAAATGGCAGAGGTACAGAGAAGACTTTTTCTAAAGAATTGCAATATATAATGCATTTGTTTGGTGGATGATCAGAATACTTTTTTTTTTTTTTAATTTTTTTTTTTTCAATGTTTTTTATTTATTTTTGGGACAGAGAGAGACAGAACATGAACGGGGGAGGGGCAGAGAGAGAGGGAGACACAAAATCGGAAACAGGCTCCAGGCTCGGAGTCATCAGCCCAGAGCCATCAGCCCAGAGCCATCAGCCCAGAGCCTGACGCGGGGCTCGAACTCACGGACCGCGAGATCGTGACCTGGCTGAAGTCGGACGCTTAACCGACTGCGCCACCCAGGCGCCCCAAGAATACTTTTTTTTAATGTTTATTTATTTCTGAGAGAGAGAGAATCTCAAGCAGGTTCCACACTGTCAGTGCCAAGACCCATACAGTGCTCCATCTCACAAACTGTGAGATCACAACCAGAGCCAAAGTCAAGAGTCAGACACTCAACCAACTGAGCCACCCAGGTACCCTGGATGATCAGAATACTTACACTAAGACAGTGCATATTCTTTTTTTTTTTTTTTTTTTATGGAACGCTTCACGAATTTGCGTGTCATCCTTGCGCAGGGGCCTGCTAATCTTCTCTGTATCGTTCCAATTTTAGTATATGTGCTTCCGAAGCAAGCACAAGACAGTGCATATTCTTGAAGACATTGCCATAGAGTTCATTCTGAAACGACGCACAAGGGAATGTCAAATGAAAGACAAGGTAAGTACAAGTTGAGGATTCATCTTTTTGATATGAAAGGACCCAGGGAAGTTTGCTAAGGTTACTCGTGATTACTGTAAATGAAAATTTGAAACGAGCCGGAAAATAATTTGATGAAGCCTACTATGGATCTTGACACTTTTTGTAATTTATGAAGCTTCAGTATCTTGTGTGGAAACCATATATAATAACTGAATATTTTCTACAGTAAGGTCCGTGTAATTGAAAGATGGAGAAACACAAAATTTTCATGTCTTCAATTTTAGAGTGATATTTGAGATTTTAATTGCCTGCTTTGATAATACCATATTTGAATTACTCATTGGGTTTTAATGACCACACAAAAGTTAAATTATCTTGCAAACCACACAGTTCCTTCTGACTTTTGACTATCTAAATGATGAAGTAGTACTTATATTAGATGACTTTGTGCCATTGTAAGCTATACTATAGCTATTTATTTTTATTTTTTAAGTGATTTATTTTTGATAGAGGAAGCACGAGCAGGGGAGGGACAGAGAGTGAGGGGGACAGAGGATCTGAAGCAGGCTCTGTGCTGACAGCAGAGACCCCACTTGGGGCTCAAACTCACAAACCTTGAGATCATGACCTGAGCTGAAATCAGACACTTAACTGACTGAGCCCCTACTATAACTATTTAATGTTATCATATATTATATATAAATATGTAACTATTTAACCAGCTGCCCCTACTATAGCTATTTAATATGTGAAATCTAAATGTCACCTTTACCCTGTGATACCTGAACCCAAGTTCCTAGACAACAGTAATCTAACAGATTATTAAGGATACTAAATGGTTTAATCACTATAATGTACACCTGCAACTAATATCTAACTGGGATTTAAATAAAAAATTTAACAAAAGATAGTAAACTGGTTTGTGTTTCTCTTAAGTAGATGATATGGGAATATAGTCTTTTGTACTACTGTTTATCTGCCTTAAAAGATAATTTTCTTCAGGGACACCTGGGTGGCTCAGTTGGTTGAGCATCTAATGCACTGGGTGTGGAGCCTGCTTGGGATTCTCTCTCCCCCTCCCTGACTCACACACATGCTCGCTCGCTCTCTCTCTCTCTCTCTCTCTCTCTCTCTCAAAATAAACAAACTTAAAAAAAAAAAAAAGATAATTGCCTTCCATGTCCTTTTCTTTAGATAGCAAGTGATTTTGGGGAGAAACTAAATTTCACGTGAATGCTTGTGTTGGAAGGCTTTTTGACTTAAAAGCTCTGGGGCTTAGACAATAATATTTGTCAAGTTGTAGAACTCATTTTCCTGGATCAGATTAAAGCTTCTAAAATACATGTTTTTAGCAGTAGTTGGAATGGAATTGCTTAAAACGCTGATGCCAGAATAAGCATTTGGGGTAGTGTTTTATTAACATATTTGTTAGCACTTGTTGATTGTGAAAATGTGTACTCGATTAAAATCAAATATGGTTTATGGAAACCACTTCCTCAACTTCCTGTAGTTCAGGATATACATATTTTGTGTGTGTTTAGGTATTAAATTATTATTACACTCAAAATAAGGATTGAAATCACATTTAAAGAGATCAGTGAATATCACTATTTGTGAAATTGAGCATTTTGTGCGTTTATAAACAGTATAAATCAATAATTGGGAAATTCTACTTTCTTAACCTATTAATACTAGGAATAAAATATGAAAAATTAAACAAAAAAAGGACTCATGACTCTGGGGACACAAATCTTTAAATTGGAAACCCTTCTCTGTCCCAGAACTAAAACTAGTGGACAGTCTTTTTCTTAACTTTACCATTGCAAGCTGGTTTATGTAATTTGGTATCATACTTGTTATGTTACTTGCTATGTATCTGCTGTCTCCTGCTCACTAACAAGGCGAGAATAGGGGGACTTACCATACCTGTGGCTTACTGTGAACGGCTCAGCAGCCCAGGGAGAAGTGACTCGAATGCCTATAAAATTCTCCACCTTCTAAATTCAAATTTTTTCAGTCATCTCAGACCCTCATATACCTCTTTGTGAAGTCCTATTTAGCAATTTCAGGAGACAAAAAATCTCTGCATTTCTTTCTCCCCTAAGCCAATTCTCTGAAAGTGGACAGAATGACCTGAGTGCTTATAAATCCAGAATTTGGGCAGGGATAGGGATGGAGAAAGTTAACCTTTCTTGGCGCTGCTCTATATCCTTCTTTATCCTGCTGCATCCGCTGCATCCAGTGCTGACCGCAGCTCCATCACCTTCTTGTACATTCACATGTCCCTTCCTATGGTAAAAGGTGGCATCAATGGCATCTCCACTATCCTCTGTCGGTTGAAAAGCACATCATCTTTGGCCAGTAGGTATGGCTTGGTTGAAGGAAGTTCAAGGGGCTTCTCAGTTATATTCTACGGAAGTGTTTGTTTTCTTGTAGCTCCATCCTGTTGTCACACGTGAAGCAAAGCTTCACTTGGTATTGGCCCCATTGTTCAATCAAAAGTCATGGGTTTGGAGTTTCTAACCTAACCTGTGGAGCAGAGAGTTCGAAAGCACTCAGCTCATGATCAATACCCACGTTGCCATACTGCCTGGGTATCTGGTCCCTTTCTGTAAACATTTTTTGGTCAATCTTGCAGTTCTTCAGTAGAAATATGTTACAGCATCATTTATAAAGTTGAAGGGCCATAGCTCCAGCTAATTGACAGGCTTCCCAAAGCAAAGGCTCTACTACCCAACACCTAGAGAACCTCAAAAGCGGTTGCCGTCCCACCACTTTTCCTTCCCTCTGCCCCTTTCCGTGTACAGTGCTGTGAGGAGGTTGTTCCTTCTCAGATGAATGGGGCCCATCAGTTTGGTTAATTAAAGGACAATCTGAAGATTGTCTGTTAGGGTGAGGGTGAGGTTGGAAGATATAATTTCTTAGCACTTACTTGGATGCCCTTATGGACTAAATGTGTTCCTCAAAATCCATGCTGATATCTAATCCTTAATGTGACAGTATTTGGAGGTAGGGTCTGTGGGAGGTGATTAGGTCATGAGTGTGGAGCATCATGAATAGGGCTAGTGCCCTCCTAAGAGGCCACAGAGTTTACTTACTTTCTGCCATGTAAGGGTCTGAGAAGTCAGCTGCCTGCAACCAGAAGAGCACCTTCTCCAGAACCTCATTCTGCTGGCACCCTGATCTCAGACTCCCAGCCTCCAGAACTGAGAGAGATCAATGTTTGTTGCCAATAAACCATCCCATCCATGGTATTTTGCTCCAGCAGCCCAGGGGAAGACTGAGGCTAGCAATCTGAATGGAGGAAATCCTTATATTTAGTTTCAACATCTATTCTCTCTTGACTCTGCTTCTTTATCTCTTCCTAACTTTGGGTCCATTTTGTTTTCATTGTACTCCCCTTCCGGCAGCTCTATGCTTGCAGAGCCATGGCAGGACATCTTTAAATTAACATTTTAAATAGAAAACAGGGGCACCTAGTTCGCTAAGTCAGTTGGGCATTCGGTTTTTGATTTCGTCTCAGGTCATGATCTTGCGGTTCATGAGATGGAGCCCCATGCTGGGCTCTGTGCTAACAGTGCGGAGCCTGCTTGGGATTCTGTCCCTCTCTTCCTCTCTCTTCCTGCCTCTTCCTGCCCCTCCCCCACTCACACATGCACGCTCGCTCTCTCACTCTCTCAAAAGAAAAAAAAGAGAAAAAACCCTAAAAGGAAACTCTCCACAATCATTAGTGACTAAGTACTGGGAACCTATGTTCTCAATCTTCCTCCATGTTATGTTGTTTGTGTTCTCAAGATGATAATACGTGTATAAATTGCTGACACATTAAAAATAAAGTTTAAAGTATATACATATAAAGCATATATTGGTGCAATAATGGTAATTTAGAACAAGGGACTCAAGAGACAACTATTTGTAGTGTGCTGTCTTTCCCTTGAACCTTACCCAAACACACATGCTGTAAAACAAAACATTTATGATACAATCAGGGAAATTTGAACACTGGATATTTGATGAAGTACAGTTTTGGGGCACAATAATGGTACTGTAGTTTTTTTTTTAAAGAACTATCTTTTAGGGATACTAAAATACTTTGAAATGAAATGGTAAGATGATGCCCGGGGTTTGCTTCAAAACAATCTGGGGGGAAAGAAGAGTGAAGGACTGTCGAGGAAATAAGAATGGTCATGAAATGGTGAATACAGGCAAATGGAGATTCATTATACCCTATGCTCTTCATTGACCGTTAAAATTTCCCATAATAAAAAGTAACAAAACAAAACACAGAGTGACAGACATATATTTACTCCGACACCAGTTATTTAAACAAGACGAGTCCAGGTCTCACTCCCAAACTCCCCAGGCTTCCGGAGAGGAATGGAAGCCAAGTGTCCCAGGCCACCCCTTTGAGCACCTCAGCAGTAACGGCCATCTGTCCCTGGGAGCAGCAGTACCAGTCTCAGCTTGCACATGTGGTAAAGATGAAAGAAGCCTGGATGAACGACATGTTTCTCAACATACATATTGGAGAGAACTACATGGATCACAACACCCACAGGAAGGTAGGAGGAACCCTCACCCTCAGGTCCCATGTTCTCCAGGTGCCCTGGGCCTACTTGACAGGGGTAAAGGTATTCCATCCTCTGAAGCTGCCCCAGTTGGGCACCTGGAGCTGTGGAGCACACATGCTCTTGGTTCACTTTCAGCTCCAAGGCTGGGTAGGGCACAGTCAGCTCTGGGGCCTTGCACGTTTCCTAGGATTAGCCAGCAGAGACTCAAGTCTCCGTACTGCCTCCATTCCTGCTCCCCACTGTGGGGTAGCACAGAAAATGGGAACCAAGCGAGCAAATTCAAATTGGGGTGGGGAGGGAGAATGCCACAAACCTTTGATTCTCCTTCAGTCTTGGCCTGCTAAGAGTAGGAGGAAACAGTACCTGGACGGCAGAAAGTAAGATGGTAACAGACCATGAAAACAAGCTAAAAGCTGAGCGCCAAGGACTGCCTATCCCTTGGGACCCAAAATATGATTATTTGTGTCATATGCATGTCTGAGGAACATGGCTACTTGTATTTCATTTATTCAGTTTCAGCCTCTCCCAAATATCCTTTCTTATTGAGTACCTGTGTCAAGCATGGTATCTCATTTAATCTTCCCCTAGAAATTACCTGTGGAAGGAATACCACCTGAGGAAGGTGCTATTAGCCTCAGTACAGATACAGAAACTGGAAACAAGAGCTTAAGCAACTTGCCCAAATTCACACAGCTTATAAGAGGAAGAGCTGGGATATGAGCCTTATTCTTACTTCACAAAGCTGCTATGTTGGGGAAATTGATGTTGGCCCTAGGAATCTGCCCAAGAGCCCCAAAAAGAGAGGGGTTCCTAGGTGACAAAATTGAGACTGTTTATACCCTGCCCCTGCCAATCGCCAGCCAGTCTGCCTGGTTCTCATGGCACAACTGGGAGTTGAGTGGATGCATCAAAGGAGGTTCTTCCCATGCTGTGCTCCATCCTTGGTAAAGGGTGCCTCACTAGGCTTCTCTACCCCATCATCACATCCCAGTTTCCAGAAACCTCTTGGGCCCCATGAGGAGCTCCCATTACCATCTGTAGTGATGCTTGCATCAGCTTCCACGATTGAACACTGGGACACAGTGCACACATGCTGCTCTCTCCCCTTTCTTGCCACCATGCCCCAGTTTCTGCTCCCTCTATCCCACCAAGACTGCTCTGGTCAGCTCATCAGGCATCTGAGAATCAGGTGCTACTTTCCAGAATGCAGCCCACAGGACCTCTGAGCTGTATCAGAGCCTGCTGACTACCTCTCCTCCTTGGCCTTGTGACACTTCCTCTGGGGACCTTTCTCCAATGGATGCTCCCTTGAGCTCCACTGCAGGCTCTGTAACACTCAGGACTGCCCCGAGCTCTTGCCTCCCCCTGCCCTGGACACTCTCCTCGGGTGACTTAAGGCCTCACCTCATTTCCAGGCCTTCAGTTGCTTGCTCTGCCTTGACCAAGTCCTTTGGGCCAGTGCCTTTCTGCTCACCTCACTACTTCAGGACTTGGATGGCTGCAGGGCATGGGATCCGGCTTTCCTGGTGGCCAAGTAATGCAATCCCAGCAAGTGAGGGAGGGAAAACTTGGAGCAACAAAAGAAGACAGGAGGAAGAGGAGGTGAATCTGCTCTCCATCCTTCCATCAATCCCAATGGAATGTTCCAGCTGGGCACAGTGTTTCTCAACAGTCTATCCAGAGACGGTATACACAGGCAAGGGGTTAGCTGTGTCTTTGTGAAGCAGCGGCCAACTCCTAAAAACATACCTCATTTCTTTTTCTTCCCTGCCTAGCTGCCCTCAATCCTCTTCCTCCATCTCAGTGCTTGGGGATTGCAGCTGCCTTAAGCACTAGCACTTCAGCTTTGCCTCCGGCTCTATTTTCTGAGGAACCTGAACTAAGACACTACACCTCATCCAAATCTCCAACCACCACTGACACAGCTCGTTCCCCTATCTGTATCTCCAACCTAGACTTCCCTAAGCTCCAGACCCAGCTGGCTCCAACTGCCAATGGCCATCTGCACTCGGGCATTCTCACAAGCACCTCAAACTCATTTTCAAAATGAAACTCACAGTTCTCTTCCCCAAATGTGTACTCTTCTCCTGTGTTTGGGGGGATGAAGAAATAAAAGACATCTTGTTGGAACTCTGTTTGTCTAAAGTGAGTGACAGATGGGTTAACTAACGATTACAATGGAAAGAGAGGCTTCCTGGCATAAAGCAGTGTTGCAGGTGCGTGTACTGGGGAAGAGAAGAAAGCCTGCCATTCACCAGGCACGGTGCTAGAAGCCCATGTGCATTATCTCATTTAGCCTTCACAGCAACCCTGTAAGGTATCATTCTTTCCATGCTGTGATTCAGAAACAGACTAAAGATTAGAAACCTTGCCAAGTAACAAAACAACTAAATCCAAGCACACCTGGAAAAAAGGTTCATATTCTCTGCTCCGTCCAGAAGAGGAGCACCTAACAAGCAACAGGAATTGGGAGATTCCCTAAGGTGGCAATGTCAGAGTGGTCTTAATACATGAACAGGATGTCAGCTGAGGCGGGATGGGGGCAGGGAGGTGGAGCAGAGGGCAGGAGGGGGCTAGCATTCTGAGCAGTGGAAAGGAGTCTGAGAGACCACAGGGTGGCAAAGAAACTGTAGGGATTCACTAAGGCTAGACCACAAGGCACATGTGGACAAGTAGCCCCACAAGAGGATGGAGAGGTGGGCAGGACCGGACCCAAATCATAGACAGCCTATTCTAGTAGGTGTGCTATTCTAGTGAATTCAAATTTTATACTCTAGATACTTAGAGAAACTGTTTCAGGGTTTTAAGCAAGGAATAACATGGCCCAGTTTGCATCTGGAAAGGTCCCTCTGCCGTCAACAGGAACTGGTTGAGAGACACATGGAGGTTGGGTAGCTGAGCCTAAGTCCCAGCTCTCCTAACTGAAGATGAACTTAGGTGCCAAACCCTTGGTCCAGCCCTTTCCCCCTTGTTCACAGTAACTTATTGCACGTGAACATTCTATCGGTCTCTCAAATTTGGCACAGCCAAAGCCTCCTCAGCATCCCTTCTTCTCCACTCCCACTCTGAGCTGAAAGGCCCAAGTCCCACTCCCAACAACACACAGAAAGCACTGAAGCAGAAGTTGCTTTAATCAAGGGGTGAAGTCCTCTATCAGGGGGACCTCACTGAACCTTTGGTGGTGGGGTCTCAGCCTACCCCCCACATGCCCTGAGGCCCCTCAGGAAGGAGGGAGCAGCTGAACAGCAAATTCTGGCAGAGGCCAGGGAATGGAAATAGGGGAACCCAAGTCGAGGGGCAGGAGCAGGGCACTGACTGGCAGAAGTGAAGCTGAGTAGGGCAGGAACAGCTGTACACACACGGTTCTACAATGGGGACTAACTGAGGTGGCTGTGCATCAGGCAGAGTGGCACCAGGAGGGCTGAGGGTAGAAGTGGATGGGGCAAGGGGTGGGTGTGGGAGAGGAGAAGGAGCACTTAGGAGATGAGGCGACCATGAAGCTGGTGCAGCTGCTCCTGGGTCAGCACCAGCCGGTGTCGCTGTCCAAGGCCAGCTGCGCACGAGAAGGTCACTTTGCCCATGTAGACAGTGTCATCCTGCTGCTCCTCCTTGGCCTGGGAGTTGGCAAGGGGAAGAGGTCACCTGAGCTGTGTGCCACTCACAAGGCCTCTGAGCATGGAGACTAAGGCAGTCCCTGTGAGATAGGCTTTGAGGATCCTAAACTATGGTGACCACATATTTCAAATCAGAATTGAGGTACATAGTCTGACAAGGGAGTTTTGAGTCTCTCCTGGTGTCAAAAATCATAGATGTTTAACTGCTAAAATACTGAATTTCTGGAAGCACTGCAAGCACTCTTGAGTCCCTTATAAGTAAGACTTGGCCAGGCAACTCATGTTGTGTAGTTGTTGGACCTGAGACCCCAAAGCCCTCTTCATATTCTGGAGGAGAGGGGAAGGACCCGCGTGAACCCTCAATACTGCCCATCCTCCCCCCGATGCTCCCTCTTACCCTGAGGAAGGCTGATGAAGGGAAAGTGGCAAAGTCAGTGGGGACTGTGGCTCCAGGGCGCTGAGATACGGTCTCCTTAAGGACCTCATCCTGGCAAGGAGTGGAACAAGGGTTCATTGAGGGGACCCCCACAGGCTAGCCCAGTATCTCCCTGGCTTCACAGGGACACTAATATCAGGGGGCAGGGACCTGGTCCTCTCTGTCATCATACTTTTGCTCTCACCGCCAACCCCATCCAATATCCTTACTTTACAGATCCTTATCCTTTAAGGTCCAACTCAGATTCTACGGCCCCTGGGAAGCCATCTGCAACCATTCTACCCCACAGTGATCTCAGCACTGAAGAAGCTACACCCAAACCACACACTCTTAAGATGATCCTAGCTCAACCCATTTTGTTGATGAGAATCTGTCTTCTGTCTGCACCGAGACAGTGAGCTTCCAAAGCAGGAACCCCACCTTGCCCTCTACCTCTTATCACAGGGCTGGGCTCAGAGGAAATATGGGAGTGCCTGTGGAAACAAATGTGCTAAGGATTCCACCAGGGAACACTATGAAGCAAACTCTGTAGACTGAGGAAGGGCAGGGTCTGAGCTAACCTTGAGTTTCTCGATGGTGTCACTTAAGGACTTGAGCTGAGCCACCTGCTCCAGGAGCTGGGCCGACGGGCTCTTGGCAGCTGTGGGGAGGGAAGGCTAGTGAGGCCCACCAAGGCCCAAGCAGGCAGCTGTACTGGATTAAGAGTCAGAAAGTGAAGATACTAGACCTTCTCATGGAGCAGGTACGTAATGGGTGAATCAAGCAAATTGAACACTGAGGCCAAAAAGCAATGCCAGGAAGAGCCTCTACAGTATGGCAGCTGCCTGGGTAGGGGTTACAGCCCTGGGGCAAAGGGAGGGGGTATATTATTAATCTCAGGGGTTGGTGGCTCCATACCAGGGCTGGTACGAGTGATATCTACTACGTGGGTGTGCGTGCTCAGTTGATTCAACGTCTCCAACAGCTGGCTGGTCTTCCGATACAGCGCTCCAGCTGTTAGCTCACTATCAGGGCCCTCATGGGGTGAGAGCTTTGCCACATGCAGGGGGGGCAGGGCTGCTAAGGACGCCTTCATCTGGGCTCCCTGTGAAGGAAAGAAGAGGAACGGCAGTGAGAGGTGACAGAAGGCCCTGCCATCTATCATCAATGGGGCAGGGGGGGCTCCACCTGCACCCCAGTCCTCCTTGTGAACAACTCACCTTGAGGATGCTATTCTCATGCTGTAACTGGGAGATATGTAGCCTCATGGCAGAGATCTGCTGCAGCAGCAGGGGTGAATCCTTCACCAGCCCAGGACCTGCAACAGACCCTGGAGCCTGCCCAGGGGTGCCTCCTGTGTGTACCAAGACAAATGCCATCAGCTCCAAGCGGAGAGGGCTGAAGATGGGCCCCATCTCCACTCAACCCCTCTCCTTATCCACTCCCACCTCCAGTCCTGCTTGCTCCCAAGGGGGGAGCCTTATCCTGCAACCCCAGGCTGGTAACCCCCACCAGGGTGGGTTCCCACAGCCCCGGTAACCCCCCACCAGGGCGGGTCTCTACCTCGCTGCTGTTCTTCTGTGATCGGAATAGCCCATGGGGGAGCAGGAAGAGAGGAGAGAGGAGTTAGACAATTTGGGGCTAAGGCGTCACACCAGAGGAATGCTGGTCACAACCTACAGGGAAACCCTAATCACTCCTCCTCTAATAAGACCCTGCCTCTGCCCTCTGCATCTGGGGTATGAGCAAATACGTGTGAAGGAAAGATAAGAAAGAGGAATAAGGCCATGAGACGGGGTGCAGAGCATAAGGAAGAACAGCAGTGGGGGTGTGCGTGGAGGAAGCACTTGGGGCATGTGGCGTTCCAGCCTCCCTGCCTCATATTCCATCTCCAAGAAGGGCAGAGGGGATGCTCCCAAGATCCTGAGATGTCTGCACCCTAGTTTCCCACAGCAGCAAAGCTGAAGTTGAAGAAGCAGCCACATTCCTGCTCCTTGGGTTCCCCACTGTTCTGAGGCAAAAGACACTCTTTTTGGTGGGAAATTTTGTAAGTCTGAACCGGTATGTTTAAAAAGCCTGTGCCAAAACAACACAACTTGGTAACTTCTGGAGACCCTTTCCCCAAAGAACAGGAGCCCACTGTACCACAGGAGTCCAAAGTCAACAAGGTACTTGGTCACCTCCCAAGATCAAGAGGCACCAGTGAGGTGGGCTTTGATGAGAACAAGACCCTGGGTGAGGCCAGGTGACAAGACAGGCATAGCAGGGGAGCGCTAGAGATCTTGAGGGCTTTAGGGCAAGAAGTCTGTCTTCTGGAGGTAAGAAACTGAAAAACTATAGAGCAGATGAGAACTAACATGGCAGTAGCCACCTCCATGATCCAGGAAAACTGGGGAGCCTGGGCCCAATAACCAGAAAAACTCCAGGTAAGGAGCCCTGACCACACTGGAGACCAGGCAGAGGTCAGTACACAAGCCCCAAGTGAGAGAAGTCAGCAACGGGACAGACAACCACACCATGGAGTAAAGCCATGTGAATTCAGTAGGGGGAAATGCAAAGTGTAAGCAGAGGAGCAATCGAGTGCAGGAACCAGGCATGGCTGGATACGGCAGCAGAGTCAGCCCAATCTGCTGCAGGCTGATGACCCTCTGGGATATAGGGCTGGGACAGAAAGGCCAGACTGCAGGTCCAAAAGGGACATATGCTACAGTCTAACTGTTATGGTAATTCTGAGGTCCACTGACAAGTTGGTAATGGCCCACCTTGATCAGGGCTGGGGGAGCGGGGCGGGGGGGGGGGGGGGGAACCTCTGCACATATCTTCAGGAGAAGTAAAAACTTGGTGAAAAACTGCCAGAGTGAAACTGGGCAAGCACATTCCTGGCTGAACGTCCAGTAAGAGGCGGGTAGAAGTCAAACTGAGGCCAAGGACAGGAGGGAGGCCATTCAATCTCCTCTGCGCCAATGGTGCCTGTCCCACTGCACTCACCACCAGCAATGCCAGAGACCAGGGTAGCAATACCCGAGGGAGGGGGCCCCCGGAGCCCCTCAATCGTGCGCTTCGACTGGCTGTTCAGCCGCTGCTTTAGCTCTGCCTTCTCTGCCTCTAGCTGGTCAATGTCAGCCTGGAGTGCATCCATCGTCTCCTCAAACTCTCTGTGAAAAAGAAATCCGGGCTTGGGCAATGCCCTTTCCCCAGAGCCCCGTCCCCATTTCTCAGTCCAGACAGGTCCTTGGAGTAGCCCTGCTGGTGAGGAGCCAGGAGCAGCACATGATATGACTGGGGTGACACAATGGTGTTGGCAGTGGGGAAAGGAGATGGCATCCACTCCCCTGGGGAGAGTCTCACTCTGATAGGGCCTGGATAGGGGGATGAGTTAGGAGGGAGACTGGCTGGCAGAGTGGAGGGGTGGAATAAGCAAGGGCCCAGGAAAGGTGCCTGACTTCTCCTTCTTCCGCAGCAGTGCCTGGGTCTCCTCCAGGCGAGTCTGGACTTTCTCGATGCGCTCATCTGCATCCTTGGCAGCACTGTCCAGCTTCTTCTCCAAGAGGCTTAGCCGCACGTTGGCCTCACTTAGTTCCTCCCCCTGGCGAAGGTCAGAGTGTCCAGTTCCCTTACACCCTCCTTTACATCCTCCCAGGGCCCCCAGGGACCTGTGACAGAGCACGAACCAGAAAGCTCCTAAAGGCCCACAGCTGTTCCCCACACTGATACAGGCGCCACTTCTCCCCTCAACCCTCAACCAGTCTCAGCCCCAGGAGATCCCCAACACTCAGTGCTGACCTGTACCTCAGCATACTTCCCAGCCCCCTAGCTCCTGAGCCTAGCCTACACCCTCACCTTGATTTTGAGTGACTTCTTCAACTCCTTGATAACTGTCTCTCTATCTTCAAGCTTCAAGCCCAGGCCTTCAGCATCAGTGATCTCTGCACGAAGGGCTGCAGCCCGCAGCTCAACTGGGGGAGGCTAGGGGTCAAGCGAGAGCAGAGGCAGGGGTAGTGAGAGGAGGTCACCAACATTCTCCTTCCAGAGAGAGCTGGGCACAGGGAAAACCTTGCCTTCTAAGCAGGGCGGTGCCCTCTGGATTCCCCGCTCCCGCCTCCCAGTCCTTCCACAACCAGCAGCAGCTCTGCCAAGTCCTGTTCCCCTGAGCCCCCGAAGCCCCTCCACAGAGCTCCCCACCCACCTTGCTGGGGGGCCGCTCTGCATCATACTCTCCCTCCTGCATGGCCGTGGCCAGTTTGTTCATGGTACTGATGAGGATGTTGCTCGACTGGCGCAGACACTCATAGGGGCTGCTGGAGGGGGTACCGTAGATCTACAGGAGCCGAGGGCAGTAGTGAAAATCTCACACTGGCCATATCACTCCCCCACCATGTCTGCCCTGTGCCGTCCAGGCCTACCTGCTCGCTTGCTTTGAAAGCCAGCTCCTCCAGGGCAGCCACAGGCAGTCCCTCGTTCTCTGCCAGTGGGGCAATGAGCTGGGCGGCAGCAGCTGCCACCTCCTGCAGCACAGCCACCACCCACGTCAAGTGTTTCCTGCAGTCTAGGAGTGTGTCGGACACCTGTGCAACAGCCCAGAGTCAGGAGCCCACCCGGAGTCCAGCACCACAGTTCCCAGTTACCTTAAAACCATTCTTGTTCCCTGACCAGATCCAGATCTTGACACTCTAAGCCCTTCCTGGTTCTACTCAGCTTCCTTTCCTTCCCCCCATCGCTGCCCTAAACCTGTGGTCCAAAGGCCAGTGCAGCTGGGATCCCAGGAGCATCTGTCCCTGGCATTCGCCTTCGGATCTTCTTGCAGAACTGGCGGATGTCACTACATGATGTTTCCAGGTCCCGGAGCAGGAGGGCAATATCTGAAGCCTCCTGTCCACCCTACTCAGAGAATATGAAACGGATGGGGAACCAAGTCAGCATTAGGGCTGGAGGTGAGGAGGCGGGGGTTAACAAGGAGGAGGAGGTCCAAGAGATCAAACTGTGCTCTCACCTGCAAGAAGGCACGCAGCCGTCCCACCTCTACGCTCATGCAGTCAAGGGCACTCTGGGTGAACTGTAAGGATAGATGCATGTGGTTGTCAGCCCCCAACAGGAGCCCTTCTGCACCATCACCATCCATCTCTAAGAAGTCCCCACCCTCCACTGACCCCCATAAAGATGTTCGTTCTCTGGCTTCCCTGATCTGACCTTGTTCCAGTCTTATGTGACACCTCTTGAGGGCCAGATCTCTTGATCTGATGTCCTCCATTTCTGATATCTACAGGGGGCTCAACCACTGGCCCAGAACCTTTACCTTAATGTGGTCAGCCAGCTGCATGGTACTGTCCTCGGGCTGTTCAGCAAGATGGATACTGTACAGATGCTGAGGGGAAATGACAGAGCAACAGGCAATCTTTAGGTCTTGGAAGGACGGAGAATTCTTCCCAAACTGTAAATGGAGCCCCAGTCATCATGGGACTCCAGAGGTACAGGAGAATCTGAAACCCCCCAGGGAACTGGATCCTCAGGCAAGCTCCTCTAAGAGCAAGCCAAGCCATAGGCAGCCAGCCGGGGGCAGACAACCTTGGCTATGCTGCCAACAGCCCTACCAGGAAAAACCTTCCCTCCCTCCTATGCCAAGCCTGAACTCTTGCCCCAGACCTGGTAGTACTTGATGGCCTTAGTGAGAGGCTCTACGTTGACAGTCTCATCCAGCTGATCCTTGTGTAGCAGCTCAATGAGGAAATCCAAGGAGCGCTCGTGGGCACTCATCTCAGGGTAGAGGCTGCCAACCTTCTTATACACATCCACATTGCACTGAGAGAGGGCGCTAGAGACCAGAGAAGGGTCCTCTGAGGCCAAGGCCTGCCAGGCAATGTCGGTTCTATCCAATCTCAGCCTGCGGCCCTAGAGTGGGGCCAGGGATCACTTACTGCTCATAGCGGTGGAGTGTGGCCTGCAATAGACTCAGTGAGTACACCAGCCCAGCAGCAAAGCTGAGCTGCTCCCCTGCAGCTCCTCGGAGCCCAGGCCTCTCTGAACAGTTTTCGCTTAGTTCAAACTTCTCCTGGGCCTGCTTCCGGATCAGCTCTGCCTGTGGGAAGAAGCACCAGGGACCTGGGGCTCAGAGAAGAGGATAGAGAACACAGACTCGGGAATACAGGACACAAAACTGAGCAACTACGTCGGGAGCATGGACACACGTGGAGGAGAAAAGCAGAAACGGCTCTTAGATAGTCAGGGAGTCTCACACAGGGAAAAGATAATGATGTGATTACTGGTGGTTATGAGGATTTGGAATGTGGAGCCAGTGGGCCCAAGCTCTTTCCTGCCTTAAAGCTACTGCTGCTCCTGCTACCCTTTTACCTGAATTCTATCCTGACAATTATTCCCCCACTAGTTCCTAGTCATCTTCTGGGTCTCAGCTCAAATGTTACTCCTTCAGTGACACCACCCCATCTAAATCAGAGCCCAGACCATGCTCTCTCAAAGAAGCTACCTCCTCATCAAAATCCACCATCTGTAATACACATTCCTCTGTGACTTTGTTGACTATATTCCTCCACTACATCATAAACTCTTTATGAGCAGGGATGCTGGCTGCTATCTTCGCTCAGCATCCTCAATGCCTGTCACACAGCAAGTTCAACAGATTCCTGTTGAACATGTGATTAGATTGATTGGCCATACCTTGCAAATGAGACGAGGCATGAGCAGCAGCACCAGGACACAGTCATGGTCCCCACCTGGCCGAAGGAAGCTGTCTGGCATGAAGGCTGTAAGCAGGGACATGTGACGGTTGGCCTGGGCCACCTCCATCTGCCTCAATTCCATCTCAATTGCCTGTGAGGTGGACAGGGAGGCAGGCTCTCAGCCAGGCTGGAAAGAGTCTCAGAGCCACCATGCTTTGCTCCACCAGGTCCCCTGCTTCAGGAGTCTTCCAAACCACCACACAAAGCACCCCCTCCTCCAGCAACCTGAAGTCCAGAACCCCACGCCAGATCAGCCTACGGCCACACCCAGGGTGGATGCCCCAACACTCCCCACTCTCTGGTCTATCCATTTTCTTGACCTTGGCATGAGCCTTAGTCTCAGCAAACTTGATTTTAAAGTCAAAAGTCTCCGGGGGTGGCTGCTGCTGCCTCTCCACAGATGCTTCTTGCTGGTTTGTCAGTTCCCGATTCACATCCTGGGGGCAGAGACAGACAATGAGGCACAGCTGGGGCAGGAGGGAGCCCTGGGCAATCATGAGTGGGCAGCAGGGGGTACGGAGGCACCTGAAGGTGGGCGGTCAGCTGGCGGTACTTCTTGATGGTTTGCTGGTAGTCTGCAACAGTCTCCTGGGCTGCTTCTACACGCTTCTGGGCCTCCCGAACCCTCGCGCCCGCCATGTCCAGCTGCTCCCGCAGCTCCAGTTCTGTCTCGCGCGCGTTCTCCTGCAGCTCATCGTTCATCTCATTCATCGCTTCCTGGAAGGTGCCAAGGCAGTAGAGGCAAAGGAAAAGCAGAGTCAGAGTAGAAGGTCAGGGTGGGGCCACTCACCGCACACCCTGCTCAAAGGGGTCATGTGTCAGTCCCTCTTTGAGCAAGCGTCTTCCAAACACCCTCCATCGGGGTGGGAAATCTGGGGTCTGTTCTCTTACCAAGTCCCCCACGGTCTCTCTCAACTCTCGCACTTTCTCTTCTAGATTCAAGTTCCGGTCTGTTAGCATCTCCACCATCTCCTCAGCACCCAGAGCAGCATCCACCTGTGTTACATGGAGGGAACAGAGAAAAGGGCTGCTGAAAGGTGCCTAGAAAAAAGAGGCACCAACCTTGGAGAGGGGTCCTCTGGGCCAGAGGCTGGGGTCCCCAGACCTGCTCCTTGAGCTCATCGATGGTGCTCTCCGCCTGGCTCAGCTCTTCCTGCAGACGCTCCCGCTGTTGCCTCACAACTTCCAGCTCTTGGTTCTTCTTTTCCATGAGCTTCTGGAGTTTCACATGCTCCTGCTTCTCCGAGGAAGAAAGATCCCGCATCCTATGGGGAAGCAGGGAGGGAGAAGGGAGAAAGTGTGTGTCCACATCACTGGCAATGGGCACTATGATACGTTTGGGGACAGGAGAGTGAGCTCCGGAGCCAAGCAGGGAGGGGATCCTACCTCACCAGGGCATCCTTTAGGCGGGCATTCTGCTCCTCGAGCTGCTTGAGCTGATAACTGGACGCTGCCCCATCTGAGCCTGGGGAAGACCATTAACACTTTCAGACATAGTTCTAACCCCACCATTTGGCCCCCAGCAGCTCCTGGCCCCTTACCCTTCTCTTCAATCTCAGCCTTGAGGATCTCTAAGTCAGTGGTGAGCTCATCCACACGTTCTTTCAATGCTTCCACCTCCTGCTGCAGGGACTCAGCCCGCTCTTCAGCCATCTCCTTGTCCAGAGTGGCCATCTCGATGGCATCAGCAGTGTCAGCCATCTCCTCCATGTAACGTTCCTTCGCCTCCAGTGCCTCTTTGGCTTCCTAAGGAGGAGTGGAGGTTGGTGGGAGTGCAAGCAGAGAGATGCCTCATGTGCCCCTTCTCACTGGATGTTCTAGGCTCTGGCCCAGTTACTGGTACAGTGGCTTGGGTCCCAAGCTCCCCAGCCAGCCCCTTTCACCCCAAGTCCCACCTTCCGCGCCTCCTTGAGGCGTCGTTGCAGGTCCGCCTGCTGCTCCTGCATTTTGCTCTTCCATTCCTGCACCTGCTCCAGCTGGATCTTATGTTTCTCCAGCTCTTTTAGCTTTGCCTTGTCTTCTGCCCGTTTCAACCGCAGGGTCTCCAGTTTCTCCTCCAGATCCCGTACCTGGGCCCTCAGCCCCTCCTCCTCCTACAAAGGAGAAACCCCTCAGTGAGTGCACAGCCTCCCCCTCCTCCCACCAAGGTTGAGCTGGAGCAAAGGGACAAGACTGTATGCAAACACCATTCTAGAGCCCCAGGGTCAAAAGCAAGTGGCATACAAACATCTGAGAAAAGACCAATGCATAAGGGGCAAGTGTGGAAGAAGGAGAGAAAGAAAGGGTAGCCAAATCAATGACAGGCTAACCATATGCTATGTCCCCACCCTGCTGATCCAAATTCTGGGTCTCCCCCAACCCTGGAAAATTTCCAAGATCCTTCCCAGGGTCATAGGCCCCTCTGTATCTTGGTTCTTGTTCACTCCAACCCCAGTCCTTACCTTGGAGGGGGAAGGCAATGGGGGTGCTGCTCCAGGAGAGGTGAGAGCCGGTGTGGGGATGATGGGTGCTGCCAGGGGAGTCTGAGCTGGGGTGCTGGGCTCACTGCTGCTCAGCTCACCTGCTGATGCTGAGCCAGAGGGGCCCAAGGAGCTACTGGCCCCAGCCACCCCAGTACTGGCTGGGCGGGTGGGCTATTCAGAGAGGGCAGGGGCAGACCAGAAAAAGAACAGGGGTGGTGAGAGACAGAATATGAGAATATGTCAAGGAAAGGAGACAGAGAAAGAAAAAGACAGTGAGAGAGAATATCAAAGCACAGTGAGAACAGAGAAGGAAAGTGAAGGAGAGAGGAAAAATGACAAAGTCAGAAATGGTGACAAAGGACGGGGGAGGCACAGGAGGCAGGCAGAGGGGAGAGGGAGGAAGTGATAGAAGAAGACATAAGATTATAATGCTCCTCCCTTGGCACTGACCCCACATTCCTCCCAGCTCTGGCACTACCCACTTACAGCAGAATCCCTTACTCCCCAGACCTCCCCTCTATGACCCAGTTGTGATCATTCTGGCAATTTCCAAATACTCCCAGTCCTATCATTGCTCTAGGCCTGTACCCTCTTCCCCCAGGAAAAAAAAGTACCCCAATGTCATTCCCAGAGCAAAAGAACAAACTGGAGTTTGTTCTCTAACTTCCATGTTCCCAGAGAATTCTGGGCTAGGAGTGCAGGTACCAAGCTCTGTATCCCACTCTTTGGAAGTTGAGCTGATTCTCCCTCCCTTGGTCTACTTTAGGGGACCCTGCAGGTAAAAGGGCCAGACTGAAAGTTGTACTCCTAGGCTCCCCCTTGAAACACGGTCAGTACAGCCAACCTTCTGTCATCTCCCTCCCCCCAAGACAGAGGGGCTCTAATCAGGCAGTATCTACCCAGGCCCTGTGGGGCTGAGGCAGAGGAGCTCTCTGAAGCCCCAGGCCCTGGAGCAGACAGGCCTGTCCAGTGCTCTCCCTTGAAGTACTGAGCCCTGAAGCATTCCTGGTGGGCTGACATTCAGAGACCACATGCTACCCACAGACACCCCAGCTCCTTATCCCCTGACGTTGACACTGCCAAGTTCTTTACCTTTTTTCCAACTTCTACCCCCATTCATGCATCAAAACTGGTCAAAATGCCCTTTTTGAAGAAAGCCAGCCCTGATTAACCACAACCACTCTCATATCTCTTTTGCATTCAGGCTACTGGCCCATACACTCTCCTGAGAAGTCATTTTTGCAGGAGAGGCCTGTCACTACCCTCAGTCCCCTCACTCCTCTGAAAAAGAGAACCCAGGATGCACCGTGACCAACTTCTACTTGCTCATACACATGCCCACACACATGCACATGCCTGAAATGTGTGTCTACACTCAGCAGTGGCTTGTACAGAGGCTTTTTTTTTTTTTTTTTTCTCACCTTGGGCCGCCGAGTTGTGGTCTGGACAGGCAACAGGAGCCAGAGGAGAAGTAGTCAGGAAAGAAAGGATAATGGCAGAAAGACAGACAGCAGAAGGGACAGCAATGAGAGCAGAAGAAGTACCAGGAATGGGGCTACAGTTAGCTGCTTACCCACTCCCATCCCCACCCCGTCCTTTTTTCCCCTCCAGTGAATTACCTTGTTCCCACGCCAAGAACTCGGAACTCCTGTTCCCCCATTGGCTCCTTGTCCCACTTATGCCCAACCCTTGCAGACCTCACCCCTTCGAACACCCTGGATATCCCAGAAATCCCCGTCTCCTAGGCTAAGCCACAGGAGACCAAAGGCAGCAGCTGGTAGAGGTCCCCAGAGATTAGTCCTTCTGGCACTCGAGCCCAGAGCCAGAGGCCCCACCCACCCACCACTCCCAAGGACTTTCCCAGGTCAGCCCTTTCCTTTAAGTGCTAGACTCTACAGAAGACTCCCTAGAAATACTGTGTGACCAGAGTGATGCTAGAAGTCCAGAAGTGAGGGATACGACCCCAGCAGAGGGGATCAGGCCCCTAAGGCAGCCATCCTCTCCACCCTACCCCATTCCCCAGGGCCAGATCCTGCAGCAGTCTCCATCCCTAGGGCAGAGGGCTCAGGTGACAGAACCATGAATACTGCATTAACCAGAAGCCCAGAGCTCAGCAAAGTAACCCCACCCAGCTGCAAGAAAGGACATGGAGGTGGGCAGCAGCATAAATAAACTACTGCCCTAAACTAAAACACATGATTAATCTTGAGTCCCAAATTATGTTCTTGCTACCCAGAGTCTCATAGCTCCAGCAAAGATAGATTTGGCCTAGACCCTGCTTCTAGGAGACGTTGAATCCAAGGAGACCAACGCCCACCCCTCCTACCCTGAGTTTAGCCTCCATAGCTGAGGGTCAAAAACCTCCAGGGTCCCCATCCCACCCTGGGAAAGCCCCTTAATACACACCCTGGTGGGGGAGGGATGCTGGGAGTACAACCAAGAGGCATCCTAGCAAAGGATAAGGGTGAGGTAGTCCTGCTAAAGACATGAAGACATAGGGACCTGCTTCCCAAATCCTCTCGCAGGAAACTCCCAGAGGCAGTTTGCAGCAAAAGCTGCCTGAACCCCACGGTTGTGAGGCTACTGGGTACAAGGCCCAGAACACACTCAGTCAGAGGCCAAATCAGGCAGAGCAGGGAGCAAATTTCCAGCGTGTGGGGCATGGCAGTGACACACACCTCTCCCTGCCCCCCACCTTCAACCCCACCCTCCTCCCCCAACCAGGTAGACAGATGAAGTCAATCAGCCCCCACCCCCACCCCAGCAGCCTGCTGCCACCATCGCCCTGGCAACCCGGCAGCAGGACCAGAGCAAGCAAGAGTACCTTTCGGGCTGTCGGTGCCTGTCTCATCATTGCAGAAAACCAAAGAAAGCCAGGAGAGGAAAGAGAAGGAGGGACAGAGGAGGATGGACAAACACACAGAGGAAGGGCAGACGAAGGGAGGGAGGGAAAAAGACCGAACAGAGGGAAAGGCGGCGGAGACAGGAGATTAGTGCATCAAATCCCAACAATGCAGCCTCAGCTTCTCTGCCGGACTGCTTCCCAGCCTGCAAATGGCTGTGGCTCAGACGCAGAAGCCCCCGCAGGTGCGCAGTGGGTCAGCCTGGCTCCGGCAGGCACCGGAGAGGCGCCAGGCCCAGTTCACCAGCTAAGGCTGATGGCAGCCTCAGTGGCCGCAGCACCGGCTCCACCTGACGTCATGCACCCACCCTCCTCTGATCCGTGGGGGTGGAGCCACTGCTCCACGGTCACCTAGCAACCGCCAGGCTCTGCTGGCTCCTCCTCCCCCACATGACTGGATAAAGTCCTGCGCAGAACCCGCCCTGCTTCTTCTTCCAAAGAACAGGTTCTGATTCTTCCCTCCCCTTCCCTCCCCCACCCCATCCCCAAGAGTCTGCTCCAAGAAACTGGGCTAGGGGCCATCCCAGAAATGGTACTCTCTGGGGCCAGGGCATGACTGGGCAGGGACATGGAGCCTCATTGCTCCCTCAGCCTCTTTCATATACTTCCCTCTGCCCACAGCCCATCAACTCCACTTGTCTTTTACACACACAAGACAACGCCCTTACCCAGAACACCCCTCCTGTGACAGCATCCGCTCTGAGGGGCAACAATGACACTAAGAAACCCTGGGGAATATTCAGCAGTAGCTCTAATGACAGTTTGGCTCCTATCCCAACCCTCCCCTGGTTGAAGGGGGATTAAAGCCTGTCTCTAAAGGCCTTCCAGAAGGGAGTGGACACCTTTTAGAGACATCTGGGTTCTCTTCTGCCCTCCCCTTCAAAGTTCCTTTGTTTTTGGTTCTAGTGCTAGCTCTCCATTCCCCACAGGGTGAGAGCAGGGCCCTGGGCTAAGTGGTCTGCTATGAGAGGACCACTGGAGAGGAAGATCTGGCTACGGACTTGACTATTTGACTGGCACGTCACACCAGGAGCAAAGAAGGCCCCGCATCCCAGCACAGGCAGTCTATGCTGGGCTTTGCCACATTTCCCCAGGCAGCTGCCAAAACCCCAGCATTCAGACATGACTCAGGCCCCGCCCAGGTCAGGTCAGCCTGTGATGAGAACTCCTCCAACGATATCAGACTGCAGGTCCATGCTCTTCTCTATTCAGGGGCCTGAGGCAAGATGGGAGCCCCAACAGGAGACAAAAACCAAGGGAAGAAGCCACTGTTCTATGACCTTGTAACTGGTCCAGCATCCTTTACAGCATGATTTTCCTTCTCACATCTCCACTCCCACTGAGCCAGGACCTCAGAGCAAGTACCAGTATGTGGTCTCTTCCATGGCAAGACTCCAAAATGAGGACCCACTAACAACCAGGAATTGAAAAGATGTTTTCCTCTCCCCACCCACTGCCCCGATCCAGTAGCTCTCCATGCAGGTCATAAGGGCCTGAGACCATTGGCGACAAGGAAATCACAGAACCATACATACAGCACAGTACATACAGGTCAGACAGGCACAAGCACGTCAGAGATAGCCCGGGCACAAGCCCAAGGCAGGGGCTGGTGTGAGGAAGTGGTCATGGCAGCGACTTAGGAGTTCAAAAGAGTCTGGGGGTGGCACAGTTGAGCCCCATTCAGTGATGGCTGATGAAAGTCTGCAAGGGCTGGGCCTCAAGCACACCACCAGAGGAAGGAAGAGGCAGGGAAAGACTAGTGGAGCAGTGCGAGGGTGGGCATCCACGGCAGTGCCCACCCAGAGGGAGGCATGTGGACTATCAGGCTTTCCACCTCAGGACTGTTCTCCCTGGCCTCCCACCTCCTTGCCCAATCATCTCACCTGGTACTTTCACCTAGCCTCCCAGTGTTTCCTCCCACTGCCCCCAAACTTGAGCTGAAAACCCAGTAATGTAGTCCAGTAAATGTTGTACTCCATGCTGCTGCTTTACATTCACAGTCAAATGTTTGGAGTATCTGATGAGAAGTCCTAAGGCAGTGGGGAGAGGGGCAAATAGGTGCAGAAATCATCTCTAATGAGTGCCATCTGAGCCTGGTACTGAGCCTGATGTCCCTGCATCCCTCAAAGGAACTCTGAAAGCCAAGGCTGCCATTTCCTCCGGCCATCCCAGCCCCAAGGTCACACACACATGCATGCAGCAGCCCAAGGACATGCAGGACAGCTGGGGAGGAGGCTCATGGCCCTCACCCACCCAGTCACAAATAGTAAACACACCACCTTCTTAGGCTTCAGTCCCCGCTGCATGAGGAGTAGGAAAGGGCAGAGTTAGAGAACAAACGCCACAGTGTGACTAGCTGGCCAGACATCCTGGGTGTAGGTGTTAAGACCAACTCAGGTACACACAGGTAAAGGGGGAAGTCAGGTCACTGCCAAGTCCTGGTAAGTGAGATGAGGGGTCCCTCAAGGATCAGATTCCAGGCTGTCCACACCCTGGCCCAGAGAAAGTGGAGAATCTGAATCCCCACCCTCATATACCCTGCGCAGAGCAGTGCAGGAGAATTAGAACAGGCCCTCTGCATACAGCCTAAAATAGGCAGCAGTAGGCACAGCTCCTTACCATTCGTTTGCAAACAGAAGAACTCCTTCTTCCTCTAGTTCTCACCTTACCCCTACCCTCTGTCCTTTTAGAGCCTGGCAGCCTTGGGTACCATAAGGCAGGAAGTTGGCAACAACACTACTAGGGTCAGACCTATCTTCCCTATCACTCCTAGCCTCGGTCCCTTTTGACTCTAAACATCTGGGCCCTAACAGTTTTTCCATGCTACCGCCTTTACCCCTAAAGCAGCAGCTCATACCCAGAAAGCTTCCAGGGAGGTTGGAGACTGGAAGGCTAACTCCGTTTACTCACCTACTATTTCTATCTATCTAGCATTAGTCTCCCTCCTCTCTTTCTCCTTCCCCTCTTTCTATTACTCCCCACTCCTACCCCCAACCACTCACCAGTTTGCTGGTCTTCGCAGCTGAGTCAGTTCCCTCTGTAGGAAGCAAACAGAAACAAAGCATGTGTTTGTATATGGGGGTAGGGGCAGAGATCATTGTGGTGGGGTAGAAGAGATGTAACAAGGGAGTATGGTGGGGATGGAGAAATCTCAGGATCCACTGTGGCCCTGTATTCTGGGAAGAAGTCCTGAGGACTCCTGGATGTGAAAAAGCAATTTAACTGGGTGGCTGTTACCTCTTTTGAGGACCTTTGAGGCAGAAGAATCAGGTGTCTCTGGGGAAGTAGTATCTGCTCCATCTTCAAATACCTGGATCTGAGGCCACAGAACAAACTCAATATAGCCAGATCAGCGATGGCTGCAATATGGGCCCCTCTCCCGACCCCAAGTGAGCCTGGGGTACAGGGCAACTTCCATAAGGATGGATCTCTAATCTTCCCTCCCCCACTACCTCCCATTCTCTCAACCAGAGACTTACACTCATGCCCAGAAAAAGGGAGCACCAACACAAAAGCCACCCAAGCAACAGAGTATGTACACATGCATACACCCAGAGCAGGGTGTAAGTACCTGGGATTGGCGCACAAAGATACCATGCCCTTCATCACAAGTGAAGTACTTCCTGCCTTGGACAGTTCCATCATTCTTGCCCTTTGCTTCATCCAGGATCACGCCTACCCATTTGCCAGTGGCAAAGAGTGTGGCTCCAACATAGGCCACAGTGCCTCGATGGCCTTTTCCAATAACCTCTACACGGGAACCCACTCGCAAAGGTCGGGCGCTTGCCTCGGCACTCATTCTGCTGCCACTGGGCGTCTGAAAGAAAGACACATGCAAATATATGCAGTTAAAGGCCTCACATCAAGGATATCATCCTAATGCATCCTAAGTAAGGCCTGGACAAGATCCTGGACTGAAAAAGGACAAGAAGTCACTTTCCTGAACCCCATTCTCAGGGTGAAGTGGACCCCAAATTCCCTTTTGAAAAATACCAGTGATATGTTCTAAGACTTCTCCAAACTCCTCTGGAATCTGCCAGAATTTTTAGGAGTTTATATTTAAATTTTATAACAAATCAGAACTCAATGACAGATCTGTGAATGTCACCACATGGCTTCTTTCTCAGGAGCACTGCCCCCAAGCAGGAGAGTAAAGCTCAAGCGAATAACTCAGTTTAGACCAGGCTCTCCAAGCCCAATACCCTGACTCAGGTGCCTAAGTTGGGAAGACAGGTGATTCATGGGTTACTCCCACACAGAATCCTGTTCCACTCCCCACTGTTGTCTGTGTTCCCTGTGGTCAAACAGCTCTTAGGTCTCTCACTCTCAAAGGCACACAACTGTGCCTCCCTCCAGCCCTGACTCCCCACCCCCACCCCATCCACACACCCACCATGACATTCCTAGATACTTCACCACAGCCCATTCAACCTTTTAATTCCCTTCTCCCTGGCCCAAGCCATGCCCTATCAACTCTACCCCAAGCTCAGGAGATCCTTCCCCCAGCTATGTTGCTACAAAAAGAAAAACAAAGGCCAGGTAAATCAGATGTCTTAGATCTGACCTGCACTGTCTCCCAGACTCTGCCAGTGGTCCAAATGGATAGCTTATTATCCCGTGGATGGACAAGGCAAAGGAATAGACTAAACATTGTCCTTCAGAAGTTCTCAGCTTCTGACACACCCGTGATGACAGGACACAACATGAAATTAGGTCCCAAAGAGGGCCATGGTTTAGAAGAAAATCACACCTAAGCCATTTTTAGCAACAGCAGCTCCATGAACCAAGGGCCTTGCAGCAAACAGATGAATGAGGCATGAGAAAGTGACTCCCTGGTCCTAAAGATTCCACAGGGCTCCCCTTGATGCTCCCACTTGGCTTCAGAAGGGAGCTCTGCCAGAGTCTGTCACTCCCTGAATCCCTTCCCCAAAGAGCTCATCTAGGAAGATAAGGATATAGTTCCCAGGGGCTTTAGGACCCCAAATCACACCTAGCACAGCAGAGTGGCTCTCATGGATCTGACGATAAAAAGAACTGACAGTGACATCAGGGCTAGCCCCACACTCAAGAGACTCCCCCAACCTCCCAATCCTAACAAGCCTCTCAGATCCAGGTGGACACAATAGTGGGTACAGATTCAATCTCAACCAGAAGAAAGAAAAAGCAAGTGACAAACAACAAAGCAGTTCTAAAGAAAGGCGTCACTGTAAGGCCATTCCAACCCACCAACCCCATTCAGAGCCCCAAGATAGTCCAATCCCCTCAGGAACCTCTGGCCAGAGGTCCAATTAAGAGTCAAAGGTCAGGCCTTGCCACTCCCCACTGAGGGCCCAACTCTGGGAGGGGAGGCCTGTCCACCCTAGCACCATCACTCCCTGCTGCGAGTGGCCCCAGTCTAGCTCCAGCCTGTCTCCCCAGCCCCCACAGCTGTGTCCACAGGCACCCAGGCCTTCTCCAGCAGCCCTCCCAGGGCCATCCCAATAAGGACCACTTACCCGGCTGTACATATGCCTCTTGCTCTGGGCCATGCTGCTCACCCGGCCTCTACCCCCTCCCCCAGTGGGCCAAAGACAGAGAGAAAAGGCAGAAACCTAGACAGGAGGGTCAGGGCTCCAGGCCCTCATGGACAGACACAGAAGCCGTCAGGCACGGCCCTCCCCAGTCCATGGACCTCACTCGGTGGCCTACCGGGGTAGGGGTGGGGGCAGAGATGGGGGCTAAGGAGCAAGTCCTCTCTCCTGCCTGATGATTCCTGAACCCAGAGACACCGAATCCTGCTTGCCAGCTGATGAGTCTCACTCTGCGCTAGTGCTGCTCTAGACTTGTCAGGAACCGTGCTTGCATCTGGGTCCTAGTGCCCCCCTGCTTCACCTGGCCCAGACAAGCAGGGCAGGGACTAAGGGGCTAGGCCCACACCACGGAACCTCAGCAGTCACCTCTAGAGTAAACTGGGAGCACAGCCCTGGTGGGTCCTCCTAGTCTTCACCCCTCAGCATCACTGACACCCCCCCCCCAACACCTCCCCCTACAATGTGCCTCAGCAGGACCACAAGCATCAAGTGACACTTCAAAAAGATCAGCTACCAGCAGGCCTCCACACAGCCAAAATAAGGGTCTCTTACTCCCTATCTGGAGCTCTTCTCTCTCCCTCCTTTTTCTAAACTCTGAACTCAGGACCCAAACCCATATAATTATAGAGTCTGGATTTCAATCTCACACTGGGCCAAAGGAGCCAGGCCCTGCCCACTACCCAGCAAAGGAAGGGCAGTAATGGAGATAATTTCATACACACAGAAAAGCAAGTCAAGTACCTCAGTCCTCCCCACACTGAAAAAGGTTACCATACCCTTCCTCCCTTCTGGTCATTATAAAGGGACACGCTTGAACTCTAAGACTATCAGGTTCAACTGGATGAGTAAGAGCAGAGAGCTCCACATGCCCCCTACAGCACAAGGCCCAATCTACCTCAACTACCTGCCCCTTACACTCTTGGCCTTGCTTTCTAGGCATCTCCTTAACAGAAAAAAATGAGATGTTTATTTTCTATAGTTCACAAAATTTCTTTAATAAGCATGTATTACTTTTATAATTGAAAATGTTTAATTTAACAAGATTAAGTATTCCAGTGAGAAGTCTCCAGAGGGCTATGTCATAATACCACTTCATTCATTTACCCATCTAACATGGCCTAGGAACCGACAAACCAGAGTCCCCGCCCCTAAGCACTCAAGGCTGGTCTGGGGTCTGCCCTATATAGCTCCACTATGTGCAGAGTGGATCTAGATTCCCTGGGCCTAGGGATACTTGTCTTCTCTGCACTGGTCTTCACAGGCCGAACAGAATCTTCCTCCACTCCACCCTCTTTCTAAGGCAGGCCAAAAAGCCCAACAGTAGAATGACAGTCAACAGTTAGATATATGGCCCCAAAACACCTCTTCACATCTTCAATCCTGGCCAGACCCCCATAGGAAACCATTTCTTTCCTCCCCTGCAAAATTTCCATGTTTGCCCTCTTCTTCCCTAGTCACATTTACCCAGGTAGGCAGAGCCATGCAGCTCCTTGCAGCCTGGACTTCGCATGTTCAGAGCACTTTACAGCCTACAGAGCACCGTAAAAAACACAAGTTTTAGTACCATGGTTAAGAGTACTTTTCTAGACTCAAGCTGCTTATGTCCAATTCTTGGCTTTACCCCCTGGGAACTGCGTAAACTTGGTCCAGTTACTTAACATCTCTGTGTTTCAATTTCCTTATCTGTCATTTGGGAGCAAAGAACATATCTCAGAGAGCTGTTGTGAGGATTAGCCAAGATAATCCATGTAAAACATTTAAGGCATTGCCTGGCATTTAGTAAGTACTCAACAAAAGTCAGCTAATAACAATGTTGTTATCCTCATATTTGTAAATCACAGTAACTCCACAGAAAGGTAGGCCTGGGACAGTGCTAACAAGGAAACTGAGGCTTAGAGAGCTAAGTAACTTCCCTAAAGTTACACACAAGGTGAGGAATGGAGCCAAAACTGGAACCAAAGCCTGAACTGGAACCCTCTGCACTTTCCACTAGCCTCACTGTTTACCACATGTATCTCTAGGCTTCTTCCAAGGGCGTGCTCCTCCTCTAGACCATACTATCTTCCAAAATACAGGAGAACTCATATCTAAAAATGACCTCATAACTCATCAACCATACAGGTGTATATATAGTCACCTAACTTCTTGGAGGCTGTTTCTTCTATAAAATGGGAATATCAGCTGTCATCTCTACATTAATGTTATGAGGCTCAAATAAGGGACAGCACATAAAAGTGCTTTGTAAAAAGTACAGAAGCTGTAGAAATGCAAAAAAAATCAGCTGACATAATGTAGTATATAAATCTAAAAATAAAATATCTAGGCAATGTTATACTTATAGGAATTACAGACAAAAAATAGGTGAATTAAAAAGAAAGGGGTACCTGACTATGCCTTGAATTATGGGCTGGGTGTTTTGTTTTGTTTTGTTCTGGATATGTGGAAAGGCCTACAAACACTGTAAGTTGTAAACACACTTTGAGTAGGGACAGAATAGCTTTGCTTGACTAGGAAATATTAAAGTAGACTAGTTTGGCTGAAGTAAAGAATTCTAGATGAGTTCCTCTATCAAACTATAAGCCTTTTAAAGCATAGCCCACAGGGGCCCTGGATGGCACAGTCAGTGTATCCTGATCTTGACTCAGGTAATGATCTCAGTTTGTGAGTTCGAGCCTCACATCGGGCTCTGTGCTGATGGCACGGAGCCTGCTTGGGATTGTCTCTCCTTCTCTCTGCCCCTCACCCGCTGGTGTTTTCTCTCTCTAAATAAATAAACTTAAAAAAAATAATAAAAAAAGCATAGCCCACAACTTTTTGTCTCTGTGATCCCATCACCATTAGCTCATGGAGCCAAATGTTTATTGAATAAATAAACACATCAATGTTGAGATATACTAGTAGGTTAAGTATGGATAGTCAGGGAGCTTAACATTCAGGTAGAGAAAGATAACTCCATCTCCATGATCCAATAACAACAAGTGTGTCTTCTTCCTGAGCAGGAGACCGGCATAATGAAAACTATTTTACAAAGATCAAACTGGAAGCAGAGCAGGCTGGAGTGGAGGCAGGAGCAACTTGGTAAAGACAGGATAACAGCAAGGAGGTTGCTGCATAATGAGCAACGGGTGAGGAGGGTCTGAACTCAAGCAGGAGAGGACAGAAACCAATTCAGAGGATGTACAAAGACGCCCTGAGAAGGCCCTGGGATAGATCACACATGGGGAAAGAGGCGGAGGGCCTGCACGGCTCCAGAGACAGACAGACCTGCACACAGCTTTGGTTCTCCTATTTCCTCATCTGTACGACTCTGGTCAAGATATTGAACTTTCTGAGCCCCAGTTACCTCATCTGAAAAAAGGGGGAAATGATACCTACCTCACAGAGATGCTGTGAGGATTAAAGATTGAAGTAAAGCATTTAGCACAGTGCCTGGCACAGATTAGATGCTCAACAAAATGCAGATGTTGTCTTCATCATTAGTGAGAAGATACATCAATAATGACTTACACACAGTAAGAACTTAAATGCTGCATGAATAAATGAATGGATGGATGAATGAATGCACAAAAATGAAAATGAATGAACAAACCCAGGAGCTTTCAAGCATGAGTACTAGAAGAATGATAATCGAAAACAATAAGAGAATTGGGAGGAACCGGGAAGGGAAATGGAACATGTTAGGGGAGAGAAGATAAGTCTTTTCTTAGGGCCTTCTCTGGAACAAACGTAACTGCACGCAGACACGTTATTTCACTATTTCCTTCCAAAATGAACTTGTGATGCCAACAAAACAGATTCCAGTATCTCTATATCCTACAGGTGATGGAACTGAGTCTCAGAAGTCAAAGGACTCTCCTGAGTCTCATGGCCAGAAAATGACAGGGTGGCACACTTGACTAGCTGTACGGACAGGTGATCCTTTCATAGCACCACTGGGCTCCATCCCATGTCACACAGAATAATTCTGAGTTACGTGTTCCCTCAGCCAGAGATGAGACAGATACACCCTGGATTTCTAATCCATTTTTCTCCTCAGTGATATTATATACTGTTAAATGATCTAGGAAAATGGGAAGAGAGGAGGGGAAAATCTATGTCTGATAAATAGATAAACAATGATCTTAGAGATTATTTCAGAAAATGACAGGAAAATGAGTAGACTGTTAAGAATTAAGAAGGAACAAGTAAGAAGGAAAAGCCTTTTTGGCGCCCAGCCTGCACCATTTCTACCTCGCTTTTACTAGCACCCCAGCATCCTTTGAGCCCTTGACCTCCTCTTGTCTCATCTCAATTAACCTTGATCTTGAGCTAACTGAACTGTCTCATTTCCCTCATCCCACTCATAGAGGAAGTGGTCTGAGTCCCAGGCAGTCTGATAGCAAGGTTCACACACCTGAACTGAATTGTATCAGGCACTGGGCATTGAAAGTTTGGTTACAAAGATAAACACAAATTGGGGTGCCTGGGTGGCTCAGTCGGTTAAGCGTCTGACTTCGGCTCAGGTCATGATCTCACAGTCCATGAGTTTGAGCCCCGCGTCGGGCTCTGTGCTAACAGCTCAGAGCTTGGAGCCTGCTTTGGATTCTGTGTCTCTCTCTCTGCCCCTCCCCTGCTCATGCTCTCTGTCTCAAAAATAAATAAAAAACATTAAAAAAAAAAAAAAACAACAAAGATTAACACAATGGTAACCAACAAGATTCAGATTTTCTTCAGACTAGGATAAAACTGTATATCTCTGAAAGCACTAGTAAGGAAGGGATAAATACTGATGTAAGTCCCTCAGGAATCAGGAAAAAAAGAGCTGTCTGCTCACTGAGTGTCAGGGGGTATGGAAGGATGGGACTAGGAGGGTGGAAGGCTGGATTCCAGACACACACAGGAACCCAGAAATTAGACACACACAAAGCCCATTGCTCCTCGGTCTGACTCGTATCTGCTTTACAGATCTCATACAGATAGGACTTAAACCCTAAATGGACTTTTTAAACTTTTATTTATTTATTTTGGGAGGGAGAGAGGGACAGGGAGAGGGAGAAAGCGAGCAGAGGAGGGACAGAGAGAGAGGGAAAAAGAGAATCCCAAGCAGGCTCCACGCTGTCAGCACAGAGCCCGATGTGGAGCTCAAACTCACAAACCACGAGATTATGACTTGAACCGAAAACAAGCACTGGACACTCAACCAACTGAGCCATCCAGGCACCGCCTAAATGACTTTCTTTACCTCTCCAGCTCCTTATTATCCCAGAAATGTCTACAGCCCACTCCCAATCTGAATGCAGCTTGACTTCTTCCCAAAGTATCCCCTTCCTCCAAGAATACCCAAAGACTACCAGGCCTGCCTCCAGAGGGTTCAGACCCTGAAGAGTCAGGGAGGAAAGCTGTACAATATGCCTCACTTATCCTCAATAAAGGAACTTTTGCAGGAAGGTAACAGGTACTTGAGTGCAGCCCCCAGCCCCATACTCAAGAACTACAACCTTCCCAGTGCTAGCAGGAGTCCTACTTAACAGCCTGTTTGAAGTTCCTGCCGGTTCCTCCCCATGAATCAACTGCAAATCTCTGGCACTAGGACCCTGCAGACAGGGAACCCTGAGCCTGCGCTCTAAAGAGAGAGATGCACCATTTCACAACTTCAGCAAAAGCCAAGGCAGCCAACAAAGCCACAGCCACCTTGGCTGTGCTTGGACTCTGCCTTTTGGGCAGCTCACCAGCCACTCCCCAGAAGCAGAGCATTCTGTCCTTTCTTTTTAAATCCACGTCATCATTTGATCATAATGGAAATCAATCTCAAGTCACCACGCAAAGGCGTATCCATAGCAACCACAAGAGGAAGGACACGGAAATGATGCTCCAGTGGCTGCAGCAGAAAAAGGTAAGCCTGTTTCTCTTCCATTCATGCTATCCCATCATTCTCCCCCTTCACTCAAGCGCATCTTACCTGCAAATTCTATCACACTAAAGGGGATAACATAAAAGGCGAGTGTTAATAATCTATGCTATTATGTAAGGTTATATAGGTCTGTCTACTCCCATATGTGACAGAAAAAAAATTCTCTTTTTCTGGTTGATGGAGACAATTCTCTTTTACATATTCACTGTCTCAGGTGACAGAATCTCTGCCTGCAATACCTGTCAAATCACTATCAGTTACTTGTCTTTCTAGTCAGGATGCTACTCTCATTCAAGGATTTCAGAGTTTCCTACCTATTTGTAAAAGGCCAGTGGCAACACTGACCCCACTTCCCTGCCCACCCATGCCACAGTCGTGCTCACACACTGGCCAGGTAAGACTTGCTCTTAGCAGCCCAAGACTCTAGCCCCTCTAGGTCCAGAAAACTGGGGGCTGGGATTAAATTTCTGCCTTCTCTGGTGCCTAAGAGGAAGGAATGCCATTTCAGCAGAGGTAAGAGACTCATCAAATATAAACACTACTAAGCCTAAGTAATCCTCCATGCCTTGACTTCCCCTTGTGTAAAATAGAGACAACAACAATACCTTTCTAACAAAGTTGTGAAAATTACACGAGGATGTCTTTAAAGCATTTAGAAGAGCACCTGGTATGGAGCATCAATAAATGTCAGCCATTATTATTATTATTATGAGAAAGAGGAAGGAGAGGCCTACAATGCAAGATTCAAGTTCAGATTCTCTTGAAGAGAATATCAGGTCTACTCTCTTTCCCTGCCTCTGGACAGTTATTTCAAGCTTCCCTTACTAATTTCAAGTCCTATTCCTATTTGAGCCCACACCAGCACCCACTCTCCTCAGCAGATAATTCTGCTGAAAAAGAAAACTGAACCTGTTAGATAAGAATTCCTTTGCAAATTTAGATACATCTGCAACCATCGTTGCCTCTTTCTTCCTACATTCTTTCTTCTGTCGTTCCTCTTTCAAAGAAAATGATGTCCCATTCTTTTCAGAGCCAACCCTTCCACCCTCCTCTGAGGACCTGATTTAGCAATCATATTTTTTTCTCCTACCTTCAACTGCACCCTATCTACTAGCTCTTATACAGGATCAGGTAACCTATGCTCAAGACTCTTCTAGGAAAAACTGTCTCTAGTCACCGCTACCTCTTCCATGAGATGCCACCATCTCTCTCCCTTCCTTCCCTGCCAAACTACTCAAAGTGAGTACACCCTCCCTGTCCTCCCTTCCCATCCACTCCTCAATCTGGCTCAACCTGGCTCCTGTCCCTACCACTTCTCGGAAGCTGCTCACACTCCATAAGTAGAAGAGCCTTGGTGATCCAACAATCCAGTCTCAAGGCACATTTTCCAAGCTCGTCTTAATTTGACTTCCCTGTAGCAACTGAAGCTGCTGACCTTCCTGGAACATTTTCCTCTCCAAGCTCCCTGGACAACATTCTCTTACCTTGCACACCAATCCTTCTTGACTCCTCTGTCACCTTCAGCCTCCTATAAGCATAGCCAGGCTCATCCATTCCCGCAGCATCAACTCCCGCTTACACCTACTGCCTCAGGCACAGATTCTCTTCAGAACCTCAGACCCACACTTCCACCTGTTTGCTAAGTGCCACAGACCCAAGTTCAACATAACTTAAAACACAGTTGGTAACTTCCCCCTCAAAAAATATTCTTTTTCTATATTCCCTTTAAAAAAAAAAAAAAATTTTCTTTCTTTCTTTCTTTTTTTTTTTTTTTGAGAGACAGAGAGAGAGAGAAAGAGAATGAATGAGCAGGGACAGAGGCAGACTCTTAAGCAGGCTCCATGCCCAGTGCAGAGCCTGAGGCAGGACTCAACACAGGACTCTTGACTCAGGGCTTGATCGTGAGATCATGACTTGAGCCAAAATCAAGAGTCAGATGCTTAACCCAGGCACCCCTATATTCCCTCTTTACTACTGGCACCACCACTCACCCAAAACAGAAGACCAAGTCATCCTTAACAACTCCCTCTTTTGTTCTCAACAACCAGTTAATCATTATGTTAGGTTGACTGTCTCCAAGGTTTCTCTCAGATCCATCCCCTTACCATCCCCACTAACCTAATCCTTACTTCAGTCTTAAGCCATGCCTATGTTATTACAAGAGTCTCCTACTAATGTCCCTGATCCAGATTCTCCCCTTTCGGTCTACTTCCTCAGTTAGCTTCCCAAAATAGAATCACATCATCTCCCTGCCCACAAAACTGAATCTTCTGAGCACAGCACTATAGACCATTAAAAACCTGGCCTCATTACATCTAGTCTCATCAATAACCTCTCCTTTGATCCCAAAGTTCGTATATTCCAGCTACATGGATCTACTTACCTTCCCCCCCTTTGCCTCTATAAATGCTGCGTCACCAAGGCCATTCTCTTTTCTCATCATTAAGGCTCAGCTCTATTATCATCTCTTTCCTGAAGATTCCCAATGTCTCCATGTAGAGCTAGCCATTCCCCCCTGTGCCCTCACACAGCACTTTGGACAGATCTCTATCACAACACCACATTTTTATCAAAATATTGTCTCTCTTATCCCATCATGAATTCCTCCAGGGAAGGGAGTTTTTATTCATCTCAGTATCCTAAGCACTGAGCACAGAAGACATTTAATGTTAAATACAAGCCTGTACCAACACCAGGCTCTAGGGATATAAGCTGGCTCTGTCAACTTTCCCAGAGTAGCTTACCCTAAAAAGACCCCCACCATGGAGGAAATTAACAGTCATGCACACACGAACCCCAGCAGATGTACTCTTTCCTCTCCAGATAGGAGCCTAAGAAACTAAAAATGTAGGGACAGCCCCAGGTCCTATGAAATTTGGCAATGACACTAATTCTCAATCTCACATGCTTCCACAGTAGGAGGACCACAGAGAGACCTCTAGGCTCTAGCGCAAGTGCAGATCTGGGAAAACAGCTTGAGTGAGGCTCTGCGGGTGACAAAGGTCTAGTATTTGCTTAAGAGAAACCCTCAGGGGATATGTAGGAGCTTCAAGAGGTCAGAATGGAACTCAATTTGGCCATCAGCCAAGTGCTACTGGTACTAGCCTGAACTTCAAAAAAAAAAAAAAAAAAAAGATATAAAGCCAAATCCAGAGTCTCCAGGATGGCAAGGACCCTAAGGTAGATTTCAATCAGTCAACTGCTCAGCACTTACCTCCTCAGGGATGTGGATCCAGTTCTCATTTCCCTTGGTATGGGACAGACACCCAAGTCCCCACAGTACCACCAGTAGCTGTAGACAGGCCAAGCAACCTGGGAATCCTCTACTACAATCCCTCTCAACCCATAACTCCAGGCAGCCACTAGCAATGACAGAGAAGGTAGAGTAAAACATAGAGTGGCAGTTGTCAATGGTAGTATGAGTCTCCCGAGTCTTTTGAATTCTCTGTAACAACTTCTTCTCCTTTGTATCCTCATGTCAGTCAGGCCCAACTTAACCAATTCTTCCTTAGTATTGCCTCCTGCATCCTTCTTTTCTCCTCCATTACCATTGTCACCGCTTTGGTCACCATTTAATAGCTTTGAGAATTAAGGCAAGGCATTTTCCCCCTTTGGCGCCTCATCTGTAAAGCAGGGTAACAGCTGCTCTGCCCACCTCACAGGACTATTTAAAAAAATGAGATCATGCCGGTGGAAGGTTCTGTAATCTGTAAAATCTTATACACAAATATAAGGCATTCCTCTATCATCAACGTAAGTCCTCTACTACTAGGATGTGAAGTATATTTGGCTCCCTGCCTCTCTCCTTCTCCATTTCCAACCACATTATATATCACAGTAACACGATGATGCACTCTAAAATATTTTGTCCATATACTCACCTGCCCCAAATCTTTCACTGACATACCATTTCTTACTTAACCAAACAATCCTGGCTCTGACATATGCAGCGTCATCTCTGCACCACTGGCAGCTGCTTAGGATGCTTTCCCTAGTCTTGCAAGCCCCACCCAGCCTTCAAAGGCTAGCCAAAACCCCACTAGACTCCATGCAGAAAGACTAAATTTAAAAGAGGGATTTGAGGGGCACCTGGGTGGCTCAGTCGGTTGAGCGTCTGACTTCGGTTCAGGTCATGATCTCGCAGTTCGTGAGCTCGAGCCCCGCATCGGACTCTGTGCTACCAAACAGCTCAGAGCCTGGAGCCTGCTTTGGATTCTGGGTCTCCCTCTCTCTCTCTCCCCCTCCTCTACTCATGCTCTGTCTCTCTCTGTCTCTCAAAAATAAATAAATGTTAAAAAAAATAATAAAAGAGGGATTTGAAACAATGACATGGAAGAATTAAGGATAATTCAGCAGAGAAAATTTGGGCGGACAACCATCATCTAATACTTTAAGAGTAACCTTTTTAAAGGGGGACTGGACACTTTTTTTCTGTTCAATTCTAAAAAATAACCTAGTACCAACAGGATGGAAGTTGCAGAGATGTATTTCAGTAAGTTGAAAAAGTTCCTTATTAAGCTATCTCAGGATGAAATGTAGTAAATTCCCCATTATTAGAAAATGTTCAAGTCCAAACTGGCCATTTGGGAAGGATATTTTAGATGGACTTCAACTATCACAAGGGTTACTGAACTTGAATCACAAGCATTTTAGATCTGAAAGGAACCTTAGTACTCTTCTAGTCCAGCCTCCTATTTTACAGACCTGAACAGGTGAAGGGGCTCATTCAAGGCAGCAAAATTTATGTTACAAAGCAGGAAGCAGAACATGGTCTCTAAATTTCAATCCAGTGATCAACACCCTTGCTATTGAAAGTGTGGTCCATAGAGCAGCAGCAGCAGCATCACCTGGGAACTTGTTAGAAATGCAGAAACAGGGGCACCTGGGTGGCTCAGTCGGTTAAGTGTGGGACCTTCAATCATGACTCAAGTCATGATCTCATGGTTCAGTCTGTGAGATCCAGCCCCAAGTCAGGCTCTGTGCTGACAGTGTGGAGCCCACTCGAGATTCTCTCTCCCTCTCTCCTTGCTCCTCCCCTGCTTGTGCGTGCTTAATAATAATAATAATAATAATAATAATAATAATAGAAAGAAAAGAAAGAAATGGAGAGCCCCCCGGAATGTGTTTTTAACAAGACCTGCAAGTCTATGAGCCATTAAAGTTTGAAAAGCACTGACCTACACAGTCCCTTCCAAACCCTGATTTTCTAATTCTGGAACTGCACTTCCTAAACTATCTCAGATGTTAAACAGAGTCAGCACCCAAGAAAAAACAGCATTTCCCATTCAAATCTGGGAAAGTCTCCATACCATACTTTCAGTGATCTTGTTAGCATACTGAAGGCTCTGAAATATTCCAGAGGAAACTTTAACCATGAAGTTTCAAAACATATTTGAGCACATAATGCCTTAAAAGAAAAACGTTATAGTAATTTCCTTTAACATCCCAGTGGCTGAGGCTTTGGCAGTACACCGGGTAAAGAATGTCTATCTTGACCTCATCGCTCTTTGACTCTCAGTACCTTAAGCATACTGGATTAGTAAGTGGTCAACATGGGCTTGCTGTTCTCATCACTGCAATAGATGAGGGGAAGCTTCTAAATCATTGCCTCTTTAAAAACGGCGGAGTTCCTGTGTGTGTGATTTACCTGTAGTTCTCCCTAAAGACAAGAGGAATGTGCAAGATGACTTCTCAAGAGTCATGCAGCCAGTTAAGGCGGACCCCAGCAGTGGGAGGCACAGACACAACAAACCCATATCCACGCCCCCACGTTTCAGTCCTCTACGGTTTTTTTGTTTTTCTTTTGACACAAACTTCTCAACCATGTGCCCACAAGGAAACCTGTAGCTCGGAATGGGTTCAGGGGTGCCTCAGACACTCCCAGGAAAGGAGGGGGGCCCTCGCCGTTGCGGAGGAATTAGGAGGCGCCACCACTCCGACCCCGGGAGAACACCACCAGACTGAAGAGTGCAGGTGGGTCGCACAGGCCCAGACTCAGGCAGGCGCCCACCCCGCCGCGGCCCATCCCTACCGTCCCCGCTCCGCACACCGGGTTCCATGCCGCGCCCCAGTCCAGCACCCGGCCCCCAGTCCACCGCCGGGAACCTAGCGAACACGCGGGGGGCTGCGGCGGAGACGGTTGGCAGGGTGGCCGCCTCCGTACCTGTCCTGCCAGGGGCTCCGCGCCCGGCTCCGGCCCCACCACCGGCGACCGACGCCCAAGTCCTTGCCGGGCGCGCCCCGCCCGCCCGCCCCGCCCGAGTGGGCTGCCCGACGCGCCGCCCGACCCCTCGAGGCCCGCCCCACACCCTCTCGCCCCAGAGGCCCAGAGTCGCTCGGGGTTCAGGGAACACGCTACTCTTCCCCGAAAACCAGCCAGGGTTAAAAACTGCGCGCTGAGCGCAGCCGAGGAGACCTCGGTCAGGCACAAAGCTGGACACCTGGAGCGAAATATGCGCGTGCGCACTGTGCCTGGGAAGCCAACGAGGACCACAGGAGAGAGGAGCCTCTAAGCCTGTGCCCTCTGCTGGCCGAGGGGAGACAGCGCACCGGGACTGGAGGACTCGTTGCCCTAGGCAAATGGCTCCCCAGGGGTCATTCGCTAAGCTTTTGAGTGCTAAACTGCTAATTAAAACATTAGTGGCAAGCCATATCTCATCAGTTAGCTTGAGGAAAAAAATAAATTTTGCTGCTACTCAGTGTTATCCATATGGGGATACAGGCATTCTCATGCCCTTGTTTTTTCCCCCCACAAGTTTATTCATTTATTCTGAGAGAGAGAGAGAGAGAGAGAGAGAGAGAGAGAAATCTCGAGCTGAGGAAGGGGCAGAGAGAGAGGGAGAAGATAACACGCAGGTTCATGAAACGAACCTCGAGACCACGACCTGAGCCGAAGCGAAGAATCAGACGCTCAACTGAGCCAACCAGGCACCCCCCTCATGCCCTTATGATGGGAATGTAAAATAATGCCAATGTACATAATGGCATTTTGGTTCTTTTAATTTAGAAAGAAAAAAAAATTAAAAGGACAAACTCCTTGACCCAATGTAGCCACTTTTTTTTTTAAAGCATTACTTTAAAAAAAAAATTTGTTGTTGTTAATGTTTATTTTTGAGAGAAAGAGAGAGCGCAAGACGGAGAGGGGCAGATAGAGAGGGAGACACAGAATCCGAAGCAGAGTCTGAGCTGTCAGCACAGAGCCCTAAGAGGGGATGGAACCCACAAACCGGGAGATCATGACCTGAGCGAAGTCAGAAGCTTAACCGACTGAACCACCCAGGTGCCTCCAATGTAACCACTCCAATGTAAGCCAAAGAAATGAAATAATAGGACAGTGTTCAAAGATACTTGTGCAAGGATGTTGGGAGAGCCAGGATTTGATAGATGGAGGGTTCGAATTCTAACTGCAATTTGTGGGCTGTGTGAGATCTTAGGTGAGTTACTTAATTCCTTCCATGTCCCTGTTTCCTCACTTGTAAAATGAGAATGTTAATAATAGTATCTATATTATTAGGTTGTTAGATTAAATGAATCCATGTAAAAAGCCTGAATGATAACTATTGTTTTGTTTATCTCAGTTAATCTAAGAGTGAAAACAACCTGGGGTGCCTGGCTGTCTCAGTAGAGCACTTGATTTGTGGTCTCAGGGTCATGTGTTTACACCCCACATTGGGGTGTAAAGATCAAATCAATATAAACAGTATGCACTGAAAAACCTCCCTTCAAACTTAGTTCCCATCCACTCCTTCCCCCTGCCCACTACAGGTAACCCTTGTTTTTATAGTTTCTTGCTTATCCATTAAATGTTTTATGCAAATACAAAAAATTAGAATACATAGTCTTACTCCTCCCATTTCTTATGCAAAAGGTAGCATGCTATATATACTTGTACCTTGGTTTCTTTACCTAATATATCCTGGAGATCTTTCTAAATCAGTAAATAGAGATCTTCCTTATTCATTTTTTTCAGCTGCATAGTACTCTATTGCCTGGATATACATAATGTATGAACCAGCCTCTTCTGGGGGGGATACATTATTTCCAATCTTTTGCCAATTGCAAACAAGGCTATAGTGAATCACCTTGTACACATGACACTCCGTATGTGAGTAGGTATATACAGATAGGAAAAATCTGGATCAAATAGTAAGTGCATCTGTAATTTTAGTAGAAATGGCCTCCAGTCCCTTCAATTAAAGAGAAATGGCATATGAAAATAAATTTAAAAGGCACTGTATGCACATACTTTTTCTTGTGGTAACACATACATAAATTTAACCCTTTTAACCTTTTTTTTTTTTTTTGAGAGAGTACAAGTGGAGGAGGGGCAGAGGGAGACAGAATCTTTTTCAACGTTTGTTTTTTGTTTTTTTTTTGGGGGGGGGACAGAGAGAGACAGAGCATGAACGGGGGAGGGGCAGAGAGAGAGGGAGACACAGAATCGGAAACAGGCTCCAGGCTCTGAGCCATCAGCCCAGAGCCTGACGCGGGGCTCGAACTCACGAACCGCGAGATCGTGACCTGGCTGAAGTCTGACGGTTAACCGACTGCGCCACCCAGGCGCCCCAAGGGGGAGACAGAATCTTAAGCAGACTCTGTGCTCCTCGTGGAGCCTGATGAGGAGCTGGATCTCACAACCATGAGATCATGACCTGAGCTGAAATGAAGAGTCAGATGCTCATTTTAGCCATTTTTAAGCATACAGTTCAATGGAACTAAGTACACTTACATTATTCTGCAACTGTAGGAGCCAAGGGCAGTCTACCCCAAAATGTCACTTTGGCATGCAGCTTATTTCAAGCTAAAAATAATCAAGGCCCAAAAGAGGAAGAAACTTTGACCTCCCATCTAACTGCTTAAAAGAACTTAAATACAGGACCCTCTTCAGGAAGAGAGCTCTCACCATAGATAACTACATTATAATATTAACTAGGGGTGGTAAATAGGGAGGAACCTGGCACTGCCTGTTTGATCAAAGTCTCTTCTATGTCCCTTATCTCTCTCTTTTTTTTTAATGTTTATTTATTTTGAGGGAGAGATGCAGAGTGTGAGTATGGAGGGGGGGGGGGGCAGAGAGAGAGGGAGACTCAGAATTTGATTTTCTCCTATTAATCTGTCCCATGTCAATTTAATTCTTAGATCAGCTAGAATACTTTTGAAGTGTAAAGGAAAACCAGCACAACCATCACCACTGTCCAAACTCAGAAGTAAAAATGAAGAAACAGGACTACATCAAACTCAAGCTTCTGCATAAGAGACTGTTAAAAACTGAGAACAAACTGAGGGTTGATGGGGGGTGGGAGGGAGGGCAGGGTGGGTGATGGGCATTGAGGAGGGCACCTTTTGGGATGAGCACTGGGTGTTGTATGGAAACCAATTTGATAGTAAATTTCATATATTAAAAAAAAACCTCAAGCTTCTGCACAACAAAAGAAATAATTAACAAAATGAAATGGCAGCCTACAGAATGGGAGAAAAGTTTTGCAAACCATATATCGAATAAAGGGTTAATATCCAAAATATACAAAAAGCTAACACAACAACAAAAACAATATGATTAAAGAATTTCCAGAAGAACTAAATAGAAAATTTTCCAGAGAGGGCAATAAAAATGACCAACAGGTAGGGGCGCCTGGGTGGCGCAGTCGGTTGAGCGTCCGACTTCAGCCAGGTCACGATCTCGCGGTCTGTGAGTTCGAGCCCCGCGTCAGGCTCTGGGCTGATGGCTCAGAGCCTGGAGCCTGTTTCCGATTCTGTGTCTCCCTCTCTCTCTGCCCCTCCCCCGTTCATGCTCTGTCTCTCTCTGTCCCAAAAATAAATTTAAAAAAAACAAAACAAAAAAAAAAAAAACGTTGAAAAAAAAAATGACCAACAGGCACATGAAAAGTTGTTCCAAATCACTAATCACCAGGGAAATAAAAATAAAAACCACAATGAGGTATCACTTCTTATCTGTTAAAGAAAATGCTATCATTAAGAAGACGAGACAATAGGTGCTGGTGAGGATGAGGTGAAAATGGAAGCCTTATAAAACCTGTTGGGGGGAATGTAAATTAGTCTAACCACGGTGAAAATATGGAGTTTCCTTAAAAAATTAAAAACAGATCTACTGTATGGTCCAGCAATTCTACTTCTGAGTATATACCCAAAGAAAATGAAAACAGATTTTCAACAAGATATATGTACACCCATGTTGATCCCAACATTACTCACAATAGCCAAAATAATATGGAAACACCCAAACATCCATCAATGGATGAATGGATTACTATACGTATGTATGTATGTATGTGTATATATATATATATATATATATATATATACACATATATATATGTATTATACATATACAGATATGTGTAGGTATATATCTAGATAGATAGATAGATAGATAATTAAATATTATTGAGCCATGAGAAAAAAGGGATCTCTTGCCATTTGTGGCAACGGATGGACCTTAAGTACATTATGCTAAGTGAGATAAGTCAGATGAAGAAAGACAAATATAGTATGATATCATTTATATGGGCAATCTAAAAAAGTCAAACTTGTGAAAAAACCAAAGTAAAATGGTGGTTACTATAAGATGGAGGATAGGAAGGATAAGATCAATGGTGTTTAAGGATATAAACTTGTAACGAGTAGAAAACAAGCCATAGAAGTCTGATGCATGGTGTGATGGACATAGACAATAATATTGTACTGTAATGATGTGATAAATATTGCTTCAATGGCAGTCATATTACATATATAAATATATCAAAATAACACACTGTACACGTTAAACTTATAAAATTTAATGTGTCAGATTTATCAAATAAATAAATAAATAGAAATACAGGAGACATATATATCCTCAGATTCAGGAAACCCAAGGGATTCCCACCAGAACAAACAAAAAGAAATACACGTCTGGATTAAAAGTAGTGAAACTGCAGAAAAGCAATGACAATAATAAAACCATAAAAGGAGCAACACAGAAAAGGCATTTCCTACAAAGTACTGTTAGATTAACATCTGATTTCTCATAGCAGCAATGAAAGCCAGGAGACAAAGAAATTATGCTCAGCGAGATAAAAGACAATACTTGTCGTCTTATAATTCCTTAGCCAGCAAAATGATCCCTCAAACATGGTGAAATAAAGACATTTTCAAGCAAATAAAACTGAGACGGTTCTTTGGATCCCATATGAGCTTTTTATTGCTGCATAACCAATTACGACACTCAGCGGCTTGAAAGAACACGGGTACTGTCTGTTTCTGTGGATGTGGAGTCTGGGTACAGATTAGCTGGATCCTTTATTCAGGGTCTCACCAGGCGGAAATCACCATGTACTGCAGGGGTGCAATCTCATCTGGGCTCTGGGTGCTCTTCCAGACTCACTGGGTATTGGCAGAATTCAGTTCCCGAGGAATGGCCCTCTCCACAATGTGGCGATTTATTTCTTCATGGTAAACAGGAGAGTCTTTCTGGCTTCTGGGAAAACCTAAACACTTTTAAAGGGCTCACCTGATTAGGACAGGCCCACCCAATTTCAAATAGGCAGGTTGAAATGTTTTGACTAACCACTAAAGGACATAAATAGATTGCATACTTTCAAAACAAGAGAGGGAATCCACAAAGGGAAAAATCATTGCACTGTACTCTAAGAGGCTCCAACCAGCCTTCTTTCCCTCCCTCACTCAGGGTCATACTCAGATCACAGTCTGGTGGCCCTCTCAGCTTCTCCCAGCTTCCTCCCCATTTTCTCTTGCAGCCATTTCCCATAATAGGTTTCTTGAACATTCAATCCTAACTTGGCAACTGCTTCTCAGATGACGTCCATGGATTAACACAAATCCCCAATTCATTGTATAAAATGAATAGATCCATGACAGCAAAACCAGACAATGGCAATATAGGCAAAGAAAAGTACAGGCCAGGGGCACCTGGCTGGCTGAGCTGGAAGAGCGTGCAACTCTTCCTCTTGGAGCAGTGAGTTCAAGCCCAATGTTGAGTGCAGCGATTGCTTAAATAAAAGTTTAAGAAGAAAAGTATAGGTCAATCTCATTTATGAACACAGTACAAAGTGCTAAACAATAATGAGCATGTTCAATTTAGCAATGTCTATGCAACACTGCGACCAGAAATGCTAGGTGGCTTCTGGGTTTACTTCAGAAATACAGGGTTGGTTTAACACCAGAATATCTATCTATGAGGGTCTCCTAGAAAAAGAAACAAAAATTAGAATACTTGAAAGGGAAGAAGTAAAACTTATTTTTCCTAGATGGGGTGATTTTCTATGTAGGAAAACCAAAAGCACCTACAGAGAACTCATTAAAATTAGACAACTTTTCCAAGTTGTTTGATAGACAATCAGCACACAAAGGCTAAAGAGCCCCATTTACAATGGTGTCAAAATTAAGGTACCTGAATTAAATATAGTAAAACTGGTGCAAGATCTTTATGGATAAAATTATTGAAAATTTGATAAAGATATTAAAGAGAGTTAAATAGATAGGGGTATACTTGTCCAAGGTTAGGAAAACTGCACATCATAGATGGAATGCAACCACAAAAAGTATTGATGTATGTGTGTGAAATTTGAAGAGCCGATCCCCAAATTTATACAGATGAACCAAGACCTGAGGGGAAAAAACAATTGGCTCCCACCACCAGAATTCACTGATCTGAATGCTTGGCTCATCACCCAGGAGCAGCTGGTTTAACGGAAATGTGGAATGATCATCTGCAGGCTCAGTTACAGTACCAGTTGAGAGACAACACTCTGTGAAGTCAGACTGCTATCCTACAGGATGTGGTATATGCTTTAATCAAGAGGGCATTGTGTGGTGCTGTCTCCCCCAAAGTCAGTAAGTACATGGGTAGAAACTAAGAGGTACAGGTGGAAGTTTCCCTTCTTCCAGCACCCCTAATCTCCACTGGAAGGAGTTTTACCCCCCGGTCACCACAACGTGGGGCTCTGTAGATTTGGAGATCCCAGCATCCAAGGAATGAACACTTCCATTAGAGAACTGGCAGTAAAGTAGAAGCTAAAACTGTCCCCTGGCTAATCTGAGCTCTCATGCCACTGAGGCAACAGGATAAGGACGTGATCGCTTTACTAGACAAGGTGATTGATGCTTGGAGCCAACAAACAAAAGGCATAATCAGAGTAGGGGCTGGGAATCAGAGAGGATGGCAAAGTTAGGGCTGGGGGCACGGGGGATCAGTCCATCTTGTCCAGGTTTGTTAGCTGGACCGTGGCATTCCAGAGCCTTTGGGCCACTAGAGGATCCTGAGCAGCTTTCGCGGGAAGAATTATCCTACAGGAACTGCTAAAATATTTTCCAGAAATGCCATCCAGCTCCTTTGCCAAGCTCAGGTAGAGGACTGGGACTGCACCTTGTCTGACATCCTGTAGAGACATGGGAGAAGAGAAGGAGTCATGCCAAGCTGACTTTAGCCTACTGGGGACGCACAGAAGCAGAGCCCTGCCCCACCCTCTTCAGGCTAGCCAGCTCCTCCCCTGCCCACCTTACAGAAGAAGCTGAAGAGCCAAAAGAGGAAGCGGTATGACCAAGAAAAATGCTTCATGATATTTGTGTACACTATACCCGGGTCCACAGAGTTCACAGTCACACCTGAAAGGATGAGACACAAGTAGAGCATGGGAAGAAAGAGTTAAGTGCGGTTCTCCAGTATGCAATAATGCAAAGATCCTACCAGGTCTGTGGGCAGACGTAACCAGAGGCTTGGGGTGGTGTCCAGGAAGTCGGTCCTCTGGAACTTACACGAATGGTAGTGTTCAAGCCAGTAAGGAGACATAAGTATTTGAAAGCATTGGGTGAACTTTAGGAGGAACATAACGGATGGTGTTGGTATTGGAAAATACTGAGAGGAAAGGGATGTTAGGAGTGATAAGAGAGTTGGAAAGATTGAAAGGGAGATGTGAAGACAGACTTGAGTGAAATACAGGCTGCATAGATGAAAAATGGCACAGATTAACAGCTGGGTTGGGGGACACTAGCCAGAACATATTGGGATGAGATGTGGACTGTTGGGAGGTGGTGTTGGGAATGGAGGAATAATGGGGTTTCATAGACAATTACCTGTCCCTTGAAGTCTCCGGGCAAGCTCCCCAGTGAAGGAGGTCAAGAGCAGTTTGCTGCAGTCATAATTCTGGTTAAAGATCAAGGGTTTACCAGCCCCTGTCAGATGTTCCTCATCAACATACCCATGTGCATGCCGAAAGGAAGACACATTCACCACCCGGGCTGACCCTGCCCGCTGTAGGGCCCCTGGGTAGAAAGAGAACCACACTCATTCGATCCAAGTTCTGGAGTGAACTCCCATGCCCACTCCCCAACCTACCTCTCCAGGTGACTCCAAGAGAGCAGGGACCATCCAGGATTTTCGGGATAGGGTCACTGCCCACCCCCCACATTCCCCAGGCTAGGCACAGGACAGCTTAATGTGAACTGAGACTCATTTTCATTAGCTACTTTCCTAATGTTTTTCCTCCTCTTTCATTGTAGAGTTTGGACTTTTGCCTTGTTTTTCTTCCACTTGCCAGCTGGAGCTAATTTAATGGATCCTTATTTATGTTTTACCTCATTGGTGGCCAAGAGGGAAAAGGAGAGACTGGAGACATCATGTCACCTGTCTTTCACATATTTGTCACCCAAATGTTCGTTAGGTCTCTGGATTGTGGCAGACACCTAGGTAGGTGCTAAGGACATAAGGGTGCTAGGTTGAGTGGGGAAAGAAATGTGTATAGAGACACTTGGGAAAGTGTTAAAAAAACAAACAAACCACTATCTTCCAAAGTAAAAAAAATAATAATAAATACAATAAATAGTACAAGTTAAATCTTAAAAAAAAAAAGTGGGTGGGGGGCACCTGAGTGGCTCAGTCAGTTGAGTGTCCCACTCTTGATTTCAGCTCAGGTCATGATCTCATGGTTCATGAGATCGAGCCCCACATCAGGCTCTGCACTGACAGAACGGAGTCTGCTTGGGATTCTCTCTCTCCCTCTCTCTCTGCCCCTCCCCCTTTCAAAATAAATACATAAACATTAAAAAAAATGTTAAGTGCCTTACTATGTATGTGTATGTGTATATATATATATATATATAGAGAGAGAGAGAGAGAGAGAGTCTGGATTCTATAAAATACTAAAAATAGTAGTTGTCACATATGAGTTTACAGTGTTCAAAATGCTAAAACTATTTTGAGCCCTACATTTAAATTAAGAATCACAAATGAAAAATTGAGCAGGTGGCATTTAGCCAAAATTTTGCTGGAAACAGAATTATTCTTAAAGAGAACAGACCCCAAACTTTTAGGCATAGTGACATAAAGACTAAAGGGGCTCACAGCCTAACTGGAGACCAATCATCCTGGAACAATGTCAATGCAGGAACAGAGATGTGTACAAAGGCTAAGGGAGCCCCATAAATGGGAGGCTACTGGGGGAGGTGAAGGACAAGATTCACAGCACAGGCAGTATCTGTGCTCAGTCTTGGTGGATGAACTAAATAAAGTTAGTCAGGGTAAAAGAGTGGGAGAGGACAGTGCAGATAGAGGTAACTACACGTGCAAAAAGCACAGCTGGAGGGGGGGAAAAGTGCGGACCAAGAGCTACAGATTGTCTGCTAGAGAGAAAAGTGTGGATTAAAAAGGGGCAAAAGGCGAGGCTCTCAGTCTGCAGGGGGTCTGTAAGTGGAGATAAGGGGTTTAGAGGCTCTCCTGTAAAGGATAGAGCACCTTCCTTCCAAGGATTTTAAGCAAGTGATATGGTGAAAAGTGATTTCTAGAAGTGGCAAGAAGAAGAATAGATAAGAGAAGAAGAAGAGAAAAGACAGTTTAAGAACCTACTACTAAGCAAGGTGCAGCCAGGGTGTTAGAATTTTTGCAAAGGAGACAAAACATTCCTACTTGCAAACCCATGCAGTTTTGCCTTGCGCTTGTTCACTTTCCATTTGTGGCTAATTTAATCAGCCACTAAAGAGCCCGTGAGATCCTGGCAACACAAATTGCCTCCCAAGAGGCAAATGCATAGCTGATTTTCAAGCAGAAGAGGAGAGGGTTTTTTGTTTTTTGGGGTTTTTTTTTAATTTTTTTTTAACGTTTATTCAGTTTTTGAGAGAGAGACAGAGAGTGAGTGGGGGAGGGCAGAGAGAGAGGGAGACACAGAATCCAAAGCAGGGTCCAGGCTCTGAACTCCCAGCTGTCAGCACAGAGCCCAAAGCAAGTCTTGAACTCACAGAGTGATCAAGACCTGAGCCCAAAGTTGGCTGCTTAACCGACTGAGCCACCCAGGCGCCCCTGAGAGGAGAGTTTTTGAAATGTCATCCCTTTTGTACACTTTCGGTTTTATGTTTTGGACACATATTACCTAATCCCCCAAATTGATTTTATTTTAAAGAGGGTGCAATCCAGGAGAAAACGTTAGGAAGAAAGTGCCCACCACTCACTCTGCCCCAGCTTCCCCAGCAAGAACCCAAACCTCCTTAATTAGAAAAGATTAAAAAATCAGAAAGTCAAAGGACTTGGGTCCAAGACAGTGATGTGTTCTGTCTAGAATCCTGGGGGATATTGAGCTATTTGAGAGCAGGAAGTAGGCATTCCTGGTGTCTATATTCCTAGTGGTCTAGTGCACCCTTAAGAAGCTCTTGTCGAGATGACTGACTCTACTGGTTTACCTAGAACTCAGAGCTGGGGCAAAGAGAGGTGGATCTTATATCCCCTTGCTGGTTATATTTTGGCCTGACCGATTTCAGTACCAGCCTCCCAGTCCTGACTTAGGTCAGGCGGGTTGCCCTGCTGTGTGCATCAAAAAGCTTACTGTGTCATCACTCAGTGAGCAGCTGAGGCCAAGGGAAAGGAAGTAGCCATTGGAAACAGTAAGCTACGAAAATGCCAGGGGAATGAGAAGTGAGGGCAGCACAGAAGGTAGGCAGCCATCCTTCCTTACCTCGGAGTAGATTTGTAAGCAGAAAGGGCCCAACATAGTTGGTGGCAAAGGTGAGATCAAGGCCCTCTTGGGTAAGTGTCTTGGGAAATCCTGGGAGGAAATGAGAACATAGGTAGTGGGTGATGGAGGGATACAGACCTAGGGCATATATTGGCATTCAGTAGAAACTCCACAGGAACATGTACGTGCAAGGATGGGGGCTATTACTCAAGGTAGGCTTTTTAGGATCACGTGCGAATTAAAGTTATTCAGCAGGGTGCACCAGTTAGGTTTGGGGGTGCCTGTTTTAGGGTCCCTGAACTGGAAAGGAGGCTCCTGCAATGTGTCTGGGGGCAGCAGTTCAAGGCATGTACCGCAGGTTCCAGCATTGTTAACCAGCAGATGTATCTCAGGACACTCCTGCAGAAGCCACCGGGAAAAGCTACGGATGGAGGCCATTGAGCTCAAGTCCACCTGGCCAAGCAGGAGGCAGTTGCTCTTCGAGGCTACTTGGATCTCAGCCAGGGCTTGCTGTCCATACTCCCAGTTACGGCAGGCAAGGATCACCCGGGCCCCACGGCGGGCCAGCTCCTGGGACACGGCCTTCCCAATACCTGTAGAAGGGCAGTTTCAGAATAGGCTAGTCTGGGGTGTGACTGAAGTGCGTGCTGGCCCTCTGGCCAGCCTCACTGGGGCTACTGGGGGACTGGACTGAGACGCCAAATGAGGTGGCAGGATGAGAAGGGCACTCACCACTGTTGGCTCCAGTCACCACCGCTGTCTTCCCAGTCAAGTCTGTGGAGCAGTGCTGGAGGTCCCAAAGATGAGACTTATGCCAAGGCCACATACATAGTCTATGCAGGAGGACCAGAATGAGCAGGACAGAGCCAGGGCTCCAGACAAGGGTGCTGAGTAGAGACCACTGCAACATTGCAAAAACTTGCTGACCTGCTACCAGAAGTGTTGTGCCGAAGTGAAGGTAAGTTGGGGAGGAGCTAGTCAAAGCTGAGTGGGGTTGAGCAGTCAGGCTGGTGTGCTGTCCAGGACACAAAATTTAAAGAGGCAGTCACTCTCTGATTTGTTCAAGCGTCCTGTTTGAAACTGAGAGTGAACTCCACCTTCAGCTGAGTGCCTTAGTCACTTGATTGCCTCGCTGCTATCCTTGGTCTAGAGTCAGTGTTCTCCTGTGTAGGCTCATAGTTGTCTACAAGTGAAACTTGGACTTCCATCCTAAGGTGAGTTTATGAGCTCCAGAACTGGAGAAGCAAAATATCAAATTTCTCCCATCTTTAATCACGGTGTGCTTAAGCAGGGCTGTCCCCTCAGTCCCCTACTGCAAAGAGACTCTAAGTTCGTCCAGTTGAAGCAGACCCCACCTGTAGCCCTTATGTCTATTCCTTTGTAGAGAGGGAGATGGTTCTCCAGAATGCCTCTGCTGGGGAGCAACCTTGGCCCTAATGCGGGGTCTCCTAAGGGTGGAAATGGGGTTATTCCCTGGACCCAGTGTTCCATATCCTTCCAGGCCGGCAGGACAAATGCTCCTGAGTAAGCACCCTTGGAAGAAACTGACAGACATCAGGCCAACTCTTAAAGCAACTGAGGTGTTTATTCTGGCAAGTAGAAAGAAGGAAAGTACTGGCTGAGCTTCAGGACCCAGAATGGGTCAGGTCCTTGGAGAGGAGTGGCCACACTTTGGGTGTTGAGTTCTTCGTTAGCTGTCTCATGGTCACCTGAGGCTTTGGGGCACCAGTCTGGATGGGGTGCTGCTGGATGGGAAGAGAGATGCTGCCTTCTGTGTCTGCCTGCTGGCGTACTGCAGATCTGAGCAGCACCTGGGTGGTTGGGTTCCACAAGCTCACACCAGGAGCCAGCTTCACTGCCTCAGGCAGCAACATGGGCTTCCACATCACCTGGGACGTGGCCTCGAGGACTCGGGATGCCGTCTGAGGCCACCTGTGTGGATCCTGACCCTCCAGGTCCCTGGGATGAAGGCCATGCAGAGGTACGTGGCAGCGGCCTACCCACATCTCGCCCAGCAACTCAGCCGCCCCCTCCCAGCCACTGGGCCACTTGGCACCTGGCCACTGTTTAGGGCTGGGGCTCCGGGCCAGATCCTGGAGGGTTGGGTGGGTGGCTAGAAAGCGAAGCCCAGGGCTGGGAAAGGCCAACTTTGACCCAAAGCCTGGCGGCGGTGGGCCTAAGCTCAAAGAGGGGGATTGGAGAGTAGGGCCCGGGCCCAAGACACGGAAAGGAGCACTAGGCGAGAGAGAAAAGAAAACTGTCGGGGAGACGCGGACACCGGGACCCGGTGCTTGGGGTCTGGCCCGAGCCTCGGTCTTCCCGCCCCTCTTGCTCCCGCGGTAGGCTTCCAGCGGGCGCGCCTCGAAGTCTGGAACCAGAACCTCAGCCAGAGGGCGCACCCAGTGGCGCGGCAGCCGCGCGGGGTCCAGGCGCGCCCGGGCCATGCGTCCCACCCTGTAGTGACGCGCGCCCCGCAGCGCGTCCGCGCACCTAGGCTGCTGTGGCTCGAATGAGGAGGAGGGGCGGGCCACCGACACGCCCGAGTCCATGCGGGGCACTTTCTCCTTCTTGAGCTTCAGCCAGTCCCCAGCCGCGTGCGGCTGGGCGGTGCAATGATAGAGGTCCTCCAGCGAGAACTGGGAGCTGCGGGGCGGTACCCTCTGGGCCGAGGCCTGGGTGCTGGCTACCTGGGACAGATCCGGAAAAGGTGGGGGACTGCCGTCGAGCGCCATCTCCACCCACAGCTGGCTGCTCGAGTTCAAGGATCCAGCCGAGGACTGGTGGTCTCCGGCCTGGATGTCCAGTTCCTCTAAAAGGCCCTCGGTCCCTGTCTCCTGAAACAGCTCTGGGGTAGGTGGGGGGCCCGGAGTGACTCGCAGCTCTGGAGAAGGCTCCCAAGATTCCATCTGCTCCTGAGAGCCTCTTGCCGTCCACGATCTTCCTAAAGAGATCTGGTCCACGCTCCCTCGGTCCTAGGGATATACACCGAGGTTAGGGGTGGAGGGTGGATAGTGACACATCGGAAAGGGGAGAGAGGAACTAAGGGTGGGGGAGTCCAGAGAAGCCGTGAGGAGAACGAAGACGCAGCGGCGGCGGCGAGGCGCAGAGTAGGGGGGTGAGGGGCGGAGGGAGCTGGGGGCTGGGCTTACTTCGCCTTGGAAGATCTCCTCCAGCCCCACAGAGGCGGGCGCTTGCAGCACGGGCACTGATCCCTGAGCCCAGGCATCCGTCGTGCATGCCAGAGGTTCCTCGTCCTCGCCCCACGTGGGGTCCTCGGCCACTGCAGATTCTCCCTCGTCCCTGGCCAGGAAGCGCCACTCGGTGATCTGCAGCATCGCCTCCCGGGCCTGACTGATGGTGAATGGAATGCACTACGGAGGCGAGAGAGGGTCTTAGCCCAGTTTGGGGGGCGGGGTGGAGATGGTCTGGAGAACGCCCATCCAGACCCACCTGCTGGGTCAGGTAGACTTTGAAGGCAGAGTCCATGACTCGCGTCATCAGATCAGCCAAGATGTCCCCCACAACATCCTCTCCCTCCTCGAGGGCCGTGAGCGCCATCCATTCCGCTTCCGTGAGCCGCCCAGGCACGATGTCCACCTGTGGTACCTGAACCGTAGGCGGTCGCGCCTTTTCCGCCTTGGATCGGGTCACCCCGCGGTCCCGGATCTGCCTCTGTGAGGAAAGAACAGGGCAATCAGGGCAGGAAACCTGGAAAAGTGGAATGGGGACACAGCTATAGGCTAGGAAGAAGCTTTCTCAAGTTGTCCAGTAGGAAGGAAAAGCCTTTTGAAAGGAACAGTCAGTCCACTAAGAGCCTACGATGTGTCAGATGCGTTTTTAGATGTTTGACCTAGCTAATTTAATTTTCTTAACAGCTCACTAAATCCGTTTTACAAAGAAACTGAAACAACACAAATTAACCATCACTTGCTTGAGATTACAGAGTATACCCAAACTATATATAGCTCTAAGGACACAGTCCCTGCTATTGGCACTAGTTCAAAAGGTTCAAAGTTCTTGAGAGTTCAAAGAACTTAAGGAGTCAATAAATGGTTAGTGCTCTTTAGAGCCTCCTCCCTCCCCTAAATCAACTTAGATCCTCATTTCACAATATACATCTAAATAAACTCCAGATGAATTACAGGATACACACATGCAAATGAAATAAAAATATAAGCAAAAAATTAAATGTAGGAAAAAATAGGTTAAATTGTCATACAATTTCTGGGCGAGAAAGACTTACCGAAGCATAAAAGCTATGTAAGAAATAGCCATATATATACGTATATACGTATATATATATATGTATATACGTATATATATGCAAATTTTTTCCTATACATATTTTATTTTTTATTTTTTTTAATTTTTTTAACGTTTATTTATTTTTGAGACAGAGAGAGACAGAGCATGAATGGGGGAAGGTCAGAGAGAGGGAGACACAGAATCCGAAACAGGCTCCAGGCTCTGAGCTGTCAGCACAGAGCCTGACGCGGGGCTCGAACTCACGGACCGCGAGATCATGACCTGAGCCGAAGTCGGACGCTTAACCGACTGAGCCACCCAGGCGCCCCTCCTATACATATTTTAAAAACACTCCTAAGTACAAGCTGACAGTAGTTACCATTTACTGGCACTTAAATGTTTCATTTACATACAATCGACTCAAGTCTTACATTTTTAGACTACATGCTATTTTTATCCTCATTTTACAGAATTTGCCCAGATTACACAGCAAGGAAGTAGTGGAGTCATAATTCATATGCAGGTCTGTCTGCCCTTAGAGCCTGACTTTATCCTGCTTTCAAAAAATTGCAATAAATATAAGAAAGGATAAATATTCCCAAGTATACTAAAAAGTCATATAAAAATAATAAAAAGCCTAAGACCCCAAGGATAAGCAAAGGACATAACATTTCACAAAAGTGGAACTGCAAATGACTAACAAACATTTGAAAAGGTGTCCAATCTTCCTTCCTTTAAGGCATATTCTGAAGTGAAAATCACAATATATCTTTCAATACTCTCTGAGCTGTCATTTACAATAGCATAATATTTAAAACATATTTAAACATATTTAAAACATATGTGTAACGAAAAGAATATATGGTTAATTGTGTGCCCTCTATATTATGGAATATTATGCAATGATTAAAGATAATCTTTAGGGGGCGCCTGGGTGGCGCAGTCGGTTAAGCGTCCGACTTCAGCCAGGTCACGATCTCGCGGTCTGTGAGTTCGAGCCCCGCGTCAGGCTCTGGGCTGATGGCTCGGAGCCTGGAGCCTGTTTCCGATTCTGTGTCTCCCTCTCTCTCTGCCCCTCCCCCGTTCATGCTCTGTCTCTCTCTGTCCCAAAAGTAAATTAAAAAAAAGTTGAAAAAAAAAATTTAAAAAAAAAAAGATAATCTTTAGGAAGAATTTACAATGGCACATGAAAATACTTATGATGTAATGATACATGATAGAAACAGGATATAAAATGACATATCAATATCATCTCAGTTGTATAAACCATTATGTGTGAAAGAAAAGGAAAACACCAAAACTGTAACAGTGGATATGTTTATTTCTTGTGCTCTTCTCTATTTTATAAGTTCTCTGTACTATAATGAGTCTTTATCCTTTTATAATCAAGAAAACGCCACGTAAAAAGAAAAAGATTGGTTCCATAAATTCATTTTAGGGACATAAGAAATTTATGAGCAGATTCTTGGGAACCTTCTCACTTTCCTTCAAGTCTCTCTGAACCTGGTTCTTTCCAAAATTTACCTCTAAATGTAATCTTCCCAAATCTTTGCCTCCTCACCCCAACCTTATTGCTTCATACCAGATATCCTCCCAAATTCATTCTCCCCCAAATCTGGTGTTTCCTAAACCTTACACTGAACCTCAAAATCCCTTAAGTGTCATTTCCCTTCTCTGCTGGTGAAAACAGCCCTGGTGGCAAACCCAAGGAATAACCCACAGCCCAGACCAGGCTTGGCCAGAGCAGGGCACGTAGGATCCGGAGAGGAGAGTCTGCTTCTTGTATTTACCCTCCCAGTGTTTCATGGGTGGCACCGGTGATAGTGACCGTGCCTAGACACGGCCTGACCAGAGGGGCTAGAAATATTATAGCACAAAACCTCCTCAAATCTGTTTTATTTAAAGTTTCCTTGGCTTTTAAACAATTTGACTTAAAAAAATTTTTTTAATGTTTTATTTATTTTTGAGAGAGAGAAAGACAGAGGATGAGCGGGGAAGGAGCAGAAAGAGGGAGGGAGACACAATCTGAAACAGGCTCCAGGCTCTGAGCTGTCAGCACAGAGCACAACGCGGGGCTCAAACTCACAAACCCTGAGATCATGACCTGAGCCAAAGCCGGACGCTCAACTGACTGAGCCACCCAGGCGCCCCATAAACAATTTGACTTTTAAGTGCAGCCTCAGAGTTGTTTAATCCATTTCTTTCTCTTAAAAATCCTTGAAAGGGAGTTTATTTAGCAACACCTCTCCCCAATGCCTGACCAATTCTGGTTTATCCATTTGAATGGGTACCTCAGTATAAGAGACTTATTACATGCATTAGCTGCTTCCAAAAAGCCCTGTTCTTGGGCTCTGCACCACCCATTTGACTTTTTCCTTCAGGTTCCGACTGTGGCAGAGCGTGTTAGCGTGCGTGGTAGAGATGTAGATTTTCTGCCCGAGACCGATGTGGCTTCCTTGGTCACCACGAACGCTCCCATGGTGGGCCGGCGCCGACTAGCGCGGAGCCTACCCCATGCATGGTTCCCGCCACCGAACTTAAAGGCCGATTCCGGTGCTCCAGCGCACCCCCAGACGAGCTGAAGCTCACCGAGCCTTCGTGAGCCATCGCCGCAGCGGTCGCTCCAACTCCGGGGTTTCAAGCAGCTTCCCTGCCTTGCTGCCGCCGCTCTTGCCTAACCGTCGCCCTAGCAACGGCGCCTAGCACAGAGAGGCTCACCCCTAGCAGGCAGACTCGCCCCGCCCACAGTTGCCCTGGCAACCGCGCCGCGCTCAGTACGTTTGGGTTGCTCGGCCCCGCCTACTGGCCGTGCGTACGTGCGTCGTCTCTATGGTGGCGGTGGATTCGCAGGGACCTCAAGATTCCGCAGTCAGGCAAGCGGATCTGCAGGTGTGAACTCTGACCCTCGCCGGGAGCTTCAGGGTGCCAGCTGAGGGAAGAAGGGTGCGGTGGCTACCCTGCCTCACCCCGCCTTCGCTCGGGCGGTTGGGGCCATCGGGTCCTGTGCCATCACCATTCCTCCTCTGGGATTTCCCCATCGCCCCATGACTCAGCCCTAGGGTTCCCTTTTCCCGCTCCCCAAGACCTCCCCACTCCGGACTCTCCTATCGCCATCCTCGGGTTCCCCATCACATCCTTACCCACTCCCAGTGGTCTTTAGTGCCTCATGACAGCACCCCCCATTCCTCCCGCTGTAATCACCGCTGTCTACTGTTCGCAGCGCGCCTGTGATTCGAGCCTCTCTCCACTAGGATGTTCCGCCGGGAGCGCTCCATTCCCCTTCGAGGTTCGGCCGCTGCACTGTGCAACAACCTCAGTGTGCTGCAGTTGCCCTCCCGCAACCTCACACATTTTGGGGTAGTCCATGGACCCAGCGCCCAGCTTGTCAGCGCTGCCCCTGAAGGTGTGCCCTTGGCCCAGCGCCAGCTCCACGCTAAGGAGGGAGCCGGAGTGAGCCCTCCGCTTATCACCCAGGTGAGTGGTGTTGCTGAACCCGGTCCTAAGCTCTGTCCTTCCTCTCCAAACCTCAAGGAATAGGCCTTCCCTAACCCTCTGATTTAACGCTCTTCTGAGCCCTCCTGTCCTCTGTTCTGACCACTTCTTCCGACTGGGCCACTTCCCTCTAGGTCCATTGGTGTGTCCTCCCCTTCCGAGTGTTGCTGGTACTCACCTCACATCGAGGAATACAGGTAAGAAGAGGCGCTTCCTACCCTCCCCCAGTAGAGTTTTCTCAACTCCTCCCCAAAGCCCCTAGACCCTTCCCTACTTGTCTCTAAATCTTACAAACTTTTCACATGTTTAGCTCATTCTTCCTCAGTTCTCATCTTCCTTTCTCCCATCTTTTCCAGTTCCCAAGTGCCATCTCCAATACCTGCCCCTTTACTAGCTGTATGACCTCCGACAATTTAGTTAGCTTATCAGAGCCTCAGTGTCCTCCTCTGTAAAATGGGAATAAAAACTGCCTCCCTTCCAGAGTTGTTTTGAGGATTAAATGGGCTAAGGCCTGACATGAATATGTGAAGTACACAGCTCAGCAAAGGTCAGCTGGATTGTGCCCCCATCCTTGCTTCTTGTCTTGCAGATGTACGAGTCAGATGGCTCTGTCATGGTCTATTGGCATGCACTGGACTCTGGAGATGCATCTCCAGGTACCTGCAGGACTTGAGTGCCGTCAGGGTAGGGAGTGTTGGGTGGGGCTGGAGGTGGTATTTCTAATTGTTTTCCCCTTTCATACTCAGTACAGGCTGTGTTTGCCCGAGGGATTGCTGCCAGTGGCCACTTCATCTGTGTGGGTGAGGGGGCCAAAGGCAGGGAATTGGGGGGTGCTGGAGTATAGGGGTGTGGGCTTTGGCCAGGAAGATGTTGAAGGTTTGAGGGAATTTTTGAGGGTTAGAGGGAAGGATGGGATCGAAGGAAGCCCTTAGAGACTCCAGAAAAGCATGGAGGGCTTCAGAGGGGCAGGGTAGGATAGAATAATGGTGGTCACTGGAGGAGCAGAGCTGTTGGGGCACCGTGTCGGGGGGTTGTTATGAAGGTTTATGGGATGGCAGGAGTGCTACGTGTGGTGGTTGGACACTGGGGAGGATCAGGAAGCCATCAGTGGGGCACTGGTTCCGCAGGAACATGGTCGGGCCGGATACTGGTGTTTGACATCCCAGCCAAGGGTCCCAACATTGTACTGAGTGAAGAGCTGGCTGGGCACCAGACACCAGTCACAGACATTGCCACTGAACCTGCCCAGGGACAGGTGAGTGGATTCCCCCTACCAATTCCAGGGAGCTTGGGAGCCTTCCCACTTTGGGAGGCAGGACACCCGGGTTTAAGTCTTGACTCTGTCACTAAGCAGCTGGATGGCTTTGGGCAAATTGCTGCACTTTCCTAGGCTTCAGCAACCTTAAGTCCAGTGATGAAGCCCGACTTTCCATTTACGTGGCATTTAGTAGTTCATGAACACTTTTCAATACTAGTGTGGATTGAGGAGTTGGGACAGATGTTTTCTAAGATGCTTTCCAAGTCTGACACGTGCAGCTTCCTTTTCTGGACTTGGGCAAGTCCTACCTATTCAGGCCCACGCCCAGTGCCACTCTCTCTGGGAAGCCATCCCCCTATTTCCGCTCCCACTGATCTCCCTTGGCAGAACCCTGAATCAGTACTACTCTCAAAGACAACGCTTGTCTCCCTAATTGGATTGCAAACCTCCTGAGAGCAGGGGATGTATCTTCTAATTCATATGCTCCACCGCACCTGACCCACAGCTGGGCCCATGGGCTATGTTGGCTGCCTGGAGTTGGGGGTTCTCAAGGGGTTTGGACTCTAGTCATGACTGTGACTGGCTCCCTGCAGGACCTCCAGAAGGTTGTAACACTGGGCTCAGTTTTACTATCCTTCCAGTGAAGACAGTTATATCCCTCTTCTAACACATGGTTTGTGGGGTCAGGGGGAGTGAGGCTCTAAGGAAAGCAAAGAAAGCTTTTTATGCATCCTGGGGGAACCCTCCATTCAGCCCAGGAGAGCTGCATGTCTTGCCCTTTCCCTAGAGAGACAAAGATGCAAATGCTGTGTCCCCTCCCCTCCTGCTCTGTATACAGGACCCAGCAGGGGGAAAGGGAAGGACTGATCCTGCTTTTCTCCTTAGGACTGTGTGGCTGACATGGTGACGGCAGATGACTCAGGCTTGCTGTGTGTCTGGCGGTCAGGGCCCAAATTCAAATTATTGACCCGAATTCCAGGATTTGGGTAGGTGAGGTGGAAGGAGACTGATGCCTTCCTGAGGGGTCCAAGGAAATTAAAGTGGGTTATCACCCTTGCAGGGTCCCATGCCCTTCCGTGCAGCTGTGGCATGGGACAGTAGCAGCAGGCTATGGGGATGGGCAGGTGCGTCTGTATGAGGCCGGCACAGGAACTCTGCATGTCCAGATCAGCGCCCACGCCCGGGCCATCTGTGCCCTGGACCTGGCTCCCGAGGTGGGCAAGGTCAGTCTCCTTCTTCATCCTTCCATACCCTGTTCCTGGTGCTGGGGATGTTGAGAGAAAGTCCACAGACTCGTCTGCTGCTCAGTGTAGCCCTCTCCCTGGGTATCTGGACCAGGCACCCCAGCCTATCCTCGTCCCCTGTCGGCATGTGCCAATGCCCACTCAGCCCACCACCTTTTCTATAGCTTCTCTCTGCAGCTGAAGACACCTTTGTACACATCTGGAAACTGAGCAGGAGCCCAGAGAGTGGCTACACTGAGGTGTGTGTGGTGGCAGGAGTGGAGAGGGGGGCCCAAGCCTGAGGCAGCAGGCCCTGAGCAGCCCTCTTCTCCCCCAGGTGGAACACTGTCATGGTGAGTGTGTGCCTGACACCCAGGTGTGTGGTGCCCGATTCTGTGACCCCTCGGGGAGCTCCTTTGCTGTGACTGGCTATGACCTCGCTGAGATCCTGAGATTCAGCAGCGTGTGAGAGAAGAGCAGTCCTCCTTTCTCCCTGTGGTGTTTATAAAGTACCCCTCCTCCCAGCCCTTGTCTGATTACTCAGTATCACAGTTATACTTCACAACTCCTGGTCAACTAAGCTCCAGGGATGAGGGGATGGGGCAGGTCCAGACCAAGCAGCAAGGCAACCTGTCCTCAAGAACCAGGGGAAGGCTGCCGTTAAATAACTTTAATGGTTGATGTGAGAGTCACAAGGGAGGTGCACTCCCTCCCAAGGCTCTTCAGTGCCATCCTCAAAGCTGGTTAGTGCAGGGAGGTAGGGCAGGGTTGGTTCCAGTTTTCTCCCAGGAAGGGTTTCGGGGGTACCAGCCAGTCCCAGGAACGAGCCCCTCAACACCTTGGCAACCACAGCTTAAGAGGGGCTTCTGCTCCTCCTCCCCAGCCTACCCCAAGTCCAGCAGAGGAAGGTGAGGCCAAGCTGGCCAACCTTCTACTGACAGCACCGCATCCAGAGCCCGACTGCACATGGGTCTTCTCTTCCTCTGGCCAGATCCTGTTGCCAGCACCTTTCTCTCTCACACTGGTGACTGGAGCCAAGTGCGGGACGGGCCTTTGCTGAAGAGGCCTCTGGACCGTGGGGATGGCTGCTGGGGGAGAGGGGCAACCGAGCGGGAAGCCCCAGGGGAGTGGTCTGGGGGGACAGCATCCAGGGAGAATGTTCGGGGTCGCCCCCAGGGCATGGGGTGGGTCCGAGCTGGGGCTGGGGCCACTGAGGCAGGTGAGCAGGGGGTAGGCAGGGCAGGCTGTTCTGTAAACATTGCTAGCCAGGGTGGGGGTGTCTCCAGCCTTGTGCCCTCCCGCTGGGCCAGGATGTCTGTCACCGCTGCGATGTCATCCAGCGGCTCAATAGCTGTGGCATCAGGAAGGGGTTGAGGGGAGGGGGCTAGTCAGAGCTTAGGCCCCAGGCCTACCCAACCCTGACCATCACCTGTCACTGTAATAGGAGGAAAGCAAAGCCCGGATCTCAGCTGAGACTGTGTTATCCTGCAGGAGAAGCCCCTCACCTGGGCCCCCTGGAGCCACTGGCTCTGATACAACTATGGGATATGAGGAGCAGGGGGGATGGAGACGAGGGGGTGGGCAGAAGGGGGTGAAAAAATCAAGGAAAGAGGAGGAAAATGAAAGCAGTGCCAGGCAAGTGGAGGGTCAGAGGAGGAGACAGGAATCCACATGCAGAAAGGGAAACAGAGAAGAAGAAATTAGGACAGAAGTCCATGAAATGAATCTGGCTCTTTGGGGGTTTGTTTGGAACTTTGGTGGAGGTGGCTCTAAGAAGAGCTGGAGAAGAGAAACAAATACAAGAAGACCGAGTGGGCCTTGGGTCCCCAGAGCTCTGCCTCAGTCTAGTGCTTTCTCTCTGTTGCCATTATCTAGGCTCCCTTGAAGCCCCCAACCCCACTGCCCATCAGGTTCCTTGAGTGCACTTTCACTCACCCATCTCATGGTACAAGGACCCCTGCTTGGCCAGTACTTGGGGTGGTTTCCGGGGAGCAGGGGTTTCAATTTTCATGATTTCATCACAGCACTGCTTCCATTGGCCTGGAAGGAGGGCAGTGACTGGGGTGGGAGGAGGAAGACTGAGAGGGCCAGGCCATCCTCTCCCCTGCCACGTTCCCTTCCACACTTTTTGGAAATAGAGGCCTTGGGTAAAAACATCAAACCTTAATCCCTCCCAAGATTCAAACCAGCCTCCTCCTCTTACTCATGTCAAAGAAAAGCTGCCACAGAGCCTCCATCCAGCTGTGCAGGGCTCCTCGACTCTCTGTCTGAAGGGTGTGTGTCACCTCGTCCTCCCCATACCGGTTACTGATGCTCAGGGTGAAGGGCCGGCCCGCAGCGTGGTCCAGCTCCCCTGCCCGGACTCGAGTCTCCTGCAGGAGAAGGAAGGGGTCTGCTGCCACCTTCACGTTGGTCACAGAAGTCAGCAGTGACATCAGGCAGGTTTGGTCATCCCTGCCTTAGAAGGAGGAACTTGTTGGGTCTCTCCTCAAGCCCTCTTATTTGCCTCCTATTGAGCAGAGCAGGAGGGAATGGCAGGAAAGGACTGGAGATGAGACAGATCGTCCTCGGTCAGGAACGTGGAGCAGATGGAGACGGAAGGAGGGATTGAGTGAGGCAGGGAAGGCACAGAGGCATGCAGGAATGCTGAGGCCTAATGTCCCTCAGTACTTTCATAAAAGTTGGCAGGAAAGCCACCAAAAGGGCTCGGAAACCAAGAGAAGTCATTGGACTTGGGTTTGGGAGAGAAATCCAGGAAAGGGTGAAGTAGGGGCAGATTGGAATCTGAGGGAAAAGGCAGAAAGAGGATGAAAATCCTAAACTGGCCATGGGACCCTCTGAGACTTGGCAGGGGCTGAAGCTGGTGAGTAGAAGAGTTTTCCAGTGATGCTGGTGAGGGAGAACATTCCTGGCCCTGAAGCCAGGTGTGGTGCTGTTAGGAGCAGCAGGCGAGTTTCCATCTCTCTGCACCCACCCTCCTGGGACCTGAAGGAGACACTCCTGGGCCCTGGCACCTGGTAGCTTCACCAAGGGACCCATCACCTTGTTGATGGCGATAGTAAACAACGGTTCTTCCCCAGCGTCTGCGTCTTCAGGTTGCCGGTAACAGAAGAGGTTTGTGCCTTTCAGGACTCCATGCACTCGTGCCCAGTCCTGCAGCTCCCCAGCTTGCTGTGTAAATGACTCAGGTTACCTGGGGGAATCACACCGCCAACACCCTTCTTCCCTTTCCCCCAGTGAGAATCTGCTCCTCTCTGCCCATGCTCTTGTCTGATCCAACTCTTTTCTTGCCCTAACCCTCCTTCCTCCACCCAGATCTTGATTTTTCAGTAGTCCTTTGGTGCCTAGGTGATCCAGCTTTCCTTCTCCAGGTTCCCTTCTATACGTCAGGGCGCCCTCCTCACCTGCACCCTGAGGGTACCACTTGCGGTAGGCTGAGTCATACAAAGAGGCTGAGCCACCAGGCGGCAACACACGCTACCATAAAGGGGAAGCCAGGCGGGGTTCTCCTCTGGGGGACAGGAAGTGCAGGGTAAGGATAGGGAATGAAAATGGACCATTCAACAGCCCCTCTTCTCACTGTCCAGCATCCCCCCCACCCCACAGCACATACTCACCATGGCTGGTGAGGGTGAGGTCGTGTGTGCGGAACCCATCTTGCACTGCTGCCAGGGTGAGCATGGTGTGAGCCAGGAGGTGATAACGAGGACCCCTGCAGGACAGACAGAGAAGTGGGCTTCAGCCCCATGATTGGCGTATTAAATAGCAGGAGATCTGAGGGCTAAGCAGATCTGCCCCGTCATTCAGGCGGCCCCACAGAAAACTAGCTTGCCTCCTCCACAGGGCTTAGAACATTTACTGAGCTCCTGCTGAGTGCTGGGTCCTGTGGTTTAATTATGTTATTCCACTGTATTCCCACAACAGCCTTGGAAGGTTGGTGGCATTGTTCTGTTAATAGATGAGACAGCTTGAGGCTTAGAGAAGTTAAGAAATTTGCCCCAAATTTATAGCTGGTAGGTGGTGGAGTTGGAATTTGAACTCATGTGTGTCTCCAAAGTCAGCATTCTGTTCACTGCCCTAGAGCTTTCAAACTGCTTCTCAGAGGCCCCATGTTTCTGTTGGGTGCCTCTAGGCATCAGCAGCCAACCCCTCAGGACCCAGGCTACTTTGCTCCAACCAGAGCACTCTGTTCTATCCATATAAGATGGATTTGCTGCTGCAAAAACTTGAAGACCCCAGAGCTTAGCTCTCCCTGCATTCTTACTGGTCTTCTCAGTTGACATGGGCCTGCTCCGGGGTGTAGGCCAGAGTGCCCCCCAGCTGTGTGGCTGCTGCTACTTCATGTAGGTCTGCACGCTGTGGCAGCAGCACAAAATAGTTTCTGCATGCTCAACACAGCTCTGAGGTCACCCGTGGCCAGGGCAGAGGCAACTGAGGGCAGTGGAGGAATACAGAGCCTTACCCCACAGCTGGGGTCGGAAGCAAAATGGGACTGCTCCCCGAACCCCCAGCACTCTCCAGCGATGCCCGGACACGCCTCCCTGAGGAGCGGCCTAGGGAGCTGCTGAGTTTGGTGGCAAGCCTCTTGGGGGCTCCAGCCAGGGCCCCCTCCTCTTCCACGCTGGCCCCATACAGCTCCAGTCGCAGTTCAAAGTCTGGCCCTGCCTCGGTGCTATAGGAGTATGGGAGGAAGAGAGGAGGATGCTCCTGGGGAAGTCCAGGGAGGCATGAGGGGGCGGGCAGGGGTGAAGGACAGATGTGGTGCAAGTACAGGACAACTCCCCAGGTGAGGCCCATCTCCCTTCCTCCCTCTCCTCTCCCCCTGCAGCTATGGCATCCAGGGATTGGAGCAGAGTGGAGAAAGGAGGGCGTCACAGGGACCAGGTGCTCACAAGAGCACGTTGCTCTGAAAGGAGATGTCTGTGAGGGTCCTGTCCACCAGGATCATCTCTGTGTCCTGAATGTGTTCCCCTAGCTGCAGCAGCAGGAACACAGCCCAGCGGTGCAGGTCTGGGGACAGAGGCCAAAACTGGTAAAGATGTGCCCACAAGAACACCCAACCTCAGGTCACTCCCTCCATTTGTCCCAGCATGTGTGCAACTCACCACCTTTGTTCTTGAAATATTCTGTGTCCTTCCACATGAGTGGAATCCGGAGGTCTGAGGGGCAGAGGGGCAAGAAGAGATGTTGAGACAGGGCAGCAGATCTTGTGGTTGGGCAAAGAGTGCCAGTGACTAGGGGAGTTGTGCTTCTTACCAGAGATGCAGACCCGGCCACGGCAGGGGGAGCGCTCAGCAGGCGGCCCGCTGTCAGAAGGCCTGTGGGCAAATCACAACATCGCCACCTGGCCTCTAGACACTTATGCCCACCCCCCACCTCCTGGTTCTGGTTCCCAAGGGTTCTTTGTTGCCTCCAGCCCAGGGCCCAACCCCAGGTCCCCCACCAGCCTGACCTAGCAGGACTGAGGGACTGTAAGAGCTGTCAGTTGAACCCAGGGAGTCACTGGGCTTGGGGACACTGGAGGAATATCAGCTCACATGCAGTATAAGCTCTAGGCTCCTCCCCCTCCAAGCATCCTCTCTGACCACCTCCCCAGACCCCTGCCAGGGATGAGTGGAGCTTGAGGGAACAGGTGCCCGCAGAGACTCCTTTTCAAGAGTTCTTCTCCATTAAACCCAACTTGGAGGAGTTTGCAGGCTTTCTTTTTAACAATGGGGGAGGCTGTTCTTCTCCACCATCTCATTCATCACTTCTTTGATATAGGAGGATACTGGGTGGGTTGGAAAATCAAGAACTCAAGTAAAGAATATCTGTGTTCCATTTGCCATAAACCTCTCTTCCCTCCCCCTCAGCTTTGATTTCTCCTTTACCATCTCCAGGTAGGCTGGGCCTTCCCAGTACCCCACTGCAGGGCCCCAGACACCTGGCCTTACTCCCTTCCCCACCCGTCAGCAGGACTCACCAAGCATGTGTCTCTCCTAAAGTGACAGTGAGTTTATCCATACAAATTCATAGCTCCACTAATTATCAACTTAGTAAGGCCTTAAGCTAAATGATGTGGCACTGATGACAGTGTGTTCAGCTGTCAGCAATTTGGGATGTACTTCAAATCACACTGCCTAGGTTTTATGGCCAGGCCAGAGCCTGTTGACGGCTGCCTTTCAGAAGATAGCAAGCTCACATTGGAAACTGCCCCCCACCTCCCAGCCTGCTTGCCCTTTAGCTTTATGGGGAAGCCAGAGCTGGTTATCTGCCTTCCCCCAGGGGCTTCACGGGTGGAGGGCTCCTGGCAACCTCTCCTGTGTCAGCCTTCATGGCCAAGCTGGGATGGGCACCCTGCCAGTGGGCAGCTGGAGCCTTCTCCCTACTCAGCAGTGGGGACAAACAGGCTTATTTTGCCAGAGCCAGTGTTCCAAATGACCAGGCTACCAAAAGTGGCCAATGCTCAGACCATCATTTGCCAGGTATTTTCTCCAAACACTTTAGTTGTACCAGAGCATCACCTCAACCAATTCACCGTGGATTTGTCAGATGAGCAACATCTAATGTCATGAAGCTGGTGTTTCACATCCAGAAGCTGACCCCTTTTAGAATACACAATCTAATTTAGGGGAGCAGATAGGCTTTCCCTTAAATGTTTTTTTATTATTTCCCTTCTCGAGCACTGCCTGTGATGGTGAACCTTAGGTACACTATTGTCAGTTTGTGGTAAATTGGCCATCTGGTGAACCCACTTTGAGAAAATTATCTTTCCAGAAGCCAGCCAGCCAGCCAGCCAGCTTCATCGGATCACAGGCAGGGCTTAGCAAATTAGCCCTTTTACATTATAACCCCTCAGACTGACAGCCTTTCACCAGATACACTGGCTTTCCTGAGTCTAGCCCTAGCTACTCCTTAGTGCACCTTGGGCAGCACACTGTGGTGATAAAACACCAAGGCATCTCCCAGGCCTCTGACAAGGCTTCAAGGAGAAGTCATCTTCAGGGTGATCCACACTCCGTACATACACACAGTACACGACTACCCCCCCTACGGCCTTGCCTCCCCCTTGCTCACCTCCGGCCTGTCTTGCCCAGCACCTGCGCCTCCTTACGCCGCTGCAGCTCACCCATGTAGCTGAGGATGCGACTGTTGCACACCAACAGGCTCTTGGTGGCCTCCAAAGCTTGTTCTCGCTGGGAGCAGGCCGCCAGCAGCTTGCAGGCCCCTTCCCTCATCCGGATCTCATGGTCTAGCTTTCTCTGCAACTCTGTGTCCTAGCCAGAGTTGGAGGAAAGGATGAGAAGGAAATGTCAGTTGGGGGCAGGCTGAAGCACCCTCCAGTCCCCAAGTGGGCTGTGGCCCAGGAGAAACAGATAAGAAACTTCTGTTTTAGGCAACTCAACCTCAGCTACCCAAGAATAACCAGAAAAGCTTTGTAAAAATACAGATGCACTCATGCATTTGATGGTAGGAGCATAAATTCCTTCAGCCTCTGTTGAGCACAATTTGGAAAAATCTATGAAAACTAGAAATTCACGTATCCTCTGATCAAGCTATTCAATATCTAGGAGTTTATCCTACAAATACAATTATACCTATTGGCAAAGCCATATTCATTGCAAAATTTAAAAAAAATTTTTAATGTTTTTATTTAGAGAGAGAGAGAGAGAGCATGAGCAGGACAAGGGCAGAGAGAAAGGGAGACACAGAATCCGAAGCAGACTCCAGGCTCTGAGCTGTCAGCTCAGAGTCCAATGCGGGGCTCGAACTCACAAACCATGAGATCATGACCTGAGCTGAAGTTGGGCGCTTAACTGACTGAGCCACCCAGACACCACTCATTATAACATTGTTTTAAAGCACCAAGTTTAAAAGTCCTTCACTCAGGCATTGGTTAAATAAATCACAACATTTCTATATCATGGAATATGGAAGGCTGCAGACATTAAAGAGTGAGGTAAATGTTTGTGCGTAGATATGAAAAAAATCTTCAAAATATATTAAGTGAGAAAAGAAAACAGTATTACACAATTCTACCATTAGTGTACTATATGAGTTTGTGGGCCTGGGTGCCAGGAATGGAAAACAGATTTATGCTACCTTTAAAAATATATACACCCTTCTTTACTACTGTACTTTTGGAAATTGTTACCTTCTTAAAAATTTTTAATCTTCTCATTTAAAAACAAACAAAAAACACATTACCATGCTCTGCCTCAGATGTGCAGAACAAGAATCTCTAAGAGTGGAGTGTGTGAGTTTTTTTGAAAATTCCTCGAGTGATTCTGAGGTGTAGCCAGGGCTGAGAACCACCAACTAAAGAAAATGGACAAGATGCTAAAGACCATCCTGGATTACCCCAAAGACTCTAGTGATGATTTCGGGGAGGGAGGCATCTAGTTAGTAAGGGATCGGTGGAGAAGGAACATACCATGTATAGAGTTCACCCATGCTGCACAGAACCCTGTATGCACTCCAAATTAGGGGACCTGCCTAAGGAGATCTGAGCTTGGGAGGTTAAGGACAGAGGCAAGGATTGGGGATGGGAAGGCAAGCAAGGCAGGGGGTCAGGAGTGAGGGGCTAAACAGGCTGTGCATAAGGATGGGGGTGGGTAGGCAATGAGATAGGCACCAGGATTCTCAGGAACATTCACTCAGAAAGAGCCTTGGAGGTCTTGGCAGAGAGCAGAGGGTGAGAGCACCAGTCTGACATGAGACAAACCTGGGTCTGTGACATTCCTGCCAGTCTTGATAAGCTGAGAAAAAACTTATTTAAAATACACTCGACAGTTTACTCAAACTCCCTAAGACTTGGTTTCTCCATCTGTAAAATGAGGATGGAAATAGTCCCCACATCCCAGACTTGTGAAAATTCAGTAAGCCAGGAATGCAAAGCACTTAGCACAATGCCCAGCACATAGTATACATAAATGGTGAGGATGCTTTTTTAAAGTCTGCTATTTTGACAGCAGTAGCATTCATCCAACAAACCTGGAGCATCCCTGTGCTGTCCAAGGCCCACATTTAAAATCCAGCTGGGAGGTGACAGATGCAGACATTAATGGCTGCACCATAAGTGCCATGTCATGGTATAAACACACTCACAGGACAGAGACCATGTCTGCTTCTGGTTGAAGTGATGGGGAAGTCTTCAGAAAGGAGGTAGAAAACTAACCCCATTACAGTATAAGATTAGTTTAAGAGGAAGCCAAGTGGAGACACCAGGCTGGAAGAGGGGGGTGAATGTGATCACCCAAAACCTGTCTTCTCCCTCACACCAATTATCACACTGGGCACTTTCTTCTGTCCCCGGTAGCTCCAGCCTCCACATCTCCAAGACCTGAACACCCTAAATTCCTGTTTTCAAAGCCTTGTCCAGCCTCCCTGAAAACATTCTTCCTCCACTATTTATTTCCTGGGCCACCAATGAGCTAGGTCTGACTCTCATGACCCCTCTCCCAGCATTGTTTCTCTTCCTGACACTTCAGAAATAGGCCAACCAGCTCACAATGCCCCCTCCACCAGGAAGCCCTCCCAGACTACACAGCTCCTGCCCCACCCCCACCCCTCAGCCCCTCTATGTCTGTCTGCACCAGGGTCCCACCTCTGCTAAGCTTTCTTGCTTGCCAACCCCCATCCCATTCTGCATCCAGCTTCTGTCACAAACACCACAAACGGATGAGAGAAGGGAGGGCACAGAGAGAGGCGTCCTCAAGCCCCCTCCTGCCTAGTCTCTTTGTCCGGGCCCCAGCACTCACGGATCCTTCCCTAGCCCTGTCCATTGCGCTTGTGGCACCAACGCAGGCAACGCGCTGGTTCCGGGGACTCGCAAGCACGCTCCCGCCCGTGGTGCTTGGGGCGATGGTGACATCAGCTCCCAACTGCCGCGAGAGCAGTCGAGGGGTTCCTGGGCGCAGGCGGTCCCTCCCAGCTCCCGGCAGGGTTAGGCTCCGGGCTCTAGCTGCGCAGCCAGGAGACCCAGTCGTGCGCAAGGCTGCCTCCCAGAGCTCCCACGTCGCATTGGAAAGGGCTTTTTGGCCTTGGTGCCGCTAGAGCTGCAGGAGGCCAGAGGCCCCTCCTGCTTTGCGGTTGCCCTCCAAGGTGACCCCTTGCCCAAAAGCATGGGGGAAGAAGATAGTGTGTAAATTGGAATAACTGGGGCCATAGAAAAGTTTCTGGGCTCAGCCTAAATGAATGAGCCTGCTATCATCCCCCCCTACTCTGGCCCCAAACCCACTCTCCCACAGCTCCAGGGAGGAGAGGACTCTAGAAATCCTGCTTCCTCCCTTTGGGCAGAGCATCTCAGGAATCCTGGCACTGTTTCTAGATCCCTGTGTTTAGCCCCCATCTCCCCACCCCAAGGATAGCTTCTTGTCTCCCCCTCCCCACCCACACACCCCTTTCTCCCCAAGCAGGCATTTTCTCCAGACTCTCCTGGGAAAGAGCCCAGAATTGGTTGTCAGCCGGACCTGGGTCAAGGCCCAAGGGGCTGAAGGAGGATGAGTCATGGGCAGAAGCCCAGCACACATTAAGCTCTCCATGGACATCTTCCTGTCCCTCCCTCCCATTCTCTTCTGTCCCTGACTTACTGCTCTGCTTCTCATCACCTCTGTTCCCTTCAGAATCTCCACTGGGGCTAAATCCAAATCCTGGCTTGGGAATTTGACTAGCTGTGAGAACTTAGCCTCTGGAAACTATAAACTGGGGAGTGTTCTATCTCCTTCATAGTATTGTTTGAGAATTAAGTGGGAAAGTCTAATTGTTTCCTTGGCCCAGCACGTATTTAAAAACAGCCTTTCTCTCACTCCCACCTCCCCTTTACTTGCAGCTTAAGTTGCTTCCTCCAGAAAGTCTTCTTGGATTTATTCTTCCATGAGTACCTGTCTTAGCAATCTCTGAAATATCAGTGGATCTCTCTCTTGAGTTGGGGGTGGGGGCTGGGGGGAGGAGACTGCTGAGTTTGGTGGAGAAAGAACACAGCACCCTCAGCCTGTAGCTGAAGGAGAGATGACCAAAGTGAAATCTAAGCCCCCTCCTCTGCCCCAGAACTTGAACAGACTTACCATGAAGAAAAATTACATGGGGGAAGGGAGCACAAGACAGTGGAGAGGGTGCAGAATTTAAACATTTAAATACCTAGACCAGCTCTGTTCAACAGTATCTCCTGTAATGATGGACATGTTTAGCAGCCATCTTGAAATGTGGCTAGAGCAACCAAGGAAATAAATTGTTTATTTCATTTTAATTAACTAAATTATACATTTAAATAGCCACATGTAACTAGTAACATGGACAGTGCAAAGGACTAGGTTTTATCCCATGTGCCAACACAGGACAATAGGTGGTATCAGAGTCCCAATGGGCTCACTGAGCATCTTTTTTTTTTTTAATGTTTATTTATTTTTGAGAGAGAGAGAGAGAGAGAGAGAGAGAGAGAGAGAATGTGAGTGGAGGAGGGGCAGAGAGAGAGGGAGACACAGAATCTGAAGCAGGCTCCAGGCTCTGAGCTGTCAGCACAGAGCCTGATGCAGGGCTCAAACTCATGACCTGTGAGATCATGACCTGAGCCGAAGTCAGCCACCCAACTGACTGAGCCACCCAGCCACCCCGAGCATCTTTCTGCATATTAGAAATAGGTGACCCTCTCCAGGCAAACAAGTTAGATAAAGGTGTCCCCTCTAAAGGTTTGTAGCCCCAAAGCAGGCCAGGACTCCTGCCTCTGCCTGGCACCCTTGTGAAGGAAACAACCTGCACAATTTGTGCCAAGGATGTGCTCTCTTTACAATCCCACCTCCGACCTTCCCCCACAGCAATCTCCTGCCTTGTCCAGGAGGTCACCTCTGTGGTTTCCTTCTCCTTCCCCATCTCAGTAAATGGCCACACCACTCAGCTGCTTAGCCACACACCTGGAACGCTCTTTGCTGTGAGGCAAATCCATCAGTGTCCAGTCCTTATGTCCAATCCATCAACCAGCCCTGTCAGATCTACCACTATCATTTGAAATCCAGCCCCTACTCTGTCTCCACCAGCAGCACTTTCTTCCACACCACCACGTTCACTCCCCTAAGGCTGTAACAACTTGCTGTCCAGTGGTCTTCTGCTGCCACTCTTGCCAACTCTTTCTCTCACCCCCAACCCCTGCCTAGCCTATTGTCCACAGAAGTCATTATTTTAAAACATTAGACAAGTACTGTTCCTGGTTAAAAACCTTGCATGGGTAGGGGTGCCTGGGTGGCCCAGTCAGTTAAGCGCTGACTCTGGCTCAGGTCATGATCTTGTGATTCAGGAGTTCAAGCCCCGCATCAGGCTCTGCGCTGACAGCTCAGAGCCTGGAGCCCGCTGCGGATTCTGTGTCTCCCTCTCTCTCTGAGCCTCCCCCACTTATGCTCTGTCTCTCTCTCTCTCTCTCTTAAAATAAATAAACATTAAAAATTAAACAAACCAACAAAACCTTGCATGGGCCAACAGCATACCTAGAGTAAAATCTACATGCCTTGTTAGGGCCTTCAAGGCCCTGCATAATCTGGACCCTGTCCATGACCTCAGCCCCAGGTATAGCCACACTGGAACTGGAACACATCCTCATCTGAGAGCTTTGCCCCTGCTATGCCCTGTCAGGAAAGCCCTTTGTCCAGTCTTTACATACCTTCATATCCTTCAGGTCTCAGTTCATGATCTCATTGCAAAGACTTTCTCTGACCTCCACACTGAATGCTGCCTTCCCTACCTGATGTGTATTACATCCCATTTTCACTATCACTTCACTGTGTGAGATGATTTATGTGTTTGCATGTTTATATGTTCCCCCAGGTGAATGGGCCTTTCCTGTCTGGTTCACTGAGGTATCCCATGGTCTAGAAAGGAGCCTGACATATAGAGGTATTCAATAAAGGTGTTTAAGAATAAATGAACAAACAGCTCCCTGCCATCTCCAGGGCCAACAGAATTCTTACATCCGGATTCAGAGCCCCCTTCCCCTTCTCTAGCAGGGCCACAGCCTTCCTGCAAACTTCTCTTACATCAAATCCTCTCTTCTTTCCACACTTAAATGACCCCCTCCAAAACACACATCCACACCCACTCACAGAGCTTTCAGAAACAGGTGTAAAGACCCTTCTGCCAACATAATGCTCTGCTCAACAGAACTGAGCGTAGGTCCACACACAGCATCTAATACAAGGCATACAGAACCAACTGGCCCTCTCCCCACTTTGAGCAGGTCCCACCCTCCCTCCTCAGCCCCAGCAGGGATGCGCGGGGGCAAACTGAGGCTGGGGTGCATGCACAGGAGGTGTACTCCGGGGGTGGGGGCGTTACCTCCAGGCTGAGCGCCATCTGTCGAATGTAGAGCATATTCAGGTCCTCCAGGATGTGCATTCTGTCCTGCATCTTTGTGCCCCCACTTCCCCTTCCCTTGTGGACCCCTCCAGAGGGGGGGTGCTGGACAGGCACCACGCTGCTCCACAATTCCTCCTCCCGCTGCTTCCCTGGTCTTGAAAGAAGTGGGCAGAGGGCAGAAGCTGCCCTCGTCCCTCTGCACTCCTGTTACACCCCTCTGGCAGCTGTGACAAACTTCCCTTGCCTACCACTGTTCCAGAGTCCTGGTGGGAGCCAGGCATGGGAAGAAAGGAAAGCGAGGTGAGAATGAGGAAGGTCCCAGGAAGGGAGGCCAGCTGCAGAAGGGGCTCTGGGCACAGAGTGTCCAGTCTTGCTTTGGTGGCAGCTGTTCTCCCAGCTGTGGAAGAAAAAGGCCCTTTCATTCCGACTCTGGCCCCTCCCCAGCCCCCGCCCACATCCCTGGCCTGGTGGACAGAGAGTCTGTGTGCCGGTAGGGCGTGAGGGGCAGGCACAGCTGGAAGGGGGCAGGGAGGGGACGCTCACGCAGGTTTTACAGAGTTGTGGGTTTTGGCAGGAGGTCAGAGCTTTCTGAGAGGGGTTCTCACTCTCAGAAAGAAGAGGGATGGAGGTGAGGACTTGACTGGTGAGCCCAGGGAGCGGGACAAAGGGGTACACTGGGCCCAACCCCCAGGGCCACCTCTTCCAACTTGGGGCCCTTATCCAGCCCGCCCCACCCTGGGCTCACAATTACCTCGCTTTTCCAGAAGAAGGGAGGAGAGGGCGGGAGAAAGGCAGGGGTGTGCCTGTCTGCTGCTGCCCCCGCTCCCCTCTGCGGGCCCCTTCCCTTCCAGACAGGAAACCAGCCCCGATTCCCAGCCAGCTGCAGCTTTGCCCCCCCGCCCCACCACCTCCAACCCGGCCCACGGAGTCACACTCCCCTCAGCGGCCGGCGGGCCCTGCGACTCCGCCCCGGCTCCTCTGGCTCCTCTGCTCTGGCCCCTTAGGCCCAGCTTATCCCAGGGGCGGCCCCAGCCCACAGGCCCCTCCTCTTGGTCCCCAGGCCTCGCCTCTCCCTCCCCCACGCTGGTCACACGCTGGGTTGCTCGTGAGGAACCCGACAAAGCCCCTCTCCCCCAGGTCCACTGGCTTCTGAGTCAGAGAAGGCCCGGGATACCAGGACGTGGATGTGAAAGGGCCTTTGTTCTGGGCAGGCTGGGGGGAAAGGGCAGAAGCCAGGCCTGGAATCTCGGCCCGGAGGGAGAGGGGGGCGGGAGGAAGGCCCCCTCACTTAACCCTTTACAGGTCCTGCAGGGAAGGAGAGGTGACCTTGGGGACAGCCTCTTTGCTGTCGCTACTGCCCTCGGTCCTAACTCAGGCCCACAACGTTCAGCCGCTCCCAAGCCTCTATGGGGAGTTACAGGTAGGGCTCAGACTAGGAAGGTAATGGGGTAGAGCCGTGGGCCGGGGAGGAAATTGTGAGTAGACACTGGGCTGCAAAGTTTTGGTGTGGTAAACGCCCAAATCATTAAAAGGGACTCCCCCGCCCCACCACACACACTCCCAGCCCTTCAGGGGCACAGAGGAGCAGTTGGGGAGGGCTTCAGCGACTAAGTGGTCAGACCTGGCCTAGAAGTCGAGTTGGTGATGAAGGTTGTCCCAGATGGTTGAGACAGGTTGTGAGATAGGGCTGGCGGCCGAGGAAGAAGAGAGAGCCCAAACGAATCCGAGCTGTTTGGGGCCCGCCTACCTGCTCACCGCCCTTCGCCGCGGGATGCGCAGGATAGGCCCGGTCCAGGCACACTTTGGGAATCGAGCCTGCGGACCCTTAAACTCAAGCCAACCCGGAGTTTTTCCAGGCAGAGACAAGTCATCCCAACTGGCCAGGGAGTGTCGGGGGTGGCACGGGTTCGATTAACTTTCAGACGGTGCGCGCCTCACTTCTGAAGTCAACAACAACCGGTTAGAACCCAGACCGCGGCGTCTCCGCCCCTCGGCGTGAGCGCGGCCGGGGGCGGGGGGCCGAGGGCAGCCGGGGCTGCCCGAGCCGGGGGAAGGGGGAGGCCGGGACGCGGGTCTCACCTCGGGCGGGTCGCTGAAGAGGCTGAGTCGGAAGCGGCCGCGTTTGAACTCCATCTCCAGGGCGGAGCCCCTGGCCACGGTGACCCGGCTCCGGTGGTTTCGGGAGAACATGCTGGCGACCCCGCGCCTTTACCTGCTCTGTGAGTTCCCGGAGCCGCCAGCTGTGTCCGATCTCGTCCGCTTCTGTTCCTCGACGTCCGCCCGCCAGTCCGGCTGGGAATCTCCCGCAGCCGGGTTCCCAAACTCCGCCCCCGGAGACGACACCTGGGCTGGGCAGGGCGCGGCACCCACCCTCCTTCTCCACCCCCGCCAAAGGCCCGGCCGGCCGAGCCAGTCCCGAGGCACCAAGCAGTCCTGGCCCGACAACCCCACAGCCAGGCACCCTACACTGCTCAAACACTGCGGGGGCGCGTCATCCGGTCGCGCCCAGGTCTCAGGCGCCTCACCTGGGAAAGGGGCGGACCCAGGGAAGCCCCGCCCCGCCCGCCTCCCCCACCTGGCAAGCCCCACTCCCTGCGCGCGGAAAATCCCGTGGCCACCTGGGGTCACTGCGTGGCATACTGCGGTTCTAGCCGGGCCCCGGGACCGTCCCCAATTCCACACCAAGCAGCTTCTGAAGTGATCGTTTCAACTTCCTACTGTCCCAATGTCTCTTCGTCCCCCTCCCGCTTTAGGTCCTCCATTCGCTACCTGCCCATCCACCCAATCCGGGGGCCATGCTTAAGCATGCTTTGGAATCCTGTTCTGTCAATTACTAACTGTGGAGCCTTGACTCAGTCTTGAACTGAGCTTCAGTTTTCTCATCTGTTCAATGGGGGTATAGTAATTATCTCCATTCCTCCGGTTGCTATGAGGATTCCATATGAGAATGGGTGTAAGATGCCCAGCATAGTGTCTGACATAAACCAATTGCCCCAAAAGTGGAGCTATGAAGACAAAGGAGCAGGTGCAGCACTCTTGTGTCCCTGGATGGGGCACAGGTGACCTCAGCGCTCTGGACCCAGATCATAAGTGCCTTACGAGGGTGAGTTGATCATTGACCTCAATGTTGACTATTTTTCAGCTGCTTTGCTGGATGGGCAAGACAGGATTAACACTCTCAGTCTGTGCAGAAGAGGGGGCCCTCCTCACCCCACAGAGCCTAGTGAGAGAGAAAGAAATGGCAGAGTATTAGCTTGCTGACCACACTGATTAGTCTTTTGGGGATTCTAGAACTTACTGGAGAGAACTTGATAGATTAATAAAATTAAATAAATAAGTGAATAAATCTTGAGAGTAAATCTCCTTCATAGCAGATGGGCTGGAGTCGGAGAAATAGTAGCCTTTAACTTTAGAGAGGACAGAATTGCTGTGCTATGGCAAATTACTCAAATGTTCTTCTAGAAAACCTGACTTAAGATTACTTCAGCAAAAGGGGAAATTTATTGTCTTAAGGAACTAAAATATCCAGAGGCCAGGCTTTAGATGTGGCTTGACCCGGCATCCAGTGTCCCAAGGATCCTGCCTCTTCCCATCATCTACCTCTACTTTGCTCCACATTGGCTTCACCCTCCACAGCATGAGATTGTTTCCAAAAATTCTGGGTCTATAACTTTTCAGGCTTAAATTCAGGGAAAAAGACAGCATCTATTTCCTGAACATCCTACCCGTGTCTTGGATTCACTATGGGCCATCTGGGATCATTTGTCCAACCTCTGTAGCCAGAGGGGTCGACCGACCTGAACCAATCACTGTGGCTAAGGGGGGATTCTACACGCCAGTCAACCAGGCCTGGGTCACTTGCCCACTCCCAGAGACCAATTGGAACCTATTGACCGAGGAAAGGAGGGAAGGGAGAGGTGGTTTCCCAAAGACTGTTTCAGTACTACCACCAGAAGGTGAGGGAATGGATGCTGGAGAGGAAAACAGCAAACAGCCTTGATATACAGTTACATGGAGAAGGGAATTCTTCTGGTCAGTAGGAAAGTCCGATCAAAAGATTTTATAAAATCCATGGCTTCTGAGATAAACCTCAAAGGGTGGGTGAAGAGAGGGAAGGGGAAAGGCTTTGGGTTTTTTGTTTTGTTTTCTTAGTGTTGTTATTTCATTTTTGTTTTTTTAGTAAAATCTACCCCCAATGTGGGGCTGAAACTCACGACCTCATGATTAAGAGTCACCATCATATGCTCTACTGACTGAACCAGCCAGGCACCCCAGAATTGTTTATTTCTTCAAATATCTATTGTCATTCTTTTTTTTTTTTAATTTTTAAATGTTTATTTATTTTTGAGAAACAGGGGAAGAGTGCCGGCAGGGGAGGCACAGAGAGAGAGGGAGACAGAGGATCGGAAGCAGGCTCTGCGCTGACAGCAGTGAGCCCAATGTGGGGCTTGAACTCATGAACAATGAGATCATAACCTGAGCTGAAGTCAGATGCTTAATAGACTGAGCCACCCAGGTGCCCCTCTATTGTCATTCTCCTTAACTGTAAATTCCCCAGGGAGGAACAATCTGTCTTGTCAACTGCTTTATGCCCTGTGCCTGGCACAAAGGAAGTACTCAATCAACCATCATTGAAGTAAATGAATACAGGAAATGCCTCAAGTCAACATGCAGATTTGAGAGTACCTGACTGGGATGAGCCATGCTGTTGGACTAAAAGGGTTCATTTCAAACACTGGTTTTTGGTGTTTTTTTTTTTTTAGCAACAGAATGAAATCTTACCTGGAATATGTGAAATAGAAGCAAGCAGCTGCTGTGATGGAAGCAGGGCTGGAGCCTCAAGCACTGTCCTCTCCACAGGCCCTCAGCTGCCCTGTACCCCACCCCAGGGAGCTTGTGCTCTCCCTCTCTGGAAGGGTTTGAAAACCCCTGCAAGAGGTGGAGGAATGGAAGACGTCTGGAAAGGAAGTGGAGCTCACATCCTGCCTGAGAATCTGAATTCCATGGGACTGAAGATTTTATAAAAGGAGTGGGATAGCTAGAGTTGTATTTTAGAGATCATAATCCGGCAGCCTCTTTCATAAATCAGTTGGAGGAGGTTGTGACGAGTCAGGGAAGCCAGTTGACACTGTGCGTGAATAGGAGTGGAGAAACAAGGGCCAACAGTTTTGTGGATTGATTTATTTTTTAAATTAAATTCTTATTTGAAAACACACATACAGTTAGAAAAAAAAAACTAATGTACTCCTAATTTGACATTTAAAAATAATACAAAATATGGGGTGCCTGGATGTCCCAGTTGGTTAAGGGTCTGACTCTTGATCTCAGCTCAGGTCTTGATCTCATAGCCGTGAGTTGAAGCCCTGAATTGGGCTCCCCACTGGGTGTGAGGCCTACTTAAAAATAAAATAAAATAAAGTAAAATAGAATAGAATACAATAGAATAAAATATAAAATAAAAATAATATAAAGTAAAAAATAAATGAATAAAAGCATCTCAGCATCAGAGAAAAACATTGAGACATTTAGTGCCATGGCGTACTGAGGCCTCACACTAGCTCATAAGAGACAACTGCTAAATTGCCTAGAATTGTGCATTTCAGGTGTTAAACACAGCTTTGATTAAAAATTAAATCTAAAACCTCACAAATAAATTCTATTAAAGCAAAGGTGACAAATACTCAAAATTCATCACTTCCTCATTTCACTATTTTTCTATTATCTGTTGAGGTTATTTGTATCAATAATACACACACACACACACACACACACACACACACACACACACACACAGTGGAAATGCTATGTCTCTTCCTATATTCCTGTGTTCCATCATGTCACATTTGAAATTGGGCATGGTGAGAGTAGTTACACAACAGAAACAGGTGAACACCATAAATCAGGGCTGGTTTTTTTTCTTTTCTCTCGGGGAGCTTTTGTTAAAAATTTACCAGTGTACTACTGGTTGGGTGCATAATCTTTCCAACTTTTTACTTTACTTATGTCTGTGTCTCTGTCTCTCCAACTATGAAGTAGATATCTGGAGAAGGGGTTGTCAGTCACCTGGTGTTCAAATCATCCTCCTATTTCTGCATGGTCCCCTACTGTGGACAATATTGGTAGGCTGAGGCTCTACCTTCATTATGGCATCTGGAGAAGGTTATTCATCCTCTCTCACACTTCTTCACAGCTCAGGGATAAGCGCTTGGCCTAAGCCAACCAACTGGAATGCTCCCAACTGGACTTTGAATCTTGAACAAGTGAAAACAAGACCCAGGGAGAGTTCATGATATAATCATTGCACCTGCAGCCCATGGGGAGCAGGTGGCTGTGCCAACAGGGAAATCCTCATCAGCAGGTTCCGGTGGTGTCATTGGTGTAGCTCAGTGCCACCTCAGCCACATGTTCCTACTTCCTGGCCTCTCTTGGTTCCCACCCTTTTCAAAGGAAAGGACAAGATGAGCCCAAAACATTTTGTAGTGTTAGGAAGTAAAAAAGTGCTCAAAGAACAATGGAGACATGTCAAAAGGACCCTGAAATCATCTTAAAGAAATGCCCACTGACCAAACCTGGGACATGTTTCAGTATCAAAATGAATAATGAGGGGCGCCTGGGTGGCTCAGTCGGTTAAGTGGCCGACTTCGGCTCAGGTCATGATCTCGCGGTCTGTGAGTTCAAGCCCCGCATCGGGCTCTGTGCTGATAGCTCAGAGCCTGGAGCCTGTTTCAAATTCTGTGTCTCCCTCTCTCTCTGACAATCCCCCGTTCATGCTGTCTCTCCCTGTCTCAAAATAAATAAACGTTAAAAAAAATTGTTTAAAAAAAAAAAAAACAAAAGAGGGGCGCCTGGGTGGCTCAGTCGGTTAAGCGTCCGACTTCGGCTCAGGTCACGATCTTGCGGTCTGCGAGTTCGAGCCCCGCGTCGGGCTCTGGGCTGATGGCTCAGAGCCTGGAGCTTGCTTCCAATTCTGTGTCTCCCTCTCTCTCTGCCCCTCCCCCGTTCATGCTGTGTCTCTCTCTGTCTCAAAAATAAAAATAAACGTTAAAAAAAATGTAAAAAAAAAAAAGAAAAAAAAGAAAAAAGAAAATCTTGATACTCTTAAAAAAAAATGAATAATGATACTAATGGATTACAACCCACTGACTGAAACAGAAAATGATATAAATAATTCATATGTAAAGGAATGTAAGAAAAGAAAGCACCCCTTCACAGTAGCATGCCCACTAATAATACATGTAGATGCAATAATGGAAGTAGAAAGATTACGTTGGCAATTATTACAGTATTGTTGATTCATAGAGTATTTGTCAATGGATACTAAGCCTGGTAGATGGAGGTTTGATGGGGAACAGGATTATCAGAGTAGTTTCAAAGTATATCCCCAGAAAATAACTCATTAATTACAAAAGTGAACAATGGAGACTTTACAGTGGAGAACACTGACAGACACCACTGTGACCAGGTGATCAAGGTTAGCGTCATCAATAGTGAGACAGGCTGATACCATGTGCCTCCTGACGTGATACACTGAGAAGAACACAGCACAGTCTTCTTTGTGTAGTATTCCGGCCAACAATTATGAATCGAGACATGAGGAAACACCAGACGCATCCAGGTTGAGGGGCATCCTAAGGAACCAAAGGCCTGTTCCCCCTTTTTTAAAGATTTCATTTTGGGGGTGTCTGAGTGACTCAGTTGGTTAAGCATCTGACTCTTGGTTTTGGCTCAGGTCATGATCTCATGGTTTGTGGGTTCAACCCCTGCGTTAGTCTCCATACTGACAATGCCGGAGCCTTCTTGGGATTCTCTCTTTCCCTCCCTTACCTCTCTCTCTGCCCTTCCCCCACTTGCACATGCGTGCTCTCTCTTTCTCAAAAATAAATACACTTGTGGCACCTGGTGGCTCAGTTGGTTAAGCAACTAACTCTTTTTTTTTTTTTTAATTTTTTTTTTCAACGTTTTTTATTTATTTTTGGGACAGAGAGAGACAGAGCATGAACGGGGGAGGGGCAGAGAGAGAGGGAGACACAGAATCGGAAACAGGCTCCAGGCTCCGAGCCATCAGCCCAAAGCCCGACGCGGGGCTCGAACTCACGGACCGCGAGATCGTGACCTGGCTGAAGTCGGACGCTTAACCGACTGCGCCACCCAGGCGCCCCAAGCAACTAACTCTTGATTTTAGCTCAGGTCATGATCTTGTGGTTCATGAGTTTGAGCCCCACGGTGGTCTCCATGCTAACGGCACGGAGCATGCTTGGGATTTTCTCTCTCTGCCCCTCTCCTACTCTCTCTTTCTTAAAGTAAATAAATAAATAAGCATTTTTAAAAATTTTGTTTTTAAGTAATCTCTACACTCAATGTGGGGCTCAAATTTACAACCCTGAGGTCAAGAGTTGCATGCTCTACCAAATGAGCCTGAGCCAGTCAAGAGCCCCCAAAGGTCTGTACTCTTTATCTATTTTTTATTTATTTAATGCTTATTTATTTTTGAGAGAGACAGAGTGCAAGCTGGGGAGGGGCAGAGAGAGGGAGACACAGAATCTGAAACAGGCTCCAGACTCTGAGCTGTCAGCACAGAGCCTCACGTGGGGCTTGAACCCACGAACCATGAGATCATGACCTGAGCTGAAGTCGGAAGCTTACCTGACTGAGCCACCCAAGTGTCCCAGGTCTGTACTCTTTAAAATTGTCAAGGTCATGAAATATATGGAAAGAGTGCAGAAATGTTCCAGATTAAAGTAAATCAAAGAGATACAATAAGAAAATGTAATGCATGATTCCGGATTTGGATTCTGGGCTAGAAAGGAAAAGAAGACATTGGGCAGCTGGTCAAACTTAAATGCCCTCTGTGGATTGAATGGTTACGTTCTATCAATGTTAATTTCCTGATTGGGAGGGTTGCATAAAGGTTATAGAACAGAGTACTTGTTTGGTGATATATTTAAGGGGGAAATGGCATCATGTCTGCAACTTTGTCTGAGATCAGAAAAGAAGTAATGATAATGAGGGGGAGGGGTAATGACAAATGTTAACAATTGCAGGATCTGATTTTAGGAAGTAAGAGAGTCCTTTGTACTCTTCCTGCAACTTTTCTGTATGTTTGCGATTATTACAAAATAAATTATATTTTTAAAATAAGGCCAAGAACTCTTTCAGAAGAACAAAGTTCTTCCTTTTAGCCTACAAACATGCTTAAATCTCTTCTGAACAAAGCAAAACCAAACCAAAACAAAATAACGAAGCTAGCAGCTACTTGCTGTTGCCACTTGCTCCCTGCTGGGCATCAGGATGCTGAGGAAACACCACTGAGCCTGGTGTCAGGAAGCCTCTGTTGGAGGCTGGCTCAACACTCCCTAACTATGTGACTTTGACTAAATCATTTAACCTGAGCCTCAGTTTCTTCATGAGGTAACAATAGTAGCTCTTACAGAGCTGCCATGGAGATCAAGGGAGAGAAGGGATATGAAAGCAGGTTATAAACTATACTGTGTTTGACAAATACTAACTGTAGGTGGTCCCTCACTTTAACCCCTGGTGATACAGGACTATTGCCTTCACACCTGCTAGAATGCATCTCCTTCTAGGAGCTCAGCCTGCCCTCTGCAGGACTACACATAACTGATCACAGCCTTTGTCTGTTGAAGTATGACTTTCTTGCCCTCTTTTGACCTCTTCTTCTCAACTCTGCCTGGCCACTCTGCCTGCCTATCCAGGACAGGTGATCACTCAAATCTGTTCCTGGTCTTTTCCTCTTCATCTGCTTGTTCATTCTGGAATGTCTCATCTATTCCCATGCTTTTGGGGGCACCTCTGTTTCTATGCTGATGACACCCATACTCACACCTTTTGCACTGGCTTCTCCTGTCAGTATTCCATCTCTATCTGGGCATTCACTCAGGCATTTCAAATTCACCTTGGGCAACACTAACTGATTCTCATACTTTCTTCTCTTCCTATGTTCACTTTCTTATTTAAAACACTACGCTCCCTCTAAATACTTGGGCCAGAAATGCAGAAGTCAAGTATTGTTGTTGTCATTTGCTTATTGAACATCTACTATTTTCCAGGTACAAAGTACTTTGCATTCTTGATTCACTTTTTTTCCTTGAAAGAGCCCTCTAAAGTAAATCCTACTTCATTCCATCTTACAAAGCTGAAATCTAGGGTTCAGAAAGCTTAAATAACTTTTTAGTTCAAGATTATACAGTTAATAAATAGTGGAACTATTTTTTTTATAATAGGATAGTCTGACTCCAAAGTCCATTCTGTTAATCTTAATCATTATACATTGACTTCTTCCTGAATTCTCATATATAATTTCATTGATTCCTTTTAATTTTGTCACTGAAATGTCTCTTGAATCAGTTCTTTCTTTGTTCCCTGATGCTATCTAGTTCAGACACACATCTTGTACATACTTAAACATTTGTATATAGGTGGTACATTTTTCTATTTATAAATATGATATGTACTGGCTGTAAGAAAATTCATCACAGATCTAGGTAGTAGAAGTTCCCCAACCCCAACTTCTAAAGATAACCACAATTAAGGTGTAGTATGCATTCCTCATTTTTTTTCTATGTATATAAAAGCATATTACAGTTTTTAAATGCAATCACATCATATTGAAACTCACCTTTCTTATTTCATATATCAGCACATACAGATCTACTTTGTTGTTCTTTTTAAAAACTATTTTTTATTTAAAAAAATTAATGTTTACTTATTTTTGAGAGGGGGGAGGAAGGGGCAGAGAGAGGGAGACAGAGGATCTGAAGCAGACTCTGCACTGATAGCAGAGAGCCTGATATGAGGCTCAAACTCATGAACCATACAATCATGACCTTAGTTAGCTGAAGTCTGTCGCTTAACCGACTGAGCCAGCCAGGCACCCCATGTTCTTCTTTTTTTATTAGGTAAAATAGACACATATTTTATACAAAGTTAAAAAGGCACAAAAGTGTATATTTTGAAAAATAAGTCTCCCTTCACCCTTGTTCCTCTTAGTCACCTATCAGAATTGATGTCACTAGTTTCTTGGGAGCATTCGGAGGCCTCATTCCTTTGAATAGCAGCATAGCTGTCCATTGTATGGATGTGCCAAGTCCATACACCAAATTACTTTGGTGTTTCGTTAGAGGGACACTTAGATCGTCTCCAGTGCTATTACCCATTAGGATCTAAATTCCATGTCAATGTTATCAGTTACTTATCACTCTTAACTTTTGTTGGCAATAAAGTGTTCCAGATTGTATAGGTGCACCATAATTCATTCATCATTTCTCTACTGATGAGAATGTAGGCTTAAATACAGTTTGCTCTGTTCCTAGGGTACCTGTCCTATTAAATACTTCTGCCATTTACCGGCAGTATAGTTTCTTACGTATTCCTCCAGTGCGCTGTGAGCTCCTCAAAAGCAGGGGAAATTGTTCATGTTCATCTTTTTATCCTCATAGCCTAAGCCCCGAATTTGGTCCAGCGTACGCGCTTTCCACGTTTAGGTACAATAATAATTGCATCGCCCGCCCTGAGTTCTGGAACCGAGTGTGAGGAGGCGAAGCGAAGGCAAAGCCGTGCCCTTTTAAGCTGTCCCAGCCTCAGAGGTCCGGAACTTTCGTTAGACGTTTCATTGTTTCTCAGGGAGGATTTTAGCCTCCGAGCGTGCCCCGCACAAGCATGGTTGTTACGCACCGGAAGTAGCTTGTTATTTTGCGGGAGTCAGTTCTTCCGCGGGGCGGAAAAGGCAATTAAGCATGTGTTCCTATCTTTTCCAGTCCCCTTTCCTTGCAGGACCCTATGAGCAAGCTGTGGCGGCGCGGGAGCACCTCTGGGGCTATGGAAGCCCCTGAACCGGGTAGGCGCGGGTCGGTAAAGCAAGTTAGGCGTTCTCAGAAAAGGAGTCCCTTTTTTTGCTCTTCCGAGCCTCCGGGGTACTTAGCCACAGGTGGAAAGGAGAAAGGCGGAGGTGTTGTTATGGTAACAGCGTGTACCGCAGGCAGAGTGGGCCCCTTCGGGGGTATTGGGTTCTTCAAGGCTTTCCCTGCCCGGCTGTTGTGGCCCACTGTTGACAGGCTTTCCTTACGCAGGGGAAGCACTGGAATTGAGTCTGGCGGGTGCCCACGGCCATGGAGTGCACAAGAAAAAGCACAAGAAGCACAAGAAAAAACACAAGAAGAAACACCATCAGGAAGAGGAGGCTGGGCCGACGCAGCCGTCACCTGCCAAGCCCCAGCTTAAACTCAAAATCAAGCTGGGTGGGCAGGTCCTGGGCACCAAGAGGTGAGGCCAAGAAAGCCAAGGTTTTACTTGAGGAACTTTAGGAGCAAGCAGAGGTAGAAGAAGCTCTCTGGGCTTTCCAATAGAAGAGAATGGACACTGATTTCAGGGCTGAGGTTAAGGTAGCGAGAACCCAAGAAGGTGCAGGGGAGGACTGGAAAAAGCTACCAAGCAGGAGACAACTGCTCAGCTTACACAGTGGTTGCTTTTCTGCAGTGTTCCTACTTTCACTGTGATACCTGAAGGTCCTCGATCACCCTCTCCCCTTATGGTTGTGGACAATGAAGAGGAACCTATGGAAGGAGTCCCCCTTGAGCAGTACCGTGCCTGGCTGGGTGAGAAGGATCTGGAGGTGGGAAAACTGGGTTTCTCATTATACCTGATTAAAGGAGGAGGGTTGGTTCTGAGGATGGTGAGAATTTTGAGTGTCCCAGTATTAACTTGGCTAAATTAGGGTTCCCCATCTGAACAATTTTACTTTTAGCTTTCCAACTTTGCTTTCCAGATGAAGACAGTAATCTATCCCCCTCCCCACTTCGGGACCTGTCGGGGGGCTTAGGGGGTCAAGAGGAAGAGGAGGAACAGAGGTGGCTGGATGCCCTGGAAAAGGGAGAGCTGGATGACAATGGAGATCTCAAGAAGGAGATCAACGAAAGGCTGCTCACTGCTCGACAGGTAAGTCAGTTCATTCTTTATTCACTTGCTAAACATATATTGAGAATTTCTCATGTCCCAAGAATGTTACTAGGCAGTGGGGATATCGATGGTGAAAAAAAGAAAAGGTTTCTGTTCTCATGGAGTGGTATTCGTGTGTGTGTGCGTGTGTGTGTGTGTGTGTGTTGGGGGGAGAGGGGTAAGTAAATAAATAATTTTGAAGAGCACGGTTTATAACAAAGATAGGGTGATGAAATAGAAAGTGGTGGAAAAGAAATGTTAGATAGTGTAGTCAGGGAAGACCTCTCTGAAGAAATTACATTTCCAATACCAGGGGAGCTTTTCAGGCAGAGACCAGCAGGTGCAAAGACCCTGAGAGTGGAACATGCCTAGTACTGGTCAAGGAGAAAAATAAGTGTGACTAAGCCATGAAAGTATTGTTTGCAGGAAAGTGATACATTTGATTTATATTTTGGTAGATTACTTTGGCTTCTTCCTGGAGGTAAGGAGTAGAAGCAACATCTGCCAGGAAGCTGTAGGAATCAGGTGAAAGATGGGGTGGTGGCTTGAACCAAGGCGAAATTGTGGAGAAGGAGGAAATCAGATAGATTCTGGATCTATTTTGGAAATAGACACCTGTTAGGAGTCAGGGAAGGGGTAGCAAAGGAGTCAAGGGTAACCCTGAGTTTTGGGCTTGAGCAGTTATCCAATTGATGCTCTCCACTGAGATGAAAAGATTTAAAACAGCAACAAAACAAAACAAAACAAAACAAAACAAAACAAAACAAAACAAAAACACCCTGGAGAGGTGGTAAACAAAGTTTGGGGCCAGGCAGGAAATACTACTAATGCTTTTCTTCTTGAGAGTCAAGGGTCGAAAGACGAAAGTCTGGGATCTGGGAGGAGGCAGTACTAAAAGGCACCTGGAGAGGTGCTCATTCCACTTCTCTCAAGTCCAGCACTCCTCAAAGACCCTGCTGTCCCCTTCCTTCGTTTGTTCAGAACTCCTCTCTCTGACACCCCTCGGTCTGTCTCTCCCCAGCGAGCTCTGCTCCAGAAGGCGCGGAGTCAGCCTTCTCCGATGCTGCCACTGCCCGTGGCTGGGGGCTGCCCTGCCCCGGCACTCACCGAGGAGATGCTGCTGAAGCGCGAGGAGAGGGCGAGGAAGAGACGGCTGCAGGCGGCTCGGCGGGCGGAGGAGCACAAGAACCAGACTATTGAGCGCCTCACTAAGACTGCGGCGCCCAGCGGACGGGGAGGCCGAGGGGCAGCGAGGGGCGAGCGGCGGGGCGGGCGGGCCGTGGCCCCAGCCCCCATGGTGCGCTACAGCAGCGGGGCACAGGGTTCCACCCTTTCCTTCCCACCCGGCGTTCCCGCCCCCGCGCCAGTGTCTCAGCGGCCATCCCCATCTGGCCCTCCTCCTCGATGCTCTGTCCCGGGCTGCCCGCACCCGCGCCGTTACGCCTGCTCCCGCACGGGCCAGGCGCTCTGCAGCCTTCAGTGCTACCGTATCAACCTGCAGATGCGGCTTGGAGGGCCCGAGGGCCCCGGATCTCCCCTTTTGGCTACTTAAGGTCCTTACTTAACCCGGACTCTGCGCCCTCTCCCCTGCCCCCATTTTCATTATTTTCCCCACCCTATTAAATTTCATCCGGTGCCTCAACTTGTACAGAATTGGGGGAGTGGGGTATGGGCAGGTCAATTCCCCGCACACACGATGCCCTCACGGGAGCTTGCATCAAGCCCCGGGAAACGATCACTAGGCCTAAAGAAGACTGACCGATCTGTCCCCCAAACTTGGGCGGACTTTTGGGACCCCCCCCCCTCCCCTCCTCCGCCTCTTCCATCAGAGTTACCTGGCTTGGTAGGGCCTTCGGCGTCATCCCGAAAATAGCGCTCAAGCCAATCAGCATAAACTTTGCTTTTCTGGACGGCCGTTCATTGGTTGATAACGCAGAGCCCGTTCTGTTGTCCATATTGGCTATTGTCGCTGTCAGTCAGGGCCGTGGGTCGAACCTTACCCCACTCTTTGTCTGTGTAAGCTCTTGTTGTCTGGGAGAGTGGCAGAGGCACTGCTGTAGATTGGTCACTGGGAGAAACCTCTGGTCCGTTGCTATTGGCTCGCCCGCCGGCGGGCGTTGCTGATTGGTAGGACCGAGCAATCTGGGTTCTAGTTGGCAGCGCTCTCCCCGGATGGAAGCTCCGGCCGCGGAGTGATGGTGGCGGCAGAGAAGATGGGCCGGGCAGGGACCATGGCAGAGGTGGCAGGGGCGGGGCGCCTGGCAATAGAGGAGGCTGTGGTCTACAGGGGGCTGTAGGTGGAGGCATGGCTCAGGCCAGCAGCGGGAACGGCAGCGAGGAAGCCTGGGGGGCACTTCGGGTGCCGCAACAGCAGGTATCCCAACTGCTCCAAAAGCCTATCACGACAGCCATTTATTTCTTTTCCCTTTCCTTGTCCCTTCCTTTTGCGGGGTTGGGGAGGAACTCACGTAGCCAAAGGTACTGTGAAGTTCCTAAATATGTCCCTTCTACTCTTTGTCTAAACTTTGTAACGTAGATGCAGTTGACTTTTCCTGCAGCTTCTTAGACCCCATCCCATGGCTGCAGTGGAAGCTTGCAGTGGCTCTCCAGTGACCAGAGGCATAGTGAGGCCCAGGGAAGCTCCCTCTGTCTTGCAACAGTTATTTGTGATGTTTTTCTGTGTGCCTGTTGTCACAACAGAGTCGGGCAGCGTCTTCTCTTGAGGGACCAATTTGGAGAAGAGCTGGAACCCAGACTCACGCCCTGGATGCCATCGTTTATCATCCACAGCAGTCCCATCTGGTTGGGAGCATTGCTCTGGGTCTCATATGGCCCTTCCTATACCCTAGGAAGCCTGAGACCCAAGGGTGGAAAGACCCAGCTTGGGGGTGGGGAGGCAGGCCCCGGGAGGATAATGAAAGCATCTTAACATTGGAAATTACCTTAAACCCCTTACCTATTGTCTGAGACTTTGAGATGGCTCAGACTGCCCTCTGGCTTCTGCCCAGACACTCTGTTAACAGAAAACACCCTGGGGAGCCAGCCTGAGTGTGAGAGGTCTCCTATATGCAGAACTGAAATCTGCCTCTTTGTATGTCCACACTGTGCATTTAGTTCTTTAGATAGATACTTGCTATTCCAAATGCCTTCACGTCGACAGCCCTTCTGACGTTTGAACACTCCTCTCTCCATCACTCTTCCCCTCCCCATAGGTCTCTCTGAGCTCAGCTTGGTTCACAGGGTGGGACTGTGTCCGTGCATGCAGCGGGGTGGGGGTGGACAGTGCCTGGGGCTGGAATCTCCCTTGGTTCTAAGTGCCTCCTTGCTCCCAGCTTCGAGAGCTGTGCCCAGGAGTGAACAACCAGCCCTACCTCTGTGAGAGTGGTCACTGCTGCGGGGAGACAGGCTGCTGCACCTACTACTATGAGCTCTGGTGTGAGTCTCCAAGGGGGCTATTCTCGGGTCCTTCTGCCCACCTGCCCTTGGGCCTCAAAATTCCAGTCTTCATGGACCTTTCTCTGCGTGGGAGGTATCTAAGACCCTCCCTCACCCCTTGCAGGGTTCTGGCTGCTCTGGACTGTCCTCATCCTCTTTAGCTGCTGTTGCGCCTTCCGTCATCGACGAGCTAAACTCCGGCTGCAGCAACAGCAGCGGCAGCGTGAGATCAACTTGTTGGCCTACCATGGGGCATGCCATGGGGCTGGCCCTGTCCCTTCCGGTTCACTGCTTGACCTTCGTGAGTGGCTTGAGGCTCTGGGCTCACTACCAGCGGCCCCTCCCAACCCAGAACCCTGAATCATCCCCACATTCCCTTTGCAGACATTTCAAAGCACACTTTACCTAATAGCAAAGATACTACTACTACCCCACTGCTGGTTGCCCCACCGACCATACCATTCTTTCCTGCAGGCCTTCTCAGCGCCTTCAAACCCCCTGCCTACGAGGATGTGGTTCACCGCCCTGGCACACCACCGCCTCCTTACACTGCAGCCTCAGGCTGCCCCTTGACTGCTTCCAGTGAACGTACCTGCTGCTCCTCTGCTTCTAGCTGCCCTACCCACTGCGAGGGAACAAATGTGGAAGGTGTTTCCTCCCACCAGAGTGCCCCCCCTCATCAAGAGGATGAGCCTGGGGCAGGGGTGAGCCCCGCCCCCACGCCCCCATCCTGCCGTTATCGCCGCCTGACTGGTGACTCAGGTATTGAGCTCTGCCCTTGTCCTGACTCCAGTGAGGGCGAGCCAATCAAGGAAGCTAGGGCTAGTGCCACTCCACCAGATTTGGAGGACCCTTGTGTGCTGCCCCTTGATCCTGTACCCCAGGTCTCTCCTGTGGGACTAGCTTCCAGTGAAGGGGACATCCCATAATCAGTTTGGGGAGGGTGGGTGGATTACTTGCCCACCAGAAACAGCCCTGGCCCCAACTCCTCTGAGTTCTCCTTGGCCTTTCCCTGCCTCCTCGAATCTGCCTGAAAGGGGTGGAATCCTGAGGAGAGTGGCTGTGTTTGGGGGACTGTGCTAGCTCTACCCCCTAAAACATACACAGAAGCCTTGATCTCATTAAAGAGATGTGAACCAGCTGCTTGTGAATTTGGGTGGACTGGTGCTGAACTTCTGCATCGCACTTGACCTGACTGGATTTGAGGGGACAGGTAATAGCCACATTTCCCAACCTCCTCTGAAGTAAAGCAGGCAGCTCTAAGGTCTGGACTGAGCTAAGACTTCTTGGTGAGGCAAAATTGGCAAAAGCAATGGAGTTTGGCATGGTTTTCCAATTTATTTAGAAAAATAGACTCTGAATTCACATTCACCCCGGGGCTATGTGGGATGACAGTAAGGAGACACCTGAGATGAGCTGAGGAAAGTTTGAAGCGCTAGTATCTGAGGGCTGGGGGCAGAAGCTAGGGACCTGGTCCCTTTAGTCCAGAGTGGGGGTCTGGCTCCCCTCTCACCCTCCCCCTTCAGTAGTCTTCAGCCATGGCCAGTAGGACAAGGCTGGTCCAGCCTTGGAAAGGGCGGCAGCCCATACCCCTCCCATCCCGGTCACTATACTGCTCCCAAAGGAAACCTGTGGCCTGGTACTGCCGCCACACATTGCCTACCACATTGGCACGGAGCTCACTGTGGAGCTTGGCAGCCCGGGCCCGGTGGGGACCCTCCAGATGACCATAGTGGTAGAGAGCCCCTAAGGCTAGGTAGTTAACATTGAGCCACACAGCACCCCGCCAGTAGGGAGGATCATGCTCTGAATTGCGCTGGCCATAAAAGGGGCTGGAGGCTGCGAGGGAGCGCAAACCAAAGGGGCTCCAGAGATGGCGGCTGTCGGCTAGAACATCCAGCAGGGGCCCAAGGCGGGATGAATTGGGGTCCAGCAGCCGCAGCAGCATGGGAAAAAGACTGACGTAGCCCAAGGCATCCACATACTGTAAGCGAGGGTGGGGCCGGCCCACTACCCGCACCAGCCCCTGGGGGGGCTGAGGCTTCAGCTGCACTGCTTTTGTGTGGTTCCCAAAGTCTGCAAAGACTCCTAGCTCTGGGGCCCAGTGCAGCTCATCCAGGCTCTCCTCTGCCTCCAGTGAGGCAGCCAGTGGGCCCAGCTCTGCAGCTGCCTCAGCCTCTCCCAGCTGTTCTGCCAGCCGCACCAGCACACGGGCACCCAGTGCCACCCAGCACCGCAGGTCAAGGTGCCGCTCACTGGCTGAGGGGTGTGAAGCTCGGGGATAGTCATCCAGCCCTGAAGGCAGTGTCTTAGGGTTCAACAGGGTTGGCAAAGCAGGGTCCCGGCCCCGCCAGCGGTAAGATAGTGGCACTGGCCCTGCCTGGCTCTTGTAGAGCCAGGAGAACCAGGCATGCAGACGGGGGAAGGCCCTGCGGAGGAAGGCAAAGTCAGCAGGGTCACCACCCTCTAGCATGTGGGCTACAGGCAAAAGCAGGGTTGGGGGGTTGGCATGGGCTGCCCGTTGCACCAGGAATTCTGGGGGCACCCGGGCTCGGGCTTCATCTCCCAGTACCTGCTCTCGTCCAATCCAGCCATCAGCATTGAGCAGCCCCAACCAGTGGCCTAGGGCCTCCCGGGTAAGGCGGGGATCCCACCGCTGTATCACCAGCTGGTGAAAGCCCTCATCCCAGAGGAAACCTCGTGGGAAGAATGATCGGGAGGGCACTGCTGTGAAAAGAGGGACAGGTGGAAAGAGAGCTGGGTCCACCTTCTGCTCAGACCCCTCAACCCCCATGTCTGCCAACACCAGACCCTGTCCATAGAAGTAGCCAATTCCACCAAGGAGGCCACTGAGGGCAGCCTGACCCAAAACCTGCTCCTCAGAGCTCAGCCCCTTCTTCTTCAGCTGAAAGGTCTTCTCAAAGCGCTCTCTAAAGGCTTCAGCATGGCTCTCCAGGGCCTGGGTGAGCAGGCTGCCTGCCAACTGTGCCAGGGCTTGTCTTTCTCCTGCTCGGGCACTGCCCGATTCAAACACCAACTCCACAGAAAAGGGGACTTTCAGTGTCACCTGTTGTATCAAGAATTGCCCTTGTCCCTGTCCTTGCCCACTTGGGCCTCTGTCCTCCCACTTCAGAGATCCTGGCAAGCCGAGGTAGCGTTCAGGGGAAGCCCCTGGGGGCCGATGCTGAAACCAGCTTCTTAGGCGACTCTTCACCATCTCTGTTAGCAAGGGAAGTCCTGGGTTGGAGGACCAGAAGACATTGTAGCTTGAAGGGAAGAAGATAAATTGGAAATATTACTCAGGAGAAAATGGTGGGGATTATAAAGAAATAAGAGGTGATCAGGAGAGTCAAGATGGGAGGGTCTTGGCAATGCAGGGGACTTGGAGCCTGATGAGAAGGGAACTAACTGGTGGAAAGAAGGTAGAGTGGGGGAGATAGATATCAGGCTAGGTCAGCATCCATACCATCCCTACCATCACCCCACACTCTCTTGCCCGTTACCTGCTATACTTGGGGGCAGTATCCCCTGGATGGGTTGGTGGCATAAGTGTAAAGCGGAAGTCACCAAGTTCACTGGAGTGTCCACTGATGAACTTCAACTGCCCTTTGGCCCCAACCTCTGGTACTAGGACTTCCTTGCCATCTGTCACCACATAGAAGAACAGGGACACCAAAGGCAGGGCAGAGGTATCCGAGGCCTGTGTGACCAAGGAGGACAGAAAAACATAGCATTAGATTAGTAGTCTCTCCTGAAAATCCAGCCTTACTCAAAGGGATGCCATGCAGGAGCAACATGGTAAACATATATCTGCAGCGTTGAGGGTCAATGAGCGTAAGTACCTAGTGAGATGAGGTATAGAGATTTGCACAGGGTTCTCTGGGAAACAGTGTTTTTGTGTTGCCTACTATGCTAAGAACTCTACACATCATTTTCTTTTATTCCTACAATCCTATGAGTAAAGTGCTACTTGTATCTCCATTTTGCAGACACAGAAACCACAGATTATGGATAGTAAATAGAGATGGTCTATACAGGCAAGTGTTTAAGGCAGGCAGCCAGATTCAGAGCCCCTGCTGTTAACCTTCACAACATACTGAATTTGCTGGCAGCAAAGAAAGGGTGGAGGGAGTCTGGGCTGGGGGAAGGGTGTCCTGAGGCCCTGACCTGAGGCTCTACAGTCACTCTCCAGCTCCAGTCCCCTCCGTGCTGACCCCCAGGCCTCTTGACGAACTCAGTCGTGAGTCTTAGGGCCCCATCCTGGATGTGTTGCCGCCCGAAGGAGAGACCGTCGTGGAACTCCCAGCCATAGGGACCCACGCCGTCCCCCTGCTCACACGTGTGCCTGAGCTTAGGGGTCCCTGCGGTGGCGCCTTGCTGCGCCCACATCAGTCCTGGGGGTAGAATGGCCACGTAAGTCAAAGAGAGAGCAGGGGACCTGTCCCTCTGGGTCTCCGAGAACTTCACGATCATTCATCCTCATAACTCTTCTGAACCATCCCTCCCCACTGTTCTGGCGTGAAGCTGGGGCGCCCAGATTAAGAGTCCGCCTGCCTGCCCTCCCGCCCCGAGGCCCAGTTACCGGTGAGGAGCGGCTTCGGACTGCGAGTCTTCATGCCGAAGTAGACGTGAGGGCGGTAGGTGCCCCAGAAGAGGTCCGGGGCCACGGCGGGGCTGGAAGAGTCAGGAGGCAGTGCCGAGGGCGCGGAGTGCAGTGTGACCGCCCGCCGCACACGGTGCCACGCCAGCAGCCAGAATCCTGACAGGCCCAGGGCCAGAGACAGGACCACAACGCCCAGAGCCGCTCTCCCGACAGCGCCACGGGCCGCGCCGCCCCGTCGTGCGGGGCCGCCCCGAACCACCCTTTCAGCTATCCGCGCTCCTTCTGCCGGGGTTCCACGGCGCCGCCGCTCGCCCCGAGCCATCCTGGCACGGACGTCGGCGTCGCAGTGCTCGGAGAGGCGGCAATGGAGCCCAGGTCCTGCCTTGCTTCCCCGGCTTCCGCGCTGCGCCCGGAGACCACAGACCTGTCACCCGCGCCTGCCGGTCCGCGCCTCTCGCTCCGTTTCCGTCTCCCGCCGGAAGTCCCGCCCCGCCACGTCAGATTAAGTCTCAAAGTCCGGAACCGCCGTCACCCGCGTGTCTTAGGGCTAGCTGTACCCTGGGTTAACGTTTCTTTGGCGTCCTTGCGGATTTCACAGCTAGTAGATACAAGTAATCTCACGTTGGCTTTTTTTGTTTTGCTTTTCAAATGACTATATATTAACAACCTGAGACGCCATCCCGAGCGGTTGACATTTAACCGCCTCCTAACCCGCCCCAGGCAGGTGGATGAAAACTGGCCTAGAAAATTCAAGTAACTTGGCCCCGGCCACAGAGCCAGGAAGTGGCTAGCGTAGAGCCGAAGTGTATCTAAAACAGACTGGATCGTTTTGCCCACGCTCATGCCTTCTTTCCAACTTAAGTGGAGTGTGCTGGAGTGGACCCAAAAAGAAGCGTGAAATCTTTTTTTTTTTTTAATGTTTGTTTACTTTTGAGAGAGAGAGAGAGAGAGAGAGCGCGCGCGAGAGCATGAGAGACAAAGGGGCAGAGAGAGAGGGAGGCACAGAATCAGAAGCAGGTGTCAGGCTCTGAGCTGGCAGCACAGAGCTGGATGTGGGGCTTGAACTCCGGAACTGTGAGATCATGACCAGAGCCGAAGTGGGACACTTATCCAACTGAGGCATCCAGGGGCCCTGTTCCAGCAGTCTTCAAGCGACCTGTAACTTTAGACAAATCAGATATCCACTCAGTCCAGATTTCCTTATGTAGATGAACCCTAATAGGACCAGAATGGTGGTGCATGCATGTCGAGAATGCATTTCCCCCGCTTTTCTACAAACCAGGAAGTGAAGCAGCTTAGGAGAAGGATAGCTTATATTCAGGTCAGGAAAGGCTGTAGGAAGGAGGCAACATTTGCACCTTAGCATAAAAGGTGTTTTCATAGGGGCACCTGGGTAGCTCTGTCAGTTAAGCTCCTGACATCTGCTCAGGTCATGATCTCAGGGTTCCTGGGTTTGAGCCCTGCATCATGCTCTGTGCTGACAGCTCAGAGCTTGGAGCCTGCTTCCGATTCTATGTCTCTGTCTCTCTCTGACCCTCCCCTGCTCACACTCTGTCTCTCTCTCAAACACTAAAAAAACTTTTTGAAAGGTATTTTCATAAAGTGCAAGTCCCTATCATCCTTTAAAACACCCTACTGGACATCATTATGCTACTCTAGCTACTATCACACCTCCCATCCAAACTCATTATATAAAGCTAGTACTTTATGCTACATATATCCGCTTTCAATTTTGCTATAATATGGTATCTGGCCCTACCCTCCACTGGTAGACTTTTTGCTCTTTCAACAATCACCTTCTCTGGGGCGCCTGGGTGGCGCAGTCAGTTGGGCGTCTGACTTCAGCCAGGTCACGATCTCGCAGTCCGTGAGTTCGAGCCCCGCGTCGGGCTCTGGGCTGATGGCTCAGAGCCTGGAGCCTGTTTCCGATTCTGTGTCTCCCTCTCTCTCTGCCTCTCCCCCATTCATGCTCTGTCTCTCTCTGTCCCAAAAATAAAAATAAAAAAAAAAAAAAAACGTTGAAAAAAAAAAAAAAAACAATCACCTTCTGACCAAACCTAATGGTCACTCATGTCTTTCTCTTCCTTGCTACCATTGCATCTAATTCACATGTCTACTGTAGCACTTATTACATACCTGGGTTTCATTATTCATCTTTGTATCCCAGTACTAATCACAGTTACAGTACTAATTGCACACCGTAGATGGTAAATATTTGTAAACTCGACAAATGTTAATTGCACACTATGTATCAGGCACTATGCAAAGTGCTGGGGACACAGAAAAAACAGCCCCAACCTCAAGTTCACAGTGCCAACATTCAATCTATGTTTACAACAATGTCTGAACCATGCCCATTTTTACAGATGAGGAGAGAGGTAAAGTCTGGCCAGACAGAAGAGCCAGCTAGCCACTGAGCTGGGGAACTCAAATCTAGGCTGTCAGTATCCTTTTGGCTATAGCATAAGGCCTCTTAGATAACACATATGCTCCGGGTAATGTTTTAGGCACTTACAATAGCAACTCATTTAATCCTCTCAACAGTCCTAGAAGATAGGTACTACTATCCCAATTTTACTAATGAGGAAACAGGCACTGAGAGACTAAGTAATTTTTCCACAGTCACAGAACTACTTAGGGGCAAAGCTAAGATTTCAACCTTAGGAATTCTGGCTCTTTCCTACATCATACTGCCTCCTGGTAGGTTTTTGGTTTGGTTTTTGGTAGTTTCTTTTTGAAAGGGGGAGGGGAAAAAAACAGCCCTTGAAGAGAGCACCCTTTCAAGCAGAGAAGCAGTGTAGTAATGCTATAGCAAAGTCATGGAAAATGTATTTGGCAAAGTACACAGCAGCCAGTGTCTAGAGATCCTTGATTGTCTAAGGATTCTGAAGTTCTCTAAACCAGTAGCCATCAACCATCTTTTCCTACAACCCGTGATAAGAAACAATTCTATTCTGCAACCAAGTACCTGCAGATACGCACACATAAACATACTTCATGTTTTATATATATATTCATGATTATGCTGAAAACTTAAATTTCTTAAAAGAGTACTTCCCATTCTCCATGCCATGCACTCTGATACTTTTTATTCTATTTTACTTTGTTTTTGAAAGGCTGATTTAACCCTCTAAATCGATTTCATGATCCATACTAATGAGTTGGTAACCCAGTATGAAAAACGCATTGGGCATAGTGTGAAACAAGTAGTGAGACATAAAAACAGTGATGTGCTTTGAAAGATAAAAGTAAGCAGCAGCAAAAATGGTCAGAAAAAATGGAGATTGGGTGGGAGAATACAATGATACAGGAAAGTGAATGGGAACGGAGAAAACATTTCAGAAGCTTTTGTTTAAAAAAGAATATTTGGAATTTACTAACTGGATATGCAGGGAAAGAGAGAGGGCAGAAGCAGAGATAATGCTGCGGTTTCCAGCCCAGGTGGCTGAGAAGATGAAGCAGATGAAGGAATGGAGAAGTCAGGGGGAGAGGCAAGTATACGTATATGTAAGATTATCAATTCTATTTTGGACACAGAGTTTGGTGGGGTTTGGAGGAAATCGGTAGTAGGTAACCTGACCACAGCACAGTCGTTGAGATTAGAGCCAAACAGAAATGTAGGATTTAACCCCAGAGTTCAAGTTATGACAGGATGAAATGCTCAGACATACAGAAGAAAATGAAGGATGAGAGTACAATTTTATGGTTGAAAGAAAAAAAAAACCCATGAGGAAGAGAACTTCCACAAGGGAGTGAATTGAAAGTGGCAGATGCTACTGAGATGGAACTATGAGGACCGAGAAAAACAGCACTGGATTTGGCTAATAAGAGCAAGAGGTACCTTGAGTGAGTGGTGGGAAAAGCCATATTCAAAAGGGTTAAGCAGGGAGTGATGGTAAGAAAATGAAATAAATTCAAGTTTGTGTAGATCCCTCTCCAATCATGTCTCATTTCAGAAACGTTGGTTGGATCAGTAGTCACAGGGCTCGCTATTTTTTTTCTTTTTGGCGCTCCATGGCCCTCCAGATGGTGATTCGAGTGACGAAGTCTCTCAAACTCTTAGGTAAGTGTCCTAACAATCCCAAGCTAAAATCTTCTTGTTGATCTCTTCTGCACTGTTAGCGCCCGGTACCAGCGCCTGGCTTGTCCCCGCTCCCCGCCGCAGCCCTAGTCTGGATGTGGGAGGCGAAGGCTGTGAGCATTTCCTGGGCGGTGAGGTGGGTACCGCGCATAATCAGGCGATGCCCATCTCCTGGGGAAGAAACAAACGAGTCAGGCACGGCGAGGGCGGCGAGCCCCGGACTGAGGACGCGCGGGCTGCCTGGCGGCCCTTCCGCCCGCCTCCCCACCCCAGCCCACCGAACAGCACGTCCACGCAGGGCTCGGAGCCGTCGTGCCTCACGTCCACAATCACCGAGCAGTTGAGATTGGTGGAACGGACCTTCTCGCTGCTCACCGCCTGGAGGAAGGTCCTGCGGTGGGAAAACAGCTTGAGCGTCCGGCCGAGAGGGCTAGACCCCCTAGGCCCCCAGCGGGAGGAAGGTGCGCCCCTTCCCGTCCCCACTTCCTAGTACCTCGTCGACTCCACATTCTTCTCGAAGGGGCAGAATTGAACCCGAACCTGCTTCACAGACCGGAGCCCGAGCCGAGCCAAGGACGCCGCCATGGTGACCTCCGCACCGGAAGGCCTCGTGCGGGCGGAAGTGTCCGTTACCGCCGCTCTCCCCTCCCTGCCCCCGGCTTCTTCAGGGTGCGGGTCTCTGATTCTCCAGTAGCCGAGCTAGCGTTCCGGGTGCTTGGGGCCCTGGGCTCCCCACCCCGAGAGGAGGAAGGCCAGCGGGGAGGTGGTTTCGATACAGGGTATGGAGGGCCCCAAAGTAAGCGATCAGTAAATACCTATCATTAATAGTCCTCTTATACCACGGCGAAAACCATAAATAACGCAAAAGCCTTGCACTTGGCTGCGATAACTAGTCCGTCTTTTGCGGTCTTTCCCTTTCCGTATGTTACTGTGCCAGATCTAGGTTAACACCATGTCAAGCGCTAGTCCCTTCGGTGAGGACACTGCCATGGCAGAGATTATACAGCTACCAGGGAGGTAAAGCCTCCTCAAGTAACTGAAGATCAAACACATTGAACTCTGAGTAAACAACGTTTAAACGTGAAGGACCTTTAGCCTAATATTCAGTGACTTAAAATAGAAGGGGCCCCTGGGTGGGTCAGCACGTCTGACTTTGGCTCAGGTCATGATCTCACAGTTCGTGAGTTCGAGCCCCACGTCAGGCCCCGTGCTGACAGCTCGGAGCCTGGAGCCTGCTTCGGATTCTGTGTCTCCCTCTCTTTCTGCCCCACCCCTGCTTGCTCTCTGTTTCTCAAAACTGAATAAACATTAAAAAAATTTTTTTTTAAATAGTAACAAGACAGGGAGTATAGGGTAATACAACCCTTGGGACTGATCCAAATGTAGAAATGCCTATTCCACCTCTGTGGTTCCTGATGAATTGTGTGTTTAGCCTGGCTCCTGGGACTTAAGAGGAAGTGGCATCTAGGCTTTTTGCTTTCTATCACTTTTTCTCTTTCCCTTTCCCCAGGGATCCAACTCCATAGCCCTTCTTCTAGGACCTAGCCCTGAGATGTCTTCACTGTTGGGCAGCTAGGCCTGAGCCTCCCAAGGATGCTGACCTCCAGGTTCCAGGCTGTGGTGGTTTGGCCCTTTACTCTGGACTCCAGGCACTGGAGTGATCTTGGATTCTTAGCTTCTAAGTCCAGGTTCTTTGTAGCTTGTGGTTCTCAGGTATCCTCTCTTTCAGGCTCCCAATGTAGGCTTCTTTAACATGCACTTCTAAATGGCTGAGCTTTTCCAGCCAGAGATGGGGAGCTCTGAATTTTTGCCTCGCGATCCCAGGTTCCTTAGGATTCGGGACTGGTCCCCAGGCATGAAAGAAAAGGCAAGTGCCAACGGGGGCGCTGGTGCTGCCTCAGGGCAAGCCAGGCCTGCTGATTTCCCACCAGGTAAGCCTCTGGGCTAGGTCCCCCTCCCCATAGTGTGCTTAGCAGCTGAGCTGTCTGGGCTGGGGGTGCTCCAGGCCGAAGAGGGGGCTCCAAGTTCTCCAAGCTGTTGAGGCTGCTGCTGGGCAATTCCATGGTCTGGACCTCATTGCATATACCTAGTAAGGCAGGAATGGAAGACAGGCAGTGGGCAGGAGGAGGGGTACCACCACTCTTGACAACTATATGAGGTCAGTGATGTGGATGGGGGATGGAGCACATAAAGTAGCAAGGGCAGGTCAAGGAGAGCCTGGAGTTGGAGAACAGTGACTCACAGCAACAGGGAGGCCTCCTGTGGACTTCAGGCTTGGGCAGGGGCTGCTGGAATAGACACAGCAGGGCCCCATCCAGCCTCTGGAAGATGTTGAGTGTGAGCAGAGACTGGCGAAGTTCTGGCGACAGGCCCCACTGCTCCTCCTCCAGCAACTCTCGGACCACTCCAAAGTCTTGTCTGAGCTGCAGCGCCCCCTGCAGGCTGAAGGCCAAGGTACAATGTGGCCACCTGCCTCTACTGCCTCTCTAACTGCTCCGCCCCACCTATACCCCCTCGCTTTTTCCAGTTCCATCCAGCCCTCTGCCACTGCCTCCTTTTCTCCCCACCTGAACCGTATCCCGTGCCTGAGGATGTGGTCAAGCCAGGCACCCAGGATGGCTGTCAGTGCTTGGCCAAGGGCAGGGGCCTGGGCTTGGGGCGGCAATCCCTGCAATCCTTGCAGCACAGGCTCCAGTACAGTGCGAACCACCAATCCAGCATACTCACTGGGAATGCTGGGCAGTTCTGGAATGAGAGAAGAGAAAGGACAGCGTATGAGGCTATGGAGATCTGTTGAGCTCCTAAGGGAACGTTTAGGGGAAGATGGTTAGGATTTGTGGGGACATGGGAGGCAAGGACAAGGATGGAGACAGAGAAGTAGAGCCAGGATCTGGAGGAGTCAGGACACTGTTACCCCTGGGAACCCTGGAAGGGGATGCTGGGAAGAGGAGTTACCAGGAGAGAGACGATGCCGCCAGTACCGGCCCCGTGGCATGTAGAGTTCGAAGCCCTGTGTGGCTTGTTTATGACATTCTTGAAAAAAGAGACTTAGTGACTCTTCAGGCAGGAGCTGTGTAAATATGGAGAAAGTAAAAGGGGCTTCTCTGTTGGAGAACTGCCAAATTATGATGCTTTTTTGAATCTCACGTTTTTAACCTGGCTTTCATAAAGCCCCAGAACAGAATGGTATTCATAATTCTATGGGCTTCGGCAATTCTGAGGAAAGATGCCCTAGCTTTATTGGGTTTTCCTAAAGGCCTGGACCCAGAAAAGATGATAGACAATTGCCATAGGATTACCCTGCTCTTCTCAGCTTGGTTCAGAGTCTGGAAGTCCTCCAGGTTAATTTTACTCTATAGGAACATTAACAGGAAAAAAGGGGGAGATACCCTCACCACTACCAATGTATAAAAGCAAATGCTAAAGAGAGGGGTCTGCGGATCTACAGACAGGCAGAGGCTGAAGAAAGAAAGGGGGAATTGTATGATCTTCCACCATCTATGAAAGGAAGGCAGGAACTATATGCAGACCAGGAGCAAGCACTGTAACTTTCTGAGATTCAGGACCTTTTGGAATGTCCTTAAACTGAATATTTTTTACACCCTACTTCCATTACTTTTGTAACCCATAAAGCAAAAAAGGCCCATGGGCTGGTTTGTTTTCTGTGCTTTGATAGGTTATGTTTTTGTAATGGGAGAGGGCAGGAAAAAAAAGGAAAAAAAAGAAAAAAGAAAAAAAGGGAGGGGGGTTCTTGGGGCACCTGGGCAGCTCAGTCAGTTAAGCGTCCGACTCTTGGTTTCAGCTCAGGTCATGATCTCACTGTTCTTGAGTTTGAGCCCTGAGTCAGGCTCTGTGCTGACAGCATGGGATTTTCTCTTGGGATTTTCTCTCTCCCTCTCTCTGCCCCTGCTCCGCTTGCTCTCTCTCTCTCTCTCAAAGAAAATAAACTAAAAAAAAAAAAAAAAAAAGAGAGGTCCCTATAGCCCGTTGGAGAGGAACCCCAAGAAATGGGGTATGTGGTGACAGCTCTGTAAAGAAAAGGTAACTGGATGCTTGTAAGCCTGAAGAGAGGAAGGGACCTGGGGGCTGGATTGGGGGAAGTGGAGCCCATGTGGCTTCTGGTACATATCCTGACAATAGCCTATCCTAAATCCAATTTTTTTTTAATGTTTATTTATTTTTGAGAGAGAGAGAGAGAGACAGAGTGTGAGTGGGGAAGGGGCAGACAGAGAGGGAGACACGGAATCCGAAGCAGGGAGACACAGAATCTGATGTTTAACTGACTAAGCCGCCCAGGCGCCCCCCTAAATCCAAATTCTTGCTCTCTTCTCCTGAAAACCAAACCCCTTACTCCTTATTTATACCAAGGAAACTACCCTATTGTCAACTGCCATTTCTTAGGAATCTCTCTGTACCCAACACTCCGAGGAAACACAAGGTCACACTATGAAATAGTCTTTCTGTCTGGGACATCACAGTCTGGGTGGGGAGAAAACTGACAATGTCTGATTCTTCTTTTCCATCCCAGTGCCATATGCAGTGGAATGCCCAGAGCAGACACCCAACAGTGCAATCACCAGGCACACAAACAAGGCATGCAGAGTCCTTTGCACAATGGTTAGTTCACACAGTAAGCACACTGTCCCTGTTCTCACCACCACCAAGAGCTGGACCCTTTTTTTTAATGTCTCCTCATCTCCCAACCTGACCAGTATAGCTGGATCAGACTCTATCACCGTCTCCACTGTTCCCCTCCTGCTCTTCCCATGGCTCTCCATCATTCATGAGACAAAGCCCAAATTTTGTGGGCTGGTGTCCAATGCCCTCCACAATTTGATGCCAACCTGCTTTCTCTTCCACAGTCCCCCATCCATCTCTGGACAAGTGTGTATATGCCTGAATGCATGCATGCACGCACATGCACACACATGCACACACAAAGGGAGCTTCTGCTTTGGTCAGGCCACCTCCCCACTACTTCCCCAAGGAACTATGTACTGCCCACCCCCACCTCCAGTAACCCCTGCCGCTCCTCTGAGGCTGTCTAGCCACCAGCTCGAGACATAGACCCTGTATGGAGCTTCTGTAATTACATGTAATTACATGCTAGTTCCCATGGCTATCACTGTCCCAACTTCCTCATGAGGAGCCTGCTCTGGGGTATGTTGAGTTGAAGGAGGCAGCAAAAAATTGAGGTGGAACAGGCAGATGTAGATGGTAAAGTAGGGCTAAACTGTTGAGGCAGGGGGGAGTGAAGCACAGCACCAAGTCACTGTGGGCAAACAGGAATGCAGAGAGAGGGGCAGTTAAGCATCTGACTTCAGCTCAAGTCATGATCTCAGAGTTCATGAGTTCCAGCCCCATACTGGGCTTTGTGCTGACAGCTCAGAGCGTGGAGCCTGCTTCAGATTCTGTGTCTCCCTCTCTCTCTGCTCCTCCCCTGCTCATGCTCTGTCGCACTTTCTCTCCCAAGAGTAAGTAAACATTTAAAGAATAAATAAATACAAGGAGTGCAGAGAGAAGAGGAGCAGAGGGACAAAGCCTGAACTCTGTAGCTACGCCCCTATTCAGGGCAGAATAATTCAGAGCAGAGGAGAAACTTGGGCAGGGAGAGAAAACAAAAAGACGGAGAAACATCCTCCATAGTAGGAACAGATACTGTGCAAAATGGGGAAAAATTAAAAAGAAGTATAATAATTTTATTCATAAGTTTAGAAGAAAATAAACTACTAGAAGACAAGAGTAGATGAAGGTCACCACTGTGGAACAGGAATCAGAGGTGGGGTGGGGGTAGTTAAAGTGCTATTGTTTTTTCATTAAAGCCCTTCTAAAATAATATTCTATTTCACCTTTTTAAATTTTTATTTCTTTTAATTTTGAGAGAGAGAGAGCGCGCATACGCAAGGTGGGGAGAGGAGCAAAGGGAGAGAGAGAATCTCAAGCAGGCTCCACGCTCTTGAGATCACGACCTGATCCGAAGTCAAGAGTCAGATGCTCCAACCAACTTAGCCACCGAGAGGCACCACTATTCTGTTTCACTTTTTAAACTATGGACATGTATTACTTTAATAAAAAAATATAAGTTATATATTTAGAAAAGAGAAACATCATATCAAAGCTAGTAAATAGAAGGATAGGTTCAATCATTTATCTGGCTTTTTCTCTATCAAATGTACTTCAGAATAACCAAATAAGTAATGAAGGCAAATTTCACTTTATAGGAATAATTCAACTAATGAATGAAGAAGAAATGATAGACTTGGGATATCACCACTTTGCACCCTTTAATGAAATAATGGATCTAGGCAGTAATCATTAGTGGCTGTTATGAGAGCCTGACATACAGAGAAACAGAATTGACCAGGAGTTGATAGCTGTTAAAGCCTCAGTGGTAGGAATATGGGGGTCCATTATACGCTTCTCTCTATTTTTGTATATGTTTGAAGTTTTCCATAGTAACAAGGTAAAGAAAGAGAGAACAAAAAATGAACAGAGTAAGAAAAGATAAATTCAGCAGAGACTCTAGAGATTCCAAGTCCCCGGGATGTCCCACCACCATCACCACCACCATCATCCTAACCCCAAAGCTGGGCATAGAACAGACTCTTAAACTGCCACTGCCAGCGCCCCTGCTCTTCTCACCTGGATCTGTGCGGTTAGCTTCTGGATCTCCAGGCCCAGCTGCTGCTCCACCTCCAGGGACAAACTTTCTTCTGAGGCCAGTCTAGACAGAGCTGCCGCCTCATGCAATAGAGGCTTTGGCAGAAATGGGAAGTGAGATTTCAGCCCAGCCCAGGCTCCTCTCCTGCCCACTCCCCAGCTACTCACAGGTAAGTCCTTCTGGATCAGAAGCAGGAAAGAATCTGGGGCCCATGCTGCCAGATGCTGCTGAGTTCTACCCAAAAACCAGAGCAAGGTGGTCTGCAGGGTACAGAGCCCTAAAGCAAGGGGTGCAGGATCTGGGGAGAGGAGGATGGAACATCTGAGGGGTCATAGAACCCCTCTGGGAGGAGGCAGGCTTCAGAACAGAGTGAAAGAATAAAGAGGATACCTTCAACTGTTCTGTTCCTCCATCCCTAGTACTTTGTCTCACCTGGAGGCTGACAGAGGAGCAGCCCTGACCTGGGTTGTTGAAGGGCATCCAAGAGAGGAGGGAAAAGCTGTTGCAAAAGTTCAGTGGTATGAGAGGATGAGGGACGGCTGCTCTGATCTTCACCAGCAGATCCCAAGGCCTGGCAGAAGCCTGAGGATGAGGGGTATGGTCTGATAAGGAAGGGGCAATCTGGGGCTGTGTCACTCCCAATGCCCCTTCCTTCTCACCTTGGTCCCAATTCCAGATAAGGGACTGATGAAATAGGTTGCGACACAAAGAAGCCAGCTCCTTCTCACACTCCTGAGGCAGGGATGCTAGTGGGAGAAATGACTTGGAGCCTGAAAAAAAAGGCTTCCCTTTTCCAGAACCACTGCCCACTCAGTGATGGGGGAAGAGGGGAGGCTTCCACCAAGCCTCAAGACTTGAGTGGAAGATGAGACTTTGCCTTGAGAGCCCAGATACTATTGCCTGACTGGTGGGGAGGAGGGGTGGGGTGGGGGTGTTCATTCTAAAGGGACTGCTTTTGCAGTCTGGTTGGCAGGGGAGTGAGGAGGCTAGGGAAAAGAGACCCCAGTCTTCCTAAATGTCCACCCAGGCCCATCACTCACCCTGACCCAGTGCCTGACTCAGTTGTTGTGCGGCTGCCCTGTGGTCCCTCCAGGGTCCTAGACTTAGGTCCAGACTCTGAGCACAAGCTGCCCACAGCAGGGTCCAGTACTGGCTCCACAGGGCTCCAGCCCCTCCAAGCCCCAGTCCACTGCTGGCTGAATCACTCACACCCCCCAGCAGCCCCAGCAGCCCGGGCAGCAGCTCCCGCTCCTCCTGGCACCGACTTCGGAGGTGGTCCCGCAAGCCCGACCCCTTGAGCGCCTCATCTAGCTGACCAGCCACCTGGCAACCCCGCTCCCCCGTCAGGAGGTGGAGCACACGGAGGGGTGGGAAAGGGCGCGCTGCCCCCGGAATTTGGCTCAAGGCTTTTCCCATCAGCTGGTGGTAGGCGGGAAGTGCCAAGAGCACGTCAGCAAGTTGGGACGACAAGCCCGGGCTGGCAGGCTCCCGACCCAGAGCCCGAAGCTGCATCTCGATGGCAGCATCCAGGCGCTGAGCGGCCAGTCCAACGGGACGCGCCAGGAGTAGCGGCTCCGGAGTCTCCCGCAGGACAGCCCCACGGGAAGGCAGCAGCAGCAGGTCGCGGCACAGCTGAGGCAAGGGGCCGGGGCCGGGGCCAAGGGCCGTAGCGCTGGGACTCAGGATCCTCAGGAGGTGCACGGCCGTCTGTAGGTGGCAGGCGCAGTCCCGGGCTTGAAGGAGCTGCTCCCGCTCACGATGCAGCCGCAGCAACACGGCCCGGAGACGCTGCAGCGCGGGAGGAATGGGGCGGCCGGCTGCCGGCTCCTGCCACCAGTCTGCAGCGCCCGCCTCGCGGTGCTCTCCTGTGTCTGCTGGCGCCGGCGCAGCCCACCACGGCTGCGCTCCCCGAGCTCCGCCGGGCCGTGGGTTCAGGCAGGGAATGCTCCCGGCAACCGGCAGCCGCGGCCAGCCACGAAAGTCCCCGCCGAGAGCGCCCGCCTGCCTTCTCTCCCACTGCTCTTCCACAGCGCCTTCTGGTTGTGACCAAAACGGCGGCACGGTGGCGAGCGGAGGCAGAAAGCCACCGGAGCGAGACCCCTGGGCCATGGGACGCCGAGTCCGGAACGAACCTAACGAGTCCCACTTCCCCGCACAGCCCAACGCCCGCTGCCGCCGGGACTCCGCCCTGTCCCAGGAGCCGTCATTTCTCGCCCGGGAGCCGCCCGGACCGTCTTGGACTCTCTCGCGCTCCGTAATCGGAGGCTTCTGCCCGTAACAAAGATGGCAGTTTACTCTGTCCTACTCCGCCCTTCGGCGGGTATCAAGTACCAGATCATCTTTCACTTTCGGGTTACTGTTGTTGAGAGATGGCGCCGATTCCGAAGACTGTGGGGCGGATAAAGCTAGGTAAGCAGGTGTGACAAGACAGGAGAGGGTCCAGGAGGGTAGGGCAGCCCCACTTGGGTCTGTTTTCAGTAGGGTCTTGGGCTTCACGCGGTGGGCGTAGGGCTCCGGCCCATCCAACCTGAACACCGTGGCGCGCCGTTGCTTTCCTTTACCATAGACTGTCCTCTGCGGTCTGGCTGTCCGCTGGAGGTCGCTGCTGTCCCCAAACTCTGCAAGGAATTCGGTCCTGAAGACTACGGCGCAGAGGTAAAAGGGACTCCTAGCTCTTCCTCGTCCGGTTTATCTTGGTCACGCCTCTTTCCAACCAGCTGTGCTGAGCCCCGCCTATGCCGGGCGATGCCCTGGGCTCTGAGGGCTCCGTGGAGCCTGGAGGAGCGCGTGGCAAATGGAGGGCGTGGGGCCCCGGGAACCACGCAGCCTAGATAAGTGCTGGACGTGGGCGGGATTGAGTTGACAAAGGTTTCTGAGTTGAGGATTTGGGAAGTGGGTGGTAGTTCCTTAGGATAAGATATTACGAACGGAAGGAGGAGTGTGAGCAAAGACGCCGAGGCAAGGAAAAGTTTAGAGGACTTCACCGAAGTGAGACTTGAGTGGTTTGGTTGGAACCGTAAGAAATGCAGTGGGGAAGAAGGAAGTGAGAGGCTTGAAAGGCTTTGTCTGGCACAGGGGCTTGGGTGTCCTCAAGTAGGTGATAGGGTTATTGAGGGAAGGACAGGATCAGATTTAGGAGCCCTGAGAATCTGTGTTTCCAGTTGCTTCCTGGGGTTCTCCAAAACCTCAAACTCAACAAGTCTAGAAGTTAACTCATCATCTTTGCAAATTGGTTCCTTTTCCTCTAATCTTAATTTTGGTTAGCAACACGAACTGACATCCAGTTGCTTAAAGCATAAATCTGAGAATCATTGTACATAATCCTCCCTTTCCTTTACCTCACACATGAAATCACTAAAATCCAGTTTGGAAGTGTCTCTTGACTCAAGCGCATCGTTTCCATTCCTACTACCACTGCCATGGCCTTAGTTCAAGAACTCATTCTCTATGGCCTATGGCCTGCTAACTAAACATTCCACCCCTAGACTCATCTTCCCCAGTGCTGTTTCACTTGAGCACTCCACTCCCATCACTGACAAGACGAAGTCCAAACTCACTGGGTCACAAAGATTCTTCAGACCCAGCTTCTGACTGCATCTCTATTAGAATAGTCTCCTCACCAGTGTCTCTGCTTTTGCTCATTCAGCCCACATATTGAACACCAGCTATATACCAGGCACTGTTGTAGGCACTGGAAAGACAGCAGTAAACCAAACAGACAAAATTCCTTTTTTTCAATGAATTAGAAGCATCTAGTGGCGGCAACCAATCAACAAATAAACAATATAGTATGCCAAATATGAAAAGTGCAAAGAAAAATAAAGAAGGACAGGGGGTGCCGAGTGGAGTTGAGAGCTTCTCTTTTGAAAGGAAGTGGTCAGAGAAGGCCTCCTGGAAAAGGTTTAAGAAGAGATCTGAAGGGGTGAGCCATTCACTGGGGAAAGAGCATTCCAGGGAGAGGAAGTAACAAGTACAAAAGCCTGAGATGAGAGCACACTTGGTGTGTTGTAGGAACTTCAGAGGAGACCACTGGCCACTGTAGGTTGAGGTAGGACAAGAAGGTAGGAGATGATTCATGGAAGACTGAGTTGCTAGATTGTGTTCAGCAATGTGAATTAAGAGAGTAGCATAGACTGTGCTTTGGGGAGAAATAGAAGATCAAGGTAATCATTTTTTGTTTTTAAAGATGGCTAGAGTGGGCCAGTTAGAAGTTGAAACAAACCCACCAGGCAATTGAGTTTGAAAATAAAATAAGTATTGCTAGAAGTGCACAGCAGCATAAATGAAGATGCTGTTAAGTCAGGACAATCTTCTGATGGAAACCCTGGCTCTAAAACTACTTAGAAAGTTGACTATACCTCAGTGATCTAAAGTCCTTCCTATGCATTAGTTTAGCACATTGGAGTTTCATGTAACTTCTAAGTTTCTCAGTCAGTGGGCCACCACCTAGTCAGGGGTGTGCTCTGTTTAGGCCTGATTAGGCCACACAGGAACAAGATGACTCCTGTTCTCCCCTAAAGCTGACAGTAACTGGGGAAATGATTCTCATAAGAACCCCAGAACATAACGGACCAGGTCTTGAAGAGTCTTCTCTCATCTTGGGAATGATGAAGCCAAGGTTCAGAGAGGTTATATGACTTGTTCACAATCAAACAACCGGGCAGTGCAGAGCCAGAACTAAGATGCAAGCAGTTTCATTTCACGACAGTGTTCTTTCCAGTTCCATGCTTCTTGCCAATTGAGAGAGCAATAAAAAGCAGTGAATAATAAGGTTCTAAATTGTATAACACAGAGCATGTGAGTATAGCTTCGTTGAGTGAAGGCAGAGATTATTGGAGATGAAGAGGTCTGGGAAGGCTTTGAGGGCAGATGGAATTTGAACTGGTTCTTGAAGGTGAGACAAGATGTGATGAGAAGCTCACAGCCAGGATCAGGGGACAGTTGGGAGGAAGATCCTGGAAGGGATATGAAAGCAGCCAAGCAGTGGAGAATTACAGAGAAGATTGGGAAGGTCAGCCAGGGAGTGTTGCAGAAGGCTCCGAATCTCAGGCTGAGGAGCTAGACTCAGTCCTGCCTATGGCCTTGACAGTGGGGAATTACTGGAAGTTAGTTGCTGAGTAGGGAAGTAACTGCTGAGAGCTTGGTTTGAGGGGAAGCAAATGAAGTGCAGGGGAGAGGCCAGCCAGGAACTGCTGCTCTCATTCAGGCATGTGGTAGCTCCCGAGTAGGTTATATGGGGTTGCTCATATTCAGGGATTTGACAAGGGACATAGCTGGAAGAGCAGGTAGGAGGGTTCCGTTTCTGGGGCCTCAGTGTGGCTGATGTGGTGGCAGGTCAAGGGGAGGAGATCTTGTATGATGGAGAAGGCTGGACTGAAAGGCCTCACAGAACCCTTGGGAAGCAGGAGAGTAGTGATACCAGGAAAACCAGAGTAGTGTGTCTTAAGGTGCTGAGTGGGGAGAGGTCAGCCAATAAGGTTCTCCAGGCTGGGTGGCTGGTTTGTGGTGGCCACGGTGGAGGGGTCAACCCAGCCAAGCCCCTCGTTCTCTCCTAGAGCTCCCCCCAATACCAGCCTCCCTCCCCTCCCCCTCCCAGGACATAGTGGATTTTCTTCGACGGCTTGTGGAGAGTGATCCCCAGGGCCTGCACCGGATCCATGTGGATGGGAGCAGCGGGCGGCTGCAGCTGTGGCACCATGGTGGGGCGTGCAGGGGCCGGGCCCAGGGATCGAGGCTGGTACCCTGGGGAGGGCTGGCCCTCAGATACTCCTCTCTCTCATGTTCCTTTTTCTTTCCCTTTTCCTTATCCCTCCTGACAGATTACCTCTTGGACCATTTCTGTGATGAGGCTAAAACACCTGGACAGAGTGACAGAGACAAAGGGGCCGAGGGACTGGGCACCTACTGTGGTCTCCGAAAGTCCTTCCTGTATCCTCCCCAAGGGTCTGAGCCCTGTGAGCCCTGCCCTCATTTCCCCTCTGCCTCTGCATCTGCCTCCGGTGGCTCAGACAGCCTACTTGAGGTGGCCATGCCCCAGAAACTCCTGCTGACTGAAGAGGTGAGACAGTCAACAAGGGGTTTCACCTCCCCCAGGGCTCCTCCAACTGCCATATTCCCATATATGTATTTCCCCCTAATCTGGACCTTTCAAGGTCCTTCCATACTGCTGGCCTCCCTTTGGTTTTCTTGTTCTCTTTCTCTTTTCCCGTCACCTGCCTTTCCTTCTCCAGGAAGCCAACCACCTGGCTGAGGAGCTGGTGGCTGAGGAGGAGCGCCTGAAACAGAAAGCAGAGAAGAAACGACTCAAGAAGAAGGTGGCTGGAAGGCAGAAGGAGTGGGAACCTGGAGGGATTTGGAAGAGGGAAAGAGGGAAGCTTTGTGAGAATAGGAAAGAACCCAAGGTGGTCTGTAGTAGACCCTCTTGCCAGAGGGGGGCCAAGGAGCTCAGAGCCCAGAGGTGGAAGGTCTCGTGGAAGCCCTATGATGTGGTGGTTCTGGAGTCACACTGTACCGGCTGGGTTGGAATCTGCCTCTTTCTTACTGTGAGACCTCTGCCTGGTGACTCTCGTGTCTACTTGCTCACTTGTAAAATGAGGATGACACAAAACCTACCTCCTGGAGTTGTAGGGATTAGATGAGAGCGTATGCAAAGCTCTTAGTACATGTCATATAACCTCTTGTACACGTGAAGCATTGGTTTCAAGATACAAATTGCGTGCGTGTGTGCGTGTGTGTGTGTGTGTGTGTGTGTGTGTGTGTGTGTGTATTTACATAGAAGGTTCAGGGGCACCTGGGTGGCTCAGTGGGTTAAGCGTCTGACTTCAGCTCAGGTCATGATCTCACGGTTCATGAGTTCAAGCCCCGCATCCAGCTCTGTGCTGACAGCTCAGGGCCTGGAGCCTGCTTCGGATTCTGTGTCTCCCTCTCTCTCTGCCCCTTTCCTGCTCATGCTCTGTCTCTCTCTCTCTCTCAAAAATAAAATAGAAATTTTAAAAATTAAAAAAAACATAGAATTTTCAAATAATACATCATCAGCTTCATCGTCATTATCATTGCAGCGTCAAAAGGATCGCAGGCGACAGGAACGCTTGGAGCAGGAGGGTGGGGAGCCCAAGGTGAGTGTCTATAGGCAGGTATGAGGAGCGCTCAGTGCTAGGAGGATGGGAGCTGAAAAGGCAGGCAGCTCAGGGTGATCCCTGTCTGCCTTCCCTCCAGCTCAAGGCCACCCCAGATAGAGATGGGAGCCCCCCATCTAGCCCCGGGAACCCTGCTCAGGGACAGTGTGGTGAGGAAGAGGTGAGAGCCCCCTTCCTTCCCTTCTTGGTCTTTGCCCACTCCCACCTATCCCTCCACCTACTCCAGGACATACTTCATCCCCATCCCCTCCTAATTCTCTTCTCTGCTCACAGGACTTACTGGATCTATCTAGCACTTTCGTGTCTCTGGCTTTGCGCAAGGTTGGGGATTGGCCCCCCAGTGCCCGCAGAGACAAGGGACTGAGCCAGGAGCCCCGAGGCAAAAGTCTGGGCCCCCAAGAGAAGATGGGCCAGGAGGAAGGGAGCTCTCCAATAGAAGAAAGGCCCAGGCAGACCCCTAAGGCAGAGGTGAGGTGACCAGTAGAAGGACTTCTCTGGCTCTAGAATCAAGAGACCTGGGGTCCAGCTCCATCATGGACACCCTGACCCTAGTTTCCTCTGCAGGAAGGTAGGGCTGATACCATCTTGCAGAACTGTCATAAAAATTACATAAATTGGGTGATGCTGACTGTAATATTTATTGTTTGAACAAAGGAGAAAGATTTGGGGAGGCTGAGGTCTTGAGTCCCACTTGACTTTGCTCCCCATCCTTAGGCATCTCCAGGACTACCGGCAGCTGCCTTACAGCAGAGCCAGGAGCTGGCAAGTGAGATTATCTCTCTCCTTCTTTTCCTCCTCACCCTCCCCTCTCTGGGTTAGCCCCATCTGAACCTTCCTGCCTTCTCTCCTCCCCAGAGCTGGGTACCAGCTTGGCCCAAAATGGTTTCTACCACAAGGCTGTGTTTCTTTTTACCGAGGCCTTGAAGCTCAACCCTCGGGATCATCGGTGAGTAGGGGCTTAGCCTCTGTGCTCGGAGGTCAGGATAAGGCAAAGTGTTGAGGATCCAGACTTTTGGCCACTTTGTCTTTATCAGGTTATTTGGAAACCGCTCTTTCTGCCATGAACGGCTGGGTCAACCAATGTGGGCCCTGGCTGATGCCCAGGTGGCCCTTACTCTGCAACCTGGCTGGCCCCGAGGCCTCTTCCGCCTGGGCAAGGCCTTGATGGGACTGCAGGTAATGGGTCTGAGATTGGAAGCAAAGGAGGAATTTGGGTGGGATGGGGTGGGGATTGGGTCTACACTGCATTTTCTAGGAAAGCTCCTAGTACCACAGTGTCACAGTCTTAGTGGTGCAAGAGGCCTACGCGAGTTTGAGAAAGGGGCAGTTTTAATTTCATTTACCCCCTTGATACCTAAGCTTTGCTCTTTCTAATTCCTCTGGGACCAAAGCGTTTTGAAGAGGCAGCTGCTGTGTTCCAGGAGACTCTGAGAGGCGGCTCCCAGCCTGACGCAGCCCGGGAGCTCCACTCTTGCCTTCTGCACCTCGCCCTGGTAAGGGAACCAGCCCACTGTCATGCTGAGGGGGCAGCAGGAGAAATGGCTGGCATTTCCACAGTGGGCCCTGCTCCCTTCTGCCTCAGACAGATAGTGGGGGCGGGAATGGGTGGGAATGACCTCTCCTTTGCCCAATAGTCTCAACTCCTCCAACTGCTAGAAGATTCCCCGGGGTTTGCATTTGGGAAGTCCCTTAACACTGAAGTCCACTGAAAAGGAGTATCTACCTGTGCCCCTTCCTTTCCCTTCTCAGCAGAATCAGCGAGGAGGAATCCGGGTACCACATCTGACAACTGGGTTCCCGCAACCATTTTCCCATGCTGAGCCAGGCACCACAAGCCTCCCGTCTGTCAGTCGCCCTCCAAGCACTGCTCCAAGAGCTCCTGGCCTTCTGTCTCTACCCTTGCGTTTTCCCCCATGTCATCTGAGCCACCCCAACTGGACCCTGCCCCAAATTCAGACTAGAAGACCGCACCCTCTCCAGGACCCCTCAAAGGGCTCTGGTGTGCTAGGACTTGGGCCCCAGCATCTACCTCAGGCCAGATGACAGAGGACCTGTCCCTCATAGGACAAGGCCATGTGTGTATCCCAAAGTTCACTGCATATTTTGAGACCTTGTACTCTAAAACCATAATTAAAGACACCCCTGGTTGTCATTCCTTTTGCTACAGAGACCGGATGACAGAAAGGAGCCCCATGACCACTGAAACAACCTTTCTTTGGTTTTAAAGCAGATGGCTTCTTCTGGGAGCAGTAAGGAAAAATAAAACCCACCAAGGCTAAGGAGGGAACTGTACAAAAGTTAGGTTTTCAGACTATAACAGACCCCACAGGGAGCATATGGGGCTTGCTCTGCTTCTTGGCCCCGAGGGACTCATTCACCAACCAGAGCTCTATGCTCAGGAACAGGGCCACGATGATGAATGAGGCCTGAGTCCCACCCTTCACCTTGATAGATGCTCACATCTTCCTGAGCCCAGCTCTTACCCTGTTTCTTCTAGCCCCAGCCACTCATTCCTTGTTTTCTGTCATTTGGTGCACATTCTGACCTCTCCTTTGCCCAATAGTCTCAACTCCTCCAACTGCTAGAAGATGCACTGGGGTTTGCATTTGGGAAGTCCCTCACCAGCTCCTGCTTGGAGTTGGCAGGGTTCATAACATCACATCTTCCCACTGCTGACTGTCCTGCTGATGGGGCGTCAGCAAGCACCCAGGGAGCTGCTACTTTGGCCATGCTCTTTTTCTGTTCCAGCACTGGGTATTGTAATGAGCCTTTCCCCATGTGAATTTATGCAGTTTTCCCACCAAGAGTTACTGCCCCCCAAAGAAGGCCATAATTCCCTACTTCTTGTGTAAGAATCAAGGTCTTTTGGTTCTCTAAGATCCTGGCAGCTTCCTCCCTAGCCTTGCCTGGGACTCTCAGCTCATTGAAATATGGATCTGTGGGGGACTTTTAAGCCTTCCAGAATGCCTTGCCTGGGAGAACCATTTGCCAGGATAAATGATTCTTGCTGCCTTATGGTCTTGCTCAACAACATTCACACCTGTATAGGAGGTGTTGAAACACACCTCCTTTCTACAGGGCTTTCCCAAATTGTTTTTGTTTATTGAGCAGGCTCCTTGAATATATCAGAATGAAGTCTGCCATTGCTAGCTGGGTCACCTTGGGTCATCTGCCTCAGTTCCCTCATCTGTAAAATGGGGGCAGTCCCTACCTCACAGGGCTTTTGTGAGGAGTGGAAGTAAAAGTGTGAGAAAATACCTACAAAGTGCCTGGTACATAAAGGGTGTTAAATAAACTGATTTTTTTATCTGCAACTGTCCTACATAATCATGATTCCCATAGTGGGAAGAGATGAGTATGAGTACACTGCTGCTTATTTCACAAAATACAGAGTTCCTGGGACTGTGGTTCTCCCAAGTGTAGTCCCTGAACCAGCAGGGACTTGTTGCAAATATACATTCTCAGGCCCCACCCTATACCTTTTCAATCAGAAAGTGCAACAGCGGGGCTCAGCAATTTGTATTTCATTAAGCCTTCCAGGTGATCGACCCTAATGCCCAAGCACTATTCTAGCACCTGGCGGAGGAGATACCATCCAGAGGCCATTTTGGTGGGAGAGATGTCAGTTTTGTTCATCCAAGGCTTGATTATGAGAGGTGGAAGCACTGGGCTAGAATTTTAAAAATAAGAGGCCACAAGTGGAGGGGGATCACGGCTCAGAGCCAATTAACTTGACACAATCATACTTCCTAACAAGAATTATTTGCTCTGAGAATTTTTTGCTTGTACCTAGTTGGGGAGAGGTGGTTGTGTTTGCTTGAAAGGGGTTTCTATTATGGTGACTTCATAAGAGGCCTGCTCATCTGGCTTTGTTCAGGGCAGCAGAGGGGTACTTTTCTGCTTTGGGGATTCCTCTAGGGTTCCTCAAAGAATGGGCAGCCACCATTGCTGTGTGGTATCTGCTTTCAGGCTGATTTGGCTCCTTGCTCTTCCAGCCTCTCGAAGAAATATCCCCTCCCCAGTATCTCTTGACCTATCCTGGACTTGAACCGTCTCTAAGAGCCACAGGACTCCTGACACCTTATCCCCATTTTGCCCCACACTCACCCTGCTAACTGGTAGGGTTCCAACACAGCAGTCTGAGTTCTGAGTCCCTGGGGTTGGAAAGCACAGTGACCAACCATCCCGGTTTTCCTGGGACTGAAGGATTTCCTGGAGTGTGGGACTTTCAGTGTTAAAACTGGGAAAGTCCTGGGCAAATGGGAATGAGTTGGTCACTCTAAAGTCTCCAAAGAGGCAGCCTTAGGAAGGAGATGAAGGCCCTGAACAGGAACCAGGGAAGTTATGTGTGTGTGTTGCACATGTGTATTGAAAGGGCAACACAGGTGCAAAGAACACTTTTTGTACGTAATGGCTGACAAGTTCTTAGCTCCACACCAGTAGTCATTATTTCTGCCCATGATGCCATTTTTCTTCCAGTTACCCAGGTTTGTGAGGCTGTCACAGATTCATGCAATCTTCGGTCATTGGGATAATCAAACAGATTCCTTTTTCATTACAGCTCCCCCCGCCACCACCACGTCTGGCCCCAAATTCTCTCAGCTCTTACCTTCTGCAGTGGCCAGAGATACGCTCCTTCTTCAGGTCCCTGCCAGTTACTGGTCCGCCCTACACTTGCAGCCAGATTAGCCTGCTCTAACATTGCTGTCACGTCTCTCCTCTCTAAAACCTTCAAGGACTATGCTTTATCTATAGTAGAATCCCAAAATTGCTACCTTTGGCCCTTTCTCCCCTGCTTTCTTTGTAAACCATTTTCTTCTTTCAGTTAGGCCCAGTCACAGTTATGGGGACAGAACATGCAGTGGTCAAAAGCATGAGCCCCTGAGTCAGACAAACAAGCAGGTTAGTGCCAGCCCTACCACTTACAAGCTCCATGACATTACTACATCTTCTTGGGCTTCTGTGATTCAGTCTCCTTACACTTAAAGTGAAATTAAAATCTGGGGCACCTGCGTGGCTCAGCTGGTTAAGCATGTGACTCCAGCTCAGGTCAGGATCTTACGGCTTGTGAGTTCAAGTCCCACGAGTCCCACGTGGGCCTCTGTGCTGACAGCTCAGAGTCTGGATCCTGCTTCAGATTCTGGGTCTCCCTCTCTCTCTGCCCCTCCCCTGTTCATACTCTGTCCCTCTCTCGAAAATAAATACTAAAAAAAATTTAATGAAATTAAAATTTCATTATCTTCTGGGATAACTGTGAAGATTAATCCATGCACATCACTTGAATTATGTTCAATAAGCAGTAGTTATTGTCCAACAGTGCCAGGTTCCCTTCTGCCTTCCAACATTGTTCAGTCTCCCTGAAATATTCTCTCCTGGGACCTCCACTTGCAACGGAGGCCCTAGCTGACTCCCCTTGAATCCTGGATGGATCATTCTCAGAACATTCTTGAGAATGAGTTGTGGCATCTGGGCAGAAGCATGGAAGGCCTGAGGAGGGAGGAAGGACAGACACGGAGAGAGGGGAGCCAGGAAAGAACCTAAGCATGGTCTTCTGAAGATCTGAAGTGATGGCCCTGCATAGGCATAGGCCTCTTACCTTCTCATCATATTGCCAGAGGGTGATTAATTACCAGTGGAATAAATTAATTTCAGAAATGTCCGCTGGTGGGGGTAGGCTATTGACTCCACCCGCCAAGGTCCCCATGCAGCTACTCCAGCCTCCACCTCCGCGGCCAGACTCAGCCTCCCCACCCTCCTGCCAAGGCCACTATCCTGGGGGGAACATTTCCTGCCCAAGTGTGGGGCAGAGGTCCCAGAAGTAGGGTTGTGCCCCTTCTCCCCACCGCTTTCACTTAGCTTGTGTTTCAGCATGGGGTTCTTTCAGCAGAAGTGAGAGAATGGTCGGAAGCCCATTAACAAATGACCTCAGGGTGGGGAAAGGGTAGGATCAGGCACAACTTAGTCACTTTGGAGCAGCCCAGAGGTTAGTTGCAAGGTCTTGGAGGAGGTGGGTCAAAGGCCTGCTGGAGTCCAGCGACTAAAGGCAGTCAGTAGGGGGTAGGTCGCCCGCAGCTACGTGTCCCATCTTCCTCCCCTCAGCTCGAAGTCTCCAGAGTGCTGTCCGGCTGACATGCACTGGCTCTGAAGGCTGGCAGGATACCTAGGTCCAAATCCTGACCTAGTGCTTCTTGCTTTGTGAAACGGGTATAATTATATCACCGAATAGACTTGTATGAGGTTTGAAGGAGGCATCGCATTTAAAGCGCTCAGCCAAGCGCGGAATCTGCACAACAACCGGCAGATTTTGCTCTTGCTGCTCTGGGGCGCCAAGATTGAGGCGTCGAGCGACTGAGTCTCCATTTTATTCTCAACAATTGGGAAAAGTGAGTGAGTGGACTGTGAGCCAGAGGAGGCCAGATCCACACCCTCCCTCCACCCTAGTACCCAGACAGGGCGCGGAGCACGGAGGCAAGGAGTCGGGGATCCAGGTGCCCAGGGCGGCGGTGGCTTTGCCTTCATTAGTCCACCTTTATCTCCTCTTCTGACAGGTGGGGTCCGGAATCAGGCCGGCCAGGGACGGGGCGTGGGGTGCCGTCAGGCAGCGAGAGGAGGCACTGAACTTCGGGAGACAGCGTGCGCAACGAGGCCACGTCGGCGCGCATCTCCTCCACGTCGCGCTTGAGCTTGGCTCGCCGGTTCTGGAACCACGTGACAACCTGTGCGTTGGCCAAGCCGAGCCTCGCCGCCAGCCGGTCGCGCTCGGAAGGCGCCAGGTACTTCTGGAAGACGAAGCGTCGCTCCAGCTCCAGCACCTGCTGCGCAGTGAACGCCGTGCGTGACTTTCGCCGTCTGCGGCCAGCCTGGCCAGGGCCCAGAGCACTCGGGGCGGCGCGGCCTGCGGGGATACGGCGGGGGTCAGTCTTAGCCTGCAGGAATCAGGCATCCGCTCAAAGGAGAAGCTGGGGGGGGGGGGGGGGCTCAAGCCGGGGTGGGGGAGGCGGAGCGAGAAGGCGGACAGGAGCCTGAACCGTGGTCCCTTACCAAACGGGGGTTCAGGCCGATTGGGAGTGGGGGGCATAAAGTGGAACGGGCCACTTGGGCATGGGAAGCAGCAGGCTGAGGGCATCTTGAGGAGGTGAGGGAGTAGGAAGAGGGCGGGACTGGCCAAAGGAGACTTGGCACAGCGTCAGGCAATCTGGGGAGGGATCTTTGAGGCCCTCCGGAGCCCCGGGATAAGTGGGCTTGTAGGTTGGGGCCGGCACCCGAGGCGGGGCGACCATGGTCAAAATAGGACAGCCGGGCGCCTGGGTGGCTAAGTCGGTTGAGCATCCGACTTCAGCTCAGGTCATGATCTCATGGTCCATGAGTTCAAGCCCCGTGTCAGGCTCTGTGCTGACAGCTCAAAGCCTGGAGCCTGCCTCCGATTCTGTGTCTCCTTCTCTCTCTGCCCCTCCCCTGCTCACACTCTGTCTCTCTCAAAAAATAAACATTAAAAAAATAATAGGGACAGCCCGGGGCAGCCCTGTGTGATGAATGTAATACGACTCTGATCATGCCCTTCTAAAGACTCTCAGGTTATGATGAGCACTCTTGTTTTACGCTTTTTTAGTGACACGGGAACCTCCTCCTCGAGCCCAAAAGGAGGTAGTGGGGGTTCAAAGTGTAAGGAGAGGCGAAGTCCGTAATCCCCGACCCTTGCCGTCCCAAAGACCTTCTGTTCCTGTCCCCTTTCCTGAAGAGAACGGCGTGGAGCGGAGCTAGGTCACCCGGAGAGACCGAGCCTCGCCTCCCAGCACTTTGTGCACCGCCCATGCCCTAGCTCACTGTTTACAGCCTCGGGCTCAGGCCTTTTGTCTCCATCTCGCCGGCCTTTCGGTGTCGCGATTGCCCCGCCTACAGCGAACGGACCAAAGGGTCACTCAGTTCTCGACAGATTGGCCCTCCCCCTCGGCGCTGGCGGCCTCCAAGGAGCGGCCGCGGAGCCTGGGAACTAACGGAGGGTAGGTGAGGATTGGGAGATGGAAGTCCCAGCACGTGGGCTGAGGACAGAGGGCAGATTAGGGTGGGGGCCATTGTGAACGAAGGGTCGAGACCGAGACCTGAAGGAGAGAGATGGGGAGAAGGCCAAGTCAAAGTGCGCGACCTTGCCTGCGCTATACCTTCAGAGGGCTCCGGAGCGTGCCAGTCAAATCCGCGGAAAGTTTTACTAGTCAGCTCCTCCAGCGCGCACAGAGGCGACGTGGGACCAGGACTCGACTCTGGAAGCTGGGACGTAGAGGGTCCTCGGGGGATCAGGCGTGGGCCTAGGATGTCGGCGATGCTAAATAATGTCCGGGGTGTCCGGGGCTCTGGTCCCGAGTTCATGGCCGACGGGGCTGTGGCGGTCCCGCCGCCGGCTGCGCTGGGCGCAGCAGCTGCCTGGGCCCCAGACCGCGGCTCCCGATCTGGGCCCCCAGCTTCGGACCCGCCCCCCGCGCTGGGCCCAAGCCCCTTGTGCCCCTCCTCCTGCGCCCCCAACCCCCATCCCGGGGCCGCGGTGGGTCTGGAGCTGGTAGATGTCCCCGCAGCTGTATTTCTAACAGGGTGGGGAGGCGCGGAGAGCAGACCAGGAACAACCTGCCATACCCGGCCGCCGAGCTGCTCCGCGCGGCAGGGCATGGCCCCGTCACGCTCTGACTGGACCCTTCCTGGACGGCCCGCAGATTGTGTGTACCGTCGACTCCCCGCCTAGCCTCTGCTCTGGCTCATAAACTAGTCATTGCTTCCCCTTGCCCCAAACGGATGGGATTTGCAGAATTCCGAGGAGGGAGATCAGACCTGACCGTTCTAGGATCTCTGATCTCTCCTAAAAAGGATCTTGGTCTCCTGACCTAGCCCCCCTCCTCCGCGCCCCACCCCTGCAGAACCCTCTTGAAGAGGTCCCGGTGGCTGGAAGTTATTAGAGTGGCGCGAGGGGCCTGGGGGAACTCAAGACTTGGAAGGACCTGGCCTGGCGGAATTTCTGCAACCGGGAATAATGGGGATGCGATGTGGCAGCAAAAGCAGGTGAGTGGATCCACCAGCTCTCTGGCTGGACCCAGGCTTAGAGGCCCTGAGAAAGTCAAAGCACATGGAGAAGTGGAATAGACTGGGGCCTCAGGAAAGAAGACACAGCAAATCCGGAGCTATGGCTACTGCCCCCACCCAGGGGTCTTGGCCAGGGAAGACTGGCCTCCACTGAGGCCTATCAGTCAATCTGTCTTTGCCTCCATATTAAGCTCCTGTGGTTCAAATAGGGGTTCCCCAGCCTCCAAAGCCCAGAAACCACCCTGTAGAGCAGCAATGGAAAGGGCCACTGGTCACTCCCCATAGAAAAGTGACTTGCAGGTCAGACTTCATGGACCCAACCAGATCCTGGGACAGAAACCCCTGCCAACTCAGGGACAAACCCTAAGGTCTGGGATATTCATTCCTATTTTATTTGTGTCCTTTCTTTCTTTTCTCCCACACCTATTCCAGTCCTGGGCTCACACCTGAGTGAGCGCCCTACAGCTGTCCTTTGTAGGAAGAAGGCAGCTCTGGAACAGTGGTTGCTCCACCAGTGGAGGCCCAACAAGGCAAGGGGATTCACAGCCCAGAGGCAGAGAAGCCCCACCTCTCCTGAGGAGCTCACCGTTCCTGAGGAACTTGCTTCTATGGGATTCTTCAAGTTTCTTCCCACAGTGCCAAGAAGTCCCTCCTGGGGTGTCCATTATGTCACCTTCTCTGTAGACCTCTGCACCTCCCACCATTTGTGCGAAGATCCTCTGTGCCTATTCCCTGGGGCAAGTGGAGCCTGCCGTTGAGGTGCCCTAAACAGAGCTTGAGAGACCTAAGGCCCCTGGGCCAATGATAATGGGAGTGAGGAACCCTCACCTGGCCGGAGACACTAACCTGGCCTCCCAAAGATGGAGAAACACAGGGTCTTCTTGGTAATGAGTTCCTTCCAGCGACCCCTCCCATCCCCCAGACACACACAGACACTTGCATAGTACCCTCATGGCAGCCTGAGCAACACAGCCCAATGGCCCACTGATTGGTCTAAGAACAGAGCTAGGCCACAGCAGAACACTGAGATGCTTCAGGATCTTGTTAATTGGTTATTAATGGTAGGAGGCAGAGGGAGGCCAAGAGAGAACCTCGTGGCTGGAGGCCTCAGTCCTCTGAACCATGCTGGTGGTTTGACTTAATCTGCTTTTATTTTTTTTTATGTTTATTTATTTTTGAGAGACAGAGAGACAGACATGAAAAGGGGAGGGGCAGAGAGAGAGGGAGGCACAGAATCCAAAGCAGGCTCCAGGCTCTGAGCTGTCAGCACAGAGCCTGACATGGGGCTTGAACTCACAAACTGTGAGATCATGACTTGAGCTGAAGTCTGACACTTAACTGAGCCACCCAGGTGCCCCAGACTTAATCTGCTTTTAAAGAGGGTCCCAGGAAGCTGCAGGAACTGCCTAGCTCATGTCCCAGGCCTGTCACCAAACAGACACTACAACCCTCCTCTGTGTAGCTTTTATGTCATCTCTTCCTCTGCTCTCAATTACTAGTGTGTTTGTGAGGAGTGCCCTCTCTCCTGAAGGGCATTTGCCATCCTCTCCCTTTCCATCCCTCCCACCTATCTACCCCCCCTGCAAACTGCAACCAGGCTCAGGTAGTGGGTTTCGATGACAGCGGGGTTGGGAGGTCCCCATTTGGGGGATGAAAGAGAAGGCGAGACTAGTAAAGGGAGGAGGCCGCTGACAGCACAGCCCTAAGGCTGTCCCAGCGGCCAGGGACTAGTCCAGACAAGGGGGGGGGGGCACAGGAGGGGACTTCTCCAGCAATGCCTCTGGAACCTGAGCTGGGGAGAAACCCGATCCCCCTGTGGGGGGGGGGGGAGGGTAGGAGGAGGGTGAGTGATTAATGAGGGAGATTAAGAGATTAAACTTGGGTTCTGGGCTGGATGGGAAGGGGGTGCTGCATCAGTTGTCTTGTCGCCTTCGCCCCCCATATACCCTCCGCCCCCAAGGCCCAACCCTTCTTGTCCTGGACCTTCACGGAGTGATCCACAGACAGGCACCTTTCCGCAGCCCCCCTCCAACCCCCCCTCCCCCCCCCCGTTCTGATAGTTTTCCTTTCTCAGCATTCTCCAGCAACCCCTCATGTCTCCCACCTCCACGGATTCCCCTTATTGTCCTTTCAGACATTTGGGGTCCTCTGCTCCTCCTTGTAGAGATCCCCACATTCCGACTTTCACTCCCTGGGGAAGGAGCCTCCATTCTCCTTTAAGGATGCTTTCTCACACCTCTGCGCATCATCTCTTTTCAGATTTCCCTTTCCTCGTCGTCCCTACCTTATCTCTCATTCTGTGACACTGCACCTCTCACCCACATTGCCCATCTCAGCCTCCCATCTAGCGGGTTCCTTTACCCAGCCCTCCACCCCCCAGATTGTTGCCTCTCTTGGCACAATCTTAGTTGTTCAATAAACAACCTTTAGTCTCCGAATTTCCCTCTCCACGCACTCCTTTGAATCCTGTGATTGGGGATCCTCCGAACAACCCCCTCAGGGCAGTGGACGGATGAGGGCCAGTCCCGGAGAGGTGCCTGCCCGCCCCTTCCCACCCTTAGGGAAGTCCGTTAGTGAGAGGGGGGTGGGCGTTGAGGGAGGAAACTCGCGGCCGAGGGGCGAGGGGCGGAGCGGCAGTCCGTCTCGCACACTTCAAGGGTTGTTTTCTCTTTCAGAAAACGTTGTTGAATGAACCGACTCAGACACTTCCACTTTAGTTTCGTTTCTTCTGGGGCCTTGCTTGGGTCCGTGAGCCCTTTCTGGCCTTTTCCGCCGGCTCATAAAGAGCTCTGGGGGCGTGAGAGCCGAGCTGGGGGAGCGGCGGGACACACACACACACACACACACACACGCACAGCGAGACCCCCTGCTCCATTACCAGTGAAGTACCTTTTCCCTCCTTTCCCGCCCACCCCGGGCCGGGGACAGACTGCCCAGGCTAAGAGGGACCTGTTCTCTCCTGTGCCAAGGGCACAAATCTCGGTGCTCCCTTCCCCCAGGTGAGAGTGGACCGCGGAAACGGAAGCGGCAGGGGCAATGGCCGGCTGGTCCCTGCCCGTGAGTACTGATGCCCCCGCTCCCTCCCACCACCGGAAGCACAGCGAGGTCAAGGGCGCCCGGGAGTGGGCCGGCTGCGCGCTGGGACTGCCCTGCGGCCGCCTCTTTGAAGACAAGGAGCGCGTTCTGGGTCACGCGGCCCAAGAGAACCCTGGGCTTGATTCTGCACCCCCACCCCTCACCCCGTGGCGCAGATCGTGACCTGAGGGGCACAGGGTCTGTGTGGCGCAGCGCCCGCAGCTGGCCTGCATCAGCCACCTCGGGAGACTCACCACAGCTGCCTCTGCCACCACCGCTGACAGACAAAAAGAAGGTTCTGCTGGGCCCCTGGCGAGGCCGCCACTGGGCCACCATCCCAGATCCTGTCCTGAGCACCTTCTACTGCTCCTTGGCCTCAAACCATGCCTTGTCAAAAGCCTCATCCTGAGGCTTGGTCCCTAAGTCAGCCTTATCTTCTGACTGGGCCTTTTTGACGCCAAGCTCCTGCCAAGCCCCAAGCTACTCCTCAACTCCTCCTGCAGCCACTTAGGACCTGAAAAGTCCCCAGGAACGTTTCTACCTCCTTCCCCCCAAGTCCAAACCTCTCCCTGGTGAGTCATTCCTTGAAAATGCCCTTTCAGGGGTGGCTCAGTTGGTTTAGCCTCCGACTCTTGATTTAGGCTCAGGCCATGATCCCATAGTCGGTGAGATGAAGCCCCACTTGTGGCTCCTCGCTGTCAGCCCCAGAGCCTGCTTGGGATTCTCTCTACCTCTCTCTGACCTTCCTCCTGTTTTGCAAGCATGCTCTGTCTCTCAAAATAAACATTAAAAAAAAGAAAAGAAAATGCCCTTTCACCGACAAACTTTGAGAACAGCCTCAGTGTGGCTGCTTGAGTGGGCATGGAGTCCCCGGAAGAGACGGGGGGAGCCCTGAGATAGATATAATGAATCCCAAATCCCTAGATATATGTTGGTGTAGAGGCTGATGCAAAGGAATGGAAAACCCCGGGTCCTGGCAGAGAGAGGGTTTTCTGGAGGAAGTGACACTTGGACCTTGAAAAGACAGCTGAGTATGGGCATAGGGGGACAGGCATTCCAGGCATGCAGCTCGAAACACGGAGGCATGGGGAATCTTGGAGATTCTGTCAGGGTGGTTGTTCTGCAATGTCCCCACCCTCTTGCTTGTTGCCTGCCCCTCACACCTGAGGGCTCTTGCTTTCCGCAGCCTCCCCACATTGTGCTTTTCTCATGGTCTACAAGCTTCATCCGTGTGGAGGGAAGCCCAGGTCCACCGTGCACTGGTTGCTATGCCCAGTCCCTTTAACCCCCGCCCCAGTCTCAGGCTCTCTCAGCCAGTTCAGACCTCCTTCACTGTACACCTCCTCCCAAGTCTTCTGCCACCTCATCTCTATCCCTGGGAGCTCTGTGCCTTCAGCCCTCACCAGCTAGGCACAATGACCCCTTTGAACTCACGGGAGTCAGACTTAGGCCAATGTAAGATTTAGGTTCCAACTTGAGTTCTGGCCACAATTTATGCTGCTTGCTCCCTCCCACTTGTCCCAGATTCAGCCACAGCCTGTTAGCTTCCTTCAGGAACTTGCTTTCTCCTCCATCTGTTATTGGCCCAGTCGGGCAAGTTTCTGACTACCCCACTAAGAGGTCATAGAACAGGAAGACTAGCTAAGTTTGTTTCCAGAGCCTAAGGCTCATGGCTGGGCTCCTATAAAAAAGGGATGTTTGCTGAATTAATCAAGGGAGTTAACAGCCTTGCCGCTTCCCTCTTGTTACTTGAAGCTGCCTTTGCTCTGCTGGACACTAGTTCCCTCTCCTCATCCTTGCTTCACCTAGTCCGGGTACCTGAAGGACAACCATGTCTTCAAATCAACACTCTTGTTCTCCCTGTGTCCCACCCCGTAATTTTTTTTTTCGATTCCTTCCTTAGTGCAATTCTTTGATTTTTTCCTTTAAAATAGCACTCTTCTTCAGTCCTTCAGTGGCCACTGTCCAACCCTAGCCCTACTCTTGAATCAAGACACCTCCACTCAAGCTTGTAGCATATGCTGCAACACTCAAGTAGAGTGACAGCTCCCCTCCAGAAAGCCTTCCCTACCTACACACACACACACACACACACACACACACACACACACACACACCCCACACAAGAGCTGGTATGGGTAGCCTGGTTCCACTTAGCTCACCTTCTGAATTTTACATGTATAGAGTCCTCTACCCTTCTCCTTTGGCAATTCACTGAGGGGCAAGGGACAGAGAGAGGCCCTCTTTCATGATGAAACTCAGAGGACTTCTAAGGGAAGCAGGACACAGAACAAAGCATGCGTAGGTGGAAGGAAGAGAAAAGATGTTTTTTTAAAGTTTTTATTTCAAAAAATAAAGCCGGAGTTAATTTCACATAAATATCTGGGGAGGGAAAGGGACAGGGATGTGGTGGGGGCTTGGCCCCTACCTCCTCTTCTCTTTCACACTGTATTGTAAAAGCAAAGGGGATGGCTAAGGAGAAAACAAGCAGAAGAAGCAGTCGGTGGGAGCATTCTTACTCAAAAGGCCCCCTCAGCACATCCCTGCCCTGAGGACTGCCTCGGCCCTGGCTCACCTTGCCGAACCAGCGGGAGAGCCATATCTGCTTCATGGTCATGTGATCTGGGAGAACTTCATTGTCAAAAAGGAGCTGTACCTAGGAGGGAGATGCGGACAGTTTTAGAAACCCCTCTCTCTCATGCAGGTCAAGAACTGCCCTGGTCCACTACAGACTCTGTGAACTCCCTTTGAGCTCCTCCCTTTCCCCCCAAAACTGGCTGTGGGAATACTCACATGCTGGGGATTCAGCATTAAGCGGTGACATAGGACCCTTCGGAGATGACGAACTTCAGCTCTAACAGAACATCGAACATATTTGTTCTGGGGATAGGGAGGGAAGGCAAGAGGACAAGGTGTGTGAAGGAGGGGCAATGGGGAGGTGAGTCCTCAGAGAGGCCCTCCCCTCAGCCCCTCTCACCTGCAGGATGCTTTTATTCTTGTCCTTCCCAGAACTAGGAGGGAAACAGACACAGGTTAGGAGCCCTATCTTTCCCCCTGTACCTCACCCAGAGCCATGGTATACTCTCTTCAAGGGAAGAGACACTCCCCCTCACTGCTCACCCTCTCACCAAGCCCCTCCCAGGTTTTGGGTCACTGACATTGTCACATCAGACAATTCATGACCTGACCCTTACCTCAGGCGCTCCAGGCATAGACTCAGCTGCTCATCATATCGATAGTAGTGGGCTTTAGAGTGGTCGAAGCTGCTGAAAGGGAGGCCGAGGTTGCTCAGGGCTGGCTCTAAGAAAGAGTAGTGAGGAGAGTGGCACAGATTCCATACTCCTTTTTCCCCAGAGAGCAAAACTGGGCAGGAGAAATGCTCTGGGGGGTTTACTTTACCCTCCTGCTGCCAAGGGACATACCTTCCCCACTGGGCTGGGTGACCCGGTCCAAGCCTCGGGACTGGTAAAATTCTCGAATCCGTTTCTCTTCACCTAGAATGGAGGGGGGGGGGGTGTGGGAAGTAAATATTAGCCCTCCCTCATACTTTGTCCCTCTCCGGCTGTCAACCTCTTTACCTACATGATTCCCACCAAAGCCTTTGTCATCTCAAGCTGCCACCCAGCATCAGTCCTCCAGAGACCCCTCAAAGTGAGGTTGGTCACTCACTGTCTTGTAAGCCAGGCACTAGCTTGTACACGATGTCCTGCATGACCCGGTCCAGTTTGAGGTTGAGCAGTGGCTGTGTCTCGTGGATCTTGATGTTGCACATGGGGCAGTACTTACTGGTTTGGAGATACTTCACAATACAACTCTTGCAGACTGCAGGAAGGAAAGAGCAGACTCTTAGTCTCTCTGGGAATGGGATTCACGGGCTGGGTGGGGTGTCTGGGTGGTTGGGGCAGGCAGCCAAAAGCCTGGCAACTAGCTTGGTGGAGACTAGGGCCTGAAGGACCAGAGTCCAGGGCACTCACAAGTATGAAGACACTCTGTGATGGTGGTGGCATCCACGAAGTAGCCGGCGCACAGACAGCAGACGATGTGTTCATTCAGGTCTTTGATCTTTACTCGGACCTCCTCCTGCGGACACACCGCCCGTCACCAACCATTCCCTCCAATCCCAAATCATACGCCTTCCCAGCTGCGAAAATGCCTCTTTCATCACACTCCAAGGCCAAGCCTCGCACCCTGCACGATCCGCAAGGGATTAGCTCCCAGGAGCTGACACTCCCCCTCCGCCCAGCAGGGGGCTCCGCGCACAGCGGGGGCTCCCTTCCCGTGGACTCGCCCGACCTTCCTTTCCCAGGGGAGACTACACGACGTGGGCGGCACAATGCGCAAGCGTCCTAGCTCGGAGTTTGGCAACCCGATCGCAATCGCGCAGGCGCATTGGGCACCCTGTCTCTGCGCAGGCGCACTGGGCGCCGGGCCAGCCACCGCCCGTCCTCTAGCCGGCCCCAGTTCGCACCGCTAGCCGACCACAGCAGTAACCCCGCCGCCCCTGCACCTCGTTCCGTAGCGGGTCCATCTTGTACACTGACTGGAGCTGGTTCCGAAGCCTCATCGCGATCGCAATCTGGCCCCCCTGAGGAGACGCCATCTTAAAGGCTGATCCCGGCCTGCCACTTCCGGTGCCGCCTGCGGGGCGGGACTTGTCGCCCAGCAACGAGGGCTTAGGTCTTTTCGGATTCGTTGACCCTCTGTAAGGCCCCGCCCATGTCCCTTTCTCCCCGTGTGCTCACCTGAGCCTCACTAGCCCCTCCCCCTCCTCAATCCGTAATTAGGGAGTGGGGGGGCGTGGGGAGGGGGTCCTATCTCATTGACCTCTTGTAGTAATCATCATAATAGACCCTACTCGACCGCGGGACTAACTTTTGGAGCCTGAAAAGACTATCGCCTTCTACCCCAAAGGGCCCGGCGGTCTCTGCCAGCCGCCGCTTAGGGTCGTCTATCTCCTGTGACCACGACCCCGCTAAAGAAGCCCCTCCCGGGTCCTCTCCTCATAAAGTCGCCCTCGTCGGCTGACGCGTACGCGTTACGGAGCTTCATCTGGATGGCAGGCCTTCTCCCGGCTCCCGGCGGGATTTTCTCGGGGCTTTGCGGAGTCGCGGAGAGGGTGGCGGGGAGGGAGGGACCCCCAGGGACTTGGTAGTGATCTTATTCCGTCCCCCGCCCCCCCACCATCCTCCCCTGCCGCCGGGGCTTGTGGTGGCGGCGAGTGGGGGGGGGGGGCAGACCCTAGTTAATGATGATGATTCAATCATCGGCGCCTGCGGAGGCCTGGGACAGACTAATGCAGAGCAGATGCCGAAGGAGGAGGGGAGGAGGACTAGGACACTAGCGCACATAGACACGCTGAAGCAGCGAGCGCCTGCAGTAGCATAGGCCCAGTCCCGTACTTGGAGAGGACGCAGGAGCTCTAGACCGTGTGCACTGCCATCCTTAGGTACTTCCAGTGGGATTAAAAACCAAGGATAAGTTTACTGTGAAGTATTAGCGTCAAGTGCAGTTGGAGAATCAAGGGAGAGACCCCAATGGAGACCACCAAAGGCTTTCTGGAAGAAGTGGGACTTTGGGTGGTCACAGTTCAGAGAATGGGGGTGGAGTGCCTGGATAAGAAGTGCGGTGGAAATAGAAAAGAAAGGCAGATTCGAAGGGATTGACCAGGGAGAGGGATAGGAAAGAGGCAGAGGTGTGGATGTGGGAGTAGTGATAGAAACAGGGCCTAATGGAGCTGGGACTTTAGCCTGAGGGCAATGGGGAGCTAGCAGACCTTTTGTTTTGAAGAGAGGGAATTATTCTATGAAAGAAATATTTTGCTCATTTATCTTCTAGTAAATTGGAGTGGATAAAGCAGCAAAAAGTGATGAGATTAGTGATTTTTTAATTAACCCCTTCTCACTACGTCCACTGCTTACTCCCTGGTCCAAGATACCATCATCTGTCCTCTGGATGATTGATTGCAGTGGCTTCTTGCCTGCTTTCCTTGTTCCACGTTTCCATATGAATAAAAAAGGATATAAGTTAAGTTTTTGAGTTGATGGATATGTTTATTATCTGTGGTGGTTTCATGTGTGTATACATACACTTTTGTACACTTTAAATATGTGCAGTTTATTGTATGTTAGTTTTACCCTAAGAAACCTGTTAAAAATAAAACTAAAAAATCAGGTGTCTTTTCCTTAAAATTCCAATAGCTTTCTTTTTCAGAATAGAAGCCCCAGTCCTTACAATCCTTCAAGGCTTTGCATGGTCTCTCCAAATCACTCAGTCTCTCCAGCCATGCTGGACCCCTGTTTGTTGCACAGATAACACCAAGATATACTTGCATTATCCCCAACTTGAAATGCTCAGATGTCCAAATGGCTCCTTTCTTCCAGGTCTTTACTCTGTGAGGCCTTCTGTGATCACTTTAGATAAATCACAACCCCCACCCTTTCACTCCTCCCCTTTCTTTGCTTTTTTTTCTTCTTCTTCTTAGCATTTATTATTATTCAATATATATTGTCTTTTGTTTTACCTGCCTCCCCCATTAGAACATAAGCTTTGTTGTGGCAGGATTTTTTTTTTTTTTCTGTTATGTCTGCAGCTATATCTCCAGTGTCTGGTGCATGGTAGGTGTTCAATCGAAATTTTCTAGATTAACAAATGAATGGATATAGGTGGTGGTGATGATGGCCTAGATTAGGGTTTTATCAGTGGAAATGGAAAGGAAGGGCTGTATCTGAAATATTTCAAAAGAAAGCATTATAGGAGGAAGTGAGCAGGGAGCTTGCAAGGGGAGCATGTCCGCCAGCCTGGTGGACTTTAAGGTGGCTGCAGCAAAGGCAAGCAGAAGGTTAGGACAGAAAGGCTGGAACCCAACAAGTGTCAGAGCCAAGGATGGAGATCTCTGAGTTTTCTGGGTGGATATAATAGGTGGGACTGTTAGAATGGGTGAAACCTGAGCAGATGTACAGAGAGGGAAAGCTGAAGTCAGAGATCTGAGAATGCCCAGTCTTCAGTGGAAAAACCAAAGTCAGTGGAGAAAAAACATAAGCATTGATTATGAAAATCTAAAGAAGTAGACTAAGACAATATTACATAAACCAAAAGGGACATTTCAAGAAACAGTTGGTGAGCCAGAGAGTAAAACATGTCAGAGAAGTCCTCAATATGGACATGGGAGCTCTTTGAAAAAGAGTGTAGTGGGGCGCCTGGGTGGGGCAGTCGGTTAAGCGTCCGACTTCGGCTCAGGTCATGATCTCACGGTCCATGAGTTCGAGCCCCGCGTCGGGCTCTGGGCTGATAGCTCGGAGCCTGGAGCCTGTTTCCGATTCTGTGTCTCCCTCTCTCTCTGCCCCTCCCCCGTTCATGCTCTGTCTGTCTCTCTCTGTCCCAAAAATAAATAAAAAAAAAGAAAAAGAAAAAGAGTGTAGTGAAACCAGGTTGTGGTAAGTTAAAAGAATAAATGATGAGGGGGTGCCTTGCTGGGTCAGTTGATGGTAGAACATGTGACTCTTGATATTGGGGTTGTAAGTTCGGGCCCCACGTTGAGCACACAGATTAGTTTAAAAATAAGTAAAAAATGTTTTAAAAAGAAATGGTGAGGAAGTGGAGGCAGTGGGTATGTGGTGGGATGGACAAGGGAAAAGAAAAACAGAATCTCTCTTGGAGATAAAAATCTCTCTTGTACAGATAAAAGAGACCTAAGAGAGCAGGGGGTAGGAAGGACTAAGCTAATGACAGAAATGATGATGCAGGAGTGGGGACCATCTCCTGGGAAAGACACTGCACAAAAAGCAGAAAGGAAGGAAAGGCACAGGCTGAGAATGTGCCTCTTCCTGTGAAGCTGCAAGCTTAAAGGCCTGACAACTTGAAGAATTAGGGACCACCTGCATGCATGTAGGACATGGGGAGATGGATGCAAAGCAGTGTGTATGGGAGGTGGGAGTTCTGACCTCAGGGCCTCCATCCTAGATATAAACTCAAAGGAACCACTTTTCCCAGAGAATTGGGATCAGAGAGGTGGAGGCAAGCAGAGAAATTCCTAGGACTGTGGCTGACAGAATTGGATACCCATTGTTTCTGAAGTGAGGCAGTAATTTTTGTTTTTTTTTGTAACTCCCCAGAAGATATGTATATATTACTGGGTTGGTGACCATTCCCCTGCCCAAGAATCGGTTGGGCCATCTCTGGGAGGCAGTGCCATCTGTGCTGACCTCAAAAGGCAGGATGAACAGTCAGCAGGTATACAGGTCTGCACGATGTTGCCTCTTCCTCTCTGATTGATTCATTCAAGAAGGATTTATTCAGCTTGATTGTAGACACATTAGTGCCCACCCTTTCCTCAGAGGCCCACCCCCTAGAGTGGGTAAAGGGACTGCCAGATTCCTAACCTGCAGGCCAGTTCCTCTCAGAGTCTTTATTTACTTTGCTGGCTCCCTAGGCTCTCTGTTTTCGTTCAGGGGATCCAGCCCAAGCTGTCTCGGTGGTTTTCCCTGGACAGCAGAACTTTCATGCTCCCTAGTTGCCCCATCTCTCTACTGCTGATAAAGGGTGCTAGGGGAGGTGATAATGACTGTCTTTTCCACTAAGATAACACAGCTGCCAAATTGGCAGGATCCTCTGCCCGCCTTTCAGAAGGGGCTGTTGGCAGGGTGGGGAAAGGACTGAAGAAACTGCATAGTGGAAGTGGACAAGAAATTGGGGGAGGATGTTACATATTATTAATGCCAACTGCCTGCCTCCCCCCATGGTCCACTCCCTTCAGAATGAGGCTTCTGAGAACACCAGGGCCTGGTGGCTTTAGTGGGGGAAAATCCACTCCCTTTTTTCTCTTCTTTATCTTCCTGCCCAGATGCCCAAATATCATTCCTAGTTCCCTGGAGAGAAAAGACCCCTCATCCTGCCTCAGGCACTGGGCTGCAGCCCATCTGCTGGGGAGAAAGGAGGGGCAGAGTCTTTTACCAGGAGATCCTGGAGAATCAACTGAAAGATCCGTACTCTCAGGGAAGCCCATTTACTAGACTTAGAAGGCATTTCGGCTTACACGGGTAACCGGCAGCCTGGAGCCTGGAGTGGAGCATCCAGAGTGGGCTGGAGTCTAGGGGCTAGGGCTGGCACAGCAGGGCGGGGTCCTTTGGCCACCACGTGTCCAAGGCAGACCAAGCGGCTCATCGGTGCCCACCCGCCTCAGAATGGTAGGAACACCCCCCTCCTTGCGCCCAGTCTCACCGGCTCGGAGGCGCCAGGGCCCCCCCGGGGCCGGGGCGGGCCGGGGAAGGTAATGTAATTCCGACCCAGCTAACCCGATTATGGCGGCCTGCACCGGGCCGGGCGGCGGCGGGGGCGGGTCTACGACGCGGGGGCCCGCCGGGCCCGGGTCCCATCCCGGGAAGGACGCAGAGTTCACACACTCCCAGTTCTTGGGTCCGCGGCCAGAGGTCATAAGGTCACCAAGCGGCTTCAGTTTTTCCCCACCTCCCTTCTCTGACACACTCCAGGCACAGTTTCTAGGGCTTGGGTGGGGTGTAGCGTCTGTGGGAAATGAGGCGGCTGATCCCCCCCCCCCCCCCCCCAAGGCTTTGGTGAGGACTCATGTGTCGCCTGTGGCGATTTTGTCCTCCTGACTTTGAGGAGGGAGGGGAGAAGTGTGTGAGAATAGACTTCCTAGGCGCGTAGTGGAGGGGCAGAGTCCCGCATTGGTGGTCCCCTGTCAGGGGCGGAACGCCAGCCCCAAGCTCTCACCGGCCGGAGTTGGCCCGGCTTGGGCCAATGGTCCGCTCTACATCGATTTCAGAAAATCGAAATTCTAAGAAACACAGGGCACCAATTGCTGGCGCTCCCGGAAGGAGGTAGGGGCCCTATGGGAGAGGCCGGGAGGTGCACCAGGATAGCTGGCCCAGAGTGGTGGTTGCCCGCCCTAGCCCCCCAGACGCGCCCTGCCACTCCCTTCCCACACCTGTCCTCTTCCCGGGCCTCCAACTCGTCGGCGCTGTTCCCCAGCCGCTTCCCATCGCAGCCAGGAAGCCACAACGAGATTTGGTCTTCGAGGGCACTTAGGCGGGGGCCACAACGAATCCGGGAGTTGGCAGGCAGGACCCATCGCGAGACGAAGAGTGGGGGCTGTGGGAGGAGGCACCTGCGAGGAAGCCGGTGAGGCCCAGGAGGCCCAAGGCGGAGGCCGGTGAGGATGGAGTTGCTGTGCGCATCTCGGCTGACTCAGCGGGCAGCGGCCCAAGCTCTGGCCCCTCCCGTGCTGAGCCTGGTTCCTAACACCCTTGCCACCTCCCCCCTTACCCCCACCATACCCGCCCGCCACTCTTCCCCGTGTTTCTCACAAACAGGCGTCTCTTTCCCTTTAACGGGTCCGGCCCCGCCCCTGCCCTACCCCCAGCCCCCACTGCCCACCCAGTGCTGATCTGTCAGTCACTGCCCCAGCCCCAGCCGGCCAACCCTCTCCACCCTGCACTTGGGCAGAGGCCCCGGCACCCTAGCGTCCATCTGAGCTTCAGAGACAGCAAGGGCACTCCTGGGGCCCCCGCCGGTCGCGCTCCCCCGGGATGCGAGTCCCTGCGCCGACGCCCGGCAGAGGCCGGCACGGGCGCGGCTACTCCCCGTGCACAGGCATGAAGATTTCCCGGGGGGCCCGGGGACCCGCCGCGGCCAGCTCCGCGGGCCCCTGAGGCCGTCGCCCCCAGCGCTCCGCGGCTGGGCTCCCAGAGTTGCCTGGGGCGCTCTCCCCAACCGCCAAACCTCCTGCGGTCCTCCTTGACCCGGACCCATGGAGCCGGCGGTCCTGGCCTCGCACAACCTCCCGCACCACGAGCCAATCAGCTTTGGCATCGACCAGATCCTGAGCTGCCCGGAACCCCCCGGGAGCAGCATAGGCCCCGGTCGGTCGGGCCAGGGCCATGGGGAGAGTGTGGCGTTCTCGGGTGGATTTCACGGAACCTCAAGCTACGGCCCCGCGGGATCGCTGGCCCCCCTACCTGGCAGCTCCGGCATGGGCCCAGGTGGCGTGATCCGCGTCCCGGCGCATCGTCCGCTGCCAGTGCCGCCGCCTGCGGGAGGTGCCCCTGCGGTGCCTGGACCCTCTGGCTTGGGCGGAGCCGGGGGCCTAGCGGGACTCACCTTCCCTTGGATGGACAGCGGCCGCCGCTTTGCCAAGGACCGGCTCACGGGTGAGGTTGCCCGACCCTCCAGCGTCTTGCCCCACACTGACCCCCTTCCCTCATCTTTGATCGTTCTGCTCCAACTCAACTTCCCCGTACGCTCCCCGCCCGGATCAACCCAGGCGATCCTTCCCCAATTTGTGTCTCGTGGTCGCGCTGCTTAAGAGAGACGATGGGGTAGGAGCTGCCGTCGATGCCCGCGCCCTCCTTTGCAGGCCACAGTCCACACTGAGGGGAGGGAAGGATGAAGTTCCGGGGGCCGTCTCTTCCTTAGCAGAGGGGGAGGGCCATTTCTTCCGAGGCCCTTTCTTGTCTGGAGGCCTTTCCTGATGCGAGGCCGAGCCTGGGGCACCTGGAAGGGCTGCCCTGAAAACCTTGCCCTGTTCTTTCTTCCTCCCTGTAGCCGCACTCTCGCCCTTCTCCGGGACGCGCCGCATAGGCCACCCCTACCAAAACCGGACCCCTCCGAAGCGGAAGAAGCCGCGCACGTCCTTCTCCCGTTCTCAGGTGCTGGAGCTGGAGCGGCGCTTCCTGCGCCAGAAGTACTTAGCCTCGGCCGAGAGGGCAGCACTGGCCAAGGCCCTGCGCATGACCGACGCACAAGTCAAGACTTGGTTCCAGAACCGGCGCACCAAGTGGCGGTGAGGCGCGGGGCGCGCGACGGCTGGCGGGTGGCGTCAAAGTGGCGGTGAGGCGCGGGGCGGGTGAGGCACCTCGGCCCGGCGGTGACGATGAGGCGCGGGGTGGGCGAGGGCTGGCCTGACACCGCGACTCGACTTTCACAGGCGCCAGACGGCGGAGGAACGCGAAGCGGAGCGGCACCGCGCGGGCCGGCTGCTCCTGCACCTGCAGCAGGACGCCCTACCCCGGCCTCTGCGGCCGCCGCTGCCCCCCGACCCACTCTGCCTGCACAACTCGTCGCTCTTTGCGCTGCAGAACCTACAGCCCTGGGCCGAGGACAACAAGGTGGCTTCTGTGTCTGGGCTCGCCTCGGTGGTGTGAGCGACGCCTGCCCAACCCGCCGAGCGCTCTTTTCCGGACCGAGGCGCCGCATGGAGCGCCGGGCTCAGGGCCACGGAGCGCGCGGCTGACCATGCCGTGGCTCTGTGGTAGCGGAGCTTGTGAGGAAGGGCTGGCTTTGAGGCTATCGTCTAGGGCTCCTGGGCCACTGCCGGCTCCCAGGCTAGCGTTGCACGGTAGCACCGTGCTTAGACGTGGCCTTTCCCGCCATTTCCCAGTCAACTGTGGTTGCACCCCAGCTGGAATCCGAGGAGCCGAGAAGGCGGGACCTGCAGTATGGTAGCCAATGAGGTGAGGGGAGGGGGAGGGCTGGCCAATGGGAGCTGCTCTCCTGAGGACTACGGATTCTTCCGAGGGTGGGTTAGTGCTGGGGTTCTGGACCCACAGGGCAAGCTCAAGGTGGTGCTGGGATGGGACGGCGGCAGCTCGCACGCACTGCCTGGGCCTATACCAAAGGTGTGATGGAAGGAAAGAAGACACCAATGACAGTGGTATAACGGAGGAGGTGCTGGAGGGTGAGTCTGACTGACTGTGACAGGAACCAGAGGGTTATCCACACTGGGCATCTCATTCTTCAACTGTAAAATAATCGCCAAGGATACCTTCCTGACTTTGAACCTCATGTTGTCGTGTGTGTTCAACCCGCTGACTCCGTCCTCCTCCTTGAGCCTCACAACGTGCCTGGGCGGCAGGCAAGACGGATGCTTATACACCCCATGAAAGACACAGTCACTAATCTGGCTCTGGTGTCCTATGGGGACAGAGAGGGGGGGGGGGAGCAGTGGATAAAATTAATGGGCCCTGTGGAGTTAGGGTGAGCAGAATTTGGCAAATAAGTAGGGATATCTGAGAAGAATCAAAGATAATTCCAAGGTTGGAAATGTAGAGGACCAGGAGATCAATGGTGTTGTGGATAATAAAGAGGAATGAAAAGACTGGAGCAAGATAACTCTGCAGGCAAAACTAAATGCCAGACCTAAAGAGAATACATTCTGGAAAAGTGCTTTTGGGGGAGGTTGGTTGACATCTACGCAGACATGGAGATAGAATGATGAGAACAGATAGACTCTCCAAGGGGAGGACACTCTGAGGAGAAAAAAGCAGAGTTGTAAGGATTAAATCTTTCTTTCTACCAATTTCTACAAACACATTTACAATGTGCAAGATGATGGAGGATATCAAAGTTAATAGTTCAAAGGAAGAAAAGGGAATGAGCACTCAGCTGGAAAGAAAGGAAAGCATGATGTCCCTGAAGTTGTTAGAAAGACTTTAGCTTGTGAGTGGGCCAGGGGCTGCTGGGAAGCTTATTGATGGAAAGTTAAGAGTTTGGGGATGGTTGCAACAGCCATGAGGTTTAAGAAGGAGCAGGATCTAAGTTGTATGTGGAAAAGGGAAGATTTTTGTCTGATTTCTTACAGCACTCTCATTCTTCCTCCCCTAGAGGCAGCAGTAAGACAGAGGGAAGTGAGCTTTGGGCAGGGTCAGAGACCAACTGTTGTCAAACTGCTCATGTTCTAGGGTAGTGACAGCTAGGTCAGTCACAGCACCAAGTCTTGACCACAGGAGGGAACCAGGCAAGAGGATATTGTTGGGGGGAGTTGGATGATATTGTGTCATCTCTAACTCATGGATGTTGTGTATGCTGCTGCAGAACAAAACTCAAACTTGACACATAGAAAAAGAACTTTTATAGGCCAAAATGAAGCACACAAAGATGGGTTTGGCATAAGTTGGGGGCTTGGCGGTGACATGTCAGTCACTCTCCAATAAATAGAAGAAGGCTAAGGAAAGGGTCCAACCTTATGTATACTGTGGCTTTCCCAATTCCCTCCACTCTTGGTCCACCACTTCTTGAGTCTCAGATTCCAGGATTTACGTTTGACCCTAACCTTTGGCCTTCTAAATCTGGCTGGCTGCCTTAGTGCTAGCCTGTGGGGGATCTAATGCCTTGAGATGAGCTCAGTTCCATTCCTTAGGCAAGTCACTGCAGGACACAGGCATCTCCAAACTCTTGGGTGGAGGGGGATTCACTTTCTATTGAAGAATCTGCCATTTCTTCTCTCAGCTGGTTCAAGAGGTCTCTGCTCTCACTGGGAGGCAAGTTACTAAGGAAGTATGGAGGGGCCAATTCCACCAGCCTGACAGAGAGAGTCACAATCAGAAGATGACTTCTGTATCCTCTCTTGTAATACAGATTCTTTTTTTTTTTTTTTTTGTAATACAGATTCTTAAACTTCCCATTCTGTCCACAAACCCTGCCTCTTCAAATCATATGTCACTACAAACCACTAAGATATCCTCCTCTCCTTAAGGCTCTCTAACTCCCCAGCCATAATTTTGGCCCCTAGAAGGGGAATGGGCAACATAGGAGGGGTGTCAGGGAACTCACATCTGTGGTTGAATCTCAGAAACAATGGAAAGGCAGTTGTCTTTGGAAATGGAGAAATTGTGGTAAAGCACCCACGGTGGAGGTCTGGCTGGAGCCCGGCGGCTTCGGTAGCAGCAGTATGGGGAGAGCTGGGCCACATGCTTATGTGTTAGGAGCAGGTAATTTCCAGTCCCATCTGTGTCTCGGGCCACCTCATTAAAAAGCAAAGATAGTGAGGGAGTGAGTGGTGGGGGCGGGGGGAGAGGAAGACAATAGAAAAAAGAAAAGGGGGTTGAGAAAGAATTAGGAAGGGTGGCGAGAGTATTAAAAGTAAAGCATCATCTCTAGGTGTTACAGTCCCTATCATATGGCATTTCCCATAGCCCCCTGTACTCCAATGCCTCAAAAATTTCTTCTGGTTCTTAAAAATCCTTTGAATGATCATCTGGACTCCAATTTCAGGACGGCATATCAATTTTTGATCCCTCTGCTTTCTGCTCCATTTATGACCTTCACCCCAACTCTTTCCCCTAACCTTAAGGAAGTATCCTGACACCAGTGCTTTCTGAAGGTTTCTGCGATTCTGCTCAGAGCCAAAGGCTGGCTGGGACAAGGGAAGTTCAATTCGTTGCATGAGTTCTAGGAGTTCACCTCGAAGTTTCCGGGCTTGGCACAATGCTGCCCAGTTTAGCCCCCGAGCCTGACACCAAGCTTTGTCTGCTCCACCTAAAAGAGGAAAGGGAACAGCTACAACTACAAAGAGAGCCCCAAGAGAACCCAGAGTTTGGTCAAAGGGCCACCTCCTCCTGGGCATAGAGATCTGCCAGCTGGTTGCATACTGCTTTCCCTCTTTGGAAAATCTGGGATTTTATAAGAAGATGCCGAGTGGGCTACTCACTCTGTATAAAGGCTTCATACACCTGGATCAAAGAACTGTGATCACCATCTGTGTGTTCCAGGGCTCGGCGCAAGGCAGCTTCTTCTGCACAGTGTGGAGGCTGGGTAAACCCAGGGGCAGCTGGAGGCAGAAACAAGGAAGGTCATTTTGGGGCATGAGAGAGGATAGCAGTACAGAAGGAAGGGTGAAAAGGTATAAAATGCCATTTTGGGAAATGTATTCAAAAGACATCGATAACTTCTAGGTGCTATAAACTTTATTAGACGGTGAACATAAATAATGAAAGAGTCTCTGCCCTCAAGTAGTTTAGAGTCTAGTGGGAGACATAAGCAAGCTTGATCAGCACAACAGGTGTGTGGGCCAATGTTTGAAGTTTTGTTAGGAATTAGCTCAGTGGCAAAGGGGCAGAGAGTCTGAACTGTGGGCATGGCAAGGCACAGACATTAGTAATGTGGCCCGTTTGGAGAACTGCAAGCACTTAGTAAGGGTAGAGAGAATGGCATGTGTGGCACAGTGGCAGCAGATAAAGCTGGAGAGGCAGGTATGTGCCAGGTCATAAGAGGTTGGATGTGCTGTGCTGATGAGTTTATATTCTATCTGGAAGGAAGGTAAAGAGTAGCTGTTGGAGAAGAGTTTTGAAGTAAGAGAGTCCACGTGTTTGAAGAAGTTTACTTGACAAGTTAGAAGGCTAAAGGAATCCAGTCTCAGTGGGGATGAGGATCTAACACTGGCACTGATAGTGAGTTTGGAGACAAACAGACGAATTAAAAAAAACACACACACACACATTTAGGAGATAAAAATGAAAGAACCCGGAGAAATATTAGTCTGGAATGATGGTAGTAGAGCTGCAGAGGGGATGGCATGCTTTTGTGGTGGTGGTGAGGGAACAGTTTAAGCAAGTGCTTGAGTTCAGCTCTGGGCTGGGATACTGTGGACAATTCTGGTAGAAATGTCCATCAGGAGTTGGATATATAAATCTAAGATTCAGAAGAATGATATTGGCAGGGAGATACAAGGTTTGGAAATTTTAAGTGTAAAGATGGCACTAAAGACCATGGGTGTGCATGAACTTGCTCGGAGAGTTCAAGGAATGAGAAGGCAAAAGGGGAAAGGATGGAACTCGGAGGTCTAATTTACCGTGGGTAAGCAGAGGACAACGAGCCTGGGAAGAGATGAAGGGAATGACCAGAGAAGTAGGATGAACACCCAGAGAAGCAGGTCACAGAGGCTTAGGGAGCAGGCAGTTTCAAGGTGGGAGTGGTCGGCATTTTCAAGGGTCAGAAGGTCATAAGGAACCAGGAAGGGCTCAGAAGTGTTTAGTGGATTCGGCCTGGGGGGTGGGGTGGGAGGTCACTGCTGAGCTGAGACTTGTCAGGGTTGCTACGGGCCTAAGGCTGGGATGCAGTGGGCAGGAACACACTAGGCAGACTGGGACAGAGGTTATTCTGTATAGCTGCTGGGGAGTAGAGTGTGGAGGGAGAGGGGTGTGGAGCTTTAGTAATAACAGGAGAGATTTAAGCATATTGGAGGCAAGAACCAGCATTGGGAAAAGGCTAACGAGACAGGAGAAGGATAAGTGATTAAGGCTGTGTTTTTGGGCACTGTAAGGGAAGCATAGGAGATGGGGCCGGCCTTTGGAGCACCAGAACATCAGAAAGGGCTGGGAAGGACTGAAGTGGCGTCAAGAGCCAGAGACAGAAGTGATTTATACCAGTGAGCATGGCGGCCAGGGTGAGCATCTCGTCCACACAGTCAAACTCGCAGGAGGCCAGCAGGGCTTTGGCCAGCTCAGGGGGCAGGGGGAACTCTGATAGGATGACTCCCAGGTCTGACAGGTTCCCATCATCATCCAGAGCTGCCAGATAGTCTAAGTCTTCTAGGGCCTGCATCAGTGCTTCTGGAGCTGGTGAGGAAACAGGGCTTATAGGGCAGGAAGTCTCAGAGCCTGGAGAGCCCGGAGAGCCTGGAGGTCAGGCAGCGGGACTTGGGCAGGAGGGGTGCTCACCAGGCCGGTCCAGGAAGTGACACTCCCCTGGCTCTGCAATCTGTCTCCTCTTTAGTAGTAACACCAGGGGGCTCAGATTCTCCTCACATACCCTGGGTGAGGGCAGTGGGGGCGCCTCTAGTTCTAGGAAGGACTTAGGGTACAGGCAGAGGCAGGATCCTGAGGGGAGAAAAGATTTGGGACAGAAGGCCACCGTAGATTTCTCAGAGTTTGTGTGTGGTGACTTTTCATGTTTGATCTCAGAAGGGCAAAGGCTCTTACCTGGTAGGACCCCTCTTGCCCGGAGTCTTCTTGCCTCTGCCTGACATTTGCTGATTGGTCTCAACACTTGGGATTCTGCTCGGATCTGAGGATTGTACACCTGTCACCGCCCCCCAACCAAGGCCAAGACAGATCAGAGCGGGCCACTTCTATCTTTAGCCCCCTCATCCCCCTCATCTCTCTCACTCACACTTCGAAGCTCCAGTCCTGAGTCAATGACATGTCGGATGGAAGGGAGGGAGAAGGAGAAGTCAGCCAGCCAGTGAGTGACCACGACCTTTCTGGCACCCAAGTCTATGTCCTCGTATGCAGCCTGAACAGCTGGGCCATGTCCTGGGTGAAGGGGCAGCACTCGTGGTGGAGGCCCTCTGAGAGCCAAGGGGCCCACCTCCCTGGACAAGGATTCACAGCACAGCAAAATTTCCTGAAGAGAAGGGTGGGGCATTAAGGCAGTTCTCACCTTTTTTGGGTGACAAACCCTTTTGAAAAACTGATGAAAGCTATGGTCTTTCACTCTGAAAAAATGCACATACTCATAAAGTTGGGGGTGTTATAATTTCAGGAATTCACACTGAACCACAGTCTCTGCCTTAACAAGGATTCAAAAAGGGGGTGGTAGACCTCTTTACCCTGAAGTCCTTGAGTTTTTCCTAAGGACCCCAACATAGTAAATACTATAACTCCAATGTTCCTAACAAGCATTGCTCCCCCAGAAAGGAAGGCGGCATACATGTGAATCTCCTTCTGCAGCCCATTTTTACCTCCTCACTGGGCAGGTATACTAGCACATCTCCTGGAGTCTCCTTCGTACACAATTCAATCACAGCTTGGCAGGCAGCTTCCACTCGATCAGTAGGGACAGTGTCCCTGTATACAGGAGTGGGACATGCACCAGGCCCTCTGGGTACACGCACAATAGGAGGATTGCCCCAGAAGGCTTGGAGCTTAGGTTCAAGGGCAGGGTCAGTAACCACAACCACTCTTGAGTCCCCTGGAAGGTTTCCCAGGCTGGCATTTCGCAGTAGCCCCTGGAGCAAATCCGAGGCCACTGACCGCTCCTGAGCCTCATCCAGCACCAGCACGCCCCAGGCTCCTGTGCCCCGGGTTGAGGCCACCTCCTGTAGAAGCAGCCTGTCCCAGCAAAACCTGTTGACATTGGCAGTGGGAGGAGTCAGTGTGGACAGTGACCAGCTCCAGGAGTCCAGGGGAGTGACTTCCTGTTGGGGGAGGGGGCTAGGCTTTTGATTATAAGGTCAGAAAAAGACTGTGAACCTGTATTGAGACCCACAACCCCACTGATGACACTTTGTTCACAAGGTGTACTCCAGTTGGGAGAGTGGGACTCATGATGAGGGTGAGGTTGAGTGTCCGAGGTCCCTGGCTGGGGTTAAGGGCTTCATTCAGCATTGTGTCATGCGTGATTTAAAGGGTGAACTGGGCTGAGGGAGTGTATGGTGAGATGTCAGAGGGCTGGGCTTGTTTCTACTGGGTGAGGGGAATTAGATTTGGGTCAGGCCTGCAAGAGGCCTCACCTGAGCAGGGTGTCCGGCCCAGTGCAGTCTTCCTGGGGAATGCTGTATCCAACCTCATGACCCAGGGTTAGGTCCATCTCATCGGCAACCCGCAGGGCCAGGCTCAGGGCTGCCAGAGGGTGGGGCTGAGTGACAGTTACTTGGCCTTCCTGGAAACCCCTGGCCAATGCAAACTCTGCACACCATTGAGGGATCTGGGGTAGGGACAGGAAGGACAACCAATCAGCAAGATGCAGGACTTCAGTCAGAAGTGCTGGGGCGCTGTGGCCACTTTCATTTGGGGAGTTCCCTGGTCTTTCACCAGCCACCCTGGGTCAGTCTAACTGGTCTCCCTTTGACCACCTCCCCAATAACCCCATGCAGCCCAACCCCCACTTTGCCTGTGGAAGGACCAGTTTTCTAGCCCCTCCCTTTTTCTACTCCCAGAATCTCCCCCAACCTGGGTGCTCTTGCCAGAGCCAGGGTCTCCAGACACCAACACCACTCCCGAGGGGCTACTCTCCAATTGCTCCATGAAGATAAAGCGAGCAGCCCAGATGGGTAAGGCCCGGCGCTGCTCAAGAAGCTCGTAGTAGCGGGAAGAGAATGGGAGCCCATCAAAGGGGTTCACAGCCAATTCAGACTCCCTGGCGCTTGGGCCAGACTCTTCTGCCAGCCCAAGAAGCGGAGAGGCCATGGTGGCTGACTGGCAGTACCTACAGAAGGCAGGGCAGTGATTAAGGCCTCGTATGAAATGACTTACACCATTTTCCCACCCTTGATCCCTAACCTGTACCCTCAGGTGATACTGCACTGGGGTCCATCCTTCCCAGCATTTCTTGCCTGCTACAAAACCACGGAGACCAGAGTCTGAAAGTGAGGTACTATCACAAGCGGACTATTAACCTGTAGTCAGGTAGTAAAAACCCTGTGACTAACATAGGGGGCCTCCAGGGCAGCAGGAATTGTGGTATCCTGTGGGAAGGCTCCGAGAGGAAAAGGATAAAGAATAAGAAGAAGGGGACAAGAATTGGGGGGGGGGGGGGGGGTGCGGCGACAGGGCCACAAAGATCCTGGATTCAAACCTGCTTGCAGCTCTGAGACGTGTCAGGATGGCAGCCAGTTCTGGACCCACCCAGCCAGTCACCACCAACCCAGACCAGAGTGAAGTACAAAGGTAAATTCCGGCTCCACCCTGGGGCTGGGCTTAAATGGGAACCCTAGACTGGTTTTGGGGTGGGGCCATTTGCTCCACCTTATTTAACCTGTCAGAAGCCTATAAGGAAAACAGGTTCCAGACACCACACTGAGCATGTGTACTCTACGATGTATGTTGTACTTGTTAGTGAAAGGCATCTTGGGACTTGAAGTTTTGCAAGCTGTTTCTTCACAAAGCTGAGCTGAACACCCAAGCTAGGGTCCAGTGGCTGCTGGTCTTTCGTTCAGTTATACTTCCTTAATATCACTCATCTCTTGACACGAAGAGGTGATTTCAACCACCTCCCACAAACCCACAAGGAGGCTCTCACCCATGTTCTTCCCCAACCAAGGAAAAAGGAACCTGCTCAGTAGGTTTTTGAGACCCAGAGAGGCAACAGATATACCTTGAGTGAAAACCCTGAATTTAATGTGGTTTTGGGGGGAGCCCCATCCCTCCCTTTTTACCACCCACCCTTCCAGCCTGTTGTAAGTTGGGTGAGGGCTGCCCCCAGTCTCCGTCCTGCGGCTCTGGGTGCCATCCTGTGCTCAGTCAGCCTCCTGGGCCTGTCTCTCTGTGAATCTCCTGTGAGACATAGAAAGAAGACATTGTGTGGGCTTTGTCATATTGGCCCTATAATTACCACTTTTCTCCAACCTGCCCCTTCCTGCCCACTGTCCTCTAAGCCCCTCACCTTCTCGCGTATTCATACAGTGCCTGCTTGCGCTCCTGTAGGCTCTCCTGCCGGGCCCAGGAGGACTTGGCAAATGTGAGGGCTGTGGGCTGAGGGGTCACCAGGCCAGAGCTGGGGAACTGAGGTGATCACAATGTCAGAGGGCTTGCGAAGTCATCATCATTAAACACGCATCGAATGCCTACTTTGCAAGAGAGGCACTGTGCTAGGGTCTCAGGATCAAAAAAGAGATATCAAGGAAAGGGAGTATGAAGACTGCCCCGACCCACCCAAGTCCTGTACCTAACCATTTCCTGGGTCTCACCTTGGGAGCGGAGGCTGTGGAAAGGGACTGGGTCCCTTCAGTGATATCTTCAGGCATGAACGCTACAGCTCCCTCAAGCAGATTAGTGATGGTCAAGTCTACACAGCCAGTCCTGGCTGGGGAGAGAGGAAGAAAGAAGGGAGTCTGTTTCCCTGCTCTACTTCTCCCCTCACCACCCACTTTTTCTCTCTGCGCCTGTCTCCTGTGTGAGGCTACCCTTTCCCATACCCAGGTCTCTCTGGATGACGCCCAGTGGCACATGGGGTAAAACCTCCTTGACTCTCTGAGCCAGAGTTGCCAGCTGCACATCAGGAGAAGGGCCAGGGGAGGGAGGGAAAGAAGACTGGGCTGCAAAAAAGAAATCCGAAACATGGTGAGTGGAGAACTGGGAGGAAGGAGAGGCTGACTAGCAAGGAATAGGAAGGAAATCACAATAGGCTGTAAAACCCCAAAAAATTTTGTGTACAGAGACCATATACCTGACTGAGAGCGCAATCTGGGGTGTCTTTGTCGTTTCATGTGTTCTGCTTTGTCTGCTGGAGTGAGTCGTGTCCCTGTCTGGCCCAATTCTTTGGCCAACAGCTAGGGAGAATTGGAAGGTTGAAAGTGTTAAGGCTGCAAGACTTTCTCCTTCTAGTCTTAAGGAAAAACCCCACCTCCACCCTGCCTGTGTACCCTACCACCTGTTGTACACGGAGGGCAAACTCCTCATTCCCCTCCCCTAGCTGGCGATGAATAGGACGGAGCCATCTGCAAAAAATAAAAAAATAAAAAAATCCAGGACCATGTTGAGTGCACCTGGGGTACAGTCTGTCACCCTCTCCCCATTTTGATGTTTTGTTTCATGGAACAGTTGTGATTAGGGTGGGGAGATACTAAACACTTTGTATTGCCTCTGTGATAGAATCTTGATACTAAAAGATCTGCAAAAGGACAAGAAGAGGCAGCCTCTTCAACGAAGAGGTGAGCTTCTCCCAGCACCAAAAAAGAAGACAGTTAATACCTTACTTGATACACGGTGAAAGGGACGAAAAGTGACCACAGCAGTTCTGAGACCCAGGAGGCATCGGACACGGTCTGAAGGAAGGGCATGAAGGGAGGTCTAAGCCTCGGCCAGGAATGGGAAATTTGCCCTCCAAGCCCCAGAGATTCCCTGTCCAACACACACTCACCACAGAGACTAGGGGTCTCTGGACTCTCAGGGTAAGAGGTTGTACCACATCCTGAATAGAAAATGGCCAGGAACTAGAAGAGGGAAGAGAAAGTAGGATGGGATTCTAGCCAGCCTTACTTAGAACAGAAAACTGTCAAACTGTACAAGTAGATAAGTGAGGAATAAAGAGATAGAGGGGGAAAGAACTAAAAGTGAACAGAAAGGAAATCAACTAGGATGGAGAGGGCAGGGATGAAAACTGTGAAAACTCAAGGGCCCCCAAGCCTGACCACCTACCCAGCTGGAGACCCATACCTGTGCTCACCCACCTGAAGCGCAGCAGCCCCTCCCGGCCGTTGGTGGCCTCTTCCTCAGGGAATAGCAGCAGAGGGGTTGGGGGAAGCCTCGTGGAAGCACAGAATCTCTTGAGTGACTCCACCAACTCCCCCCGCCCATCCATCTCCATGAAGCCCCGAGACCAGCATACAAAGCTTGGGGGACTATTGAGTAGAGGCTAGAAATGGAAAAAAGAGAAAGCAAAAAAGGAATATTGAGAAGTGAGAAAAACTGACATATGGGGTAGAGAAGCGGGATTAGGGGTAAGATTCAGTATTTCGTGGTCCCCAAGGAAAACCTGGGAGGGCAAAGGGGAGCCTTGGGCTGGGCCCCAGGGAACCGACCCGTGGCACTCTCGGCTTCGCCCCCCACTCACGGTGCTACAGCTGGTGAGCAGATTGACTATGTTGTGGTCGAAAGGTGTCACGTGGTTGGAAATGAGGACCCTGACGCGGTGATCCCGGAGTCCCGAGTCCTCCTGCCGGGCTACGAGCCCCAGCACCGCACACATGGTCCGCACCACGAACCTGAGGACACAGGCAGTGGTGACTTCACGGCCTCGGGCCGGGCCCAGCCCTGACCCTCCCGGAATCCCTGGGTTGTTACCTGCGAAGGACGCTGTCTGGCAGAGCGCAGCTGACCAGGAAGACGTGGATCCCAAGAAAGAGCCGCAGGACGAGGAGGCAGAACCCGACGGGAGCGTAGAGCAGCAGCGCGAGGAGCAGGAAGCCGTCACCCGGGAGCCTGGGGGCGAGAGGCGGGGTGATCGGGCGCCGAAGGCCGTAGTGGATGCGGGAGCCGACCTCTTCCCGCCAGGGCTCTTACCGGTGCGAGTCAAACAGCCGCTCCGGCCCCAGCGCCTGGGAAGGCTCCATCGCTGCTGCTTTAGGGCTGTTCGACCACGGCCGCCATCTTCGCGCCCCGCCGCAGGGGCTCCTGGGAAGGTGGAGTCTTCGGGCATCCGCCCAGGGTGCCGGCACCCGAAATCTTGAGGCGCCCCGGAAGGGCTAGCAGTCCCAGCATGCCTCGCGGGCCCTTGGGCCACCTCAGAACTCGCGTCCCGCGGGGACCACAATTCCCGGCATTCACGGGGCGGAGGCGGAGTCGGCCTCCCGGAATCCTGGGTCCCGGCGTGCACTTCTGAAGGACTTCAGGTACCGGCGTGCTCCGCGTCCCGCTGTCCGCCAGCTCGCGTCCAGGGCACCGCCTCTGTGTAGGGCGGGCGAAGAGGCAGCCGAGGCGGAGCTGATGGCTGCACTGAGGGCGGGGCGGGGTGCAGGCTGGAACCTCTGGGGATGGCGGGCTTTGGGGGGGGTTCCCTGGGGGAAGGGGCCCCTGTTGACCCCTGACCTCCGGGCCTTGCTGACGTCAGGAACTCCTGACCCTCGGGCCCGAGTGACTTATGGGACCTCCAGTCTCTGGGCCCGGTTGTCTGGGGGGGTCCCTGAACCACGGACGTGTCTGACGTCGGGGACTTCGGATTCCAGAGCACGGCTGACTGCAGGGTCCCCGGATCTCAAGACCCGGGAGGTCTCAGAGACTCCTGGAACCCGTCCGCGCATATGGCTGGCGGTAGCGCTGGGCGCTGGGGGGGCAGTGCTGTTGTTATTGTGGGGCGGGGGTCGGGGTCCTCCAGCGGTCCTCGCCTCGGTCCTTGGCTCACCGCCCACCTCTCCCCGGAGCCAGTACAACTTCATCGCAGACGTGGTGGAGAAGACAGCACCTGCCGTGGTTTATATCGAGATCTTGGGCCGGTAACGGTGGGGAAGGGCAGGAGGCACCCAGCTGCGGGCTAAGGAGCGGGCGAGCTAGGTGTCTGAGTCTCCTCACATCCTTGCTTTACCCCCATCCTAGGCACCCTTTCTCCGGCCGCGAAGTCCCTATCTCGAATGGCTCAGGATTCGTGGTGGCTGCCGACGGGCTCATCGTAACGAACGCTCATGTGGTGGCTGATCGGCGCCGAGTCCGTGTGAGGCTGCTTAGCGGCGACACGTATGAGGCCATGGTCACAGCTGTGGATCCTGTGGCAGACATTGCCACGCTGAGGATTCAGACTAAGGTGGGGGTCTAGGCAGGCCGGGTCTGGTTGGGACTGTGAATTTGCTCACATATCTAGACAACAGGTCTCTTATTCCCATTCTCTCTTAGGAACCTCTCCCCACCCTGCCCCTGGGACGCTCAGCCGATGTCCGGCAAGGGGAGTTTGTTGTTGCCATGGGAAGTCCCTTTGCACTGCAGAACACGATCACTTCTGGCATTGTCAGCTCTGCTCAGCGTCCAGCCAGAGACCTGGGCCTCCCCCAAACCAATGTGGAATACATCCAGACTGATGCAGCTATTGATGTGCGTCCTGATATGAGAAAAATGGCAAACTAGGTTGGGGCTTGGGGGAAAGGCTGTGTGGGGCAGGAACCAACTGTGATAGATGGTGGACGAGTTTATATACAGAGGTTGGGCTGCACATATGTGGCCACTGTGGCTGGGCTGGGAAAAGAGAGAATTTGGAGAAAGTGCCTACATCCTGGTTATGCCCCCAGGCATAGAGTCCCTGGATCTCTTCCATATTTTGTCCTTGTCCTGCAGTTTGGAAACTCTGGAGGTCCTCTGGTTAACCTGGTGAGTGGGACATCCTTCTTTCCAAGAATCCCTGCTCCAGGTCAGTGTGAGAAGGGGTGTGTGTTCCCTAATTCAACGATGTTTGGTCAAGTTTCTGAGCAGTCTCCTGTTGGTTATCTCCCAAAATCCAACCAGATCTCCCCAACTCCCCAGTACTTCCTGCTACTCTTGTTCAGGTATCTCCATCTCCTACTATTTATTTGGGCTAGGGAATAGTGGGCTCTATCCCTGCAGGATGGGGAGGTGATCGGAGTGAATACCATGAAGGTCACAGCTGGAATCTCCTTTGCTATCCCTTCTGATCGCCTTCGAGAGTTTCTGCATCGTGGGGAAAAGAAGAGTGAGCCTGCCTTAGGGGGAAAGGGATTCCTTTAAGTGGTGGGAAGGGCATTCATTGGGCCTTGCTGGAGAAGGGGGAGGGGTGAAGTGTGGGGAGGGGGATGGTGGGGGTCTGTTGGGAGGAAAGGGAGGGGAGGGAAGGATGTAGCCGAATGAGGCTCATTTGTCCCTCCATCACAGATTCCTGGTTTGGAATCAGTGGGTCCCAGCGCCGCTACATTGGGGTGATGATGCTGACCCTGACTCCCAGGTATGAACTTTAAAAGTAGTGACCTGTAGGACTACCAGTGTACTCAATGGTGGGCAACTAGCATCTCTGTTGAGCTTTGTTACCAATTTTATCTTTATCTAAGATGAGTTGCCTCATACGTGGAGCTATCAGAAGAGCTGTCCTCTCTCATCATATTGACTTTCTCACTCCAATCCATTTTGCGCACCTGCTACCAGATTGATTTCATCCTGCTGCTGCTTTAAAAACTTCAGTCCATTAACCTGGTGTTCAAGGGCCATTTGCCATTTGTCTCCAGTTCGGCCTTCCAGACCTGGCTTCTTCCATGAATATACTCTGTTTCAGCCAACCTGATTTCCTACTCTCATGTTTTTATTTATGTTATTCTTGCTTTATATGGTTAAATACCAGAACCATGCTTCTACACCCAAGTTAAGTTCTACTCTCTCCTTAAAGCTTCCCTTAGAATTCTAGAATGACATTAGTGTCATTTAGTAGTGTGTGTCATTTGGAATTACTTTTTACATACATGTCCTACTTCCTAACTTCGAGAAGGCAGAAAGTGAATTGCCTTTGTATCTGGAGTATCTAGTGCATGCCCTTGTCTATACAATTGTCAGTGTGTTGATGAGAGATTTGAGGTGAACCCAAGGGAGAGTGCCTTGGTGTGGTTAACAGGGTGATCTATGTCCTTTCAGCATCCTTGCTGAACTACAGCTTCGAGAACCAAGCTTCCCTGATGTTCAGCATGGTGTGCTCATCCATAAAGTCATCCTGGACTCCCCTGCCCACCGGTGAGGGAGAGACTGCATTGTGAGGTGGGGATGGGTGAAGCGTGCATGTGCCCTTGAACTGGGCTGTCTAGTCCCTCCTTTCTCTCTCTGTCCATCTTTCACCATAGGGCTGGTCTACGGCCGGGTGATGTGATCTTGGCCATTGGGGAGCAGCTGGTACAAAATGCTGAAGATATTTATGAAGCTGTTCGAACCCAATCCCAGCTGGCAGTGCGCATCCGGCGGGGACCAGAAACATTGACCTTATATGTGACCCCTGAAGTCACAGAATGAGTGGGTCAGCAGGACTCTGAGGCTCCTGCTCTGATTTCCACCTTGCTTTCCTGGCCTAGGCTCTGAGGGTACCTGGACAGAGGATTAAATGAACCAGTGGGGGGCAGGTCCCTCCAACCACCAGCACCAATCCCTGGGCTCTGAGGAATCACACAAATGCTTTTTATATAAAATAAAATTATACCTAGCATCATGTTATAGTCAAAAATAAGGGCGGGGCAGGGGGGTACTGATCTTTTTCCCCATGAAGAGGCTAGAGGTAAAGCTGTATTCCCCCTGAACTGAGGAGAGATACTGGAGCTGACCATTCTGACCTCCCTATTTGAGAAAATGAGCTCCTGCTGTCTGTTGTTCTGGGCAGTCAATCAGGTGCTGCTCTTTGTAGTGTGCTTCACTCAGTGCTGGGCCTGGGAGCAAAAATTCCCCATGCTTGGTCACAGATCCGGCAGCTGGCGTAGGAAGGAGGGCAATAACTTCATTTGATGTTTCCACATCCATAGCACACACTGGATGAGCATGGCCGGCCTGCTGACATCAGGGGTTCCTTGGTAAGCTCCTGAGGTAATGGCAGCCTCACATCCCTGCCGTTAGGGGCCAGTGGTGGTTTTCAGAGGAGGGTGGCAGCACCTTAGATGACCTGGTTGCTGGTCTGGCCAGGGTAGCGCTCAAACCTCCTGTTGGCCTCTTCACTGAAGGCATCACCTGCAAGGTGAATGGGCAGTTTAGGCAGGGAAATGGACCCACTGTGGGGAAGGGTGAGTAGAAGCGGAGAGGCTGGGAGATCCAGAGGAGGGTGGGAAGATATAGAACTGACTTTGGGAGAAGAGAATGAAGGCCTTTCCTTCCCATCCCCCAGTCTCTTTGGGCTGCTCTTCCCATCAAATACCAATGTGGCAGTTGTGCACCCAGATGCGATGTCCATCATATTTGCAGTTACACTTCATTGCGTTGTTGGTGAAGTCACTTTCTGCTACTTCAAAATTGGGGTTGATGACCACCTGTGAGTGGGAGAAAGTCAATTTGACCAGTTGCAGTCTTCAAATCTTTAACAAACACTCCTCCCACTTGCCAGCTGGATCTCAGGCCCCAGGCACCTGCAGAATGTAGTTTCCTGGCTTCACATCTGTGATGTCAATCCACTGGCAGTCGATGTCATGCCGGTAAAGATCCCAGCAACCCACGGTAATGCCCTGCTCTCCAAAGTTAGCACACTCATACCTCTTGGAGACATCTGAGAGGGATTGGCATATGTCAGTGTGAGGCAAGGCTGTGGGATGGAGATACCGGAGTCTGTTCTAGGCCCAACTCACCCTCCTGACATTCGGTGTCTTCTAGACAGAAACTAGCTTTGTGGCCCTCAGCCACCTTGGTGCCATTGGGGGTCAGGATATCATAGTGAGTGAAGATGTCCATACTGTGGTAATGCCTGTGGGGACAAGGGAACCCCTGTTTTCGTCCCTGCCCCCAGCAGGCTTGCCCCATCTCCAGTGACCTTGCCCTTCTACTTGACCCTCTCACCCATGACACTCGTGCCACACCCAGGAGTGGCGCCCGGCCTTGGGCCTGAAGTCAGCTCGTCCCAGGTTGTGGATCTGGGAGGAGAATCGGAGCAGACGCCTGTGGCCATAAGGCCAGTTGGCTGAGCGGGCTGAGCGGGCCAGGCAGTTCTCTTCTGCAGCACAGTACAGCATGTGTAGGGGCCGGTCCTCGATGTAGGCGGTCTCCTGCACCAGTGCTGAGTGCAGCAGCAGGTCTGATGCAGCTGCACATGGAAGGGAGCAGAGTGTTGGAAGTCACTGCTGAGGGGTGGAGACAGATGGGGGTGCTTCTGCTTCCCCTGTAGAGTGTGAGAGGCTGCTTCTTCATAGGGAAGGAGCACCCCTCCAGATTATGGCTCTCTTTTTCCCTCAAAGGGGGTGGCCCAGAGCTTCCCTTCCCTGGCTTGCATCACCTTATCCTTCACTCACTCTCGGAACAGATGACTCCAGCAGTGAAGCGGGTTCCTGTTCTCTTGCAGGCAATGTGGGTGCCATGATGAGCACACTGGTCCAGGGACAGCTCAGACCCTGTGCAGCGCACTCCACTCATCACCACCTCTGTTATATTCCCTGAGTCCCAGTACCAGGTCTCCTGGGGACATATGTTGGTGTTTCTGTGAGACCCCCACCATCCAGCCTCTTGGTCCAAGGGACTCATTTCCATAGTCCTCTGCCCCAAACACAGGCTTTGGAGGCAATCGTGTTGATTTCCCTTTCCTTCCCACTCACCTGCAGGCCATGGTTGGCATAGCCCAGTCCAAGTTGCCTACAGGCCACCATGGCCTCCAGTGTCCCCCAGTCATCCCCACAGATGAGCCCCCAGCGAAGGGACCCAGGTCCCCCTATTTGCACCTCCACTCGCCCCTCGTGTTGGCTGCGGCCCCCACTGAGTCGGATCTGTAGTGACACAATGGAAGTTCCGGGTAAGCTTTTGGGGAGGGGTAGTGGGAGCCTGTAACAGGTATGTGGCTGAAGGGTGATTCAGAGGCACATAAAGGCTAGCAAGTGGGGGCATCAGGTGGAAGTTGTAGGATGGCAGGGGCCTGGGACAGTGGGCTGGGAAGCTGTCAGGCTGCAGATCATGACCAGGACTGGATAGGATGCGAGATTTCCGGACTAAACCGGGAAGATAACTGACCTTGGTCTCTACCCCAGTGTAGGGCAGGTTGCATCGGACTCCAGCATCTTGGCTATGGGAACAGTCTTCGGCTGTGATGTTCTTGTGGGGGCACTTCCAGAGGGAGGGTTCCTGTCCAGAGCATCGAACCTCGCTTAAGTGGATGGCACCCATGCCTAGGGTCAGAGGTCAAAGATCAGGAGGTTATAACTGGACCTTCATTGTCTGCCCAGGGGTCTCCTTCCCAAGGACCATACACCACCCCCCGGGAGAGTGTGTACCTCCTCCTTCCCTCTTCCTCCCATTTTCATCCCCCTCACCCTGCCCCATGCGGGCACCACTCAGAGCCTCTCGAGCACTCCCGAAGCCCAGCTCCCGACACACCACGCTGGCTGCCTGCAGGTCCCACTTGCGGTCACAGATTGTGCCCCATGTGCTGGCCTTCAGGACTTCTACCCGGCCCTCTCCAGGGTGGGCCCCACCCTTTAGACGCACTCGGGTCTATAGAGGAGAGAGATGTGCCCAAAGCAGTGAATGGAAACATCAGCACGGAGAGGGCTAAGTAGACCTGGGTGATAAAGGAGATTCTGGTGGGAGGGAGGGGGTGGTCTCAGGTCTGTGGCCCACCCCCTGAGAGGTTCCTCTCTGTCCTCAAAGGTCAGGGCTGTGCTAAGTCAGGGGCTGGCTAGGCTAAGGGGTTCTCCACCTGGGGTGGGGAAGGTTATAGTCACTGTCTCACACACCTCCCCCTGAGGCTTCGACTGTTGTTGCTTCCTCTGGCCACTGGATGCTGCGTAGAGAGGGCCTGGCACACAGCTCACCACCGCAGGGGCCCCCCCAGGGCACCTGGTGGTGTCATTGGCACGATAGAACTCCAAAGAGCAGAGGGAGAGGTGGGCCTCCGTGCCCACGCACGCCACCCCATGCAGACCAAAGGAGTGTTGCTGCCGCTGGGCCAGCAGCCTGGGGGGACAGGAGTGGGGTGCAGTAGGGTAAAACAATGCTCCTGCCTCTTTGCCGACAACCCTCCTCCCCTCCATGCCTCCACCATCCCCCAACCTTTCATGACCATTTTGTCCCTTCTTCTTCCCTTCTTTTCTGCTGTTTCCCTCCTTAGAGACAAAGGGAATGGCAAGTTTCCAGGCTGAAAGAGCCCAGATTACCCAGATAGGAGGGTCCTTGGGGATCTGCAGCCAAAGACCACTATGGGCAGACAGCTAGTCTTGACTTGCCTGACAGAAACCTTGCTCCAAATGGCTTCAGGCTGCTGGCCCTAACGAAGGCTGAGGCTGAGGCTGCCGTGCAAAGAGAGTGAGAAGCCAGGACTGCCCAGCTGGAAGAGATGGGCAGGAGGGAGTAGCTGACACAAACAGGAAGCCTGAAGAACCAGCGTGAGCACATCCTTCTGTTATGCTGAGGCTGAAATAACTGAATGAGTCAGGATGCAAAGGACTGAGTAAATCTTGGGTCTAAATGGCTTCTCAGAGGCTAGAGGGTCTTCCAGGCCAGAGTATGATGGGTAGTTATGAGAAGATTATACCAGAAGGTGGACATAGGGAAGGACTGGGGCTGGCACATGTGGGAATGAAGATGTACAAATGCAAGACAGACAAAAGTTAGTCCATATGACCAGAGAAGGAGAGAATATGCACAACAGAATGGTAGCGGTCTCTCCAGACCTGAGCTGGACTTTAATGAGGTAGTCCATGCTTCTGCAATTTAAACATAACAGAAAGAATGTTCTCTAGCCACCCAAGCATGGAAATGGGACTAAACTAGAGATGTTAAACCTTGGAAACCCTTCAGAGAGATGCCTTGAGAGAAGGAGGGAACTGGTGTATTCACACCAACGGAGTAAGAGATGGCAGTGAGGCGTGTGGTGAGAGCAGTGCCCAGAGAGGAGGGCTGCTATTGGTGGTATGGGCCTGTGAGGCTGGCTTGGCAATGAACTATTTCAGTAATGTGCCCATCACTTGATGTCAGAGGAAGAAAGGTTATGACGACTCAAAGTCATTGCCTAGGAAGATGCAGAGCAGAGGAAACATAAGCACAACAGACACGCCTGGAGACTTTACAGAATACCTTTGGAAGCTCAGGATCAGTGGATTCTGAAGCTGAAACAGATCAGGTAGTCTCCCAAAGTCCTGTTTTGCTGAAATAAAAGTCAAAGAGGCCACCACAGGAAAAAGATCTTGCTCTTCTAAACTCCCTCCTCCCATTTCCCCACAAGGAACACAGTAAAAACAGCACTGTGCCCTTGAATTTGGTGTTCAGGGAAGGCCAGAGCATGGCTATGTTGGGCACAGATGACCCTTAGCTAGAAGGTACTACAAGAGTACTCTCAAATTCCAAGCTCCTCTGAAGCCACCACAAGGAGGAGCTGGAGAAGGAAGGCCACCAGGGAACCACTGGGTGATCCCAGAATGTGCAGAAGAGAGGAGGGGACAGAAGAAAGGGATGAATCCTCTGTGTCTCAGCCACTGCTGAAGAAGTTATCAAGGAGACTTCTCATGTGCAAATGGCCTTTGGAAGCCTAGTGAGAGGTAATCAGTGGGGTTGGAATCTTCCCACTCCCTTCGGTTCTGAAGGACCCCACAAGGAAAATTATGGAACTGGGAGCCTAATTGTGTCAACTGGGCCAGAGACACAGGGGTTATAATCTGAACCCATCCCTGGCAAAGTTTCCAGAGGGGATCCTGAGTCTTACCTCCAAGCTGGTAGCACCTATTTTTAAAAAATAAAGTTAAGATGGGAACATTGATCCCTTAGGCAAACATAACTTCTTGGGGGAGAGGCAAGAATGGCATCTGAAGGAGAAAGTGCTAGAGTATCTGCTAGAATTCACTGGGAGAAGATAAACAAGCCTGTGGAACAGGAGTTCAGTGGATGAACTTCTATCAAGACTTTCAAAAATCCTGTGATAAGCATAATTCCCCAGAAACGAGGATAAGGCCCAGCATCACTTTATGTTTCAGTGACTCATCTGGAAGGTGGTTTCTAATAGCTATTGCCACCCCTCCACCTCTAGGTGGGGGCCTCTTAGACCCCTTCCTGACCACAGCTCAATTGCCCTGACTCATCATCACTCTGCACTCTCCCTCTCCTCACACCCAGCCTGAACTTCATTTACCTCTTGATTGATCCCCTGCCCACTCGGGGTTTGGGTTTGACTTTAAGCTTGGTGATTGGTCTGAAAAAAGGAGAAAGAAGTTAGTGGAGGTAGTGGTTAGGTATGTGGCCCAGGAAAGGTAGAGGGTTTTGTTTTCTGGTTTTTTTTCCTGTTTCCGGGAAGGACACTTTATGCAGAGTGTGGGAAGGAGTAAAGTGAAGGGGGCCAGGTATTCCACACACTGACGGCTGCACACCACTGAACTCTACTTTAGGAACTCCTGTTGCACTCTGAATTCAACCACAGTGGTGAAAAATCTAGTCAGTCCAGGGGGTGACGGGAGAAGGGGATACAAGGTAAAAGGAGGAGAGAGAATGGGAATGTGGGTGAACTGAATTAAGGGGGGTAGGAAGCATGCAGGTGGTTGAGGCTGGAGTCCAAGCTATTTGGGGGAAGCATAAAGATGAGAAGGCTTCTCCTCAGCCATTCCTACATTATTTCCTCTTTGTGCACCCTAAGGTCAAAGCTTGCCCATCCCCATGCCTGCCTCCCCTTCCCTTCCCTACCTCCCCTGGAATGGCCATTGTGCAGTTACATCCCTAATTCATCAGCTTGGGTTCCGGGATGGACATGGATAGGCTGCCTTCCATCCATCCACCTCCTGGGGCCTCAGGGGCTAGCAGGAGGTCCCGGGGCTCTTGCCCCATTACCTTCCAAGGGGCTTGGGGCGTCGGGCCGAGGCTTTGGCCGCTCGCTTCCTCAACTTTCTGTGAGGATAAGACAATAGCAGAGTCAAAATCAGTCTAGAACCAAGTGGGAAAGGCTGGTGCAGCCAGGGGCAAACTTCTTTTCCAACAGGAAAATTGGAAAGTCAACAAGATGTTATAACATCAGATACTCCCGAGGCTTTACCCTTCACAGCTGTCTGGCCTCACGCGCACATAACCACACTGATGAACAGTAGTGAAATTCATGGACTCAAGCTGATAGAGCCCCTGTACCAGCACGCACAGAAATTACACTAGGGTAGTGAGTAATGGGGACTAGGGGCGATATCAGGGTTGATCTGAACCTCAGGGGAGGTCTATGGGGAAGTGTATAAGTAGAAGGATGTTAGGATTGTTAAGATCGCCAGACTGACCCGGCAAGGAGAGAGAACTGGTCAGGTCATAGGGAGGCTGACTGTCTTTTATTCTTGGATGCTCTTTGACTTCTGGCATTTCCATGTCTGAGGCCAGTGAATTAGGACCAAGCACCAAGGCTGGATGTCCAAGGACAGTAACTTGATTTGACTGGGGAGCATGAAGCCAGGCGGCTTAGGATGACAGCATCCTTCCTGCCCAAATTAAATCCCATATGCTTTAGTCATTTACAAACCAAGCTCAGCTCCCAAACTTACGTCCAGAGAAATAAGTTCTAAAACTTTATTTCTTTTTAATTGGCCTAAATATTTGACCTATTTTATTTTTCAAGAGGTTGGCTTAAGTCTAAGGTCTGGAAACTAGGTCTGTTTCTCTTATTCTCCTTTTGATTTCAAAGACTTTTTTTGCCCCCTCTTCGTTCTGTCCAACTATGTATAGATGAATGCAGGTTTTGTCTGTCTGTTCTTCTAAGTTTATGAGACTCCCTGTTATCATCTTAGTTATTCTTTCTTTAAACACGTTCCTACTCTTGTTTCTCCTGAGGAGTCATATCTGGACATAGTATACTGTGTGCAGATGCACTGGATGTTAATAAACAGATTTGAAACAGCTCTGAAGTTGCTTGGTATTTCCTGCCCTGGCTTCTTCCTGAGGATGGATTTAGTTGGTCTTTTTGCCAAAATATCCAGTGTCCAACATTCCTTGGAAAGAGTGCACAATAAGTCTCAGGTCCCTTTCCTGAGACATTACTAAGAGTTTAGAACCTTTCATCATATAAGTGTAGGGTGAAACTTTTTCTCCAAATGTCTTTTTCTCAGATATGTCTAAAATGAAATGTATTTTATGTTTTCTTTCAAGATTACCTTGATCCTCCAACTAGTACTCAGAAAAATGTAGTATTATCTAGGGATGCCTGGGTGGCTCAGTTAAGTGTCAAACTCCTGATTTTGGCTTAGGTTATGATCCCATGGTTCGTGGGATCAAGTCCCATGCTGTCAGCATGGAGTCTGCTTGAGATTTTCTCTCTCCCTCTCTCTCTGCCCCTCCTCCCCTCGCATACATGCTTTCATGCTCTCCCTCTCTCTCTCTCTCTTAAAATACATAAGCATAAAAAATGTAGTATTATCTAGATTTTAGAAGTACCTCTTCTCTATTTATAAGGTTTTATATTATACATCATATGGTACGTATGATTTTACATATATATATATATATATAAATAATAAAGTACAATATAGATTATATTAAGGATCTGGTGCTTATTTAATACTAGTACTGATACTTGTTTTGATTTACACTTGCACGTTCACAAATGTGCTTGTTTCCCCTTACAATTTGTTCCTTCAACCATCAAACATAAAAACCTACCCGCGTCAGCATCACTTTTTCTTATCCACCCATCTCTCTCCTCCAAGACCACTCCCCCAAAAGGTTTCTGAATTCCATCCTTTAGGATCTTTTTTCTCCTAAATTGAGAGGTCGAATACAATCTCTCCTCAACTGAATCATTTTAAACCTGTTCCGATCTCTCCGACACACACGCACATATACACACCCTCCACCCCATATCTCCCTTCCTCTTCATAGAAAAAATTGTCAAGAGTCATCAGTGCTCCACTTCTATATCTTATCTCTTACCACTCATTCCTTAACCCACTCCTTTCTGGTTTTCCCCATCACTCTGCGAGAATAGATCCAGTAGACAGCTTCAGTTTTCATCATGTTCCCCTTTTGGTAGCATCTCGCACTGCTGTTCTGTCCTTCTCTTCCTCCTTGGCTGTCCTAACACTATGAGTCTGCTTTGATTCCTCATTCCAGTTGCTCTCTCTTGGTCTTCTTTGCATGTTCCTCCTCTAGCTAGTCACTTACATTTTTGGAGCCCTAAGGCATTCTTCTCACTCCACATCCTCTCTTTATATGTTCCCATTTACACCTAACCTGGTATAGTCCATTGCCTTTTTTTTTTTTTTAATTTTTAAAGTTTATTTCGAGAGAAAGAGAGAGTGTCAGCAGGGTAGGGGCAGAGAGAGAGGGGAGAGAGTATCCCAAGCAGGCTCCATGCTGTCAGCACAGAGCCCAATGGGCGGCTCAAACTCACAAACCACAAGATCATGACCTGAGCTGAAACCAAGAGTCAGATGCTCAACCAACTGAGCCTCCCGGGCGCCCCTGCCTTCTTAATGTTTCTAAAATGTAATATAGGTGCAAAAAATAAACCTGTAATTCTTTCAGCAAAATCCACCCTAGAAACCTAGGAGTCAACTTGATACTTCTCGTCTTTGGTTCCCAAAGTCAGTACAGAACCAAGTCATGTCAGTATTACTTCTTAAACATCTCTTCAATCCACTCACTCTTGTTCTTCTCCACACCATTCTCAGAAATGCAGAGTGGTTTTTTGGGGGCCACAAACCTGATCATGTCCTCTTACAGCCCTGCTCATGAAAACACTTCAGTCGCTTCCCATTGCTTTTAGCATAAAGACCCAAATCCTTAGTGTAGCCTGTGAGGTCTTCCATGATCTCTCAGCACCTCTGTGTTCTCAGCACCTTGCACAGTGCTTTGCAAATAGCAGGAGTTCAGTAAATAGCTTTCAGCGCTTAAGCTCTTAGAACCTCAATTTCTTTGCCTGCAAAAGGGCAGTAAATGGTTCAATTATCTCTACATTCTTTTACTCTTCTAAAATTCTACAGCTTTCACGTGTTGTAGGGAAGAACTATAAAACCAAGTTGAAAAATGATAAACGCACCTCATTCTGATTTTCTCATTCCTTAAATCTTACTGGCTTCCTCTAAAAGCCAGCAGATGTATCTTCTTTCTCTATGGAAGGTGGAGTTCTTTATAAATGATCTTATCTATCCTTTATGATTGTACCACCCATGAGAATGCTCCCTCTGTGTGATTTGGCCGTGAAAGGAAGCCTATCTCATATCTCCATCACAGAACTCTCAGGACTCTTGCAACCTCTCTCCTCGCTAAGAATGGTCTCTGTTCTTAGTATGTGTCCTTCTCCAGCCTTCATATCCTAGACTCAGTAGCAGATTCCAAGATGTACACAAATATTCCTGATCTCTGAAAATTACTTCAGGCCATGCATACCTATAGGTAATTCCTGGGTCCCAAACATCCCAAGGATGGCTCACTTCTAAAGCTAGTTCATATTAACTTGAAGCCCAGAGATGCCTGTTGGCTTGCACCATCCTTCTCTCAAGCAGCTTCAGGATCATTTCAGGTGTCTCTCCCTTCTTTTCTATTATCAGTCATCCTTCAGCTATTCATTCCTCCCTCTCTTTGTTGTCACCCTCCTAATCAGCTTCGTTTTTATAACAAGCTTCTAACTGGCCTTATGGCATCTAGAACCTCCTCCTCCAATTCACTACTATCAGGTAAACTTTAAAAACACTGGTCTTATTTTATCATTGTCCCATACAAATACTTTTATTTTTAATTTTTCCATAAGATAAAGATCAAACTCTCCAATCTGGCATCAAAAAGTTCCATTTTCTGGCTTTTATGCATTCAGATCTTCCTTCCATTATTTCTCAGCACAATTTTCTACTCTAGTCAACTGTCTTTTGAAAAATATCCTAGTCACTGTCAAATTTGTCAGGGTCAGCAATGACTCTGTTTTGCTAAATCCAGCATTTGTGTCTCAGTCCTTGTGCTTTTAGACCCACCAGCAGCACCAGCTCAGGGGATGGCGCTCTTCGTCTCCTCCTTGAAGCGCTTTATTTGGCTTATAGGCCGCCATGCTCGCCTGGTCTTCTTTCTACCTCACCTTGCTGTTTGCATTTCACTTTATCTTCCTGACATAACATTTAAGCTCTCTGTTCAGTCCTTGGACCTCTTTTTTCCTGTTTACATTCACTCCCTTGGTGATGTCCAGTTTTAGGACTTAAAATATGTTTATTCAGCAACTCTAGAGTCATATATCCAAAAATTAAACAGGTCCAAAACCAAGTTCTTGGTATACAACACCCCTCCCCCCAATCCTCACACAACACATGCTCCACCCATTGTCTTCCTTATCAAGTAAGGCCATCTCCTTACTTAGCTCAGGCTCAAAACCTTGGGGTGAACCTTAATCGCTCTCCTCTCCCACCACATTAAATCCATCAGCAAATCCTGTTGCCTCTACCTCAACCATACACAGAATTTTATAATTTTTCATCTCTTTCACTGGTCACCATCACCCTCACTTTCTGTACTTGGCTTTCAGGAGACAATAACCTCCTAACTAATTTCTCTGCCTCCTTGATTCTACTGTATCCCTCACAGTCTATTCTTTATATATATATATATATATATATATATATATATATATATATATATATATAGTTAATGTTTATTATTTTTTGAAAGAGAGAGAGAATGAACAGGGGAGGAGCAGAGAGATAGGGAGACAGAATCAGACGCAGGCTCCAGGCTCTGAGCTGTCAGCACAGAGCCCAACACAGGGCTCGAACTCACAGACGGTGAGATCATGACCTGAGCTGAAGTCGGATGGTTAACTGACTGAGCCACCCAGGTGCCCTCCTCACAGTCTATTCTTAAAGCAGCCAAAATAATACTTCAAAAATGGAAGTCAGATGTCACGCCTCTGTTCAAAACCTCACCTCCCACAGAGTATATACACCAGTCCTCCCAAATGGCCCTATGCAATCAGGCTTCCTATTCTTTCCCTATCCCCTCTTATATCACCTTTCCTATCATTTTCTCTCTTGTTCACTCAGCTGCAGCCCCAGTGGCCTCCAGGAGCATGACTCTTCTCCCCTCCCTCCCCCTGACCCCTAGGATCTTTTCATTTTTATCATTCCTCTTCCTGTCAACACTTGTCTAGATTTCTACAGGTTGTGTCCTCACCTCCCTTAAATCTTTTCCCAAATGATGCCTTTTCAAAGAGGCCTTCCCTGATGGCTCTTTTTAAAATTGCAATCTCACTTTTACTTCCTAACTCCTTCCCTGCTTTATTTTTATTCATTACACTCTTTGCCATCCTTGCATTTTGAAATTTTACTATTTTCTGATTCTTCACTAGTCCATGAGATCAGGGATTTTTGTCTGTTTTGTTTACTGTTGAATCCCTAGTGTCTACAACAGTAGACAATATATAAATACTGACCAAATGAATCTCTTCACCTTTGTTCATGCTATCGTCTTCACTTGAAATCCCTGCTTTTTAAATTGTATAAATCTTTCAGAACCTGATGTTGGGGTCAGGCAAAGTAAAGAAAAAGCACAGAGAAAGAAGTATAGCTCCAAGACAGATAATAGCAAAGGAGCACAGCACACAGCTGTTTTAAAACAGTTTGAGTCTCCAGACCAGATAAAGTATATTCCTTGGGGCTGAAAGAACTTTCAGGTGTGTCTGAGAGCCAAGGCAACGAAAATCTGAGCAAGTATGGAAAAGACTAGAGGTTGGACAATGTATTTACTTTCAAAAAGAAGAAAAAGGATTCCTTAATCTAAAGAATAATATTTTAAAATAAGTTATTAAATGGAAAGTTTGTGAACAGTGGGGAAAAAATATGGAGATGCTTAGAGACCCAGAAGCATTTCAGTAAAAGTTAGCTCAAACCACCATGATTTCCTTTTTTGATAAGCTTTCTAAATTGGAAGGCTGGAAAATGGCCATGAACATAATATATCTAGATTTTAAGGAAGACTAACAAAATCTCCCACGATTTCATTATAGATAAAATGGTGAAATGCTGGCTACATCATTGTAGTGTTCAGTTTGTTCCCAATTAGTGGGGAAAAAACATTTCACAAGTAATGAGTAAAGACTTGATGAGTAAGGAAGGGTTAGACTTTGGTTTTGAACATTTCAATAATTTTAACAGTCACTCTGATGAAGCCAGAAGACCTAGCTATCCTGTATATCTTCCAGAGGAGGCTGGGAGGGATGATAAATGGAAAATAATGTCAAGATTCAAGATAATCTCATGGGTTCACTGTGGCTTTTAAGTGGTTTTTAAATGATGTATCAAACTAACTTAATAGAATAAACTCAACATAGATTTAGGTTCAAATAGGCTTTTCTATTAGTATCAAGGATAAAGGAAGATCTGAATTGGTTTTAGATGATTACTAGTTCAGTATGAACGGTGGGATGTTTCCTCAACAGAAAGGCATACAAAATCTGGGCATGCTCTACTCAAAGTTGAGCATTTCTACTGTACCCTGCTCTAATCAGACGATATCTGACGTTGTGTGCCCAGTGGAAGCTGACCTAGATGTCAAGAGGTCTTTCTGCAAAACTCAACTAAGGAAGAGCTGAGAGGAAAAAAAAAAAGTATTTCAGCCTGCAAAATAGATTAGAGTGACTGTAAAGATTTCCAAATTCCTCTAAACGACCACATATGATGCTCCAGGGTTGCGAGGCACGGTAAGCACAGAGCAGTTTACCAGTGTGATTCGTTACCCTGGTAGCCAGTGCGTACCCCAGGGCTCCAGGGCAGGTGGAGAGGGTCGGGCGCCTCGGCCAAAGGATATTCTGGAAGACTTGCCTAGGAGTGCCAGGGGCTCCCGCGCTCACGGACGCGCCTCGAGGATGGCCGCGACCGAGGGGCAGGCCTCACCTCTCCGGGAGCCCCCCCAACCCTCAAGGTTTGGCCCTCTGGCGGGGACTCCCGCGCCCAGCCCGGCGCTGGACACACCCAAGCACCGCCTCCGCAGGGCGCGGCCGCGCGCTCCTTGAACTCGGACGTCGGGCCCCGGAGCCGCGCCCGCGCCGTAACCGTACCCGCCCGCGACACAGCCGGCCGCTGGGCGTGGCCTCGCCAGGCTCGGCGCGCGCCCCGGGGAGCCGGGACTCTGCCTGCCAACCGAGGGCGTCACGGGTGCGGACGCGCGACCGGCCGCCACTCGCCCCGCCCCGGTTGCGGACCTCAGAGAGCCGGAGCCTCGCTTGCCCCACTTCGGACCCGCCCTGAGGAGCCCTTCATAGTTCCACAGGGTTTCTCAACTCTCCAGTTTCGAAAGGGCCTCCATGGTTCCCCACTGTTCCTGAGCCCCGGACCCTCTCAGAGGTCAAGACACCGCTTCCTAGCGAGCACCCCTCCATCCCAGTCTGTTCCCCCCAGCGCCCACGCCCCTTCACCTGTAGAAGGCCGTGTTAACCCTCTTTTCGCTAGGGAAGCCCAGCATCCCGCAGACCACGTGGCTGTTATGGGCGCTCCAGCCTTTGTCACACACTTGCGACCAGCCGTCGGGAAGCCTGACTTCGACCAGTCCCTCGGTCACTGGCAGAGGCCGCCTGCCCCTCCCCACGGCGGGCCGAAGTCGCACTTCTTCCACTTGCAGGTGCTGTTCTACCTGGGGAGGGGACCACAGGCAGAGGACGGAGTCTCAGCGACTTTTATTTGTCCTGCCACCCTTAAGGAACCCTGATCAGCGTGCTTGCCATGAAGACAGTGGCGAGCAGGGGCTGACACAGGGCTGAGAGGCACTCCTGCTCTCTGTGGCGAACTGACTTTCCTGCAACCACGGGAGTGGAAGGACATGTCCTGCTCTGAGAGGCGATTAAGGGTGGGAGCAAACTGAGGAAGGAGCAGCCAAGGCGGCCGGAGCACGAGGGAGAAGTTCACAGAGGAAGTGGCACTGAAGGAAGAAGTAGGAGAGAATAAGAAGGGAAATGTTCCAGGAGAGCAGGAACCTCTGAGGAGAGGGAGAGCAAGGGATGTCCTGGGGACCAGGGATGAAGTTGGAGAGGCGCCTGCCAGGTTTAGTGACGTGAATGCTAATGTGAAAACAACCCTGGGCTTTAATATGCCTAGGAGCATTATCATTTGTCCCCCACCCCCTCAGCCTCACACCGACCCAAATGATCCCATGGGGCATATAGGATCTCCTACCTTTTAGCATCCCCTCTAACCACATATAACCACCCCACAGCCCTCTCTGGGGTGTGTGTGTGTGTGTGTGTGTGTGTGTGTGTGTGTGTGTGTGTGTACACAAACTGCAGACCTCAATGACATTAGAATCCGAGAAGCCAGGGAGGCGCTGGTCCTTGCAGATGACTCCAGCATCCTCATCATGGGTACAGTCACTGTTCCCCCAGCCCCGGGAGGCACACTCGGTCACACTCTGCTCAGTCCCACTGCAGCTCAGGTTGTCCAGCCAGATGCGGCCTGTGGAGGGAGAGATGAGGCAATAGAGAGGCTTGTGGAGGCAGGATGGAGGAGAAGGGTAAGTGGTGAGGATTTGGGGGAGAGCGACCATGGAGGCCTCACACCTGGCCTGATGATCCCATTTTTCTGGTTAGATAATGGGATGTGAAAGAGGAGACCCTGGAAGGGAATAGGAAAGGGAGCACAGGATTGATGGAGGGTCAGTTGTGATCGGGGGATACTCAAGAATTTGGTAGGGTGAATAAAAAACCAAGAGTCAACACTGCAATTCTGATCAGTCCTGACCTATTCAATGATAGCTACAATTAATCAAGTATGTGTTGTGTGTTAGGCACTCTGCCATGTATGTACATACATGATTATTCTTAGAACAGAGCTGCCAGAGGTGTTATCACCATTTTACATAAAGAAATTGGGGTGACCACACAGCCAATACATGGGGGCTTAAGGGTTTGAGCCATTTGTGAGACTTGGAAATCTAAGATCCTTTCCTCTCAGCTTCACTTTCTCCCATGCGTCTTCCCTGTCTGTGTTACTACATTGCCCCCTTGTTTTCCTCTCTGCCTGGACCATCCTGAAATGAGTATTGCTGACTTCTCAGAGTTGGGATGGATTCAATTCCCCCCAGAGGCCATGGGATTCCTCCCAATGTGACTGTCCCAACCAATGGCAGGGACCTATCAGGCATACCCTGACAGGCCTTTCCCAGCTTCTGCTGGGATACCTACTTCCTGCCCCACCAGGCCACTGAACCATCACAAAGTCCTTGTGACTCTCTATGACTATCCCCCAAGGTCTGATTCAGTCCTTTGATGCCATCCAGGCAGCTAAATGACTGTCCTTATATTTGGAGACAACCTTCATGCAATTGCTACCCAAAGCTTTTAGTTTCCATACCAAACATCCCTGGTTTCTTCAGCTATTCCCTCTTGAAACTTGACTTCCAGTCTTTCACATCTGGGCAGCTCTCCTCTGAAAGTATTTCCATTTTCTACTCTCTCTTTTTTTTTTTTAAAGTAGGCTCCATGCCCAGCATGGAGCCCAACACAGGGCTTGAACTCACGACCCTGAGAGCAAGACCTGAGCTGAGATTAAGAGTTGGGCACTTGACCAACTGAGCCACCCAAGAGCCCCTCTACTGTCGCTCTTTAAATGTGGCAACTACAAGTGACACTTTATTCCAGAAGTGGTCCAGCCAGTAGGAAGTGGGGGATTAGCTGCAGACTGCACCAGCTTCTGTCCATCAGTCCCATTGTGGGCTCCTACAATGTAAGCATCCTCAGGTCTCAGAATTCCTCCTAAGCCCCTACTAGCCACACTCATTCTTGTCTTAAGAGTTTATACTTGTTCTTAGTTCCAGCTTGTTGGTTTCAGCTCTTGCCTATAATCTGATTTGGTCAGCTGCAGTATCTGTGATCCTTTCTGGCTTTGGGATATCCAGACATCATTTATCTGTTCTCAGCTTTTCATCAAACCAACTGTACTTTATTTATTATTTTTTTTTTTAATTTTTTTTTTCAACGTTTTTAATTTTTTATTTTTGGGACAGAGAGAGACAGAGCATGAACGGGGGAGGGGCAGAGAGAGAGGGAGACACAGAATCGGAAACAGGCTCCAGGCTCCGAGCCATCAGCCCAGAGCCTGACGCGGGGCTCGAACTCACGGACCGCGAGATCGTGACCTGGCTGAAGTCGGACGCTCAACCGACTGCGCCACCCAGGCGCCCCAAACCAACTGTACTTTAACTGTACAGGGCTCACCTGTATCAGGGCTGTCCTTGCATGTAGCAAGGTAGAATCATACTTCTGCAGAAAAAAGGAACTTAGAGATCACGTAGTCATTTTGCACCTAGGGCCTCTGAAGTTCAGAGAAGGCACTGACCAGCTTAAGGTCACACAGTTCTGGGAAGCAACTGTGTTGATTGGTTTGTCAGCCATGGGTTTACTTGACACTGGCTGTTTTTGGTGTCCTGGGTCCCTGTGCCTGTGCCATCCTGGTGTTCCCTCTCCCTGCATTTAGACAATACCTAGGCCATGCATGGAGCATTGCTTACCTGTTCCAGGGCCATATTTGGCACTGTGGGTCCAGCCTGTGGCCTCTGTGAAGCCCAGCTCTCGGCAGAGGATGTGGGCAGCCTGAAGCGTGAAGTCGTCATCGCAGATGGTGCCCCACTCGCCAGCTCTCTGTATCTCCACTCGGCCCTCAAAGGGCTTCCTGGGGAAGCCAGCCAGCCGGAACCGCAGCCCCTGGCTCCCAGCCCTCTTCTCAGGGGCCGTGGATGGGGATGGAGATCCCAGGCATGAGCTGCACAGCAGACAGAGCAGCAGCCCCCATGGGCTCCGCTGCCAGATACTGACAGGTCGCATGGCAGGGAAGGCCTGGGTGCCCCAGAGAGAGAGTGTGTAAGAGAAATCACAGATGAAGTCAGGCCTGGGTTCCAGAGAGAGGTCGTGAGAGGAAGAGAGACACTGAATAAGGACAGAGACAGAGATGGTGGGAGAGAAAGACAGGGACCCATGGACTAAATGAGAAAGAAACAAACTAAACAAGAGCAGAAACACAGTGAGAGAGGTGAAGACTAGGGAGGGAGGCGAGAGACAGAGACCCAGAGATAGGCTCTCCCTCCCTTTTGTAAAGAGTAAAACTGTCCCCATCAGTTGTTCTGTCTCACAATGTCCTTTCCTAGTTCTGTCATTGGCACCTCCATCACCCCCACCCATTGGTCTAAGAGACCCAGAGATCAAAAGATAGTGATTAGAGACCAAGGGCAGAGAATGGTCCAGAGAAAGAGATAAGACTGAGCAAGAGGGAGACCCAGACAGGATGTAAGAGGAAGGAAGCTGTGGGAACAAAGCGGGAGCAAACAGAAAGAGACAGCAGAGAGAGACAATGTGGAAGATGGATAGAAGGTGATTGTGAGAGAGCCAAGTACACAGAGCAATGGAGAGACATGGGCAACAGGTGAGGAGAGGGACTGGCAGGAGCCAACGAGGGGCAACAGGCGGCAGGAAGGACCCAGATGATTCCATTCAGCCATTCGGACAGAGGACAGACAGCTACTGATTGTGGAGAGAAGCAGGCAAGGGGGGTTAGGAGACCCTCAGATCTCAGTTAGGTTCCTGAATGGGAGCCAAGCCTAGAGTCCTGTCTGGGCAGATCCCAAGGCAGAGAGGGTAGAGACCAGAACACATGGAGAACCCCCTGCACACCCTACCCAGCACACAGGCTCTCACATGCCCTGCAGGTTCAAGGGGCCCAGGAGGGCCAGGCCTCAAGCTGAGAGGGGTGTGGGGTGGGGTTGTCCAGACCTCCTGCCAACACTGCCATGGCTGTCACTGGGCAACGGGAGCCCAGGGCGCCAATCGCCAATCGGCTCCTCAGCCAAGGCCTTTCCTCTGTCTGGGGCTGAGAACAGCCCCTCTCCAGCAAGAGGCCCCCCGAACATGCTTCCCCCCACTCAGACAAACAACACAACAGGAAAGCTTTGTTCTGGGGACATTCTGGGGGCCCAGGGGTAGGGCCTCACAGAGGAGCCCCCAGCCTTAGGGCCCTCGCGGCTGCCCTATTTGGAACATCCTGCAGCCCCCCACCCGCCAAATATCTGCCTCCTCTCTCCACTCTCCTTGTGTCTCACTCTTCTTTAACAATGATAAAACCCTCAGTGGGTTGGGTTCCCCTCGACCCTAACCCGCATCACCCCTTTTCGTGGTCCCTCCACCATCCTCCCATCCGAACCGCTCCTTCCTCCCGCGGCGGCGTGACTCCCCCTACCTTGGCTGAGCGGGGACCTAGGGGCTGGGAGAAGAGTCCAGGTCCTGGAGATCAGTCCTAGGACTTCCCCAAAAAAGTGCTCGGCCAGGGGAGACTGGACCCCCCCCCTCTTTCCCCCCTCTCCTTTCGTCCCTCCCATGTCCCCTTGAGCCCTCCCACATTCCGCCCTCTCCCTCGATTCCTCCCAGGCCAGTTCCCTCCTCTTCTCCTTTTGGTCCTCCCCTCCCCCGTGGAGCTGGCCGCAGCCGCTCCACCTCCCTCCGCCCCCCACCGCCGACCCTCCCGGCCTGCTCAATGAAGCTTTCTTTTCCCGCGGGTTGGAGGCCGGGCAGCTGCGGTCAGTGAGCTAGACACGCAAAAGGCCATGGGGCCGCGGACCGGCCCGAACGGCGGCCCCTGGGGCGGCGGGAGTCCGCGGCTCAGCTCCGGGCTCCGGGAAGCCTTCCAGTCCCCAGCCCCCATCCTTCCCCCAAGTCCCGGGCTCCGCGGAGTGTAAACAGCCCGACTCCAGCCGGGCTGGGGGCGGGTCCGGTCAGGGGAACCGAGGCTATGAAAGCCCACATAGTCCCTCCGGTGCCCCAAAATGCCCACTGGCGTTTTCGGAGTGACGTCACGGCCTTCACTCTGACGTCACGTTGAGCATACGACGTCGTACACAACCCCTAAGCCCAGGCGCGCCAGAGCCCTCTGGTCGAAACCGCGAGCTTTCTTTTGGTGAAGCCACTTGTGCGCGTCCCAGGACTGTAGGCAGGGGCCTAAGAGTGGTGCACCGCCAACGTATCTGGGGACCCCCTCCCCTTTCTTCCTGCTCCTCTCCTGGCTCCCCCTGAGCGGTCCGCGAAGGCCCGGGGAGGGGCGGGAACGCCTCCGGAGGCCCGGCCCCGCCCCGCCCCCGCCCCGCCCCTAGCCCGCAAGGCCAGGAAGCGCGGAAGGAACCGCCGGGGGCCATGGACGGGGCTGTGATGGAAGGGCCGCTCTTTTTGCAAAGTCAGCGTTTCGGTACCAAGGTAGTCGGGGCAGGGGTTGCCGAGCCCCATCATACCTAGGGGTGGGCTGGAGACCCCAGAGAGAGAGAGAGAGAGAGGGAGGGGGCGGCAGCGGGTTGGATGGAGCGCCGGCCGGGAGTAGTAGAGCCCTATGACGTTCCCGCGAAGTTGATTTCACACTGCGGAGAAGCGGCGGCCGGCCTCGGGGTACGCCCTTTCTGGTCCTAGGGAGACCGAGGGGCATCCTTCTCGGGAAACTTCGCCGTTCGTAGGGAAGATTTGGACCCGAAATCGGCCCGCGCCGGTTCTCTCCTTTCCCGTCGGGGCGCAGACAGCCGGTGCTCGCCCGCTCCCTCCCCAGCGTCTCTCGCTCTCTCTCCCCAGAGATGGAGGAAGACCTGGGCCGTGCTCTATCCTGCCAGTCCCCACGGCGTAGCGCGGCTCGAGTTCTTTGACCACAAGGGGTCGGGCGCTGGAGGGGGCCGAGGGGGCTCGCGCCGCCTGGACTGCAAGGTTATCCGTCTGGCAGAGTGTGTGAGCGTGGCCCCTGTGGCTGTGGAGAGCCCCCCTGAGCCCGGCGCTTCAGCTTTCCGCCTGGACACTGCGCAGCGCTCCCACCTGCTGGCGGCCGACGCGCCGTCCAGCGCCGCCTGGGTGCAAACGCTGTGCCGAAACGCCTTTCCGGTGAGGGGGCCGGGGCGAAATGCACCGGGGCCAAGAAGCGACGCGGGGTGGGGGCAGTTACAGCAGTAAAGGGCCTGAGCTGGCTCAGACCCTGGGAACAGCGTGGAGGGAATTGCGGGGTCCTCGATACTGTTCTTCTCTTTACTCCAGAAAGGCAGTTGGGCTCTGGCGCCTGCTGAGAACCCACCCAAGCTTTCTGCCTTGGAGATGCTGGAGAACTCGCTGTATAGCCCCACCTGGGAAGGTAGACGGCTGAGAGGCCCTGGCAGGGATGGGGAGGGGGGGAAGGAAGGGTGTCCTTGGGAAGGGGGTGATTAAATGGTCAGGGGCCCATGGGGAAGTAGGAAGCTCCTGAAACTGGTTTCCAAGTGAGTGCTTAGGCAACCTGTTCCCGCTTCCCCAGCCCCCTCACTCACCTGTGCGGCCAGGTGCCAGTCTAATTGTGTATTCCTTCCAGGATCCCAGTTCTGGGTAACCGTACAGAGGACTGAAGCCGCTGAGCGCTGTGGCCTGCATGGCTCCTATGTGCTGAGGGTGGAGGCTGAGAAGCTGACTCTCCTGACCATAGGGGCCCAGGGTCAGATACTGGAGCCACTCCTTTCCTGGCCTTATACTCTGTTGCGCCGCTATGGCCGGGACAAGGTGCGGGGTCTGTTGGGGCGCACTGACTTCCTAGGTGGGGCTAGCTGTGGGGTTGGTGGTGTGGGGCAGGACAGGAAGGTGGGAAGCCCTGTCCTCAGGATAAACCTTCCTTGCCTAGCCCATGACCCTCCCTCCCTCCCCAGGTAGTCTTTTCTTTGTGGATCCCCTAACTAGGTTGGGCCCTGTGACTCATCTCTCATGGCTCCTGGTGATGTGTTTCCCTCTACACTTTCTTCAGGTCATGTTCTCTTTTGAGGCTGGCCGCCGCTGCCCTTCAGGCCCTGGAACCTTCACCTTCCAGACAGCACAGGGGAATGATATCTTTCAGGCGGTTGAAACTGCTATTCACCGGCAGAAGGTCCAGGGAAAGGATGGTCAAGGGCAGGACAGTCTCAGAGCCGATTCCCATGAAGGAGAAGCGGCAGAAGGGAAGTTGGTGTCCCTCCCTGGCCCTCAGGAACTCCCGGGCACTCCTCCGGCCCTGTATGCTGAACCCTTAGACTCACTGCGCATTCCTTCAGGCCCTTCCCAGGATTCCCTATACTCAGACCCCCTGGACAGCACCCCTGCTCGGGCAGGGGAGGCGGCACAGTTAAAGAAACCTCTTTACTGGGACTTGTACCAGCATGTGCAGCAGCAGTTGCTGAAGGCCAAGCTGACGGACCCCAAAGAGGACCCCATCTATGATGAACCTGAGGGCCTGGCCCCAGCTGCTCTCCGGGGCCTTTATGATTTGCCTCAGGAGCCCAAGGATGCATGGTGGTGCCAGGCTCGAGTGAAGGAGGAGGGCTACGAGCTCCCCTATAACCCTGCCACTGATGACTATGAAGTGCCACCGCCTCCTCGGAGCACAAAGCCCCTCCTGGCTCCCAAGCCCCGGGGCCGGCCCTTCCCTGAGCCTGGAGTTGCAGCTGGTGGTGGTGGCGGTGGTGGTGGCAGAGGCCACAGTTCAGACACTGTCCTGTACAGCCAGGTCCAAAAGAGCGGTGGTGCCCCGGGGAGCTGGGACTGTGGGCTGTCCAGGGCAGGGGCTGAAGGGACCAAGGCCAAGGCAGAGAGCTCCACATGAGAGGGCGAAGCTGGGAACACTGTGGGAGGACCACGGGAAGGTGGCACTGGGGATCAAAGATACTTGTTAGGAGCTGCAGGAACCAGAGGGCCGGAAGGTCCTGTGTGAGCCAGCCCAGGGCACTAGGGGGACCAGGGGAGTCAAGGGGAGGACGATCAATCTCAAGAAGTCCTGAAAGTGGGACAGGTGGCAGGGGTGAGGGATAGGACTTGGGAGAGACCGGCACCCCTAAGTCATCCTCCCCAAAGGAATGGACAGCGCTGGACCAGGTCTATGAAGAGGGGTGCTTGCTCTGAGTTGGTGCAAAGGGGCCTGCATGGAGGCTACAGGGAGCTGCTGAACTGTGCCTGGATCCTGACCCCTGCATTGTTCTTTGCCAGAGACATAGATTTTAAAAAGTTTATTCTCATTAAAGTCAGTTTGGGTTTAAGAGGTCTATGTGTGTGAATAGTCACAGAGATGCCATGGTGGCAGGGGTGCTGGGTGGGTGTGGAGGGGGTCAGGAGAATCCACAGAAGGAGGGTGGGGTCGCAGGTGAGTGGAGCAGTGTGGTGGTTGAGAGCCTGGGTGGTCCAGTTGGGCCCACGTGGGCTTGAGCCTGTCTCTGTGATACTGAGCAAGTCATATAACATCTATAACCCTCAGTTTTCCTCAGTGACCCCCTGTAAAATGGGAAAACCCAATAACAGACTCTACTTCACAGTGTGAAGTTTGTGTGAAAGGAGTTAAATTTCTCAAGTACTTAGTGCAACCTGAATCGCAGATTAAGCATTTTATAAATGGTAGTTATTCTGTAGGTGGAAAGGGCCAACGGAAAGGTGGACAGGAGTACCTGGGTGCCTCAGTCAGTTAGGCGTCCGACTCTTGGTTTCAGCTCAGGTCATGATCTCACATTCATGAGATCAAATCCTGCATCGGGCTCTGTGCTGACAGTGCTGACCCTGCTTGGGATTCTCTCTTTTTCTCTCTCTCAAGATAAAAAAGAAAAAAAAAGAAAAGAAAAGAAAAAGAAAGAAAAGAAAAAAGAAAAGTGGACAGGTTTGGGGAGAGAGAAATAGGAAGGAAACAGGCCTTTTCCACACTGTTTTCCCCTTATCTTCTCAGCTATAGGACACCTCCTGCCCCCCCACCCCCTACTCTGCCTGTAGGTATCAGTACCAACCGCTTTTCTGTCTGAGGGCTGAAGGAAACCGCAGTGTGGTGGGTGTAGCGGGAAGAATGCAGCCTTTGGAATGAGGCTTCGATTTCAATCCTACTTCTTTTCATGAGCTCCAAAAACCTTGTACTTGTCTCCTGATGTCCAGTTTCCCGAAGGTGACCTGACCTTGTCTACCTGTTTACCAGGAACTACAAGGAAAAATTTGGGCTGGGAATGCTCCTAACAATGGTAGAGACTTACTGGGTATTTAATCTGATACTGTGCTAACAGTATCAAATAATCCAAAAGAAAATGAGTTCCTGCTTGGAGAAGGAAAAAGTTCAGGTGTGTCTCTTCCAGGACTGAGCAGTGGGGCGGCAGCAGTTCTGAAGACTGAGGAGGGGAAGGCTCTGTTTCCCAGTCGCCTGGAGCTCACAGAGGCTCAGGTGGAGCGAAGGCCATTCACTGTATGAGCCTTAGCGTGGATGTGGTTGAACAGGGCCACCAGGCTCTGGTGCTGGTGACTTAGGGCCCAGAGGGATACTCCTCCCCTTTCTGCTCCTCCACTTCTTCCTCCTTGGAAGGCCAGAAGAAGACTTCTGAGGAAGGCTTGCTGGCTGCTGGCATCTTGGGGGCTCTGCCAGGGGTTGGAGTCATAGGCAGGGGGGCCACTGTGGCTCGAACTCGGTTTGTCTGCAACTGCCCAGCCTACAAAGAAAGCAGAGAGTTCTCTGAGGCCCAGACATGGCTGCTGATCTCCTGTCCTGTTCCTTGTTGGGCCTCCTGTCCTAACTCCTTCACGTGTCCCATCCCTTAAGTGACAGCCTCAAAGTCGAGGGCAGTGGAGTCCCCTGGGCTTGTCTCCACAGTGCCGGTCTCCTGGCTGAGTGTTCCTTCTCTGTTAGCTTGTCCATCAGCTAACTTGTGGTGGGCTCAGCTCCCATCTTTAGATTGACTGTAGTTTGGAAAGATCTTTCTTTTGTAACTTCAGCTAAGGCAAAGCAGGAGTTCCTAAAGGTTCTGTTACTAAGAAATTAGGAAAAGATTAAGAATTTATATTCTATACAAACACTGTAGAATATAAATTTCATAAAAAATAACTCCACCCTCAATTACTCTTCTCTCTTTAACCTTTGTTGAGAAAGCCTGGACTCCAAGGTACTAAGCTTGGTCAGCCTCCTTTTCCTCATCTGTACAGTGAACATAACACTTACCTTGCAGGGATGCTGTAGGGATTAAATGAGAAAGATATTTGTGAGAGCACTGGTCACAAAACCTGGCAAATGGCTGGTGTTCAGTACGTGCTAATTTCCTTTCCTTTGGATATTTCTTTTTCCACCTTCCATTCAGCCTTTTCTTTAAACAGAACCTGTGCTCTCAGTACTGCCAATTTGCTTAGTGGGACAATGGTCTGCTACATGACTAATGGATTATCACAAGTGCACAGTGAAGATGCCTAAACATCACCATATGTAAGTGCCCAGGCAGAAAACCCTCCCTACCGGACAGGGGTTGTAATTTCCTTGGTCTAGGGCAAAGGGCTGTTCTTTTTCTCCTTCCCTGGTTGGCCTGGTTCTCCCCTCCACCAGGCGAGGGGGCTGCTCCCTGGGATGGGGGGAGCCAGGGACAGGGGAGGAGGTCTCTCTTTGATTCTGGGCATAAAGAAGAGGAGGGAGTAGGGAGGGAGCTGTACCTTTCTCAGGGCCCGGCTTTCCAAGCTTGGCTGGATCCGGCCCTGAAGCTTGGTCAAGGTGTTGCTCAGGTGTGAGTACAGGTGGCTCCAAGCCTGTAAGGGGTTGTAGGTGGGCTCTAGCTCCAGGCTGTCCAGCACCCTCTGTGGAAGAGAGAAGAGAAGACTCACCCAGGGAGCTTGAGGTCACAGAACACAGTAAGAGACCTTGGACTGTGAGAGACTGGAGGATGTGTGAAGACCCGGGGCTTGGCTCAAGACTGAAATAGATGAGGGTCTCCGCTGGGTGTTCCAGCCCCCAGGTCTGAGTGTCTGTGATGTAAGTGTCAGGCAAGAGTGCAACAAGTAGGTATAGCCGTGAGTGGCTAGGGACACCAAATACTCTGGCTCTGAGAAGCGTGTCATGGGATTCTGAGAGGGGCTGAAGTGCTGGAAGGGTCACAAGGGATCCAGTGTGTGGGCTGTGAGAGAGGGTGTGACTGAGGCCTGGGGCTGCTCACAGTCTGCAGGGGCAGTACATGGAGTTCTTCGCCTGCTAGGTGAGCAGAGCCGGAGCTGGAGGGCACACAAGCACAGCATTCCTGAGCAGTCAGGTTTTCCGGCCACAACATCCTGTGCCAGGAACCACTGGCTCTGAAGTGAGACACTGAGCGAGCCACAGCCACTCGTGCCCACCTCTTTTTGTATCCCGGTGGCCGCCAAGGCAAGAACACAATCCCAAGCTCTGTCCTCTCTGCACGTAAGCCAGTGATCCAGCAGCGATGTGGCTCCAGTTCTCCCTGCCCAGAGCCTTTCCTCCTGCCCTCAGCCAGAGGAGGCTGGCAGAGGAAATCCAGAATCCAGATCCAAGGAAGACAGGAGAAGGGGGGAGAAGGGGGGGAAAGGGGAAGATGGGGGAGGGGAGGAGGGGGAAAATGGTGGCAGTGCAGTTCTCTCCATTGCATGGGAGTCTCATTTTGAAGCCCTTCCTATCCTGAATGCCTGCATTGACTGCCTTTTTCTCTATTCCTCAACAAACAGATACACACGCACAAAGCAGAGAAAGACACCACCACACAGACACACATCACATTACTTCCTTCCACCTGGCCTCAGTTCCTACCTTCGCTTTCTTCTCTCACCCTCCACCACCTTCTTGGAACAACCACTCCTCCCTCTGCTCCCCAGTCCTTTCTCCCACAGGCTAATTCCTCTCCCGTATCCTTTTCTCCTGCTCCCAACTCTTCTCTCCCTTCTGTCTGCCCCATGAGATCTGAGCTTCACTTGCCTCCACAGTCTTAAGGCTGACGTCAGTTGGGTCCTCAGGCAGCGGGGGGAAGGGGCTGGGCAGCAACAGTTCCCTAGTGGCCACTGCCTTCACCAGCAGAGTGGGGGAGCGTGATGGCACAATCACATAGAAAGTGCTGGCAGGCGTCCTCAGGCTGTGTCCTCCACTCAGGGGCTCCCCTTTGGCCAACAGCAGCCATTGTCTTTTCTGAAACAAGAACATATATAAATGCTGGTTCACCTTCAGTCTTTGGCATGTTTTGAAGATCTATCTCAATCAAGGCTTCCCCAAGTTTCTCTGGGGGTGTCAGGGAGGACTGAACCATTTTTCTTTGGTCCTGGGAGACAGGGACTTCCTACCTGAGTTGCCCCAAGGGAGTGCTCTTCCTCCCTGGTTGGAGATGTATACAAAATGGTTCACAATGCAGAGACAAGAGAGGCCCTTTCTTGTTATTTTTTAAATGTTTACTTATTTTGAGACAGAGAGAGAGAGAGAGAGAGAGAGAGAGAGAGAGAGAGGAAGCAGGGGGAGGGGCAGAGCAAGAGGGAGAGAGAGTCCCAAGCAGGCTCTGTGCCAACACTGGGCTCAAACCCATAAACCCACAAACTGTGAGATCAAGAACTGAAATCAAGAGTTAGGTGCTAAACCAACTGAGCCACCCAGGCGCCCCAAGAGATGCCCTTTAACCTGAAGTAGGTGTTCACCCTGGAGATGGCTAATGTATTACTCAATGGTAAATGTAGAATTTTAAGAATTACAATTCTTTTTTTAGGGGCGCCTAGGTGGCTTAGTTGGTTGAGTGTCCGACTTTGGGTCAGGTCATGATCTCATGGTTCGTGAGTTCGAGCTCTGCATCAGGCTCTGTGTTGACAGCTTGGAGCCTGCTTCGGATTCTGTGTCTCCCTCTCTCTCTGCCCCTCCCCTGCTAGTGCTCTGTCTTCCTGACTCTCAAAAATAAAATAAACATTAAAAAAAAACTTTTTAAAAAAATATTTCTGAGAGGGAGAGGGAGAAAGAGAGAGAGAAAGAGATGGCGAGAGAGAGAATGACCAGTGGAGGGGCAGAGAGAGGGGGACAGAGGATCCAAAGCGGGACTCTGCACTGACAGCAGCCAGCCCAATGCAGGGCTCAAACCCATGAACCCACGAGAGCATAACCTGAGCTGAAGTTGGATACTCAACCAACGGAGCCACTTGGGCGCGCCAAGAATTACAATTCTTAAAAACAGTCTTGAAATACAGACTTGTGTGGGCTGTTGTGAAAATTCAGGTCTTGTTTAGAGGGTGACAAAATGTGCTTCTGTTGCATGACTGAGATCAGAGTGGGCTGGTTAGGGAATATCTGTAGAATACCCAGAAAGGGCTTAAGAAGGTGATCAAAGTGACCTGCCAAAGCAAGAGGAGGAGGAGACAGCAGGGAGAGAAAAGCTTAGGTACAAAGAGGCCAGTGGGCGCAGGATCCTTGAGATCAACACAGCTAGTCACAGGACAAAAAGAAGGGTCAGAATTCCAGGGGCAGTGACTCTGAGTGAAAGGTTCTGCAGAACAGAGGGGGTGACACTTTGCTGTGTGCCATGGGTCAGGAGAAGAGACACACAGACCTATTAGCAGATTTTCTAGGTGTGCCCTTTTAAATCAGGCATGGGAATAAGGCAATTTTCTTTGGTAGTTTTTCAAGGAAAACCACAAAACTCTTAAGAAATGTGGAGTCAGACTGTTACGATCATCTGCAAATTGTGCCCTCTTGCTTGAGGTGATCAGCACTTCCACCTGGCACAAACGTAACAGCCTCTCTGCTACAGAAGATGAAAGCAAGTACATTAGCTCCACCCACTCTAACTGATGCAAAAAGTTGGAAGAATATGAGAGGAAAGGCAAACAGCGGGGAAAGATTTTAAGGGGATTGAGGAGTATCAGTGTCTTGTGGAAGACAAGTGGAAAGTGACACAGTGAAGCACAAAAAACCCTGCTGTAGCATTAGAGTTACACCCTAGGGGGAATGTGCTGGGGTGGAGGTGGTGCAGAAGTTTCCAGACACTTAAAAGCAGTGTCATCATTTTGTGCACCACAGAACTGTGAGGAGATCTGGTAGTCTGGGAAGGTGGTAGGTACCTTTAGAAGTTTATGCTTTCTTAACATTTTGCTCATATCTGGGGTGTCTGGGTGGCTCAGTCAGTTAAGCATCCAACTTCAGCTCAGGTCATGATCTCAACGGTTTGTGAGTTTGAGCCTCAAGTTGGGCTCTGTGCTGACACTCAGAGCCTGGAATCCTCTTCAGATTCTGTGTCTCCCTCTCCCTCTGCCCCTATTATTTTAATCTATTTTTTATGCTGGTTCATGCATTTGTTTGTGAACTAGTTTGTTTATTTATTAAGAATGCGCTGGGTGGCTGTTATGTCCGAAGCACTAGGCATGAATATGTAGAAATTCATTAGACGTGTTTCTTGCCCTTTCAGAGTTTATATATAGTAAAGGGAAGGTTTGTAAATTAACGTTTGTCCAATACTTAGGATGACCACCTGTTCTGGTTTGCCCATTTAGCAATGAAAGCCCTACATCTCAGAAAACCCCCCAATGCTGGGCAAACTGGTGTGATTGGTCACCCTTCCACGATTCCACAGACAACAGAGTATCTTTCCACTGTGGCAAGTCACTGGGGGCTAAAACTATGGCATTGTAACATTTCTTGAACTTTTTTTTTTTTTAAGGCAATGTGACATTTCTTACACCTCAGTGTTATGGGACAAATTCATGACTTTGGGATTACTGGGAAACTCTGAGGGGCACCTGTGTGGCTCAGTTGGTTGAGCATCCAACTTTGGCTCAGGTCATGATCTCATGGCTCTTGAGTTCGAGTCCCACATCGGGCTCTGTGCTGACAGCTCAGAACCTGGAGCCTGCTTCGGATTCTGTCTGTCTCTCTCTCTCTCTCTCTCTCTCTCTCTCTCTCTCTCTGTCCCTCCCCTGCTCACACTTTGTCTTTCAAAAATAAAACATTAAGAAATTAAACAAAAAAGGAACTTAAAAAAATTTTTTTTAAATGTTTTTATTTATTTTTGACAGAGAGAGAGACAAAGCATGAGCGGGGGAGGGACAGAGAGAGAGGGAGACACAGAATCCGAAGCAGGCTCCAGGCTCTGAGCTGTCAGCACAGAGCCCAACATGGGGCTCGAACTCACAGACCGCAAGATCATTACCTGAGCCAAAGTCAGACGCTCAACTGACTGAGCCACCCAGGCACCCCCAAAAAAGGAACTTTGAATGTTGCACACAAAAATTATGATCCTTAAAATTTGAGCCTATTGATTTTGAGACAACAGCTAAGATTCTATTATAGAACTGGTATACAGAATTGACTGAGGTCTCTCAAAAGTAACTCCTTTTTTAAAAAGTTATTTATTTTTGAGAGAGCACAAGCATGAGAGTGTCAGAGAGAGAGGGAGGCAGAGAATCCCAACCAGGCTCCAAGCTGTCAGTGCAGAGCCTCACATGGGGCTCAAACTCATGAACGATGAGATTATGATCTGAGCTGAAATCAAGAGTAGGACCCTTAACCAACTAAGTCGCCCAAGTGCCCCTCAAAAGTAACTCCTGATGTGTGGGATTTCGGAGGACTAGGAAGAGATTGAGTTGAAAGGATTTTGCAGACTGCTTTAAAACTTCTGGGCTGATTTAAAGAGAGGTTAGAGTAAGGCTCTGGAAGGAAGAGAAGCAAATGCACTTACTAGAGTTTGATAAAGATATTACTTCTTCTGTAATTCTCAGGAGCATTTGGGGGTAAAGTGAGAGATAGGAAAGTTGAACTTTAAGATCCTTATTTTGGACTCTGAATTTCTAACCTTTTCCTGGACAGTAGTTAATGGCAGTAGAGATCTAAAGTCTAGGACCCAAGCTTGAACATGTTACCCAGGTAATGGGTTGACTTGTAGGTACAGGCAGTTGTACCTGTGATGGAAATGGTTAACTGCCATGGCAGGTAGGCAAAGTTGAGAAAAGACAAGAGCATGTCCCAGAAGAGTAGTTTTTGGGGTCCTCAAATTGAACAATGCTTAATGACTACAGATGACAATAGGCTTTTTCTAATTCTATTTTTTTAAGATTTTATTTTTAAGTAATCTCTATACCCAACATGGGGCTCAAATTTACAACCCCAAGATCAAGAATCTCCTGCTCTACCGACTGAGCCAGCCCAGTGCCCCTTTGCAAATTTCCAAAGAAAGGAGAATGAGTTACATGGTGAATTTATCAGAAGACAGGTAAAAACGTATCTGCATTTATGATACGTTTGCTACAGAAGGTGCTAGGGAGCTTAGATTTTAGGAGGTGGGGACTGATTCTGTTTAGAACAGGTATGGACAGGGGCAGAGTGGAAGGGCATGCCATGCTCCAAGCTCATTATTCCCCACCTCTGCCCTAACTTCTAATTTCTAAGGCTGTGAAGGAAGGCATAGCCACTGCTGGTTGACTGGCCACTACTCCCTCATCCCACTCCCTTCTCCCTACACATTTTTCAGTCTTTCAGTGATTGGTCTGGGGTGACATGTGACCTTGATTTAAATAATGAGACAAGCAGAAGTTGCTGTGTGGGCCTTCTGGGAAAGCTTTCTAATATGTTGGCAGGCTTTTGACTCTTTACCCTATTCCTTCTTTCTCCCTGGAATAGGATTGGTCTTAAGGTGTAATAGCCACATGAGGAATAGGCATAAGGATGAAGTACATTTGCCACAGATGCTGCAGTGGAAAAATGCAAAGATCCTGGTCCATGATGGTATCATTGATTAACTGTACTGGTTTCAGAATTGTCTGTCTCCATTACTTCTTGTTATATTAGAAAAATAAACTCTTAATTACTAAAGTTAGAGTTAGATTCGATTTCTGTTAGCTGCAGCCAAAGGGATCCTTTACAGATAGCAAAGGAAAGGAAGAGGATGTGGCTAACAAGGAGACAGAAGTAGAAGGGACAAGTTTAATGACACGGTTGTAGGCCTTGCCAGAAGGGCAGATGGGAATTTATTATAGCAGGTAAAAGCTTTAATTCTGCTAAACTAGCATTTCCTTGGTCTGCCATCAATATGACCAAATTAAGCAATTAAAGTTTTTGGGAAGTCCAATGTTATACATGGATTTTTGACTGCAAGGGAACTGGGCACCCCTAACCCCCTGCATTGTTCAAGGATCAACTGTATATACCACATGGGGTTTATTCCAGGAATGCAAGGTTGGTTTAATACCTAAAAATCAAACAATGCAATACACCATGTTTCTAGAATAAAGGATAAAAACTACACAATCATCTCAAAAGATGCAGAAAAAGCATTTGATAAAATCCAAAACCCTTTCAGGAACAGATTAGAAACAGAGTAGAACTTAACCTGGCAAACGGCTCTACAAAAATCCCACAACTAACATCATAAGTAGTGATGAAAGACTGGATGCTTTGTCCCTAAGGTCAGGAACAAGACAAAGGTATCTGCTCTTGCCACTTCTATTCAACATTGTATTGGAGATGTATTGAAGACCAGAGGGCCATTTCCCACATTTTCCAGACTATTAGGGCTCTGGGATTCTGAGTATAAACCAGGGAGAAGCTCATAAAGACACTGGGTGTGTCAACATTCTAGTTCTTAGGGATTAGTATTTTTTAATTTGGTTTAGAAAAATACAATAATATGACATTTCTTACATCAGAATGCTAAGGTACAACTTCATCCCCCTTATCACTGCTGTGAAGGTCAAGATAGATGTGACAACAGGTACATGGGTGGGTAGGGGACAAAAAAGATGAGTGAGGGCAGGCTGTGGTGGGAGGCAGGAATAGCTTCCTAGTGAAGGTATTTAAGCAGAATGTGGAAAAAATGGGTAGATATTTGTCAGGTGGATAGAAGCAAAAGGAGAGAGCAGCATGAAAAAGGGTATGGGAAGTGTGGAACAGTTTAGCATATTTGGAGGAACACTTAGTAATTTATTAGTGTCGCTGGAGTAAAGGATGGAAGGGGCATGGTGAAATATGAAGCAAAAAAAAAAAAAAATTAGACAAGGCTGGGTCATGAGAAGCCCACTGATCCCATGCTAGCCGCTGTCTGTTCTATCATCTGTTTCTCCTGTCTGTGTCCCCTCTCTAACTTCATTCTGATTTTTTTTTTTAAATGGTTGCTGACCTGCTATCACCCCACTCTCAGCTTGGATTCTTGTTCTTGACTCTTTGCCTAATGTAACCAAGGACTTTCCATATCCCCACCCATTTACAGCCCAACCAGGTCATTGCCTGTGTACTTAGACTCCTGCTAGACACATCCTGGCTTGAATTCTGTCACTTCTGTGGCCAATTAGGGCAGACATGGCCTGTAAAGCTCTGGAATGTGTCTCCAGAGACTCTGACATTTTAAGTAGGAAACTGAAAGACCTAGGTGGTATTTTCATTTCTTTTTCTAGTTCATACAGACATGACTTTGTAAGAGAAATGAGGATGTGGAAAGTGAGTCATTAGCTACATAACTGGGACTACATAGTAGGATTTGGTAACTGAAATTATGTTTTCCTGGGGATGGATAGATTCATCTCATAAATATTTGGAAAAAATTAATTTTATTTTATATATATATATATATATATATATATATATATATATATATATATCCCTACCATATTCCACAAAGCAGTTATGCCAGTTTAGAAACATGCAACAGTACAAAAAGATAAATAAGGGATTGGGCAAAGGAAAAATAAGGGTAGGGCAATTACAGAGCCAAGATTAGGTAAGCTCAGAGAAATGCAAACCACCCACTTTTGCTAGAAGGGAGGCCCACAGCTTTTCCTGATAAAAGTGTTCGAGAAGCTATCTTAAGGATCCTTATTGAATGAGTGTATTTGACAGAACTCCTGCAGTTAATATGATAATGAATTTCATATGGCTATAGAGTGGTTAAGAGTTTGGGTCCTGGAGTCAACCTTTCTGGATTTCATCCTGGCTCTACCATTTACTAGTTGTGTAATCTTGGAAAACTACTTTAACCTCTATGGGCCTCAATTTCTTCATTTGTAAAATACAGATTATAATTCCTCAAAGGATGATTATGGAGATTATATAAATTAGTATTTGTGAAGTGTTTAGAACGGTTTCAGGCACACAGTAAGTACCAAGAAGTGTTAAATTTTTTAAGTTAAACATCTACTGAGTAAGTAGTAGATCATGTTTATTACATTTTGCTAAATTAAAAATAATTTAATTCTTAGATATAGATCTATAAAAGTTCCCAAGAATGAAGTACAAACACATTGCTCTCTTGTGGTCTGGACTGATCTAAGAGTGAAATTTATGGGAATTGATGCATGGCACATATCTTTCAGGAAGGGCTGGGGAATGGGTTTATCAAGAGCCTTGCTTATCTGATGAAGTGCCATTTTTTTGAGGAAAAGGAAGTAAAATACTCAAATAAAATAATCTATGAGGAGGACAGAAGGACAGAACAGTCAATTCTCCAGTAAGAAAATCAGGGGATGGAATAACACTTAAGGCTGCAGTTGACTAAGGTTTAGAGTGTGTGTAAAGTGTAATTAGAAAAGTTATACAACATTTACGATGCTGATAAGGACTGGTGGGCTGGTATTAATGACTAGAATTTAATTATGGCAGTGTGGACCTGGTTCAGAAGAACCATTCTAAAAGAAGGGGCAGTGGAAGAGACAGCATTGAATGAATTGAGCTATGCTCATGCTTGTAAGGAAACCCAGGAACCTGAAAATGAGAACTTGGTGGAGCCAGCCAACTGGCTGAGAGTAAACCAGAAAATGTATTATAGGCTGTCTAGCCAAATAAGGGATGCAAAGTGGGGGAATGAATGAACATTTAAGAAACATTTCCTTCTGCATCTGAGTGGAATGGAATGGCCAGAGGCAGACTGGCTCTCCTGCCTAAAACAACTAGTAAAGCTGGAATATACAGAAGCCATTTGTATGAAGGCAGCCAGGAGGTGCTGAGACAGTGAAAATGAGTGATAGCTAAGTCTCTGGAGAGGGAAGAATCCAGAGAGAGGAGGAAATCAAAACTGCTTTTACCCTGAGGGCATAAGTTGATTCTGAGTTGGAGGGACAGCTGGTGGGAGCTGAGAATCTAGGATTTGTACTTGCTGAGGCACTTGCAAGGGAACAGAGAAACCAGCAGATCTTTAGGTGGAGACCAGGCAGGTGTGGGGTGGGTGCTCAAACCAATTTTTCACTCATTTTTTTCACATTTACCAAATACTGGGGCTTCATGGAGCAGGAGGCAAAAATATCCAAGGAGAAAGCCTTTAGAAGCAGAGCATTTTAACATACTCAGGATACAGTGATTAGAGTTGGGATTTTCCAAGGGAGGGGGATGCATATAATATACCAGGTTTCAGTGGAAAATCCTGGAAGGCCAGGAGCAAGCCAGGGTAGACTGAGCCTTAGCAGGACAGCAGTCAAGCCTGGACTCAGTACAGCTCCTGAGTAGAATAGGATGTTCTGTCACCACCCTATCTGCCTAGGGCAGGTCAGGATGGACCCTCTCTATAGGAATGCCAACTGGAGCCTCTGCAACTTATTTAGACACATTGAGCATCTTTCATTAAAATATTACTGGCTGTACCAAAAGACAGAACCACATGTCCAAAAACCAAAAGAAAATAAAGAGTTGAAACAAATGGATGATCCAGGCATTGGGGTCAGCATACAAGAACTCTAAAATAACTATGATTAGTATATTCAAGAAAATAGGTGAAAAAATGGAGACTATCTGCAGAGAATTAGACACTATTAAAAAAAGAGACACAAATGTAAATCATAGAACTACTAAGCAACCACCATGTGCAAATCATTTGCCAGACATATTTAAACATGCAATATTATTCAATCACCTTAAAAACTACATGAGATATATTTTGTTGTTTCTATTTAACATGTGACAGGGACAAGATTTACTAATGTGTGTCTGTCATGCACCTTCTCCCTTTTTTCATCCTCCCCCACTCTACTTCTACTCATGAAAGGAGAAGCCTTGTGAATTCTATCCCTGGATATTTTCAATAGGAAGAAAGAGGGGTGCTTGGCTGGCTCAGTCAGTGAAGCATATGACTCTTGATTTCGGGGTTGTGAGTTCAAGCCTCACACTGGGTGTGTAGAGATTACTTAAAAATAAAATCTTTTTAAAAAATAAGAAGACAGAGACAGGACCTGAGGAGGAGGTGGAGTATGCCAGAGGGGTAAGCCAATCTACAGAATACGTATATAGCTGAGAGAGGGAGGAAGAAGGTAGAGGAACAGGGACTGGTGATGTAGACAGAGTTTTAGTTTTTTGTAAAGTGTGTGTGTGTGTGTGTGTGTGTGTGTGTGTGTGTGTGTGTGTGAAAGGCTTTTGGAATAACTCCTGGTTAGATATAATTGAGGAGTGGAGGATGAAAATTTGAGAAATGTCATTGTGGGTTATGAACTATTTCCTCTTTGGTGTTCTTTGAAAGCACAAATGAATTCTAAAATTACTTTTTGGCCTCTGGATAGTGCTTCTTTGTATACTGTTTATACAGAGGCTAAACCAAATGGGGCCACTAGATTTGTTAGGGTTTCAAATAAATGAATGTACTGATACTTAGAGAGGTTAAGTATATCACCTGAATTCACTCAGTTGGGAAATAATGAAGCTGTTAGGAACCTAGGGCCATCTGATTCCAAAGTCCATGCTTTTCATGGGACAATACAAACTAAATTTTACTACAATAGATTAGAAAACTGCCTTGCCTCAACTCCCCAGAAAGAGACATAACAAAGGGAGAATTTCCACTCTGAACCTAAAATTTGACTAAGGCTGAGAAATTAGTTCATAAAATGGGAAAGTGGTAGGAATGACAGGAAAAGGCAACCATGTTATCCTGGAGTTTGGGTAGTCAGACTTATATCACAAACTTTAATCCAAATCATTAGAGCATGTATTTGGAAAGCTAACAGAAACATGCTTTCCCTAAAAAAAGGAAATATAGCACACAAAGGTCTTTTGAAAAATAGAGAGATCCAGAAAGGCCTCATTGCAGAAGCACCATTTGAGCTGAGTCTTTCAGGATGGGGTAGGGTTTGAGCATATGGCAAGAGGAGAAGGGACAATATGAATAAAGGTTCAAAGGTGGGGCAATTTAAAGTTTGTATAGTAATTTGGTTGGACTCTCTGGTGCACGATAGGGAATGCTCAGAGATGGACTGGAGTCTGAATACTTGGCTAAGGAATATGGACTTTAAAGTATAATCAATAGTAAGCCACAAACTATCTTTAAGCTGAAGAGTGGCAGGGTCAGTGCTACGTTGCAAGAAGATTAATCTGGTGGCAGTGTATAAAATGAACTGGCAAGGGGAACACTAAATGGATTGAGACAAGAGATTATTGCAATATTAAAGGAAAGAGGTAAACAGCCTTCAAACTAGGATAGTGATGATAAAAATGAGAGGACAAAATACATGCAGAGATGCTATAAGGATAGAATAGACAAGTTGCTGGGTATTGGCACCACTGAAAAACATGTGATAGGAGAGTGCTTCAAGAAGATTAATCTGGTCTAACATACAGAGAAAATTACAAGAGGGAGAGATTGGAGGTAGGGAAGCTAGTTAGGAGTTTACTGAAGAAGTCCTAGTGAGAACAAGCAGTGGGAACACCAAGGCAAGGACGGTTGCAACTCACCTGATGAGAAGAACATTGATTCGACTTAGTGATGAAGTGGGTGTAAAGGGTGAGAAGGCTGGAGGGGACTGAGGTTTCAAGCCTGGGTGAGCAGACAGCGGTGGCACTGCTATTAACAGAAAGACAAAAGTCAGAATGAGAAGCTAGCTGGAGGGGAAATGTTGCAGTGAGAAACAGAACGCAAGACTTACATGGGGAGCTGAGGACATCAGATTTTAAAAGAACCTATGAAAAAGGTCTAAGAAACACCAGAAAACCAAGGAGTTAGAGAAGTGCTGAGAGCTCGTAAATACAGGGTCAGAGAGGTTCAAGCTCTAAGTAAGGTCTTGTCACATAGTAGGTCCTGGAAAAAGATTTGTTGTTGAATGAATCAGAAGAGGCGTGTGGAGAATTCTCCCCTCTATAACACACTGCCTTTCAGGATTTTTGCTGCTTGGAGATGTCATGTGAAAAGCAAGAAGAGTCATTCAAACACTGTTTTGCTTCTGTCTTTTCCAGAAAAGGAGAGTGTTCTTTAATCTGGTGGGGTGGAACAAACAGATGGTAGAGAGAACAGTAACACAAGATGGGTGAGGAGCTAGTACAAGTAACTGGTCACTTTAAGTGAATTTAAGTTGAGAAGCATGGGGTGTTAGCTGAGGGTAGAGTCAGCCTCACTGTTGCATGCTGTGTTTATCTGGCTACATCCAGAGTAGGGAATTTAGCAAGGAAGTTAAAAGCATGGCTTTGTAGTCAAGAACTAGTTTCAAATTCTGACTTGGCCACTTTGGTAGCTATGTGATCACGTTTTGGTAAGTAACTTCATCTCGTTAGACTTCAGTCTTTTACATGGGTAAAAACAGGGAAAACAATCCTTATCTCAGAGAATTATTGTGAGGATTAAATGAGGTAAAGTATGCAAAGCACTTGGTTAAGTGACTAGCACTTAGTAAGTGCCCCAAAATGTGGGTATCTGTTAGTGATGGGTCAACACATACTTGTGCATTTTCAAGATAGACGAGTGATAAAGAGGTCTCTTTGGCCCCTAGAATGGTACTTGGTATATAATGCTCAAGAAATATTTGTTGAATAAATAAATAAATAAATATTAGATGCCCAAACACCGAATTCAGAGGCAGGAAGAGTCTGATTTATATAGGTAAGCCAGGATGGGATAAAATACTCTTCCCCATTCTCATTTTTTTTTTTTTTTTAATTTTTTTTCAACATTTTTTATTTATTTTTGGGACAGAGAGAGACAGAGCATGAACGGGGGAGGGGCAGAGAGAGAGGGAGACACAGAATCGGAAACAGGCTCCAGGCTCCGAGCCATCGGCCCAGAGCCTGACGCGGGGCTCGAACTCACGGACCGTGAGATCGTGACCTGGCTGAAGTCGGACGCTTAACCGACTGCGCCACCCAGGCGCCCCCCCATTCTCATTTTTAATGGCTACATAATATTTCATTGTTTGGTTGAATTATTGTTCCCATAACCTTTCCCTTGTTTCGATTTAACCTTTCCTCTTTTTAGGACATCTAGGTTGTTTCCAATTCTTTACCATTGTAAATAACACTGAGATAAGCATGCTGGTATATATATCTTTGTTCCCTTTTCTGATTGTTTTCCTGTGCTACATACACTCTCAGCAATAGAATTAAAGTTTTGAAGTAGCTATCACTTTCCAGAAAATTTACACTCCTTCTAGCAGTATATTAAAATGCAAATGTCTGTTTGAAAGATCACACACTGTAAGAATGTAGGGAAGCCACTTGAGGGAAATTCCTCCCCAGTGATGTAGCATCATTGAGATCCTGAGGAATGGGGTGGAGTAAAATGGTCAACCGAGCTGTTGGGCTCTGATAGTCAGGACATATCTGTTGTTTCTGCTCTGCAAAGACAGGGGATGGGTGTTCTTCAGATAGGAAACAGGAACTCTGTGGGCGGATCTAAAAGGGAGTGTGGGCTTTGAAACAGGAAAAAAGAAACCTGCTTCTGATAGTGAAAGAGACACATTGCTGTGCTGGCCTGATCACCCATACGCTACTAGGTCAAACCATTGCTCTATTTCCACTCATAGTTACGCTTGTCCTCGATTATATTTGCAGTTGTTTTATTTTGCTTTCTAAGTGTTTCCTGTGTGTGCTCTTTTATTTTATTTTTTTCCATTTCAGGGATAGGCCATCCACTTAGTTATTCAAGTCAGAAACCAAGCAGTTATGTGATACCTTCCTCTTCCTCACTCCCTACATCCAATCCTTCCCTAAGTTCTGACTCTGTCCCTAAAATATTTCTTTAATTGGTTTACTTTTCCCATCTTGCTTCCAACATTCTAGTCTAAGCCTAGACTACAGCAGTGCCCTCCTACCTCATTTTCTTGTTCCCATTCTCGCTTCTGCCAGTTCATTTCCAATGTTTGGCAAGTAATCTTTTTCAAAACTCAAATAATTTCTTATTATTTCTTTCTGTACTTAAAGTCCAAGGTCCTTATAATTTGGCCTACAAAACTTTGCATGATTTGACCGCTGCTCACTTCTCCAGCCCCGCCTTTTGGCTCTCTCTCCCTTGCTTTCTTTGTTTCAGTCACAGTGGTCTTTCCATTCTTGATTCTTCTCTCAGCTCTCTTCAGCCTTTGGGTCTTTGCACATGCCTTTCCCAAGCATGTTCTTCTTGCTGCCCTTCACCTGTCTAATTCCCACCCCATAAACTGCCAGGTCTCAGTTTAAATGTCACTTTCACAGAGAGGCTTTCTTGCAGCAGCCTCTTCTTTTCCTTCATAAACGTCTCACAATTAAGTATTTATACATATATACACAGTAAAAACTTGTTTTGCAAGCATAATTCATTCTGGAAACATGCTTCTAATCCAAAGCACTTGTATATCAAAGTGAACTTCAAGAACCATTGTCTTAGTTGCGATCATGTGACATTCGGCATCACATACTACTCATACTGCAAAACATCACTTGTTTATCAAGTTAAAATTTACTAGAAATGTTTGCTCATCTTGCGGAATACCCGCAGAACAAGTTACTCGCAATCCAAGGTTTTACTGTAATTACACTTTTATATTTATGTAACTTATATAAAGCTCTTCTAAATTATTTTTTAAATGTTTATTTATTTTGAGAGAGAAAGAGAGAGAGCACGACAGGGAAGGGGCAGGGGGAAAGTGAGAGAGAGAGTCCCAAGCAGGCTCTGTGTGTCAGCGTGTATCCCCATGCAGGCCTTGATCTCATGAAGTATGAGATCATGACCTGAGCAGAAATCAATAATTGGATGCTTATTTGACTGAGCCACCTAGGTGCCCCTAACTTCTAAATTATAATTATATATATAATTCTATCTCTTTTATTATAGAGTAAGTTTCTTGAGGCCATGGATAATGCCTATCATGTTACGATTGAGTATCTAGAGTTTAGCAAAATGTCTGGCACAGCCTAGGGGTTATTCATTTAAATAAACCATAATTTCCCGACTGGTGTTAGAAAGAGAATAGTGTTAAAACATAGTTAATTAGGGGCGCATGGGTGGCTCATTCGGTTAAGCGGCCGACTTCGGCTCAGCTCATGATCTCGCGGTCCGCTGAGTTCGAGCCCCACATCGGGCTCTGTGCTGACAGCTCAGAGCCTGGAGCCTGTTTCAGATTCTGTGTCTCCCTCTCTCTGACCCTCCCTCGTTCATGCTCTGTCTCTCTCTGTCTCAAAGATAAATAAACATTAAAAAAAAAATTAAAAAAAAAAAAAACCAAAAAAACCATAGTTAATTATATGGAAAATGCCCTGTTTCCATTTAAATTAGGGATTTTTGAGTTTAGTGTCATGTAACTGAGTTCAGGAAGTATTCTCTATATCATGAAACAAAAAAGGCAAGTCCTATTTAATCCACATTTCAGAGTATTTCTAGTTTTTTCCTGTCCTCTTGAGAACTGGGACAGGTTTGGGATCAGGTCAGGATTAAGTTAGCTACTTTTCTATGGCTGGTGCTTTAACTCTCTTTTTCTTCCTCACCTGGGAACATGGATACTCACCAGCAGGCTGTGACACAAAGCATGGAAATGCTGCTGATTTGTCTCTAGCTCATCCCAGTCCAGCTGCCAACAGCTTGTGGGTCTGAGGATGAAGGGCAGTCCATATGTCAATGACTCACAGATCCCACTGGAATTTAGAGCCCTGGCAAGAGACAATGGCAGTGAAAGTCTCCTCAGCAGTATCTAGAACCTTGACCCCAGATCAGCTTAAACTCAGCTTATGTCTAAGACTCTGTTGTGAAATCCTTTGGGTTAGGGCCTGTGAATTATTCACCTTAGCATGGCCAGCACCTAGCAAGGTATCTGGCACATAGTAGATTCTCAAAGCCTGTTAATCAATGAGTGAAGCAACCATCATGAGGGCTGTAGACTGACGGATATTACTTCTGAGCTCATTCCATTCCAAGTGACTTCTCTGGGGTCACTCCCAGAATACCCCTGCTACAATAACCCTGTAACTCAACAGTATGCTAACCATCTGCATCCCAGTTCTGGCTTTCTTGTAGCAAGGTACTGACAGAGGATGCATTTAAGAAGAGAATAAATTTAAGTAAGTTCCCCAGCAGCATCTATGGTCACAAACCCATGGATAAGCTTACTCAGATACTTGTGCACAGGCATTGTGATAGGAACCAGGAAGCAGAAAAAGTGGTCTTTGCCATCATTGTTAATTCTCCCTGAGAACTGGCTCCCCTGGGAGGAATTCTAGTACTTGGAGAAGTGGCAAGGCAGGGGTTGATCCTATCTACCCTTTGTTCCTTGGAGGTCAGATCTCTGTCCTGATGCCTAAACACAGTAAGGTATTCAACAAACAGTTGCTAAATGGGTAAACACTGCTGATCTTGTTTTTCTCCACGTTCAGAGACTTTCTGGATTTCCAATCCTCATTCAGCCTTTAGAATGTCCTACTGAGGCACATCTTCCACCATCTGTCCATTTGTCTCCACATACTGAGCAACCTGACCTTGCTCTTTCACGCTCATACCTGTACTTGCTGCTTTGGAACTGACTCCCACCTGTGGGACACTTGGAGATGCCCTCTATCTCTGGACTTCCTAGTTGGAACCAGTGAGAATAAATAAGCATTTGCATGGATTGGGGAAGTTCCCTTGTCCCATACTTGATCACCCGGAGCTTGTAACAAGAGGCCGATGACTGGGAGGCCATCTGGTAAAGTGTGCTGAAGTCTCCTTTGGGGTCATCCATTCTCAAGGAGCCATCAGCTGTGCCAGGGAGCAGGGACGGGCTGAGAAGTCGCTCTTGGAGATCACATTTCAGGCACACTACAATAAAAATGGCATTGGGGGAGGGATTGTTTGTCACAAGCTACCTCAGGCTATGTGATTAAGAGACAACATCTGCTACCCATTCCACATCCACCAGGCAAGCAAAGCTTGGGAGGAGGCAGGGGAGTGGAAAGGGGAAAGTATGACTGGTTTGGAAAGGCAGAGCAGGTTTGGACCTACAGTGTTGCTCAATACAATAGTTAACTTATTTTCTGGGTCTGATATGATTTTTGCTTATTTTACTTCTGGGTTGGCTGAGCAGTTGCCTCATAGTGAGAGACCTGGCTTGTGATCCAGTCTGAGAGGAGCATGTGCCCTCTGTGGAGGAAGCAGCTAATACTACGATATGCAGACACCCTCTGCAATCACAGATGGAAATCTTGCCTCTGCTGCTTCCCTGTGGCTAAGCTTTGGCAAGACCATAGGTCAGATGAAGGAAGAGCAGGAAAGCAGAAGTCAGAGAGTCAGCTGACAGCTGCTATTTCTCTGTGGGCCTTTCTAGGGACATTCAGGGAAGGGGGAGGAATAAGTCCCTGAAATAGTTTATTTTTTAATTCCCCAAAGAAACCCAAGCATAGAACCTTTTAGAGCATCACTGTGGCAACAGACAACAGTTCTGAGGGGGCTTCATCTAGGTATAAATTATTCATCAAGGTATTATGCTCTTCTGTAGTAAGGTTCTGCTCTGGCAGGTACATTCACATGCCACAGTGTACATGTTCTGTTGCACTAGGCTCGAATCCTTGATATTACAGTTTTTCAATGAAATGTATACCAGGTTTGAATACTGTTAACAAACATGAGGTAAAAATGAAAGTATAAATAATGCAGAAAAAGAAATAGGATGGCAGAATAGATGTCAGATTCAGCTGGCCCTCCTGGGCCCAGCAGTCAGATGTAGACATTAATTCTGGGTAAGACGGTCTTGGCCTGGTATGTCTCAGAGCCCAGGAAGTCAGCAGGAGGGACTTGGCCTATGACTCCCCTCATTTCCTCTGTGCCTGACTTCTCCATTGTTAGGTCTTTGGGCTTTAGGAGTGGAGAGCTGTGTTCTTCTGGCTAAGATTCTCAACTCTGGTTGTGATAAGAATCACCTTTTTATTAAGGAACTTTTAAAAGATACTGATGTCTGGGCCCTACCTCACACTAGTGAAATTGAGATCTTTGGAGATGGAACCCAGATACCCGTATTTTTTAAAAGTCCCTCATGTGATTCTTACTGAGAATTATTGGAACTGTAGTCTCAACAGTGTTCCAAAGTTGGGAAAGCTGTCTTAGCAGGACTAGAGTCTAGAATTAGGTGTGCTTCTCATCACCCAGAACCCAGATGCAGAGGTGGCAGACTCTGAAACCCATGAAAGGAGAAAAGACACTCATGTGAAGCTGACTGTGCACTCTGTCAGAAGGCCTCTGAGAGAAGCACCTGGAGAGCGGGTATGAGAGGCCCTGGCCAGCTACAGAAGCAGGTAGAGTGGGCGAAAAACCTGGTAAGGAGTCCAAGTGAACATGTGAGAAACAGTCCTCAGAAGATTCTAGAGAAGAGCTCAGGGTGTGTATTGTTTTGTTTCATTTTTATGGTGTGCCACATTTCCAAAAATCCAGTGTGGTAATGCATCAGTTTTTTAAATAATGGATAACCACACTATGGTCTTTACTGTGGTTGTATAAACTCTCAGGTAGGTCACACCCACCCTGGAGGGGGCCTACTTTTCCCAGATCTCATTCCAATTGTGCCTGGGCATCTGGGTTCCAGGCTGGGCCTCTCCAGCAGAAGAGCTACGGAGTCTGGATCTAAGTTCTGCCATGCACCCTGAAGACCTGCACATTTCCAAAAAATGACTGCAGATGGAGATAAACACTCTGGCTTTGACCCAGACGTTGAAAGCCATGGAAAGAGGGAGGGGAAAAGTAGAGAAACTCTCAACAATACCATGGGCAAGTGCTGTGCAACAGTTGAAGAAAGGCTGGATGCAGGAGTTCCTGGCCTTGGAGGGCCCCAGCTCGCCTAATGAAAGAAGTGCCAGCATGAGGCAGCATCTTTGTTCAGAACTGCCCAGCATGAGGTGGGTTGTGTAGTAGGTGAGGGTCCTGGTTCTACAAGCAGACAGACCTGGGTTTGACGAATGTTCTCTGGGCTGACAGCCTTCTGAGCTTCCGAACTGTTGAGACAACAGTTCCAGTAATTCTCAGTAAGAATCACATGAGGGACTTTTTAAAAATACCAGTATCTGGGTTCCATCTCCAAAGATCCCAATTTCACTAGTGTGAGGTAGGGCCCAGACATCAGTATCTTTTAAAAGTTCCTTAATAAAAAGGTGATTCTTACCACAACCGGAGTTGAGAATCTTAGCCAGATGAACACAGCTCTCCAGTCCTAAAGCCCAGAGACCTAACAATGGAGAAGTCAAGCACAGAGGAAATGTGAGTAGTCAAATGCACAAAATACAGATTTCTAATCGTAGGGTTAAGAGTGGGCTCTGGAGTTGCCTAGCTACAAATTCTGGCTCTGCTATTAATTTTTTTGTGCGGTCCTGGGAAAATGTTTAATTTCTCTACGTACCAGTTTTCTCTTCTGTACAACAGGGAAATAATATTGTATTTAATTGATTGTATAACACATTCCTCCCTCCCCCCTCACATACTATGTGTTTCTTACAGTTGCCATTGGCCAGGTACGTACTCCTAATATTTACTACCCTAACTTCACAGTAAGGATAAAATAATATTTCTAAGTGACAAGAAAGGATTTATGTCATGTTTAATTGACAGTTTTTCTTTCTTAGTGGTACATAAAGTAATGGTGTATCTCATAGTTGATAGCATCTTAGATTCAATGACATATGGTAATAGTACCTGCTTTGTGGTGGTTGGTGAAGATGAAATGGGATAATGCAGGAGAAGAGGAGGTAATATAGTGTTTGGGGAAAAATATATACAAAGTGGATTCCAGAAGATGGGACAGGGAGGAATTGGCACCACCAGCTTTGGACATAAGGGGTGGAAAGGAGGTCCAGGGAAGAAGATTTATACACCAAGGAAAGACAGACTGAAATCAAGGTAAGTCATCAAAGGCATTCTAGGCTCTGGGATGAAATGGGGGTGGGAGGGTAAAGGTCTGATGGCTATCCTCAGAAAGAAAGGACCACTATGTGTCTTCCCCTTTGTGGGTGGGAGGCTGTACCCATTTTTCTCAAAGAACTCCCACCTCTACTAGTTGGGCTACTAGCTGTCCTCTGTGGGGCCTGCCTCTGTAGTTGCTTTAGTTTACCTCAATTAGGTGTCTTTATCTAGCACACCTCTATTTAATTTTGGTTTAATCTTGGTTTTTTACCGGGGTGCCTGGGTGGCTCAGTTGGTTAAGCACTGGAATCTTGATTTTGGTTGGCTCAGGTCATGATGTCATGGTTTGTGGGATCAGGCCTGAGTCAGGCTTTGTGCTGACAGGGCAGAGCCTGTTTGGGATTCTCTCTCTCTCTCCCTCTCTCTCTGCCCCTCCCCAACTCATGCACATGCACTCTCTCAAAATACATAAATAAACTTAAAAAAAAAAAGAAGAAAAACTTGGTTATCTACCTTCTCATAGGCCTTGTTGATATTGTTGAGGTACCAGTATGCCTCAAATTATTATGTCAGTAATATCTACCACAATTCAAAATGAAAAACCTGAGAAAAATATATGATTCATTGTGCTTTTATATAGTTTAGGTGCTGCCCTATTATTGAGGTGTCTAATTCTTTGCTCCTAAATAACTGGCCCTTGCTATCTAGGCTTAATTAGGTTCAGTTTTCTAACTGTGGTCACTTTTTAGAAGTTCTTTTCTTATTCTTTGTGCTTACACTGAACAGCCCTAAACCTCAACTACTCGTATTCTGATGACTCACAAATCTAGTCTTAATCTGAGACTAAGATAATTATAACCTATATAATATGTCTTTTGGGGCTGTGTACTTGAATCATCTCCGGTTCTGGAAATGTTGCTGAAACACCGTGAAGGAAGAAGAAGATGGATATGTTCTTGGTCTGTTCCACTGTTATGTAGCCAGGCTTTGAAGAAAATCTCCATGCTGACAACATCATTGTCTATGGTCTGAAGGTCAATGTCAGTTCCCAGGACAGAACTCTCTGCAGAAGAAAGGGGATTAATGGGTAAAGTATTTAATTCTTTAATTGTAAAGCTTGAAAAATGCAAAATTTTAAATGTACCCATCTTTTAACACACCAATTCTACCTTTGGATATCTAGCTTAGAGCCATTCTTAGTATACACAGACACATATGCAAAGATGTTCAGTCAGCGTTGTTGTAATAACAATTAATTAAAGCCTCTAAACAGGAAGCAATTCAAATACCCATCAATAGGGGAATATTTAAATAACTTATGGCACACTCAACCTTTGGAGTATTATACAGCTGTTAACAAGCAAAATAAAGTTAAATGTACTGACATGGAAAGCTAAGAGACAGTAAGTGAATAAAGAAAGTTGTAGAACAGATGTGTAGTATGAACCCACTGATATAAAAATAAAATCATTGGATTAAGTACATACGTATGAATGTAAATGCCTTTTACAAAGGTCTGGAAGGCTACCATCAAATTGTTAATGGTGAACAGGAGTGGAAACAGGGCAGAGTTCTGAAATACGTTTCCTTTGTATCATTCAAACTATACAGTTTGAATTTCATTGTATTTAGAAAACATTCTGGAATACAAAAACAGCCAAAAAAATAATACAGCAATGCAAGTTAAATACTCAGTTAACAAGGGGGGAACTTCAGAGGGCACTTGGGTGGCTCAGTCAATTAAGCATCCAACTTCAGCTCAGGCCATGATCTCACAGTCTGTGAGTTCAAGCCCTGCGGTGGGCTCTGTGTTGACAGCTCTGAGCCTGGAGCCCGCTTTGGATTCTGTGTCCCCGCCCGCCCTCCCCCCGCCCCCCCCCCCGCGCCTCCCCTACCTGTGTTCTGCCTCTTTCTCTCTCAAAAATAGATAAACATTAAAAAAATTAAAAAAAAAAACCCAGGGGACTCCAGCTTCTTCAGCTCTTGTTTCACAGTAAAAATGTATTCAGTTATTGCTTCTTCTATAAAAAGCAAATTTTTAAAAAAAGTAAAAGAAAAAAAATGATGTACTCCCGGGCTTCCCCTCTGACACGATTATACAAGTCTGTCATTGGCACGCTGTAACTCACAAGTGTGACTAGCAGCCAGGAAGACAGGAATGGTCTGGTAGAGTATGATTTGATTTCAAATCTGAGTGAAAGGAGCTAGGGGTGTGGGGTGGTGAGGCTTTGCTGGTCTACTTCCTGCTTCAGGCAACACTAGCTCAGGAACTGGGGTCTGGGTCTGCAGGTAAAGGTTGTCAGTAAAAGCCAAATATAAGGTGGTAGAGGAAGCACAGAGAGAGGAAATGAGGCAAGAGCTGGAAAGAAACTGAAAATAAACCTGATTTTTTTGCCTCACCATGAGGGACTCTCTGAAATACTTTTACAAAGAGCCTAAGAAAATTGATGAATTAACTTCTGTGTATGACTCATAGACCCCAGGGAGAAGGCTGGTTTATTTCTAGAACGACATTCCTGAGGACAAGGAGGCAGAGGTGGCAGACTCCACAGGGAACAAAGGGCTTCAGTCCAGCGTGTTGGTACCACATGGGGAGGTGTGGGGAGACTCAGATGACTTCATGTCATACTTAACGACTTATGCTGTGGCTGAAAAGGGACTCCAAATGCATTTCTCTTTGACTAGCATGAGTAAAACTCTGCCATCTTCCATAACAGTTCTGAGGATTCACTGGCTAAGTATTTCATTCATTCCATCAAGCAGTAATTTTTATTATGTACTAAGTAGAAGATGAAATATTGTGCTGAGTACAAATATTATGATACTCTTTTCCTTTAAGGAATTTATAAAACTACATTATTTTTTTTAAATATATGAAATTTATTGTCAAATTGGTTTCCATACAACACCCAGTGCTCATCCCAAAAGATGCCCTCTTCAATACCCATCACTCACCCTCCCCTCCCTCCCACCCCCCATCAGCCCTCAGTTTGTTCTCATTTTTTAAGAGTCTCTTATGCTTTGGCTCTCTCCCACTCTAACCTCTCTCTTTTTTTTTTTTTCCTTCCTCTCCTCCATGGGTTCCTGTTAAGTTTCTCAGGATCCACATAAGAGTGAAAACATAAACAATCTACATTATTCTTGACCATTCCTCTTCACACTGTCATCTGTCACATAACGCTTTAGGTACTACAGTGATAAATATGAAGTCACTGCCTAAGAAATATTCCTCGTGAGTAAAGGGAAACTATCTTTTTAATAATGTGAATTTTATAGGGGTGCCTGGGTGGCTCAGTCGGTTAAGCATCCGACTTCAGCTCAAGTCATGATCTCACAGTTTGTGGGTTTGAGCCCTGCATCGGGCTCTGTGCTGACAGCCCAGAGCCTGCTTCAGATTCTGTGTCTCCCTCTCTCTCTGCTACTCCACCACTCACACACACTCTCTGTCTCTCTCTCTCTAAAATATAAATAAACATTAAACACTAAAAAAAAAATAATGTGAATTTTATTTTGTCACAGGCAAAACAAGAAGTAATTTGATTTTTCTGAGCCTGAGGCCTGGACTTCAATTTGAGTAACAAGTATGCAAAGAACTGAATCCAGAACTTCAGTGAGGCAAAATCATTACTGAAGCATAAGAAGGCACATACAGAACTAAAGAAATGGAATTGAGCAAAGGATCTCAGAGAGTGGAGAGGAAAATATGGTTTCAAGTTAAAACAATGGAATTTTGCAGAAAAAAAAATGTGTTTCTTTTCTTTTCCTCAGGGAAAAGGCAGATTAGAAACTCCTACCATGGCAGTATAAGGAAACCACAGCAAAGTTATCTCCCATCAAACATCTGGAAATAGAAAAATAGAGGAGTCTTCTCAATTGTTAAACTATAGTATCAACACAGAGTGGTGAGGTCAGTGAAAAACAGTTACCTTAGGAAAAGAGAATGGCTTACTGACCAGAGCAAGATTTGGCTATAGCCTATGGGTGGGACTGGCTTATCCAAAGAACGAATGTGTCTATTAGGAGGGGAGAGGGTTGGCCAGAAATGCAGCACAGAGAAGGAGAGCAACAGGGGCATGCACAGGCAGCACCCATCCAAGTATGGCTAGGAGGAGAGGGCATGCTGGCTCAGTGACCTGTCCCAGTGGAAGGAAGTGTTTAAGTCTCTGCTGTTCTTGGTGTTATGGTGGTTATGGTTCTCTGTCTAAAATATTCTGGCTTATACTTTGGTCTTGAGCTTGGTAAGGTAAGTCTATCTCTGAGAGGATACTGACAAAATCAACTTTCTGATCTTGTAAAGCTGAAGAATGAAGCCTGAAACATGGTACCTTTATGAAGGAAAATGCCAGCCTTCCCTGCAGACACCCCATCAGTGTTACTGAAGTTTTTTCCAACTTCTTAACTACAGATTCTTGGGAGAGCCACAGAGCGGACCTTCTTCCTTTGAAAAAATCCTCATGTAAGCTTCATATTTAAGCCCACAGTTTTGCAGGCTTAGAAAGGAGGCAGCAGCTTGTCAGGGCCAGTCACATTGTCCAAGCTAAAGACTAATGTGGAAACCAGAACACACTAGAGGGGAACTTCTTTTCCATTTTCTCTGTCACTGGTTCAGGCACTCCTTTCCTTACGTCTGGATCATAGTAGTAGCCTCTTAATTGTCCTATGAACTCCATTCCTTCCCTTCAAGTACTTCTTAGGTACTACTACCAGTTAATTTTTCTAAAACATGGTTTCATCAGTTCCCTCCTTTGCTAAAGAGCACATACTGCCTTCCTTGGTCATTTTCTTGATGCTCCTCACTTACCCTAAACCATTTGCTTCTACTTATTATTCCTCACATACCTCACCCTTCCCTTCTTCTGTGATGGCTCATATGGTTCCTCCCCATCCCTACCTGTTGAGATCCTATGTGCCCATTTCCCTAACCCCTAGCGCAGTAGTTAGCTTACAGCTGAAGCTTAGCAAATGCCTGCTGTGTTAAACAATTGCTCCCCTTCCTCAGCTCTCATTACTTTTTCCTGTAACTCTTCTGCTTCAACTAAATTAGTCTCCTTACCACATGACTTCCTTCCTTCCTTAGTGCTTTTATTACTCTGTCAATCCATGGCTTGCTCCTCCCCCAGAACTCAACTGGGAACTGACTCTGTCCCGGAAGTTATCCTTAATTATATTCTCCCTTATTTGGGTTTAATCAGCACCTCTTGGGTATCTGTGGGCTCCATTTGGGCAATACTAATTACATTTGCTAATTTGTTTCTTCTGAAGGGTTTTCTTCTCTTTCCGTGAGTTTATGAAAAGTAGTGGGATGTAATGTTAAGAGCAGGGTTTGAATTGCGACTTAAAAGTTGTTAGCTATGGGGGCACCTGGGTGGCTCAGTCGGTTAAGCGGTGACTTTGGCTCAGGTCATGATCTCGTGGTTTGTGAGTTCAAGCCCTGCATTGGGCTCTGTGCTGGCAGCTCATAGCCTGGAGCCTGCTTCAGATTCTGTGTCACTCTCTCTCTCTGACCCTTCCCTGCTCACGGTCTGTCTCTCAAAAAAATAAATAAACATTGAAAAAAAAAGTTGTTAGCTATGTGACTTTGGACAAAGTACAACCCATTTCATAGTTACAGTGAGGCAGAAGAAGTGAGATGATTATGTGTGAATGGCATGCGCAGGTCCAAGAGATGGCATTTTCTCCCCACCACTAACATAGGTAAGAACACCAACATGTAGAACTGTGTTTCTCACAAACAATGAAATGTGCTAAACCTGGGGGATGGGGAAGAGACTTCTCACATCTCAGATGTTGAAGAGCAGCTCCCACCTTGACTGGCGAGCAGGGCACTGGGCACTGAATGAGACAGGTCCCACTGACAGTATGAAATAGGAAGGTTACAGGAGTAAGTGCGGCTCTGGGTGTTCGGGTGGTTAGGACAAGGGAGGAAGGACTGGTGCATTGCAGCCAGCTGCAGGCAGCATTCACAGTCAGTGTTTGGACTTGCCCTGCCCTCCTGTGGCCACATGTAGTGATACCCTTTACTGAGCTCTTTGAAAGCTTTTCTGGAAGGGCCACAATAATACGAAAAACTAAGAAGGCCAAATCATTGAGAATAATGAGAATTTAGGTAATGCCTAAAGCAGTTCTTCTCAGAATTCAACCCTAAAACAGGGTTCCACAATGTAAATGTGTTTAAGGTGGGAGAATGTAACACTTTAACACACAAACAGATGTAGAATATTTAAAGTTGAGGCCCAGGAAAATGGTGATCCAGCTCAGTCCTGTAGACCCTCCCCAGGCCTATAGGACAGAATGGTTCCTTTTCAAATGGCCCTCACATGGCTTGTCCTTGGGCAGGATAGGCATTAGTGGTTCTGGAAACCCCCTGAAATTGTATACAATTCCATCTGTACATGTATAGGTGTATTCTAATAGGGTGGAGGAGGGGGATAGGCCCTTAGCTTATATCAGATTCTCAACAGTGCTGTGACCCCAAAAAGGTCAAGAACCACTGCAAAAAACTATGGAATTGTGGGGGCGCCTGGGTGGCTCAGTTGGTTAAGCATTCAACTCTTGGTTTCGGCTCAGGTCATGATCTCACGGTTCATGAGTTTGAGCCCCATGTTGGGCTCTGTGCTGACAGCATGGAGCCGGCTTGGGATTCTCTCTCCCTCTCTCTCTGCTCTAACCCCACTCGCTCTGTCTCTCTCAAAAATAAATAAATAAACAAACATAAAAAAAAAAAAAACTACAGAATTGTGATTTCTTAACCTCCCTGGGCCTGTTTGCAATTAGTACTGTCTACCTTCTGAATACAGGGGTAGTACAGGATGTTAATAACTAGGGTAAGTAATCAGAGTGGACAAAGTTTGCTCAGGAACAACTATGCAGAGCCATCCAACAACTGTCTTTAAATCAACAATGACATGAGGATGATCTCCAACAGTTCACAATGTTGGGGGCAGTCTGGCTTGTCTTTGCGAACTCACGTGCCTCATTTGTGGAGGCGATCCTTGGACCCTGGGAGAAAGGAGAAGCTCCTTGACAGGAGGTGACAGGGCAGTGATGGCTACGGCGGTGCAGACTCTGCAGGGCAATGAGTGCAGGACTGACCAAGTGCTGACTATCTTCCCAGGGCTCCAATCTCCAAGAGAGGTAAAACATCACTAGAACTATAATGAGGATAGAATTTATTTCCCAGAACTGTTCTCAGGGAAAGCAGTGATGACATTCATTCATTCATCCTTTCATTTATTTAATTCATCATTCCAATAATTATTTATTTAGTGCCTTCTAGGATCTGGGCACTAATTTTGTCAACAATGAAAGAGACAAAGTCTCTGCTTTCATTGCTTATATTCTAGTGGGAACAAACAAACAATAAACAAACAACATACAAATGACTGAAACAGAAAACAACAGATAATGATAGACGGTATGAAAAAAAATAAAGCATGATAAGGGTATGGTGTGTGTGTGTGTGAATATTTAGTTTGGCTGGACAGGTAAGTATTCTCTAAGAAGGTGACAGTTGAACAGAGAGACTTGAACCAAGTGAGAGGGGGTCTTGCTATCCCTGCTATTGGAGGAATAGCAAGAAGGCTAAAGCAGAATAAGGGAGAAAGTGAGGCCTGGCTGATAAGCTGCTGGGGTGAAGGATGAGGACTCCAGAGGCACATGCGCAGGTAACAAGAGGTAGGCACTACAGTAGCTTCTAAGAAGGGTATTTTCCATTATTGCGAGGCTTAGGTTTTGCTTAGGGAAATGTGCAAGATTGGGACACAGCACAGCCAGCACTTCTTTCCTTTCTCTTTCTCTTTGTAGCCTGTGGCTCCTAAACAATTGTTGAATTAGTATTTTAGAAATGTTTGTCTGCAGGTGTACAAAACTATTAGCTTGCATGGAATGCCCACATGTCTCTGCTCAGCCATCCCACACAGGCTTTCCTGTTCTGTGGTGGTAGTGAGTGGTGGTGGAAGGAGAGGAGAGGAATCTGGGAATCCCAGGAGCAGAGCTCAAGCAGAGACCCCTCAGCCTGAAGTGGACATGCCTCTTTCCCAGCCTAGTTGGCTACCCAGGAAGTTCTATGGTAGACAGTCAAGCTGATATAGCCTGAGGTGGGCTAAAAAAAGACTCAACTAAAGAATAAAATCATCATGAAATGATTTACGGTGGATGTTCTACACTGTGAGTAATAAACTCAGGAACTACGGGCCTCCCTAGCTCTGAAATAGATCCCAACCTAATTTCAAAGTAAGCAGACGAATTAGGAAAAGAAAATGTTTCCAGAGCAATTACATTGACCGGGAGATTTTAGAATCTCTTTTTCTTAGGCTTATGTATTTGTAAGGGGGGCAGAAGGCTATGACTGATGGTGGGGACTGCCCCATGGGCACTGCACCCCTAATCCCCACACCTCTGGAGCCACAGGAACAACCCTGGTTACAAGGAGCTGATGGTATTCCCTGCTAGTCATCCTGTTTTGAGTCGTGTAAGGCACCCTGCTCTGGGCAGCCCAACCCCAGAGGAGATCCTGCAGATGCAGGAAAGGAGGGTCTGGGTTAGTGAAGGGTGTGTGTATGCCTGAGGGCACCAGATTCAGCACCTTATCCACCTCGGTACCCCCAGCACTAGCACAGTGTCTGGCATACAACAGGAGCTCAATAAATGCTGCACTGCACAGGATAAACTAATTCTGGCCAGCCTGTTGCTTACTTTGTGATCTTAGACTAGTCTCTCATCACTCTAAGCTCAATTTCTCCATCTGTAAAGTGGGAATGATAGTAATACCTAGGCTTGGCATTCATTTGGATACAAAAAAAATGTTGATACCTGAAAGCACTCTGTAGACTTTAAGGCATCGTGCAACTATAAGGGATGGAAGATTAAATGTTATTTCTTTATTTTGAGAGACAGTGTGCACACAAGCAGGGCAGCGGCAAAGGGGGAGAGAGGGAATCCCAAGAAGACTCCACCCTCAGCACAGAGCCCGACTCGGGGCTCAATCTCATAAGACTATGAGATCATGACTGTGAGATCATGACCTGAGCTGAAATCAAGAGTTGGCTGCTTAACTGACTGAGCCACCCAGCCGTCCCTAAGGTATGAAAGATTAGAAAACTGCCTTCTAGCTGTCTGCATGTGAACATTTTAGTCACTAAAATCCAGTACCCTTTCTTTCTCTCTCTTTCTTTCTTTCTTTCTTTCTTTCTTTCTTTCTTTCTTTCTTTCTTTCTTTCTTTCTTTCTTTCTTTCTTTCTTTTTCTTTCTTTCTCTCTTTCTTTCTCTCTTTCTTTTTCTTTCTTTCTTTCTCTTTCTTTCTTTCTTTCTTTCTTTCTTTCTTTCTTTCTTTCTTTCATGTGTGTGATATTTTTCTCTTCAATAAACTATACAAGTTGTAAGAAAACATATTTCATTTATGGGCCTTAATAGTTCTATTTTCATTTTACTAAAAAAAAAAAAAATACAACCCACATGCAAAAGAGGTTGGTTGCTCCTGAGATACCAAAGTCTAAAGCATAGTTTAACTTGGAAAATACTAGACTTAGACAGTATTTAAAGAGTCTTTTTTTCCTGCACAAACATATTTACATAGTCTATAAACAAAAAAGCCTTTAATGTAAATTGCAACGCAAATCTGAAAACGTGACTAGGAGAAAGTGTTTTCATAGGCACTGTGGTGAGGGAGAACAGGAAAGCAGGTTATTTAAGAGGTTTGAATGGGGGCGCCTGGGTGGCTCAGTGGGTTGAGCGTCTGACTCTTGATATCGGCTCAGGTCATGATCCCACATGACCTCTCTCTCTTTCTCCCTCAGTCCCTCTCCTCTGCTCACACACACACTCTCTCTCTCCCTCTCTCTTTCTCTCTCAAATTAAAAAAAAAATAGAATAGTTAAAAAAAAGAGGTTTGAATGAAGAGGATGTGGGGCTGGGAAGGCACTAAATATATCAGCATGGCCCCAAGAACTAGCCCAAAGAGCTTTGTCTCTGTAATGCCCAATGGAGCCAAAGTAAGGATTTACTCTGAGGTGAAAACAAAAGTAAGAGGAACCAAGAAAGAATATAAAACTTACTGGAGAGCTTGGTAGAAGAAGAAACAGTTTTAAAAAGACACAGATCCATCTGGGTGCCTGGGTGGCTCAGTTGGTTAAGTGTCTGATTTTGGCCTAGGTCATGATTTTGCTGCTCACAAGTTCGAGCCCCATGTCAGAGCCTGGAGCCTATTTCAGATTCTGTGTCTCCCTCTCTCTCTCTGCCCCTCCCCCACTTGTGCTCTGTCTCTGTCTCTGTCTCTCTCTCAAAAAAAAATAAATATTAAAAAAATTTATATGCAAAAAAAGACACAGAGACCCAAAAAATCATAAAGCATATCTAGACAGACTGTGTGACAGCTTTGCGATCCTTCATATATGTATGGATTTTTGTGCTATTGGAAGTGTACATCTTCAGGGTATTGTATTTCTAGAAATGGGAGTGGTGAGTAAATGCACATGCCCCAAAACTGAATAATCCAATTATACAGTGGGCAGAAGACATGAATAGACATTTTTACAAAGAAGACATACACATGGCCAACAGACGCATGAAAAGATGCTCGACATCACTTATCATCAGGGACATGCAAATCAAACGTACAATAAGATATCATCTCACACCTGTCAGAATGGCTAAAATCAACAACACAGGAAACAATAGGTGTTGTTGAGGATGTGGGGAAAGAGGAATCTTCATGCACCATTGGTAGAAATACAAACTGGTGCAGCAACTCTGGAGAGTTGCTCTCCAGAGCAATGGAGGTTTCTCAAAGAGTTAAAAATAGAACTAGACCCTATGATCCAGCAATTATACTACTAGGTACTTATCCAAAGAATACAAAATACTAATTCAAAGGGATATGTTCACCCTGATGTTTATAGCATCATTATCTACAATAGGCAAGTTATGGATACAGTCCAAATGTCCATCAACTGATGAACAGGTAAAGATGGGCTATATATATAAAATGGAATATTACTCAAACATCAAAAAGAATGAAATCTTGCCATTTGCAATGATGTGGATGGAGCTAGACAGTATTATGCTAAGTGAAATAAATCAGTCAGAGAAAGACAAATACCATATGATTTCACTCATATGTGTAATTTAAGAAACCAAACAAACATAGGGTAAAAAAAGAGAGAGGCAAACCAAGAAACAGACTCTAAACTATAGAGAACAAACTGATGGTTACTGGAGAGGAGATGGGTGGGGGGATGGGTTAAATAGGTGATGAGGTTTAAGGAGTGCACTTGTGATGAGCAGCGGATGATGTATGAAGTGTTGAGTCATTAAATTGTACACCTGAGGGGCGCCTGGGTGGCGCAGTCGGTTGAGTGTCCGACTTCAGCCAGGTCACGATCTCGCGGTCTGTGAGTTCGAGCCCCGCGTCAGGCTCTGGGCTGATGGCTCGGAGCCTGGAGCCTGTTTCCGATTCTGTGTCTCCCTCTCTCTCTGCCCCTCCCCCGTTCATGCTCTGTCTCTGTCCCAAAAATAAATAAAAAACGTTGAAAAAAAAATTTTCTTAAAAAATAAATTGTACACCTGAAACTAATATTACACTGTGTGTTAACTAACTGGAATTTAAATAAAAACTTAAAAAGAGACTAAAATTTTAAAAATTTCAATAAATGAATCCACAGCAACAAAAAAATGCAAACAAACAAAAGGTAAATGCACATATCATTTTGTTAGATATTGCCAAATACCTCTCCAAAAGGGTTGTGCCACCGTGCATTCTACCAGCAATGTATGGATGGGTAGCCTCACCAACAGAATGTGTTCTCATACTTTTTTTAAACAGGTGGGAAGTAGTATGTCAGTGTGATCTCAATTTTCATTTTTGTAACTATGAGTGATGTTGAAAATATTTTCATATGTTTAAGGGCCATTTTAAAATATCTTTTGAATTATCTGCTCATGTCTTTTGTCCATTTTTTCTGTAGGGTTTTTGTCTTTTTTTTCCCTAAGTTTTTAAGTGTTCTTTTTATATTAGAGATATTAGTTCTTCCTCTCTACACCCCGCCCCCCCCCCCGATTCAAATTGCAAATACTTTGACCTAGTTTTTAAGTTGTCTTTTGACTTTGCTTCTGGTGGCTTTTGCCATGCCATATTTTTATTTTGCTATATTTTTGTTTTTATACAGTTAATTTTTATGTAGTTAAAAAAATACTATACCTGGATTTTGAGTCATAGGTAGAGAAACTTTCCCTATTCTAAGATTATAAAGGAATATATCAGTGTTTCCTTTTACTACTCTTTAAATATCATTCTTTACATTTAGGTCCCTGGTCCACTTGGAATACTTTCTAGATGGTTAGCCAGTTGCCCCAGCACCACTTCTGGAACAAGTCCATTTTTGCTCTTGTAATTTGAGAGGCTACCTTTATCTTATACTATATTTACATCTGTACTTGGGTCTATTTATGTCCCCAATCAATCCTTGTATTATGCTAACTAATGCTCCAGTGCTAGGTATATGATGGGGCCAATTTCAGGTGGGGAAGTGGCCAGATTGTCCAAGGCTGGGTGGAAATAAGAAAGGTCATTTGCCAAGTAAAGCTGGGGTAGTAGGTGCATCTGTAGGTGCTAAAGGATGAGAAGGAGAAAGGAGGTGGAGAGATGAGTTGGGATTTAATCAGAAGAACTTCTTTTAAGTTATAGTCTCATAAAGACAGAGAGAAATGATGGAGCACTTGAGCTTACTGAAGTGAATGGAAGATAGAAGAGGAGGTAAAAAGAAAGAACCAAACTGATCAACAGTGAATAGGGACTTCCCGACTGGTTGGGTTCTAATACCTTACAAACTGATTTTCTTCTAAATAACAGCTATAAACTCTAGATATAGATTATATACACACACATTTTTATATACACATATATATACACACGCGTGCGTGTGTGTGTAGTAAAAAACTAACAGCTGAGGGCTGTGGAGATTGAACAAAAGCGTATTTCAGAGAGGAATTGCAACTTGGGAGTAAGTGACCAGCAAAGAATGGGTTCCCCTGAGGGTGACCTCAGTGTTACCTTAGCATAGTAGCTAAAACCTTAATAGAAAGGCCTCTGTCTTTCACTGGCCTTACCAGGGGAAGGAGCCTGGGGCAAACAGAGACTCCAGAAAGTGAGGAAAAATCCGAGAAAGGAGGGAGCCAGAGAACCCAAAATTGTGTGTTTAAAACTCAGTCCAGGCATCTTGCTGACCCTTGCACTACACATGTATGGGGCAAACTGAAAGCAGCTCATAGTTTAGTGTTAATGCAAATGATATCTGAGTCCCTGACTACTGCAAGCCATGACAGATTACAGTTTGAATCTAACAAAGTTAATTATCTACCAAAACAATTACTTTTCAGAGTTATATAGTAGAATTCAGAGTCCCTATAACAACATTCACAAAATACAACGCAAATGTTTTTGGCATACGAAGAGTCAGAAAATGTGACCCAGTTTCAAAGGAAAATACAATCAACAGAAGCAAACACTGAGATGAGAAAGCTATCAGATTTATCAAAGACTTTAAAGCAGCATAATTATATAATTATATACATAAATTATAATTATGCTAAATGAGGAGTGGAAAATATGTTCATAATAAATGCAAAGATAGGAAATATCAACAGGGAAATAGAAAATATAAAAAAGAATAATATAAAAATTTTAGAACTGAAAAATACAATATTGAATAAAAAAATTCACTGCATGGGCTTAAAGAGCAGAGTGGAGATAAGAGATGAGAGGCCGTGAACTTAAAGATAGGTCAATGGAGATAATCTGAAAAAGAGAAAGAAAAAAGTTTGAACAAAACAAAACCAACCACAGAGGCTTGGAAAACTGTAAAGCAATTTTAAAATGTTTAACACGTGGGTAATTGGAGTCCCAGAAAAAGAGACAAAGGGGAATGAGATGGTAAATATACCTGAAGAGATGATGGCAGAAAATTTCCCACATTGAGTCAAGGATATAAATTTATATATAGGTTGTGATACTGTAACTTATAATAAGATATATTTGGTCTTTGTCCTGTTTCTGGCACAGAGCTCCTAAACTCTTTGGAATTTCCTAAGTGATGACAGCAATAAAGGTATCTTTTGTTGTATTAATGAGGCAACTTTTGGAAAGCACCTAAGGATGGGGTCCAGTTGCCAGAGGAGTCAATCATGTGATTAAGCGGTTGGAACTTTCAGTTCCACATAGTGGCCTCTGGGGAGGGGAAAGGGACCTGGAAGTTGAATCAATTACCAACGACCAATGATTTAATCACTTGTGCCTATACAATGAATTCCCCATAAAACCCCCTAAAAGGATATGGTTCAGAGAGCTTCTGGGTTAATGAACACGAGGAGATTTGGGGAGAGTGGGATACTGGGAGAGGGCATGGAAGCTCTGATTCTCTTTTCACACAGTTTGTTCTATGCATTTCTTTTATTGGGCTGTTCCTGAGTTCTACCCTTTTATAATAAAATGGTAATCTAGTAAGTAAAATGTTTCTCTGAGTTCTATGAGCCACTCTAGCAAATTAATCAAATCCAAGGAGGTGGTCATTGGAACCTCTGATTTATAGCTGATCAGTCAGAAGCATAGGTGACAACCTGGACTTGTAAGCGGTATCTGGTGTGTGCATGTGCATGTGTGCACATGTGTGCAGGTGCGAAATTATTGTGGGACAGAGCCCTTAATTTGTGGATCTGATGCTATCTCTGGATAGTGCTAGAGTTCAGTTAAGCTGTAGGACATCCAGCTGGTGTAGGAGAACTGCTTTTGTGGGAAATTGCCCCCACACATTGGAATTGGGCACAGAATGACTATAGATTCAAGCAGCTCAGTGAACCCTAAATAAGAAATCTGTGCCTGGTCACATCATTGTAAAACAAACATAAAGAGAAAATTCTTGAAAGCTGCCAGATAAATGATCCTTTCTATACAGAGGAAGGTGATTTAATGACTGAGACTTTTAATCAGAAACCAGGGAAGGCCAAAAGACAGTGGAACGACATTTTTAACGTGCTGAAAGAAAAAATAACCTGTCAACCCATAATTCTATATACAAAAAAATACTCTTAAAGAATAAAGGTGAAATATGCACTTTCAGATAAATAACAAACTAAGAGAATGTGTCACCATCAGAATTAGCTACAAGAAATATTAAAATTCTTTGACCTTTAGGACATGATATCCAAAGGAAACTTGGATCTTCAGGAATTAATGAAGAACACTGGAAAAGGTAACATAAAAGACTTTTTTCTCTTAGCTTCTTTAGAATACACATGATTGTTTAAAGCAAAATTTATGATACTGTCTTGTGTAATTTATAATGTATACGTAATACACATGACAACTACAACATAAAAGACAGTGTGTGTCTATATAGTTGCAAGGTTTCTATATTTTACATGAAATGGTACTATATTAATTCTAAGCAGGCTGCAGAAAAGTTTAAAAATATCCTTTAATCCCTGTAAGATTTCTACATTTTATGTAAAGCATCACAATTATTTTATTTTATTATTAAATTTTTTTAACGTTTTATTTATTTTTGAGGGGGAGAGAGAGCGTGAACAGGGGAGGGACAGAGAGAGAGGGAGACACAGAATCTGAAGACGGGCTTCAGGCTCTGAGCTAGCTGTCAGCATAGAGCCCAACGTGGGGTTCGAACTCACAAACCATGAGATCATGACCTGAGCTGAAGTCAGACACTTAACCAATTGAGCCACCCAGGTGCCCCTATTTTATTATTTTTTTAAGTGACCTCTACACCCAGCATGGGGCTCAAACTCACAACCCTGAGATCAAGAGTCACATGCTCCACTGCCTGAGCCAGTCAGGCACCCCTAAAGTATTGTAATCTTGAGGCTTCTATGTTTTACGTGAAATGGTAGTATATTGACTCTGAGTAGACTGTGACAAGTTAAGGACATATAACATAATCCCTAGAGCAGCCACTAAAAAGTAATGCATGGAAGGATAGTAAAATGACAACATATAAAATAGAATTCTAAAAGTAATAATCTACACTTGATCTTAGCCAAAAGGCTGAGAAGCAATCTAAAAGTAATAATCTAAAAAAAGCGGGAAAGCAGGGGAAAGGTGAAGAAAACCCCGAGAAGACAAACAAAAAATAAAACAGTATACCTAAATGCAACCATATCAATACTTAGGATAAATGTTAATGGGGTATATAGTCCAAATAAAAGGCCGAGATTAGCAGAATGGATAAAAAGCAAAACCCAATTACATACTGTCTATAATAAACTTTAAGTATAGAGACACAAATGGGTTGAAACAAATGGATGAAAAAAGATGAACCATAAACACAGTAAGACCTAAGAAAAATAAAAACATATCCATACAAAGATTTGTTTATGGATATTTGCAACAGCTTTAGTCCCAACAGTCAAAAACTGAAACAGCAAAAATGCCCATTACCAGGTGAATGGTTAAACAAAATGCGGCATATTTGTACAATATACTACTAGTCAGCAATAAAAGGAAACTACTGGTATAAACAACAACATGGATTAGTCTCAAAATCTGAAAGAAAGAAGTCAGACATAAAAGTATGTACTGTATGATTCTATTTGTATAGAGTGCAAACTAATCTATAGACAAAAAGTACATCAGTGGTATATTCTATGGAAATGAGGGAGGAAAGGAGTGTAAAGGGGCATAAGGAATCTTTTAGGCATGATAGATATGTTCTGTATTTCAATTGGGGTGATGATTTGTGGGCATATACAACTGTCAAAACTCACTGAATTGTACACTTTGAATGGATGCAATGTACAATGTGTAAATTATTCCTTTATAAACTTGGGGAGGAAAATTTTTCTAAATCTTTATTTTCAAACAACTTTAGATTTTCTGAACTCTAAAAAAAATTCTTTAATTCAATTTAAAAAAAGGGAAGAACTGACAATTTCTGAGACCATGGCTCCCATTAATGAAATAAGCAGATGTCTCTCTGTGTTAAAAATCTTTAGGTAATAAATACAATAATGGTTCTAATTTAGTCTTAACACACAGGGAAATGACTTTAATGTGGTTATCAAAGACAGACTCGATGAAGAGCTGCATTTTCTGGTCCATTTTCCAAGATGCTGAAAGGGGAAAACAATCCATATGTGGAGTTTGACAACTGCACTGAAGCATGAAGCATAAGATAGGCTTTTTTTGTTTTTACTTTTTTTCTGGAATCCTTTAGGTAGCAATGAATCTTTATCTTCTGTTTGGGTTGTTAACATTTGGTGTTTCCTGAGAACACATATGGATAAAATACCTTTCCAAAAGAGCTGACATTGATCCCTAGCAAAGTCTAGAGGAAATATTAACCAGATGGTTTGTGAGCATTTAGAAAGGGAACCTGATATCCTCGTGTACAAGGCTGAGAAATACAGGCTGGCTGACAGCATCATTAGGTTGATTTGTAACTGACTGAAAGACTAACATACCCAAGCGAGTGCACTGCTGTCAATCTGGACAGACGCCTTCTTGATGCCAAAGTGCATTGATCATACTAGCCATTTAAATTTTGGCATATTTATTACTTAGCCATTCTTTAGAAAGCTATTATAAGATTTTTACTATATGCAAATGAACATATGCAACACATATTTAAGCTACAAGCGTAACGGCACAAGGAATACTCATGAATCCTTGTTCTACTTAAGATGTAGAACATCAACACTACTACCAAGATATCTGCATGCTTTTTTCTGATCTCCTCCAAGGGACACCTTGCCACACTGAATTTTGTTTATCATTCCTTTCCTTTTAAAAGTACTTTTATTGTTTTAAACAAATACTTTATTACTTAATTTTGATTGAGCTTTATAAAGAGGTATCATATATCTTTGTTATCTGTTTTCTCAATATTGAGAAGATTCATCCACATTGTATGTAGCTGTGGTTCATTCATTTTCATAACTGTATGATATTCCATTTTGTGAATATACCTTGTAATATTTATTCATTCCTCATTCAACGGACATTTGAGTGGCTTCTAATTTGGGGGCTTTTTGAATAATGTCAATATTCACATTCCTGTATGTGTACAAATGGTACACATTTGTAGAAATTTTTGGAGATATTCTTCTAGGAACAGAATTGCTGGATTATAGGATATTGTGAATGTTACTTTACAACAGAATGACAAGCTGTGTACCAATTTACACTCTATCAGTGTATGAGAGTTTCTACTGCTCTGCTATTGTCAACACTATAGTGAGACTTCTTAATTTTTTGCAAACTAGTGAGCATAAAATGGCATATCATTTCAATTTGTATTTTGCTGCTTACTAATGAGGGTAAGACATTTTTTTATGTTAATTTGCCACCAACTTTTTCTTCTCTGTGAAATGCCTGTTCAGATCTTTTGCTCATTTCAAATATGGATTTTTTTTTTTTTAAAGTTCTTTATTTTGTGGCGTCTGGGTAGCTCAGTCACTTAAGCTCCGACTTCAGCTCAGGTCATGATCTCACAGCTTTGTGGGTTTGAGATCTGCACCATACTCTGTGGTAACAGCTCAGAGCCTGGAACCTGCTTCTGATTCAGTGTCTCTGTCTCTCTCTGCCCCTCCCCTGCTAGCATTCTTTCTCTCTCTCTCAAAAATAAATAAACATTAAAAAAATAGTTTAAGAAGTTCTTTGTTCTGTATACCAACTCTTTATTTGTCATATGAGTTAGAAATATAATTATAATTTATCTTATCACTTAATACATGGTGTCTTTTGAGACTGGGGGTGTTTTCTTGTTTCTTTTCCCCTCTCTCCCTCCCTCACTCTGCTCTCCTTCCTCCTTTTTTTCCTTCCTTCTTTCACTTCTTGAAGAGTTTGTGTAAGATTTGACTGATCTGTTCCTTGAAAGCTTGATATAACTTAACTGTAAAACTATCTAAATTGGTACATTATGGAAACCATTCCGATTTTTTATTTGAGTCAAATTTGTTACCTTTTTAGGAATGTGTCCATTTTTGTGTAAATGTTTGAATTCATAGTTCTATCTCCAGTTATGTTCTCTTTTCTGAATCCTAACATAGTTTCTTGTGCCTTTCCTTCTTTCTCTTTTTCCTTTATTAGTTTCACCAGAGGATTCTCTGTTTATCAGTTTTTTCAAAGAGCCAACTTTTGAATTGTTGATTATTTCCATTGCTCTTTTCAACTAAGGCAGTAAAGAGAATGGTTTAAGTATGCAAGATTTGGAGTCGAACTGCTTAGACTTGAATCCCTGCTCTATCTCTTAACTAAGAAACCTAGGGAAAGTTAATCTGTACAAGAAACTGTCTTAGTTTCTTCATTTATATCCATGAGGATTAATAAGATAATATGTGGAAACTATTTAGAACAGAAAGTATTTGGACAGTAAGTGCTTAATAAAATGTTGCTATTATTATGATCAAAAAGCAGAAGTTAGAGATCCATAAACAGAGTTAGGTTAAGAGAATGTGGCTTTTAGTTCATGTATCTTTTCCTTTAGGCGCAGAACTTACTTAAAAATGAGACAAGCTAGTAGCATTATTTCCTCCATTGACAGCTGTTTTATGGGATTATCTTTGGCTGTTGTAATTGGTAGGCTTTCTTAGACCCTAAATTTATGATCAAGATCCAGTATGAGAGATCTGCTCTAATGGGCAGGGTTGGCTTATATGCAAAGAGGGCATGTAAAGATAAAAAAAGTCTGCTAGCTTCCCCTGTGAGAGGTATACCTCCTCATAATCTCTATTTCATAAGTCAACACTTCTTAGTCCTCTTTTGAGAGCAAAAGAGGAACAAAATGGATAAACAGAAAAGAAAGGCAACAAAAACTGTTGGAAGTGTTTTGTGATATTTTGTTACATACAAACAAAACACCACATACATGAATTGTAACAATGTAACCTAGGGGCACCTGGCTGGCTTAGTCAGCAAAGCATGTGACTCTTGACCTCAGGGCCCTGAGTTTAAGCCCCACACTGGGCTGGGCCCTGGAACCTACTTAAAAAAAAAAACAAACACAAAAAAACCAATTACTGAGAAACAATGTGCAAAAATAAAATCAGTGTAATGAGGTAGTGGGATTATGAATGGTTTTAAATTTAAAAATTATTTTATGATCATATCTTCTTTTTCAATAAAAAAATTTTTAGAGCTTGAAATATTCTCAGTAAAAAGGCATATACAAAAAGGTTCTATTACTACTATTAATATCAATAGATAACATTTATTTACTGCTCACATGTGCCAGGCACTGTTCTATGTGCTTTACATACAAGGTGTATTTAATCCTCATATAAACCCTATGAGGCAGTTATTCTTATTAGCCCTATTTTGTAAATGAAAAAATTGTGGAATAAAAAGTTTAAATAACTTGTTGAAGTCACACAGTTCTTCAGTAAAATGTAAAAATCCAATTAGATAGTTAAATAAATAGTGATGAATTTATATAGTAAAATGCCTCACAGCTATTAAAAAGAAATCTGTTAGATCTCTATGTGCCAATATGGAGAAAATTACTGGATAATTAGAGAAATGAAAAAAATAAAAATGCAGACAGAATATAGGTACATTTTTAGGAAAGTATTAATAACAATAATAATGTTACATATATGTCCATGTCCATATGTGTAAGGACAATGATTCAGCAGAATGTGCCCTACATAGCTGATGGTGGTTATCTCTGGAGAGAGCAGAATTTTGGGTCATTCTGAACCATCTATATTATACTCCCGCAATGTTTAAATTTGTACAACTTGTAATAAAAAAAATGTTAAAATGACCAGATAAAAGCTACCACAAAGAGAGCTGGGCTGGATCTTCAGCTACATTTTAAAACAAAGAAAAAATGAACAAGTTAGACCAAGCAAGAACAGCTGAAAGGAATTACCACTTATGTGGCTGCAAGAAAATATATAATAGGCTCTATAGTCTGAACGTTAAAAGAACACCTTAACTGATACAAATGTGATTTAATCTTTTCCTTTTATTTTTTTAAAAAAAAATTTTTTTTTTCAATGTTTTTTATTTATTTTTGGGACAGAGAGACACAGAGCATGAACGGGGGAGGGGCAGAGAGAGAGGGAGACACAGAATTGGAAACAGGCTCCAGGCTCCGAGCTGTCAGCACAGAGCCCGACGCGGGGCTCGAACTCACAGATGCGAGATCGTGACCTGGCTGAAGTCGGCCGCTTAACCGACTGCGCCACCCAGGCGCCCCTAATCTTTTCCTTTTAGATTTTATTAAAAACCATTCTAAAATGTGAATCTAGGGGCGCCTAGGCGGCTCAGTCGGTTGGTTAAGTGTCCGACTTTGACCCAAGTCATGATCTCGCTGTGCTGACAGCTCAGAGCCTGGAGCCTGCTTTGGATTCTGTCTCCTTCTCTCTGCCCCTCCCCGATTCCTGTGCTGTCTCTCTCTCAAAACTGAATAAACATTAAAAAAAACTTTTAAATAAAGTTTTAAAATGTGAGTCTACTTTCTTCATTTCTTTTTTTTAACGTTTATTCAGTTTTGAGAGAGAGAGCGAGAGAGAGAGCGCAAGTGAGCACGAGCTGGGAAGGGGCAGAGAGAGAGGGGAACAGAGGATCTGAAGCAAGTTCCACGCTGATAGCAGAGCCCAACGTGGGGCTCGAACTCATGGATCATGAGACCATGACCTGAACCGAAGTCGGACACTAGACCAACTGAGCCACCCAGACACCCCTACTTTCTTAATCTCTAAATTCATTGTTATTTTGATAATTCTGGACCTTGCAGTCTCTGAGTCATCTTTACAATTAGTTTTCACTGTGCAGGACTGCATTAAAGGAGGCAGCATTTAGACCAATTGAAGGATATATTCTCATAGTTACTTTTTAAACAAATCTGCAATATCAACATTTCTCTGTAACCTGTCTCCTTCTCCAAAAGTGGAGTATAGACACTTTTTATTTAATTGATGATCATCATTACCAGAGTTAAAAAAATATATAAACAGACTTAAGAAGTATTTTAATTAATTCATGATATTCATGGGCTACAAAGGGAACCTATGAGTGTTTAAGATATGAACCTAACTATTTGAGTTGATGTCAGAGAGGGTGACTATCACCTGTCCCAAATCATTTTTCCCCCATTCACTTATTTTTTCAAGAAACATTTATTGAGGATCTTCTATGTACCAGGCAGAATGATACATGGTGATATAAAGATGCATTAGACACAGTCTTATCCTCAGGTACCTTACAGTCCACTTGGGACCTGGCCATTAAAAACAAATCTCAGAAATATTAAACCACCCATGTGCAAAAATTTTCAAAAATATTAACAAGACTAGCTAACTTTTACTGAACATTTATTATACATTAAGTAATTAACACACATGATCTCATTTGATCCCCAGAACTACTGCATAGGGCAGGAATTAATAACTAAGGCTTAGATACTAAGTACCTTGCCCAAAGTTGCATAGCTAGTGAGTGACAGAACTGTAATTAAGACTCAGGCAACCTTATTCCAGAGCATTGATCCTTTTGAGAATAAGAGAAGTTGCTTTTGCTAATCTCTCCATAAGGACACCAAGATGAGATAAACATCAATGGAATAAAAAGAATTAATTATGAGGAAAGTAGAGGCACACTGGGAAGATTTCAAACTATGAACCGTATATACACTTAACCCATGAAGAGGAATTACAAGTAATTTATGGAATGATGTATTATTTATAAGCAAATAGGAAGTTACTGGAAGAATCATCAGCAGTGACACAAAGCAGAAAGCGTCTTTCCTAAATGTAAAAGCTCTTCTATACAGCTCTGCTCCCTAACTATTCTAAATAAAGGCACCATGTGGAGAGTACTCTGAGCTCTGTGCCACTAGAGATACAGTAAATTCTTTCTGGATACAGTCACTGAAGAGAGAAGAGGACATAGTCCATGCCTGATATCCATGGCCAAAGAGAAAGAAAAAGAGCTCTCTCAGATTCAGCTTGAAAACCTACTAGGGAGGACTCTGGTGGCCTAAGGAACTATGATGGCCTGACTTGGGTCATGGTCCTCTCTGAGACCAGGAAGGTAGAGGTGTTACTAGAGAATGGGGATTCAGCGGATGCTTGGCAGACCAAGAACCATCTCCACAGGTATCACTGTCATCAATTCATTCAACAAATACCTCCTATAATCTAGGATATGTTACACACCGGGACATAGAAATGAGTAAGACAAATTCCTAATCCCAGGGCAATTATAGTTTAATGCAAAAAGAAAAGATATGAGGTAGTTTACAGATTAGATGAGAAAACACAATTATCACACAGTAAAATAATGGTGAACAATTCTCCATGGCATATAATTAAGAGCTAAATCATTTGGTACAGACCACAAATGATGTCACTGTTCCAAGGAGAGAAAAATCCATATAGTAATCAGTAGCATGAAGTAGGACTTAAGGGAGGGGGAGGATTTGGCTGGAAGAGATTAAGGGAGGGAACTCAGGAGAGAAGAGGGAATTCAGAGGAAAAGACTACTATAAGTGGAGAGATGGAGAGGGAAACACATTCAGTGAGGAGACTGGCTTGAGAAAAGCAGAGAGTGACAAGTAGGTGAGAGTTCGTAAACCACACAGCTAAGGCTGGTACCCTCCCTCCTGGACCAGAACAATGTCAATGGCCTCATGATGCTGGAAAGATCCACATGTGTCAGGATTTGAGGGGAAACACACCCTTAGTTACTAACTCTTTGACCTAATTAGCGGGTTATCCAAGTGTGACCAGGAAGAGATCAATGGTGTCAAAACAGTGGGCTCCTCCCATGTGCACAACCTTGGAGAAGGCCAACGGCCAGAAAGGGCTGCTGACGGGTGAACAATAACTTGCGTATTGGTTAAATTAAAACTGGTTAAGAACCTCTTAAACTCCATAATTTGGGAATCTCTACTTGACTTTCTGACTAAAATCTTTTCATAAATTTCTGTTGTCTTAGAATGAAATCTAAATGTCCTCAAATGGCATATATGGCTTTTCTTGATCTAATCCTTGCCTCCCTTTACAGGCTCACTCTTGCCTCTGCCTGACAGGCTCTAGTCATAGGGAACCATGGGCACTTCCCTGAAAATTGATTTACCTTGCTTTCTCATGCCCCCAGGTCTCCTTTTTGAGTGCCCTTTTCCTTCTTCCTCTGCATGACTAATTCCTACATGTCCTTTAACACTCAGTTTGAATATTTTCTGTTCTGGGAAGTTTAGAATTATTAGTGATTTATGTAGGATTTATTGGCAGGGGCCTGGGCACCGGAGGTTGCTGGGTCAGGGTAGGCAGGCTGGGGACACCAGGATTGGGAAGCTGGCAACTAAGAACCCTATCATGGGGAGGTGGGAAGGATGCAGGAGGCAGGGTGTGTGTGAGCTGAGACTCTAATCCCCTGGCACATCCTCCATTGTTCTATCAGACTTAACTTAAAAAATATAAATCCAAAGATAAAATTATGAAGAAATTCAAGAGAGCAACCAAAGAGCATTAAATCCTAAGCATAGGGTCTTTCTGAATGCATGGCCCTGTGTGACTGTGTGCTCATAAACCTATGAAGCCAGCCCTGTGTATAAATCTGTTCATTCAGCATTGGTTATAATAGCAAAGTGTAACAAACCAAATTGTTTGTTAATAAGTGATTAAACAAACAAACTATGGTCCAACCACACAAAAAAAATCATGCAGCCAGTAAAAAATAAGACAGATCTACAGATACTAACACAGATAGCTGTCCAACACACAAAGAAGGTTATAGAATATTACATATAGCGTGATCCCATTAGAATAGTAAATACATACTTAATATATATTTAATATGTATAGGTCTATATATACACCTGGAAACACCTGTCTGAACTGTAGTGAAGTCTGTTGGTTTCTTTTCATTGAAGAACAAAAAGACCATGGAAAATAATCTTCCTGACTACTTATTAAAATTCTTTTTACCTTTTCCTTTCATTCTTACCATCGCTGCTAGGCTCTTCAACAGGGGATACTGAGTCCATACACTCTAGGACTCCCTCTGTGATCTCAACCACCTGAAGTCTCCTGACCCTTACTAGGTCTGTATCTTTCAATCCTTCCTCCAATTGTTTGACCACCTCTTTTCCAGGCTGAGAAGTCAGAACAGTAATCTGGAAATAAATTCAAGAATCAATGTACCTACTTTCCCTGATGTACAGACTGAAGGATATAATAGATCACATATGAAGGATAAACACAGCAGAAAACTTTGGCAGTGGCTATTGTCTTTAAGACAAAGAAGAGGGTTTCATGGCAACTTAAGAATCAAATTTCATTTACCAGATTGTGGTGGGAGAGATCTGGTGGGACAAATCCTCACAGGACCCTTCCAAACAGGTGGGACCTACCCCAGAAAGTGACCAGTGAGAAGTCATCCCTGTTTTAGTTTTTTAAAATTGCTTGAAGCACTGGCAGCGTCTCTCATGCTAAAAATGCTTTAATGTTATAAGGTAACAAAGGAAAGAAAATCCTTAAATTCCAATCACTAAGTGTGTATTAAATATCAGAGAGTCTCAATGCTTCTTTCTCATGGTGGTGCTTCCACACAGACTTCTCTCCTTGTTCAACCTGGATACAGGTAAACTGTTTCTTTTGCTCTCAACTCTAAAATGTACTTACTCTAGATCAGTATAGCTAACCTGAAGGAATATTGAGGTGTTTGTGTATAATCTGAATATTTATTCCACCTGAATGAATATACTATATGTTTTCATTAGCAGTTTTGTCTTGAATTTTAAAATCTGGAAGGCAAATATTAAATATATACAATTCTCTTTCGTACTTGGACTTTTTTTTTGGTGCTTAGACATTTTTAATTAAAGAAGAAGAATGCAGATAAAAGCAGCTATTTTTTAAACTCATCTGTTTGATGCTTGCTGTTTTTGGAGACTGAATGTGTTTTTAACTAACAGCACTCACCCACCCAGTGGAGTATTGAGGCATGACTTACTTATATATTTTTAAGATTATCTTAGTCTGCACTATAATTTTAGTAGTCTTTAAATTTGCACATTTGCTAAGTCTAAGAAAATTTATTCAATTAGATGCCAAGATTTGACTAACAACAACTGTAAATTCTTTTTTTTTTTTTTTAAGTAGGCTTCACACCTAGCACAGAGCCCAATGCAGAGCTTGAACTCATGACCCTGGGATCAAGAACTGAGCTGAGAAGAAGAGATGGACACTTAACCCACTGAGCCACCCAAGCATCCCATCAATTGTAAATTCTTAAGGATGCCCAGTAAATATAAATATAGACACTGATCTAGCCAGTTTAGCAATTGCTTCGTAAGTTCCAAAAATCCAGAGGCAGACGGCATATTCAGATTTTATTTTGATTTCAGTTTTCATTATAATTCATGTGAGCCCATATTTTTAGCGTCCCTCTCTATGCCTAGCTCTGTATTAAGAATTGCACGGGCTAGAGGAAAAATGGAACATATCTCTGCCTGCAGGGAGATGAAAATCTAGCCTTGAAAATTACCTTCAAAGTGTATAAAACAGAGAAAAATATAAGGATGACAAATAATGAAGCTCCAGAGGGACTGAAATGGGCTTAGAGTCCTAAGGCCAGGATCTCTTACCTCCAGAGAAGTGTAGCTCAGAGCTGGACCTGTGGCCACGTGTCTGGTGTACTGTTTGAACTGCTGGAGCCCATCCTCTACTGCCAGCTGCAGAGAAGTGCTGTGTGGTCTGAAACAGCCTTCTTTCTGCAACGTGCGGAGTTCTGAGATGCAGGCCTGCAGCCTAGCAAAGTTCCCTTTCACTTGCTGCAGAGAAAAATGAATGAAAGATGCACATCTTTAGTGGCCCAGGTTCCAGATTAATTGGCAGTCTAACTTAATTACTAATTACTCCCCAGGGGTCTCTTCCCTTCCTGAAACCTGCTTATTTGACCAATATCTACTCAGTGCCTACTATGTTCCAGGCACTGCACTAAAATCTTCCATACACCAGAGAAAAGAAAATTTGTAGCCAAAGGGCTTTGATTACATGGAGTTACCAGAAACAGGAAAGGAAGTGTTGGAACTCATTCACTCACCCAAAGGAAAGTTTAGTTGTGACTGCTGAGTTTAACTTTGGGGTGGTCTGCAAACTGGAGGCCTAGCAGGGTCACTCTCAAACATTATCTTCATTTCTAGGCACTGGGAGCTTCTCTACTTCCCAGAAATGAGGATTCTGATGTGGTTGATCATTTCAGAACTGATAAGGTCCTACCCAGTCTGCTCCTCAGGATCACTTCAGTAAAGAAGAGGTGCTTGGCTCAGTCTGCAGTCAGCTCAAGGAGCCAACAGGTAAACCTCTTGGTTCTCCTCACCCCCCTTTATAAAAAGTTGCTATCAACTTTTTATATATATATAATATATATAATATGTAATATAATATATAATATACAATATTAATTATATATTTATAATTATATAATATAATATATAATATAGAATATAATTATATATTATATATTTATAATATATTATTAATATAATATTAATATATATTCTATATTATATTATTATATTATATATAATTATATAATTATATATAATTATAGGCCTCTGGTCTATAATTATATTATATATAATTATATATTATATATTAATATATAATATATATAATAATATATAATATAATAATATATATAATAATATATATAATCTGTTACCTTTCCTAAGGATGTATATACATTTTGAATAAATGTGGAATGAAAATTTGTAACATTATTTGAATTCCAAGCATCAATAGCAGGTGGGGGTTGGGTGCAGAAAAATGATTACTTGGGATAAGGAAACCTTCCTGACAAAGAGCAGAACTGAGCAATATTTGCAAAATGCACATAAAATATATAAGCATGAGCTGCAATACTGTCAGGGTACAAAGACTGCTTAAGTCAACCCCTCCCTCACTCAATTCCACAGCTGCTTACTTTGTGAATATGCTCCTCTCCCTGAGTTTCTGGGAAAAACACAAGAAACAGGATGAAATGGTTACACAAAAAGAGCTTGCAATTTAGATGGGAAGATAAGAAACCTAGTCAAGAAAGCAATGAGAACAAATGAGACCATAGGTATAGACCAGAGGCCTTCAAGAATTTCTTTTCACGTACCCCCTAAAAGAATCTGATGAATGATTCGTTCATTCATTCATTCATTCCAAGTTTTTACTTAAATTCCAGTTAGTTAACATATAGTGTAATATTAGTTTCAAGAGTAGAACTTAATGATTCATAACTTACATATAACACCCATACTCATCACAAATACCCTCCTTAATCCCCTTCACCTGTTTAACTCCCCCAACCCCTGCCCACCTCCCCTCCAGCAAGCCTCAGTTTGTTCTCTATGGTTAAAACTCTGTTTTATGGTTTGCCTCTCTCTCTTTTCCCCCCACTATGTTCATCTGTTTCGTTTCTTATTTTCCACATATAGGTGAAATCATAGTATTTGTCTTTCTCTGATTTAATTTCACTTAGCATAATAGTCTCTAGCTCCATCCACACTGTTGAAAGTGGCAAGATCTCATCCTTTTTGATGGCTGAGTAATATTCCATTATATATTATATTATATTATATTATATTATATTATATTATATATACACACACACACCACAAATTCTCTCTGCATTCATCAGTTGATGGACATTTGGGCTCTTTCTGTAGTTTGGCTATTATTGATAATGCTGCTATAAATGTCACGGTGCATGCTCCCCTTTGAATCTGCATTTTTGTATCCTTGGGTAAATACCTAGTAGTGCAATTGCTGGATTGTAGTTCTATTTTTAACTTTTTGAGGAGGCCCCATAGTGTTTTCCAGAATGGATGCACCAGTTTGCATTACCACCAACAGTGTAAGAGGGTTTCCCTTTCTCTGCATCCTCACCAACACTTGTTTCCTGTGTCATTCATTTTAGCTATTCTCATTGGTGTGAGGTGATATATCATTGTAGTTTTGATTTGTATTTCCATGATGATGAGTGATGTTGAGCATTTTTTCATGTTCTGTAAGCCACCTGCATGTCTTCTTTGGAAAAATGTTTATTCATGTCTTCTGCCCACTGCTTAATTTTCTGCCCACTGTTTTTTGGGTGTTGAATTTGTTAATAAGTTCATTATATATTTTGGATACTACCCCTTTATCAGATATGCAATTTGCAAATATCTTCTCCCACTCCAAAGGCTACTTTTTAGTTTTGTTGATTGTTTCCTTCACTGTGCAGAAGCTTTTTATTTTGATGACATCCCAGTAGTTTAGTTTTTCTTTTGTTTCCCTTGTTTCAGGAGACACATACAGTAAGAAATTGTTACAGCCAATGTCAAAGAGGTTACTGCCTGTGTTCTCCTCCAGGATTTTGATGGTTTCCCGTCTCACATTTAGGTCTTTCATCCATTTGAATTTATTTTTGTGTATGGTATAAGAGAGTGGTCCAGTTTCATTCTTTTGCATGTTGCTGGCCAGTTTTCCCAACACCATTTGTTGAAGAGACTATCTTTTTTCCATTGGATATTCTTTCCAACTTTGTCAAAGATTAATTGTCCACATAGTTGTGGGTTCATTTCTGAGTTTTCTATTCTGTTTCATTGATCCATGTGTTTGTTTTTGTGCCAGTACCATACACTGTCTTGATCACTACAAGTTTATAATATAACTTGAAGTCTGGACTTGTAATGTCTCCAGTTTTCTTCTCTTTTTAAAGATTACTTTGGCTATTTGGGATCTTTTGTGGTTCCATACACATTTTAAGACTGTTTCTTCTAGCTCCATGAAAACTACTGGTGGTATTTTGATAGGGATTGCATTAAATATGTAGATTGCTTTGGGTAATATAGGCATTTTAAAATTTGTTTTTCCAATCCATGAGCATGGAATGTCTTTCCATTGTTTTGTGTCATCTTCAATTTCTTTCAACCATGTTTTATAGTTTTCAGAGTACAGATCTATTTATCTCTTTGGTTAGATTTATTCCTAGGTATCTTATGGTTTTTGGTGTAATTGGGATTGAGTGCACTTGGTTTCAATCAAATGGGATTGATTCCTTGATTTCTCCTTCTGTTGCTTATTTGTATTGAAATGCAATAGATTTTGGTATGCTGAAATTGATATGTTTGATTTTGGTATGTTGTGTCCTGCAACTTTACGAAATTTGTGTATCAGTTCTAGCAGTTTTTTGGTGAGTATTTTGGGTTTTCTATATAAAGTATTATGTCATCTGCAAATAGTGAAAGTTTGATTTATTCCTTGTCAATTTGTATACCTTTTATTTCTTTTTGTTGTCTAAATGCTGAAGCTAGAACTTTCAGAACTATGTTAAATAACAGTGGTGAGAGTGGACATCCCTGTCTTGCTCCTGACCACAAATGAAAAGATCTGTTTTTCCCCATTGAGATTATTAGCTGTGGGCTTTTCATATATGGCCTTTATTATGTTGAGATTTGTTTCCTCTAATCTTACTTTGTTGAGGGTTTTCATCATGGATGGATGTTGTGCTTTGTCAAATGCTTTTTCTGAATCAGCTGAAAGGATCATATGATTTTTATCCTTTCTTTTATTAATATGGTGGATCATGTTGATTGATTTACAAATACTGAACCACCCTTGTAGCCCAAGAATAAATCCCACTTGGTCATGGTGAATGATTCTTTAATGTACTGCTGGATTCAATTTGCTAGTTTTTTATTGAGAATTTTTGCATCAATGTTCATGAGGGATACTGGCCTGTAGTTCTCTTTAAAAAATTTTGTTTTTTGGGGGCACCTGGGTGGCTCAGTCAGTTAAGCATCTGACTTTGGCTCAGGTCATGATCTCGTGGTCCCTAAGTTTAAGCTCGTGTCGGGCTCTGTGCTGACAGCTTGGAGCCTGGAACCTGCTTCAGATTCTGTATCTTCCTCTCTCTCTACCTCTCCCCTGTTCATGCTCTCTCTGTCTCTTGAAAATAAATAAACACTTAAAAAAATTTTTTTTAAATTAAAAAAAACTACTGGTGGTATTTTTTTTTAATTTTTTGTTAAATTTTTTTAACACTTAAAAATTTCTTTTAAGTGTTTATTTTTGAGAGAGAGAGCGAGAGAGCACACACACATGCAACAGGCGAGGCACAGAGAGAGGGAGAGAGATAACCCCTAAGCAGACTCCTTGCTGTCAGCATAGAGCCCAGTGTGGGGCTCAAACTCAGGAACCATGAGATCATGACCTGAGCCAAAATCAAGACTCAGATGCTTAACTGACTGAGCCACCCAGGCACCCCCAATTTTTTTAAAGTATATTTATTTATCTTTGAGAGAGAGAGAGAGAGAGAGAGCGAGCAGGGGAGGGGCAGAGAGAGAGAGGGAGAGAAAGAATCCCAAGCAGCCTCTGTGGCCATGAGCGCAGAGCCGGAGGCAGTGCTCAAATCCACAAACCATGAGATTATGACCTAAACCGAAACCAAGAGTCAGGTGCTTAACGGACTGAGTCATCCAGGCACTCCTGCATTTTTATTTTGAAAACTGAAACAAAAAGCTTGTTTCCTGTAATTAAAATTTTTTTTTACTAGGATGACCTCCTGATAGTTCTGCAAGGGGGATACAATAATCTTTAGGGAAGGGAAATGATCTTCCAAAAAGTTCTGAAAATATTGCCTATTTTGTATTGGAAAATTCTGCCAAATGCAATGGTTTTGGAAATATTGGAAATTAAGCCGTTCTTTCTTACATTAACCAAATAATAGGGCCACTTACTGCTTGAGAACTCTCCTGGTTGATAACTTGCTGTAGCAGGAGGCCATGCACCCAATTTATCTAAAAGACATCATTTAGAAACAAGCTAAACAGAAAGTAGGCTAAAACATAACTATGCATTATATCTATATCCCTTGAAAGTGGAATCTGATCTCTCAGGAACTCACTTTGATTCTGGAAGTGATTTTAAAATGCAGGCTTTGCAGAAACATTAATTGTCTAGAATGTGAAGAGCTCATATAGCTTGGCTGAGAAACAGTTTCTGTACATCAAATGTTGATGATAGACTGATGAATTCTACAGAAAGTCTCATATTCTTAGCTCTTTTTCCTCATGAATTGCCTAGGCAACATTCTATACAGCAACAGTGTAAATTGTTTTGACTTGAGTTCCAAATCCAAAAGATTAGGTCAGGGACCTATAGGGAGCTGTTAGATAAAGAGGGAGAAAATAGGTGGTAGGAAGATGAGGCCTGGTGCCTCTGAGCAAATTACCTGCAGTCTGTAATGTGAGCAGTCAAATGTCACACCTCCTCCTCCCCCTTCCTTGGATGGAAACTTTGGGATTACCATTGTGGAAGATTTAAATGTGCTTTAGGAAGTTGCTGAGTTGAAATGTGGTCCAGAGAATCAGGTACTGAAGTTGCCTACAATATTGTTTGGAGTTATTATCTATTGCATCACAAACTCAAGTTCTCTGTCTTAGATGTCTGGGTGGTTTCAAGGTGCAGAGTGGAGACCCTGATTCAGTTAGACGGGCTTTGCACAGAGAGGTGGATGCTGGGATAAATGGGTAAAGACTGATGGATCCTCACTGCATTTCTTTCAGCTTTGTGTAGACTAGTGGTACAAATGTGCCTAGAGGATGTTCTTTTCCTAGATCTAGTACCAGTGTGTTCTCCTTGCTCTAGGCAGTTTAGGATAACTCAGACTGATGTCTCATTGGAAGTCAGATGAAAAAATTAGAATATACTTTAAGTCAGTGATTTTCAAAAATCTTTTTACCAAGTACAACTTTTTATTAAAAATTTACATAGAATCTCTATGCATACATTGCATTTTATCAGCACAAAGATATTTTTAATATCTTAATTTAAAATTTTCTGTATATAATACATGCACCTGGTTCAAAATTTAAGGGTTATAAAATGATATGTGGAAAAAAAATTACCTTTCCACTCTTACCCTTCAGCTAACCAGTGGTTTTTCCTGGAGGTAATCAACATTGCTACCTTGTTGGGTATCTTCCCAGAGATTTTTTCTTTACATGAAAGAAAATATAAAGGATAATTTTCTTCTTACCAAAATAAAAGAAACTATGATAGTCTTTTGTATCTTGATTTTGTTACATAGTATACTTGGACAATCATTTCATTCAATAGATAAAAAGTGTCTTAATTTTTATAGCTACAGAGTGTTCCATTAATGAATGGAACATAATTTTATTTAACCAATTCCCTATTGACATTAGATCACTTTCAATCTTTTGCTACTGCAAACAGTGCTGAAATGATAATACTTAAATCATTTTTTCACATATGAAAATATATCTGTAGGATAAGTTCCTAAAGCAGACTTGCTAGGTTAAAGGGTATGATACTGTCATCAAATTGCCCACCATAGAAATTGTGTTAATTTATACACCCATAAATGGCATGTAAGTGTGCCTGTTTCTTTAAAACCTCATGAATAGTAAGTTATTAACTTAAAAAATATCTCTGGAAATCATACAGGTGAAAAATAATAGCATCTCAATGTACTTTTAACTTTTCCTTTTGTTAAGTGACATTGGACATATTTTGATATGTTGAAGGGCCATCTACATTTCCTTTTCTGAAAACTATCACGTATATCATTTCTCATTTTCTATTGATTATTGATTCTATTACCTTATTGATTATGTAGTACTGTTTGTTTGTTTTTTTGCCAAGCACATATTTTCCATTTTATACAGCTGAATTTTATTAATCTTTTATTTTTGGAATTTGGGGTTTTGTGTTATTGTTAGAAAAGCCTTTCTTCCTTTGATATTTTCCCCCTTGCTCTGTGAGCTAATTATCAACATGTTGCCTCTCAGATCCAATTCACCCTTCAATATACCTCTGCAATAATGGACAGAATCCCTTTAAACATTTCTCCTTACATGGACCATGATGTTAAACATTTGAGTAGAGAGCACTGGAAGACCACTGCAGGAGGAAGACACTTTCCTGCTGAAAGTGATGGGGTGTGAGTACATCTGATAGTGCTCCACACATGGGCCGGAACTTGCAGAACCCTGATGTTACAGACTGAATGTTACATTCCCTTAAAATTCATATATTCAAGCCCTAATTCCCAATGTGGTGGCATTTAAAAGTGAGGCTTTTAGGAGGTAATTAGCTTTAGATGAGGTCATGAGGATGCAGTCTCCATGATGGGATTAGTGCCCTTATAAGAAGAGGAAGGACACCAGAGCTCTCTCTCTTCACATGCATGCACTGAGGAAAGGCCATCTGATCACACAGCAAGTATCTACTGTTTGTAAGGCAGAAGAGGGCTCTCACCAGAACCTGGCCATGTTAGCACCCTGATTTTGGACTTCTAGCCTCCCAGATTTTGAGAAAATAAATGTGTACTGTTTAAGCCATCTAGTCTACAGTATTTTGTTATGACAGCCTGAGCTAAGACACTGGCAACCACCTAGCCGTGGCTTGGTGATCACCTTTCAGCGGTCCTCTTGGCATGGAGCCATGCTTCAGGCCTCCTGCCTGCACTAATGCCCCACTCCATCTTTCACCTCAGAGATCTGTCTCCTGTGACCCTCCCAGTGATGCTGCTCTTTCCACATGGACACTGTCTGCTCTAGGCATCCTGTCATCTCCACTCTGCACACTGTGCACCAGTCATTGATTATAGTTCACCTACACGTGGAGGATTGCAGTAACCATGGACCAGCTCTGGCTTGGGAAAACCAGTGAACTTTTCTGCATCAAGTGAGCTGCAACTATACTCACTCCAACTGGATCCGAATTCCAGCCTTGGGAAAGGAGTCCACTTTTCAAGTTTATCCTTTCTTGAGATCACTCTCTCAGGTCTAAGATACCATAAAAAGTTCTCTTGCATCTTACTGTATAATTTTTTGTTCTATATAAGCCTTTATTGTCCTAATTAGAAATGTTTGTATTTGTTTTAGTTTTTATAACTACATGTTTATATAATTCCCTTATTTCTTTAGTACTATCCATTAATGAACAATGACAAAAATCTTCATTATAAACAATGACAAAATTTATATATTTCCTTTTCTTACTCTTCCCTTCCCTCTCCTGTAGCACTCAATTATAGTTTATTTTATTATCTTTACTGGAATTTACTTTTATACTGTTTGATGTAATATATCCCTATTATTTGCCACTTTTAAATAATTTCATTTGAATGTCAGCTATAAAGAATGAGGAAATAAATGCGATAGCCAAATTAGACCCTATTTGTCCTAAAATTCCACTGTAGATCACACATGATTTAAATAATTCCTTTGTTCTAATGAAAAAATAAAAAGAATTGGTAAGATACTCACTGTAAGGGAATTTTTCTGAAATTCTGCTTTAAGAGGAGATTAATCATTTTGGTCAGATTATTTATATTAAGGGCACAATGGATATAAAAGGAATTCTAATATTTTAATTATGATTCCTCTGTCATTATTCCTTATAAAAGGTTCAGGGTTATTTGATTATACTCAGAAATTAAATATGAGGAGTATATTGAGGTATTCATCTTGGGCAAGATTTCCTACCTCTTTCACCATTATATTTTGAGCTAACTTTGCAGATAGAAAATATTAGATACTTATATAGGTTAGAGACAGAGGATTTAAGGTAACATTTTTCCTTAAACAAAGACCGGATTGTTTTATACATAAGGTAATGATGTTATTCCAGTAATTTTCTTGACCTTTTATCCAGGGTTGAATTTACTGCTTTTTTTGGCAGGATTTTTGCCTTGCAATTTTTCTGAGTTACCAGTCAGGGGTTTTTAGAATAGAAAGGTCTGCCTTTCTTAACGGAGTGATGAAAGGATCATGGGATTTGTCTAGGGCTAAATGTACTGAGGAGTGCCTGAGGCTATAACATAGTCACTTGAGAAAGGGAAAAAGAATCCTTTAACCTTTGGGACATGAGCTCATCTCCCAAAAAGCCTCCTATGCTGGATATATTCCATTTGCCCTTCTAGATCACTCTCTACTTTTATCTACCCCTGTTGCTGGACAGAAGTTGGATAAAGTCAAAAGTGATCACAGGAAAGACATGCACAAGGAAAATGGCACAACAGAGCAACATACATGCCACATGGCTGTAACATCATTATCATTCTCACTGTGTCCCCAGTGTGCTAGGAGGAATATCATTATTGGATTATAGAGAATTATACATTTTGTTTATCCATTCATTAGTTAACAGACATTCTGTTTCCAATTTGGGGCTATTAGGAATAATGCTGCCATGAACATTCATGTAAATGTATTTGTGTGAACATATTTTCATTTCTGTTGGGTAGATTCTAAGGTGGAACTGTTGGGTTATATAGAAGGTGTATATCTAAATTTTTTAAGACATTGACAAACTATATTTTCTAAAGTGGTTGTTATTTTACCTTCCTGTCAGCAATGAATGAGGGTTGTAGTTTCTCTCCATTCTCACCAACACTTGGTATTGCCTGTCAGTATTGCCTGTCTTTTTAAGGATAGACATTCTAGTGAGGATGTAAAATGATCTTTGTTTCTCTTTAGCTTTTTATTTTGAAATAATTATAGATCCACAGAAAGTTGCAAAATTGTACAGAGAGGTCCTGTGTACCCTTCCCCCAGTTTCTTCCAGTGGTTACATATTATATAACTATAGCACAATTTTAAAACCAAGAAACTGACCTTGGTATAATGTTTGAATTGAGTTTTATACCACATTATCACACCTGTAGATTCACATCTTGCTAGAGGTTTGTCAAAGTTCTTGATCATTTTGAAGAATCAGCTGTTTATTTCACCAATTTTCTGTTTTCAATTTCATTCATTTATGTTCTTTACTACTTCCTACCTTCAGCTTGCTTTGGGTTTATTTTGCTACTCCTTTTCTAAGTTTCCTGAGATGGGATCTTATGTTACTGATTTGAAATTTTTCCTTTTCTAATGTAAGCATTTAATGCTATAAATGTCCCTCTCAGCACTGCTTTAGCTGGATTTCACAAATTTTGATGTGTATTTAAATTTTCATGCAATTCAATGTATTTTAAAATTTTCCTTTGACATTCCTTCTTTGATCCATGAGTTATCTAGTTATCTAGAATATCTAGAGTTATTCTGTTTTTTTTGTTTTGTTCATTTATTTTTGAGAGAGAGAGAGAGGCAGAGAGAGAAGGAGGCAGAGAATCCCAAGTAGGCTCCAGGCTGTCAGCACAGAGCTCTATGTGTGGGGCTTGAACTCACAAACCATGAGAACATGGCCTGAGCTGAAATCAAGAGTCAAATGCTTAACCGACTGAGCAACCCAGGTGCCCCTGGAGATTTTACTGTTAAGTTTTTGCTATTAATTAATTAATTCATGAGAGAGAGAGAGAGAGAGAGAGCGAGCGAGCGCATGAGTGAGGGAGAGGGGCAGAGGAACAGAGAGAGAGAATCTTAAGCAGCTTCCATGCTCAGCACAGAGCTTGAGGTGGAGCTGGGTCCCATGACAATGGGGTCATGACCTGAGCATAAATCAGTCAGACACTCAACCGACTGAACCTCCCAGGCACTCCATGTTTCTGTCTAGTTTGATTTTGTCCTGGGCAGTGAACAAACTGTGTATGACTTCAATTCTTTCAAATTTGTTGAAGTTTCTTTTATGGCCAAGGATATGGTCTATTTTGATCAAGTGTTCTGTGGGTGCTTGAAAACAATGTGTATTCCGGTATTGTTGAGTGGAGTAGTCTATAAATGTTGATTAGATCCTATTGGTTAATATTTTTCTACATCCTCATTGACTTTCTTTCTAGTTGTTCCATCAATTGTCAAGAGAAGGACATTCAAAGTCTCCAACTATCATTGTGGATTTGTCTATTTCTTATTTCAGTTCTATTAGTTTTTGTTTCATGTATTTTATAGCTCAATTGCTTAGTGTGTACACACGTGATATTGCTATGTCTTCTTCTTGGTTTGACTCTTTTATCATCATTTAATATTCCTTTCTATACCTGATATTCTTTGGTAAAGTCTACTTTATTTGATATATTAATACAGCCATTTCTGCTTTGCTCTGATTAATGTATCAGGGTGGATCTTTTTTCATCTTTATACTTTCCACCTACTTAAAAAAAAATTTTTTTTTCATGTTTGCTGTTGAGAGAAGAGAAAGAGAAAGAGAAAGAGAAAGAGAAAGAGAAAGAGAAAGAGAAAGAGAGAGAGAGAGTAGAGAGAGAGGGAGACATAGAATCTGAAGCAGGCTCCAGGCTCTGAGATGTCAGCACAGAGCCTGATGTGGGGCTCGATCCCATGGACCGCGATATCATGACATGAGCTTAAGTCAGGCGCTCCACCGACTGAGCCACCCAGGTTCCACAACTTTCCACCTACTTTTATTATAATTGATGTGACTTTGTTATAAATAGGATATATAGTTGGGTCATTTTTCCCCCACTCTGCAAATTTATTTCTTTTAATTGATATATTTAGACTATTTTCATTTAATGTAATTATTGGTATGTTTTAGCCTGCCAATTTTTTGATTTCTTTGTTTCCTCAGTTTTTGTTTCTCTGTTTTATCTATCTTACTGTGGGTTACTTAAATTTTTTAAACATTTTTTTATATTCCCATTTTGATTTACCTTTAGTGCTTGAGTGTTTTTGCATAGATTTTTAAGTGGTTTCTCTGAAGTACTACATTATATACATTCTTTATGTAGAAAGTCTCTTTACTTTCCCGTTTATAATGCAATTGTTTTAAGTATTTCCTCTATATACATTAACACCATATCAGACAATATTGTAAGTTTTTCTTTAACTGTCAAATATAATTTAGAAATCTCAACAGAAAGTCTATTGTATTTATCTGTATTTTATTCTTTCTGTTGTTCTTTCTTCCTTCTGGATATTCCAAGACTCTTTCTTTTATATTTTCTGTTTCAAGGACTTCCTTTAGGCATTCTGTTAAAATAGATCTGCTGATGACAAATTGTCTTAGCTTTCTTTCATCTGAGAATATCTATATTTCTGTTTCATTCCTTAAGGATATTTTCACTGGATACAGAGTTCTGGGTTAACAGTTCTTTTTCTTTTAGCATTTGAAAAATGTGACACTTCCTCTGGCCTCCTTGGTTTCTGTTGAAAAAAACTACTGTTCCTTATTTTTTTCTTTATAAGTAAGATGTCAGTGCTCTTTGAAGAGTTTGCCTTTAGTTTTTATAAGTTTAAATTATGATGTATCTTAGAACAAATTTATTTGCATTTATCCTGTTTGGGGCTCACCAGCTTCTTGAATCTTTAGGTTTATAACTTTTGCCAAATTTGGGAAAATTTCGGTGATTATGTCTTTGAATATTTTTTTTCAGCTCCATCCTTCCCCTTTCCTCTTGAACTCTGATGGCACAAAGGTTAGATCTTTTGTTACAGTCTCACAAGTCCCTGAGGCTTTGTTCATTTTTTAAAGTCTGTTTTCTGTTACTCAGATTGGGTAATTTCTATTTATCTTCATGCTCGTTGATTCTTTTCTCTGTCCTCTCCATTCTGTTGTTGAGACCATCCACTGAAGATTTTTGTTTTTTAAATTTCAGTTACTGTATTTTTCAGTTCTAAAATGTATATTTGGTTCTTCTTCTTTTTTTAAAAGTTTATTTATTTTTTGGGGGGAGAGGAGCAGAGAGAAAGGGACAGAGAGGGGCCTGGAGAGGTCCTAAGCAGGCTCTGCATTGTCAGCATGGAGCCTGATGCAGGGCTCAAACTCACAAACTGTGAGATCATGACCTGAGCCAAAGTTAAGAGTTGGATGCTTAATGGACTGAGCCTCTGAGGTGCCCCTATTTGGTTCTTTATTCTTTTTCTATGGTGAGACTTTCTATTTTTCTATCTGTCCGAGTATGTTCATAACTGCTTGCTGAAGCATTTTTACGATGGCTGCTTCAAAGTCTTTTTCAGCTAATTCCAACATCTGTGTCATCTCAGTGTTGGTGTCTGTTGTATCCTCATTCAAGTTGAGATTTTCCTGGTTCTTGATATAATAAGTGACTTTTTATTGTATTCTGGACATTTTGGGTATTAGAGGACTCTAGATCTTATTTAAACTTTTGCTTTAGCAGCACCCCCACCCCCCACCCTAATACTGTGCTAATGAGGAGAGTGAGGTTTCCACATAATTATTGCCAGGTGGCTTCTGATTACAGCCCAGAAGGGAGGGTGCCTTGTTACTTCTGGGTGAGAGTGGAAGTTCTGGCTTTCTACATGGCTCCCATTGACACCCTGGAATGGGGAAGCTAAATTACCGTCAGATGGGCATATAAGTCCTTGCTTTTCACTAGGTCTTCAGTGCCATCACGCTGCCTTGGAAGCTAAAAGGTACCTCATGTAGAGGCCAGTTTGGGGCAACAGGCTTGAGCAATGGAATGTAGATTTAGGCAAAGGGCCCACAGTGACCCCAACCCTCTGGCTGATTACAGACCAGCCCATCAGGCAACCCACCTCGAAATGTCCATAAGCTCTAACTGACCAATAGGCTACTGAGAACCAGGCACAGTTACCAAAAAGGGGAAAATTCCATAATCCCCATACCTCCTTACCTTCCCATTTAAAAATGTTTATTCATTTTTGAAAGAGAGAGAGACAGAGCACAAGCAGGGGTGGGGCAGAGAGGGGGACAGAGAATCTGAAGCAGGCTCCAGGCTCTGACCGTCATCACAGAGCCCGACAGGGGCTCAAACTCACGAGCTGCAAGATCATGACCTGAGCCAAAGTTGGATGCTCAACCGACTGAGTCACCCAGGCGCTCCCTTACCTTCCCATTTTAAATACAGTCTCCACCCACTGCCTATTGCAGTCTTCCCTTTACTATCCTGCTTGCTGCTCCCTTGTGGTGTATTCAATAAACTTCTATCTCCTTTGTTCTGCCTCTGGTGAATCCTTTCACCAGATCGTCACGCCACATTTGGGGGCCCCCTTCTGATTGAGAGAGACACCACACCTCACTTCTGCTCCCACATGGCCTTCAGTCTACCTCCTCAGACACCACCTCAGTAGGGAGGGAAGAGATGTCCTATTTATGTTGGGTAGGAGGGTGGGAGTCCAGGCTCTAATGTGGTTTCCATAGACCCTAGGGGGAGGAAGTCTTATTCCCTCTAGGTAGGGATAAAACTCGTGATTTTCCATTAGGCGTTCTCTGACTTTCCCAGCAGCAAGGCTACCTCAGGAAAGGGATGCACCAGAACCGCTTAAGTCTTTTACATCCCAGTAATTTATATAGGGGAGAAGGTGAAGATGTGCATTTCTTTGAGGAGGAGGAGGAGAGACAGTTGTCTGTGTATGAAAAAGCTTCATAAAAGCACTGCCCCTGGCCCAGCATTTGCCTTCTTAAATCTCAGGGGATTTTTCACTGGAGTCCTATGGGGAACTGTAGAGAAAATATTTTCATGTTTCTTCACAGTTAGGCTTTCTGAGCAAAGAAAGCTGGAACCCTGGTTAAAGAACAAGTCTTGGAAATTAAAGGGTGATTTACTAGCCAGAGACTTCTGAAGACATTTAGACCTGTTTCCCTGTGTTTACATTTCAAAGGGGGATAAAAGGGGTCAGTTGCTTACATTCCAAAGGACTGTAAATCCCAAGGTTTCTCTCCCTCTCTGGAGTGGAGGAGGGCAAGATGTGGTTTATTTACACTCTCAGATTAATAATTTTGGAGTTCCTCTTCTGTAGTATAAACTGTGGTTTCTCTCTCGATTGGATAGGGCCCCCCAAATGTGGGGTGGCAGTGGAGTGGAAGCCAGTGGTGCAGGAGGTGAAGGGATTCACCAGGGGCAGAAGTTTACTGCAAGGGAACAGCAGGCAAGACAGCAAAGGAGAGACTGCAATGAGGCAGTGGGTGGGGGCTGTATTTAAAAGGGGATGGTAAGGAGGTGTGAGGATATATGGAATTTTCCGTTTGGTAACTGTGCCTGGTTCTTTTTTTTTTTTTTTTTTTTTTAAAAATTAATTAATTTATTTTTGAGAGAAAGAGAGAGAGCACAAGTGGGGAAGGGGCAAAAAGAGAGGGAGACACAGAATATGAAGCAGGTTCCAGGCTCTGAGCTGTCAGCACAGAGCCCGACACGGTGCTCAAACCTGAGAACCTCATGACCTGAGCTGCAGTTGGATGCTTAACAGACTGAACCACCCAGGCACCCCATTAAAAAAATGTTTTAAAATTTATTTTTATTTTTTTCTGGTTCTAAGTAGTCCATTGATCAGTTAAGACTTATGGATATTTTGAGGTGGGTTGCCTGATGGGCCTGTACACTGTATTCAGCCAGGTGGTTGTTGTGGGCTCTTCTGCCTTGATCAAATTTCCATGCTGAAACCTATTGTCTAAAAGTGGCCTCTACATAAACCCCTCATGTGCAGGATGACATCTGGCTCTCCCTGTGTTGCCTGTGGGGTACTGGGTGTGAGGAATGGGCACAGTTACTGCTTTAAGTCATAATAACTGTGATCTCTGTTCCAGAAACCTCATAGTTGTTTTCAGGATAAAATGATCAAATATAGATATACTCACCACAAAGGGAAGGATACATTCATGCTGATTTTGTACCATGTATAAGCTGAAGAGGGACATGCGGCTGGGGCCCATCAAGCTGCAGGCTAGACAGAAAAAGTTCTGCAGAGCCTCACAGAGGTTGGAGCAGATGTGAGCCCAGGACGGTAGAGCAATATGCACAATGAGAAGCCTTGGAGGTTGCTGGTAAATCTGCGTGGGAGTGGAGGGCCCTTTACCAGTACTTCGCCCATGATACATGCCAACCAGACCAGAGGTGGAACTGCAGTCACTACCTGGATGTTCTCTGTACCTATAGGGAAGGAAAGAGAAATCACTGCCTTTCATAAAACTGAATTATATGCTTGGTTGAAATGATGAACATAGTCCTAGAGGACTAAATCCAGAAAGGAGTCAGACTGGGGATTAAGTCAAGTTTCTCTAGGCTATCCCATGTTAACTCCCAAGGGATCTAGATGTTTACCTATAACGTAAGGCTGAGACTGCTTACAGATGCTGAGTGGAACTAAACAAAAAGTGACACAAAAGCCAAATTTCAGTCTTAAAGTAAGCTACCTGCCCTCATAAACTTTATTTATGTATCGGCATTTATTGTTCTATTTTTTACAATTTGTTTCTATGACTGCCTCTCCCAATACATTGTGAGATTCCCAAGGGGGAAGAACCGGACTTGCCAACTTGATCTATCAGTGTTTAGCAGTGTTTATTTGGTATGTAGGATCTTTCTTTCTTTCTTTCTTTCTTTCTTTCTTTCTTTCTTTCTTTCTTTCTTTCTTTCTTTCCTTTCTTTCTTTCTTTCTTTCTTTCTTTCTTTCTTTCTTTCTTTCTTTCTTTCTTTCTTTCTTTCTCTTTCTTTCTTTCTTTCTTTCTTTCTTTCTTTCTTTCTTTCTTTCTTTCTTTCTTTCTTTCTTTCTTTCTTTCCTTCCTTCCTTCCTTCCTTCCTTCCTTCCTTCCTTCCTTCCTTCCTTATTTTTGAAACAGAGAGAGAGAGAGTGCAAGAGAGCAAGCACAAGTTGGGGAGGGGCAGAAAGAAAGGCAGACACAGAATCTGAAACAGGCTCCAGTCTCTGAGCTGTCAGCAGAGAGCCTGACGCGGGGCTCGAACTCAAAGCTGTGAGATCATGACATAAGCTGAAGTCAGACACTTAACCAACTGAGCCACCCAGGCATGCCCAAATATCATTCTTAATGGTGATATTGAAAGCTTTCTATCTGACTAGGAGACTGCTAACACCACTTCAACACTGTAGTGAAGGCAGCAGTAAGGCAAGATAAATAAATATGACACATTGCAGTGGAAGAAATAAAACTGTTATTATTTGTAAATGACAGGATTGTGTATATGGAAAATCTAAAAGAATTTATAATTTTATAGTTTCTCCCAAAAGGTCTCATCTTTTGTTAAATTTTATTCTTAGAGATCTTATTTTTTTAATGTTAACTTATATGACATCTTTTTAAATTTAATTGTTAGTTTATTGCTAATATATAGAAATAAAGTTGATTTTTGTACATTGATTTTGTATTTAACAACCCAGCTGCACTCTCTAATTACAATAACTTATTTGTAAATCCTTTTGGATTTTTTGTCCACAATCATATAATCTGTGAATAATGACAGGCACTGGGATACATGAACAAAGTCAGATCATAACAGCAAAAGGCTATTCGTGACAGTCTTATTCATAATTGGTGCAAACTGCAAACAACACAAATGTCAATCAACATTAGAATGGATAAATTCTTATATCATCACACATGTAGCATGAAAATGAATGAAATAGTTACACACAACAGGGATGATTCCAAGAAACAAAATATAAGCAGCAAGACACAAAGAATACATATAGTACAAATCTGTCTACATAGATTTTATTTTATTTTGAGAGAGAGGCATGAGAGCACATGAAAGCAGGGGAAGGGCAGAAGGAGAGGGAGAGAGAATCTTTTTTTTTTTTTCTTCATCAGGAAGATTTTATTTCATTTTTTATTTAAAAATTTTAAAAAATGTTTATTTACTTTTAAGAGAGAAAGAGAGACAGAGTACAAGTGGGGAAGGAGCATAGAGAGAAGGAGACACAGAATCAGAAGCAGGCTCCAGGTTCTGAGCTGTCAGCACAGAGCCTGATGTAGGGCTTGAACTCACAGACTGAGAGATCATGACCTGAGCTGAAGTCAGAAGCTTACCTAACTGAGCCACCCAGGTGCCCCTATTTTTAAATGTTTAATTTTTTTTTCATTCACCACTGAATTCTCCCCCTGCCCCTTTTTTTTTTTTTTAATATAAATTTTAGTTAGTCAACATACAGCACAATATTGGTTTCAGGAGTAAAATTCAGCGATTCATCACTTACATACAACATCCAGTACTCATCACAAGTGCCCTCCTTAGTACCCATCACCATCTAGCCCATCTTTCACCCACCTCCCTCCATCAACCCATAGCTTGTTCTCTATCGTTAGGAGTGCGAGACAGAATCTTAAGCAGGCTCCTTACCCAGCACAGAGCCCAGTGAGGGTCTAGATCTCACAACTGTGAGATCACAACTTGAGCTGATATCAAGAGTTAGACACTCAACCAACTGAGCCACCCAGGCACCCCTACACAGATTAAAAAAATAAGCACAAATAGCTATATTGTTTAGGGATGTGTACATAATGGCTAAATTATTCTTAAAAATCAAGGAAATGACTATCATCAAATTAGGGTAGTGATTTTCTCTAGAAAGGAAGGGGGGCATTATGATTAGAAGGGACAAAAGGGGCGGTCTGGGGCATTAGCAATGTTCTATTTCCTGACCTTTAAAATAAAATTTACATTTATTTATTTTTGAGAGACAGAGAGACAGAGCACAAGTGGGGAGCGGCAGAGGAGGAGACAGAATCTGAAGCACGCTCTAGGCTCTGAGCTGTCAGCATAGAGCCCAACGTGGGGCTCAAACTCAGAAACCATGAGATCATAACCTGAGCTGAAGTCGGACACTCAACCAACTGAGCCACCCAGGCACCCCTATTTCCTGAACTTTATTGTGGTTACATGGGTGCTCACTTTATAATTATTAAGCTGTATTTTTCATGTTTTATGAAATGTTCTCTCTATATGTTATATTTAATAATAAAAATATTTCAAAAAGAGTATTAGGAAAATCATAAAAGAAAATATTTTTTAGATTAAAAAAATATGTTCCCTTCTTGGGGAGCTAAAATAATTCCATATAATTGTCTGTTAGCTAAAGAATGCAGGGAATATAAAAACTTCTTTGATGTCCCCAGGTCCAAGAGAAATATCCTATTATTTATGATAATTTTCAGAAACACTTTGGAATTTATGATCTTTAAAAATGATCTAATAGTACATAGATAAATGTGTTCCCCAAAATCAATCTGTGAATTTATTCCTCTTCAATCTTTCCTTTTTGGTTAGTGGAACTCAGCGTTTGTTCAATAATTTTTTACTGAGTTCCAATTATGTGCCGAGGACAGCTGAACAAATAAGTGAATGAATATGCTAATCTATTAAAAATAATCTTGAACTAGAAATCCAAATCAATGACTAATGTATTCAGCAAGAAAGCAAATATTGTAATATATTTTAACTGTACTTTTAAATTAAGTGCATGAAACCAACGTAATGCTGAATTTGAAACTAACACACAGATTCATATAGACAGGCACCCAGACAGAGGCCTTATTTAATGCAGAATGAGCTTCCACTCCCTCTCTCCATCCTCCTTCACATTTGAAACTCTTGTCATTTTAGAGTATGGGCAGTTCTAAGTTTGGATGGTTCTAATATATACAAATATCTTGCTAGAGTTTAGTTCATTAACACCAGTCCCTCATTAACACAGCTCAAATTTCAGTTACTGTGGAATATTAACTGTGAGTACTTACATGAAACATAAATCACAGCTAGCTCTTCAGTCCACAAATCACTACATAAATAACAGATGCTTATCATGATCAGTGATCAATTATGTCACTTCTTTCAAGGTCTGTCAGTGACTAGTCACTGCAGATCACTTATTTGGTTTAAGCGCAAACAACAAAGCGTGTAGTTGTTTTACCTCCTTGTCTGCTAGTGATAAACCCATGTAACATTCTACAAAAATGGATAACTGAAAGAGGGAATTGGCTAAAATTGGCCATTTCAAGATGAAAGTGTAGCGAAGAAACGATATGTGGTAATGCTAAAAAGTGAAAGTGGGATAGAACATAAATGGACTTCTAGAAGAAAAAGCTGGCTGTAACAATGCTGACAATGCCACCATTTGATAGACTGTAGATAAGCAGCTAGAGGATCTTAGCGAAGGTGAACCTAACCTAACATAAATGGGGAAGTGGTTGTGACAAAAAGTGTGAAGACAGCCCAGAGAAAGTGCCACCAGCAAAAAACTGCATATTAAAGGATCTCTTGGAGATCCTTGGAAAGCCCAAGGGATATAATGTTGAAAGTTGATCCAAGCATAGAAAGGAGTATGACAATTAGCTAAGGCATAAAGAAGATGCGTGCTGGATCATAAGTTGTACAATGACGAGAAGACAAGCACAAGCACTGTTCAAACTATTCTTGCTTAAGTTTTTTATTTACAAAGAAATAGAAGACTCTGATATTCAAGGTTTCTAATGTTTTAAATTACAGTGTCTAAATAGGTACTAGCCTTACTATTTTTCATTTCCCACTTAGAGCTGATGGTAAAAGAGATTTTAACATTCTGACAATTTTGAGAGGTCCTGGAACAAATTTAATTTTTCCCCATTGATGATTAAGATTACTTTGAACAGTTTCAGCTTGCACGGTCATTTTTAAATCCCACGCTTATGTGCAATTCCAAGACTGTCTTTTATTTTTTTTTTTTTTTAAATTTTTTTTTTTTTTTTTTCAACGTTTTTTATTTATTTTTGGGACAGAGAGAGAGACAGAGCATGAACGGGGGAGGGGCAGAGAGAGAGGGAGACACAGAATCGGAAACAGGCTCCAGGCTCCGAGCCATCAGCCCAGAGCCTGACGCGGGGCTCGAACTCACGGACCGCGAGATCGTGACCTGGCTGAAGTCGGACGCTTAACCGACTGCGCCACCCAGGCGCCCCAAGACTGTCTTTTAAATGAGGTAAGAGGCAGCTCTCTTCCCTATATTCTCAAACATGATCAATGAATGCTCTGATGTATCTGGGCATAGTTGTAAGCAGGATCTGACAATTTCTGATCCTGTACTCTCCACTTTTGTCAAAACACCCACTTGTTGGGGTCTCCCTGCAAACTGGTTTAACCTGGAACTATACTCGGCCTTGAACCACCAAAAGCATCAAGTTACTCCCTTACTAAAAACCCTTCAATAGCTTCCAATTACACTTGGAACAAAATCCCAAATCCTTATCCTGGCCCCGAAGTTCTGCATGTATCTCCTTCCCAACTCTCCATCCTCAGCCATGCCATCCCCTGTCCAACCTCCTCCCACCCTTCTCTGTCCCTGAGGTACCTTTCAGGTCCACAAACACTTGGGCCTTTCATTCCTTCAGCTGCTTAAGTTCTTTACCATCACTACCCTCCTTAACCTGACTCATTCTTTAGGTCTCAGGCTTTAGGTCTTAATAGGTTAGGGCCTCTTTACGTGCCCTCACTCACAAAAGCACCTATACCATGTCGGTAGAGCCCTTAGGACACTGTGTGTGATAAACTATTTAATGGTTCTTCCTCCCGCAGGGCTGCATTAAAAATGTCGTGGATCCTAAGCACTTTTGCCTTCGTGAGCCCCTACCTCATTAAAAAAAATTTAATAAAATAATAATAATTAATAGATTTTCGGGGGCCCTAAAATTTTCATTTTTCTTTTGTTGTAAGAAAAAAAAAATCAAAACATTTTCTTTGAACCTGAGGGGTCGTTGTTTTCCTGACTTTCCCAAAAGTTAGAAAACCGTCGTAGCCCTCCGCCCCCAAAGCGTCGAGGGCCCTGGACACCGCGCCTACAGTGTCTGGCGGACTGGCCACCCATCCCCCAGGGCCCGGGAGGGCCAGCCAAGGACACGCGGCGTCAAGGATCTCAGACACGTGCGCGGAGGGACGAGAACCCGCGGTGGTTGAGGATCGGTGGGCGTCAGTGTTGCCCAGGCCTGGTCCGCCAACACCGCCCTGAGGGCGCCCGAGCTCGGCCCAAGCCCACCCTGTGAGGCGCTGCCGGCCGCTCTCTCTCGGGGCCATCCTCCAGCTTAGGCCCTCGGCCCTCCACCTGCCCTGAGGCGGGGAGAAAGTGCGGTATTCCCCCCTTGTTTTGGGAAGGCGAAGACCCCATTACCTGCTCCTCTAGGCTCTCGGCGTGCGCCTGCGCCGTCGAAAGCGCCTGCGTCCGGCAGGCTGCGGCTGCGCAGGACTGCTCACTGAGCGCACCGCCTCAGGGGCCGTCTCAGGGTCTACCTCAGGGCCACAGTCTCCGAGCCCCCGGGCGCCAGGGAAATGGCCCTATTTTGGCCCTGAGGTAGAGTTTTGGATCTCTCTTTGAGAGTATCATGCTAAACTTGACACTTCTTCGGTAGTTAAACCCCACCCCCAATTAAACATTCCAGTAACACCTACCCCCCCGCCCCCCCCCCCCCCCGCAATGAAACATTCCAGGGGGCACGGCCATTGTGTCCTTAGCTTTAACCTTTCTCTTCCACATCATTCATTCACTTATTCAGTTGGTCACTCTTTTATTCAATAAATATTTGTTGAGGGCACACTATGTGCCAGGCACTGTGCTAGGATTGGGGTACACTGGACACACAATGGTCCCCTGCCCTCATGGAAGTTAGAGTTTAGTTTACCTTCAAGAAGTCCTTTCAAGTCTTCAAACCTCTACATCCCAAGAGGGTCTGCCCCTCTCTACTCATGCTCATTCTCATTTGCTTGCTGATGATTCCTATAGTCTCTTTGCCAAAATCCAGTTGAGATAGGATCATTTGGCTGATCCGGGTCTTCAACCCTGGTTGAAGGAATTCCTCTCTGAATTAGCCCACAGGAGAGGAAAAAATAATGCTAGTACCAAACCAGAAATGGACAAGCGCTTTCTCCTGTTTCCCTGTTTATTATTGTCATCTCCTTCCACCCCTCACTCAGTTCATTGCCTGCTATGCAGGTTGGGGGAGGGGAAATCAGTTTACCAATGAGTGATTCAGGACGAGTTAGAACCAATAGGAAAAGAACCACCTGCCTATGTTTTAGTCCTACAACACCAATTTTTGGTCCCCTCAACTGCTCCTCAGAGTAAAACCAGAAATACTTAATCCAGGCTCCCAGGTGTAATCTGATCAATAGACTTCCTGTGATTCAATGTAAAGTGTAGCTTCTCAACATGTCTTCTTTCTCACATACTCCAAATTAGTCTTTCTGTCTTTAATTTCCAGATTATTCTATACATTGATGCTAGAATTATCCTAGTAAAAATATATTTGATGACATCATTCTTTGGCTCAAACATAGTTTTGTTTTTGTTTTTTGTTTTGCTTTGTTTGGGTTACAAAGGCTGTTATAACTGACTCCACTTACCTTATCAGGCTCAACTCAAACAATATCCTTACACTGATTGCAAATCACATCACCTATTGCTCCCAGCTACAGTAAATTTCTCTGTTTCTCTATAAATTGTTTTATCTATCTGGAGTAGCATTTATTAGATAATGTGCCAAAGACTGTGCTAGATGTGGGGGAATATGATGTGATTTCCCCAAGATTCTACTAAACTCTGAGGGTGACAACCTGCATGAAGAAAGCAACCTGCATGTTTTAAACTACAGGGAGGGCAACTGGCCAAAGGCATAGATACTGTCTTAGAAATCCACTGTCATATTTGTGAAGACCACAGGCTGTTCCTAGCCAATGCCTGAGTGTGGTCGGGATACTAAGGAAGACTTGATCCTGGGAGGCACAGGATGCTTCATTCCCTCTCTTCTTCACCTAGGGTTAGACTTGCAACACATCTGACTGCTCTTGAAGCCTTTCCCAGCCCTTTCCCTTTTCCCTCACAGGTGTTTCCCTGGTAAAATCCTTGTACATTTAATCTCATCTTGGTGTCTGCTTCTCAGAGGACCTAGACTAACTCATGAATATTTGAACAAGTAATTTCAGACAATAAAATAAACACGAACAAAGATAAAAAGCATTTACCAAATATTTATTGGCTGCCTACTATATACCAGACACTGTGCTAGGATCTGAGAATACAATAATCTTTGCCCTCCTGGGGCTTAAAGCCTATGAGGGACAGACAAGTACTTAGGCAATGGGCAATGTGGTGTGATATGGGCTATGGCAAGGGAAGTACAAGGTTATGGGAACATATAGGAAAAGCACAGACTTGGAGAATTGGGAATGCTTCCTAGAGAATGGGATTATCACTCTGAGCTTAATCAATAGAGTGAATAGGAGTTAGCCAAATAAGGGACATGGAGAATATTCCATGTAGAGGGAATTCTTAAGAGGCTCAACCAGTCCAGAGCACAGCATGTGGAAGAGGTAGGCAAGAGGCCAGAATACAAAAGGCCCTGTGGACTATATTAAGGATTTTGGATTTCATCCCATAGCGAAGGTATGGTGAGGAACTGGACTGATGTGTTTTTTTTTTTTTTAACGTTTTATTTATTTTTGAGACAGAGAGAGACAGAGCATGAACGGGGGAGGGGCAGAGAGAGAGGGAGACACAGAATCGGAAGCAGGCTCCAGGCTCTGAGCCATCAGCCCAGAGCCCGACGCGGGGCTCGAACTCACGGACCGCGAGATCGTGACCTGAGCTGAAGTCAGACGCTTAACCGACTGAGCCACCCAGGCGCCCCTGGACTGATGTGTTTTAAGCAAAGGAGTGATCTGATTTGTGTACTGGAGAGAAAATTCTATCTTCCCTGAAGGGAATGGATTGGGGGCTGGAGTTGGGGTGGTGGTACCTGGTGATGGAAGCAGGACAGGAGTAAGAAGTAGACCATGCAAGAGATGATGGCAGCTTGAATAAGGGTGTTAGTAGGGGGATGCGAAGATGTGGAGGAGATATTTAGGAGTTAAAATGAATAGGTCTTCATGAGTAATTGGATTGATTAGGAGGAATCCAGAATGACAGAGCCTAGAACATAGTAGGCGTTCAGCGAATACTTATTGAAGAATGAGTGCAAATTTTCTGGCTTGGATAGCTGGAAAGATAGTGGTGCTATATACAGATATAAAAAAACATTGGTTCTACCGTCTTACCCAGTTACCCAGGCTGGTGTGGGAGTGAGGATGACAGTTCTGTTTTGGACATGTTGAAAGCAAGGTGCCTGTGGTACACTGAGTGGAGATGTTCAACAGCCAGTTAGATATATGTGTCAGAAACTGAAGAGAAAAATATGAGTTGGAGATGTAGATTTAAGGAATAGATATTGATTAAGTTAGTATGAGTCAGTCAGCTTAGAGCAGCGATTTTTCTCAAAGTGGGGATCTCAATCTATTAATAGGTAGTAAAATCAATTTAGTGGGCTGCAACCAGCATTTAAAAAAATGAAAGATAATAAAGTGCAATCCCATAGAAAATATCAGGGTTTAGCTCCTGAATTAAAGAAATATAGTGAAAGTATGACTTTGTGAAAGTTTACTTCACTACTACAAAAGTATTTAAATATGACTAGGTTGCAATGTAAAAAAGAACTTCGTATTGTGTGTTGCTGCCACAAAAATGGAAAGAGTTCTTTGAAAACAAACAAAAGACAAAAAAATCAATATTTAAACCATGTTCAGAGAAGGGCTAAGGTCTAGGTTAGATTATTGGGGAGCAGCTAGGGAGAGGCATATATCAGTGCCAAAGGAAGTAGCACAGAGGAGGGTCCTGTTGTGTTGAGGCTGGTGTATTAGAAAAAAAGTTTCAGAGAGAAGACTTGAAGTATCAATCTTCAGTGTCTATTTTCCCTTTTAGACTAAGCAATTTGAATCCAGGATCCATGTTTTGCATGTCACCCTTGTGCAGGGGCCATGCTAATCTCTGTATTGTTCCAATTTTAGTATCTGTGCTGCCAAAGCAGGCAGCAGGAATCATATTTTAATAATATTTATCTATGTTACTTAATAAAATGCCTAGCACATCATAGGTCCTCAATAACCACTGAATAAATAAAACAGAATTTGCACCTTAGAGAGGTTACCCTGATGATAATTTGGAAAGAGATTGGAGGCCGGTTTTTTTTTTTTTTTAATGAAACTATTGCATAGTCTAGGTGAGCAATAATAAAGTCCTGAATTATGATAATAATTGAAAGAAAATGACAAATTTAAGTTATTTATGATTCATTAGTGTAAGTTATCAGGACAAGAATGACTGCTTACATTTGGACATGGTAGACAACCTCGAGGATGGTCCACTGAAGTTCTTGTATTCCATCCTTGTGTTATCCCTCCCCACAGTGCATGAGGATTGGCCTGTGTGACCGACAGAATATGGCAGAAGTTATATTTTTACTTCTGAGGCTAGATTATAGAAGACATTGTGGCTTTCACCTTGGTTTTTGGGATTACTAGCTCTAAAGAAGTAATACTATATTGTGAGGACATCCCAGCAACCCATGGAGAGGTCCATATGGAAAAGAATTGAGACTTACTACCAATAGCCAGCATCAACCTGCCAGGCATGAAATTAAGCCATCCCAGAAGTGGATCGTCCAGCCCTAGCCAAGCATTCAGATGACTGGTGGCTTCATCCAATATCATGACTATAAACTCATGAGAGACTGGGAGCTAGACAACCCAGCTAAACTACTTCTGAATTCCTGACACACAGAGATAATAAATGTTTATTGTTGTTTTAAGCCACTCAATTTTGATGTTAATTTGTTACATCTGGTATGCAGCCTAGATAACTAAGCAATGGGGAATATAAGAGAAGAAAGCAAAGATTACCTACAAGGCTATAAATTGGAGGACTAAGTGCTTGATGAAGGAGCAGGGAGGGTGGGATGATGGAGACAGTGAGTTATTTTCAGGTCCTGTGTTTGTCTTGTATGTAGGATTTCCTAGTGGACATATCCAGAGTCTTTGCCCCCCTGACTCTCAAAGGCCTACTACTTATCCTTGAACACTCAGTTCAAATGTCATTTCTGTGAAACCTTCTTGATTTTCTCAGGCAAAACCTAACTTTTATGAGCATTTATTGCACATTTTTATGCAAACATAAATCACTTTGCCTTGCAATGATCTATTTGCAGTTATTGGTTAAATGCTTGCTAAAATAATAATTTTGAGAAATTTGGTGTGTTTACCCATTACACACATATTGTCCCTGGTAGTACAGATATGGGCATTTAAGCTTTTGGAACTCACTGAGCAAACCAGCCATTGGAGGACCTGGAGCCGCACCTCCAGCCCGGTTCCGAAGTAGAACTCCCACCTAGACCTAGGTCTAGCTCCTCCTGTACCTGGGTTGGGCTTCTCCGCTCCTTAGCTCCGCCTCCACCCAATTCCGATTGGCTGGAGGAGGAAATCGGCCCGACCATTAGTCCCTTCTTGAAGAGGCGGAGCTGGGTTGCGTTCTCCTCTGGCCGACGCAGGCCGAACCGGACCGAGGAGATTCGAGTGGGGCCGAGGCCGGTGGCACCGCGACCCAGAGTAGAGGTGGCAGGGCGCGCCCCACCCAGCGGCCAGGCGGAGCCTAAGATGCTGGCTTTTGCCAGGCGGCCCCGCCCGGGCTCCCAGCCGCCTCCGGCCTCGCCCTTTCCGCTGCTGCTGCTGGCGGTGCTGAGCGGCCCGGTATCCGGCCGCGTTCCCCGCTCGGTTCCCAGGACCTCGCTTCCTATCTCAGGTAAGGCGTGGGTGCCCTCGCCCTCAGCCCTTCGCGCCGCTCCCGGGCCCCGCCTGCAGGTGCCGGCACCCACCTGCCCTTACCTACAGCCCGGGCAGGCGCTCTGGAGCCCCTCCGCGCTGCGCACCGAGTCCCGCGCCGCCCACGCCCCTCCAGGACCCAGGCGGGACCCCCACGCTGTGCTGTTCCGCAGCATCGCTTCCCGGCCTCGCGCTTCGGCTCCCATGACACGCCCAGGCTGCTCCTGCTGCCCCTTACTGGCAGGACCGCGAGAGAGTTAAGCCCCTCATCGTGCAGAAGCGGGCACTGAGGCCCAGGGAGGGGATGGAGGTTTCCCCGAGGTCGTCCATTTCGGGGAAAGGACTCCCTTATTCCCCTCTGCCCAAACATACACCTGTGTCCCTCACGCCAGCTTGATGCCTATTCTGCTTCCAAACTCATTGGTCCTTCGTTCTATTCCAGCCACCCATCCTTCTGATGACCAACTCAGCATCTCCATCTGCCCACTTCTCAAATCTATTCCCTTATCATTTCTACCTCCCTGCAGGCTTTTTGCCTCGCTCGAAGCCCTCATCTCCCTAACCCACTTCCCAGGCCTCTCACAGCTCTTACACCAACTCCCATTGTCTGATACACGATCCGTGGATCCAACGTAACCCTCTTAACTCCTCAGCATTCCGTGCTTTCTCTACCCATTCCCTACATTGAATGTTGGGAAATCATTCAGTGAGTTGATTTAAAGTTGTGTTTAAATGATTTCTAAAGTCTTCAGAAGAAAAAAAAAAAAAGAGGGAGGAGATTTGGTCCTTTGAAAAGATCTGGAAGAAGCCAAGGGATGCCACCAGGCTAAAAATGGTCATTGGAATGATTCACACTTTAAAGGCTCTCTGCTGAGGTGGGCATGGGCATGGCCATGGACCTCGTTTTCTTTTCAGTGGGCACTGAGTGTTAGCACCTAGTGCAGACCCAGTGAAGTTGAGAGGGCAACCTGTTGGCAAAAATTCGCAACTGGGTGATAGTAATTTAGAGTCTAAACTTCAGCCTAGTGACATAGGGTTACTTTGAATCCAGAAGACAAAGTTGTGGTCAGAGCCTGGGGTTGGTTTGTGCTGGAGCAATAGCCACAAAATGGCATTGAGGTTGATAACCAGAAATTCAGAGAAGTCTAGATAGCAAGGTGAAACAGAGTTGGGGATACGAGTGGAGGTTGGGTGTTCCAGGGCTTATAACGAGCATGAGAGAGTAGGCAGGTCCAGCGCAGATTTGAGTATGGGTGTGGCAGGATGGGGTGGGTGGGGCTCCATACATCAGCACATCCAGGAATGAATGGCTGGAAGCCATTCTGTCAAGTCTTGAGGGTAGCTGAGCAGATGAACCAGGTAGAGCAGAGCTGTATTGGTACAAGGATAGGGGCTCCAGAGTGAGCTAAGAAGATAAATTCCTGCTAACTTATTTGTTATAATCTTTAAATGGAATTTTGAATGATGACACTGAAGTTTAGACTTGGCCCAAATGGAGCACATGCCTAAGGAAGGAAAAAAGGAACCATTTGTGAAACATGCACTATATGTCAGTTGCTTCTACATATGTCATCTCATTTAATTCTGTCAACAAGCCTGATTGGTGGTGTTTACAGATGAGGGAAGTGATGCTCAGGGCAAGTAACTTACTCAAGATCATACAGCTGGTAAGTGAAAGAGCCACATTTAAACTGGGGCTGATCCTTCTCCACAGCACATTCTCATGCCCACTTTTTCCCTCTTTGGGTGGAAATGGGGTGGGGTTGGGGAGGACAAGAGCAGTGAGAAGACAGGAGATAGTCTCCTAAAATGTTGGCGAAGAGAGTGAATCATTTCCCTTCCAAGTGAAAACAAGTTACTAATAAGTAGTTATTTTTTTTTTTAAAAAAGGAAATTTAGAGAAGAAGGTACGTGTACTTCCTATAGGTATTTTCAAATTATGTATCATGTTGCTATGGATAGAAATTACAGACTTAGTATTTATGCTGTTATTTTAATAAAGAGTTTTATTTTTATAGAAAAAGCATACTTGGCTGCATTGTATGCTAAATATTCTGGCCTCATCAGTTATCTATCTTTGGGGAAGTTAGATGGTTGGCCTGTCAAAGCCCTGTTTTTACCCTTCATGGCTGCTAAATAAATGATACTTGGAAGAAAACAGAAATTGAGCCCTTTGGCTTTGTCTTTGTGGACCCAACCCTTATGAAGCAATGGCTGATATCACTCTCCCCTCTCACCCTCTCTTTCTGCCAGAGGCTGACTCCTATCTCACCCGGTTCACCGTCCCTCAGACATACAATTACTCTGTCCTCCTTGTGGATCCTGCTTCCCATACACTTTATGTCGGCGCCCGGGACACCATCTTCGCTTTATCCCTGCCCTTCTCAGGGGAGAGACCCCGCAGGGTGAGAAATGAAAGTGGGGAGGACCCCAGACTCCAGAGCATGTGGTTAGATCCACAGTGTTATGAGATGGGGTGTGTGTTTATAATAACTAAATATGGAACAGCGGTGGTGGTGGCAGGGGGGAGTGTCGGTAAAAATGAATATAGGAAGAATATTGGCTTCATTATCTCAGCTAAGGGTGATGGGAGGGGGTCATGGTGACTGGGGACGTTATGAGGGAGGTTAATGCTAGAGGAGGCCACAGTAACCAGGTTTCAGGTGACAGTGGGCAGAGGAATCATTAGAATCACATTTCTTTAGGGCAATAGCTTTTAAACTTTTTTTTATCATCCCTTAGTAAGAAATATATGGTACATTTTGACCCAGTACAGGAAGTGTGTATTTAAAGAACACATTCTTGAAACAGTATCTACTCTCCTGTATGTGATACATTCTGATATATTCTATGTCATTAAAATTAAAAACAATTGATTTCATTACTCATTAATGGGTGGAGACCTCCAGTTTGAAAAATGATGCTCTGACTGAAGAGGCGGGGGCTGGGGGGTGGGTTGTCTCTGAAGTTCTCAAATTGATGGTGGTAGTGGAACTGTTTCACCTACCCTGACTTGGAAAGAGTTTGGGGAGAATCTGGGAGAAACAGTCACTCCTCCTTTCTCAGATTGACTGGATGGTCCCTGAGGCCCACAGACAGAACTGTAGGAAGAAAGGCAAGAAGGAGGTAGGTATGAATCCTGACCCTGTCCCAAGTGTCCCATTGAGACCTAGTTCCAGCCCTGGTTCTGTGTCTGTCCCCTGCAGTGCTCCCATAGCAGTGGGCCCAGGCAGGGGCTCTAACACCATGTCATCCCCTGTCATCTCTGATCCCAGAGCTGTATCTAACTGTCCTGACACTACCCTGCCTTTCCCTGTACCTGCTGCTTCTGATTCTCTCTAATCATCTCTGACCCCCAGGATGAATGCCACAATTTTGTCCAGATTCTCGCCATTGCCAATGCCTCTCACCTCCTCACTTGTGGCACCTTCGCTTTTGACCCGAAGTGCGGGGTTATTGTGAGTGACGGGTGGGAGGATGGGAAAGGTCTCCTGTGAGTGTCCATGACAGGGAGCATGCTTAAAGCAACACTTGTGCATGAAGAGCATTGGGGGTGAGGGATGTCTTTGCAGGGTGGGGGTAGGAGTGGGAGGGCGAGGCAGGTTGTCTGTAGAAGGTGAGGTACACAGAGTGAGAAGAGAGAAGAGGGATGGTGAAGGAAATTAGGAATGCTAGCTAGGCTAGGGAGAGGATAAATTCAGGAGAGACTTCCAAGGCTAGTATCTCATGTTTCCTTTGTCCTGTGTATGCTTTGTCCCAGCAGCCTAGATCCATTTCTTAATCAGCATAATCCATGCCTGCTTCTTCCTCCCAAGGTGGGTGACTGTCTTCTTCTCCCACTGCTGACTTCATTCTGCGCAGGCTGTGACCCTCTGCTCTCATGGCTTCTGAGGTCACTACCCACTAATGTAGTACTTGCTGGCCCATATTCTGGGTCTTGCCTTCAAAGCGGGCACTTTGTCAGCCATCTCTCCTTCTAGGTTCTGTTCATTGCTGCCGGAGCCCTGGGCATCTTCACCCTCATACTCAGGCAGGCTTGGTACATATGCACCCCTAATCATATCTAGCTAGTCATGGCTTCTAAAGTTACTGGGACTGGTAGCATCTTAGGAAGGTTTTAATGCTTTTGAACCCTCAGCTTTTCCCATCAGTTATCCAACAGTCAGTTACTGGTCCTCTGCCAGTATGCACTTGTGACAACAACCTGGGATGAGTCAGAAACCTCCCCTATTCTTTGTATTCAGTGGCTTCCCTTTCTGCTCCAAGGAGCAAAAGGAGGGAGTGCGATGACTCTCTCTCCTGACCCTGATCCTTAGCTGTAGATTTTGACTTGATCCTTTTGCAAACTGCAGTACTCCTTGCCACTTGGATCTTATCAGTGTGCATCTCCAAACCCCTCCTTGCTGAAGGCCATCCTCAGGTCTCTTGTTTCCAGTGTTATGACTGTATATGTTTGACTGCCCCGGTCAGTCCCTCTCGGCTGGCCCTGGGGTCAGTTGGGCTTATGTTGAGTCCTTTTCATAATGTGGACGAGAAAGACTCTCCACCCAAGGTGTGCATAGCTTCCTCATCTTGGCAAGGTTTCCAGGTCAGGGTGGTATTGAAAATCTCTATATTCCATCAAGTAATGTTGAGGGTATAGCTTCCCTACAGTTCTTACAAAGCTCAGAAAGTAGTGTGGAGCTGCCATCGCCATATCTGTCTTTTTCCAGGCTGCACACACTTGGGGAACCCAAGGGTGTGAATAGCAGCACCATGGCTTATAGACAATATGATCACTCCAAGTTAATTTCCCAGGGCCTTCTATTCTTCCTCGGCTGTCTGAGGGGACCCTGATGGTTGTTAGATTCTAAGTATCTGGACATAAAATGTTCTGTACGTCCTGTCAGGATTGGTGTCACTTGGACTCTTATCTACTCCTGAGAAAAATCAGTAACCAGAGTAAAGCCAGGGATCTGTGTCCTGCACTCCCATGACTTTTAGCTCCTTCTCTGAACACTCCTATCTAGCAGGCGTATGAAATGAAGGAGCATCCTTTGGTCATGGCTTGTTTGTAGGAGAATGTAGGGCACAGACCCCCTGCCCCCCAAATCAGCTGTGTTAACACTTCAAGCCATATACTAAGACTGACCTCTAGACTTCCTGAAAGTTCTCTTCTGCCTTTACTGTCTTATCCTGCTACCTGGCACTCCTGTCTGCTTAAGGAAGTTCTTGCCTCAATCCTTAGTGCTAAACCTCTCACATCCCAGACTGATGACTTTGAGACTATGTATAACTATTATGTGAGAGCTTTGACTAGCTGATCCAGACACAACGACTCACTCAGAGTTGATTGCTCAGAGAAATGAAAGTTCTTACAAAGGAAGTTCGAGCACTGGACCTACCAGCTCTAACTAAAAGTGAAGTTCTGCCATTGAGTGACAGTTCATTGGAGGAAAACATATTTTTGAGAGAGAGAGAGAGAGAGAGAGAGAGAGAGAGAGAGAGAGAGAGATTGAGCATGTGAGTAGGGCAGGGCAGAGAGAGAGGGAGACAGAGGATCTGAAGCGGCCTCTGCACTGAGAGTGGAGAGCCCAATGTAGGGCTCGAACCCATGAACCATGAGATCATGATCCCAGCCGAAGTCAAATGCTTAACTGACTGAGCCACCCAGGCGCCCCTGGAGGAAAATATTTTAGTTTGCTTTGTTGAGAGAATTCCAGCAGTTAACAGAAAAATGCTAGACTTAAACAACAATAGCAGTGACAAGATTTTGCATTCAGTTGAAGATGTACTCTGTCCCAGGCTGGTGCTGGGTACTTTACATTCAAAATTGAATTTAGTTCTTATCACCACACTATGATATTTAGGTATTATTTATTTTCATTTTACAAGCAAAGAAATGGAAGTTCCAAAATGTTAGGTACCATGTCTAGTATTATATAAGTGGCAGCGGCAGAGCCAAGATTTAAATCCAGGTGTGTCTGGTTCTGCCCCACCCCCTGGTCCTTCTAGTCCAGTCTGCAGCACAGACGACCTTACCTGGTTTCATTATCTTGTGACATTTGACCTGTTTCGTGTAACAGGGGCCATCTTTTCTTTTGTTTTCCCCCTAACCACCTGGGGAGGGTCCTTTATATGTTTTATACCCTTCTTGGCCAAAGCCAAAGGATGGATTCCAACCTTACAGCTTGGTGAGAACCTTCCTACCTAGCTGTGTTTCAGCTAGCGAGACTTGCCTCCACCACAACTGATGATGCAGTGAGGAATCTCAACACTCAGACAGAGACTGTGGTCGAGTGGTCTTGCCCCCTTCAGACCCTAATGAAATGTCACTTTGATAAGACAGTAAACATAACCTATCTGGTTAATAGGAGTCTCACTTGCTGAAAGATTATAAACCTAGATAACACAATGATGCCATCTGGGGAAACTGTAAGAGGAATTGTTTCATACTTCAGTAAAACATACTGGGTTTTAAAGGGGCTGATAGACCATCTCTGTGAGGAAGTCCAGCAGTCAAGTGCCAACACAAACTAGAGATTGGAAGGCATCACACCTTCAGAGAATTTGGGCAATAATTTGCATAGAAAATCTAGCTGGAAATGTAAGAATGAGTGAGGTCATTGAAATATGTGTGACAAGGACTAAGGATTGATCTTTATGATACATGGTTAGGGGCTAGAAAGGAAAATAGAAACTACCAAAGGAGATAGAGAAACAATTAGATAGGAGGAGGATGGTAGAATTCCAAGAGAATCAAGACAATATTTGAAGGAGGGAGTGAGTCAAAAATATCAAATACAGTACAGCCTAAAGATTAGGAGGGTGAGCATTGAGAAAAGGAGTCCTTGATGAAATGTAAGGGAGTAGTTTTAGGCAGAGGGATGAGAAAACACAATTTGTTTTCTAGGAATAACAAGTGACCCAGGTTTGGTTAGAAGAAAGTATTCATTCTGAGAAGTATTAGAAAGTAAGTAATTTTGACTAAAGTGTTTGTACTCTAGGCAATGGTGGGCCATTTTGTCACTCCCTTACTCAAAAACTTATCAGAGTAGTGACTGATACTGTAGGAATATTGATCTGTGAGGGGTATGTAGAGTAAATTGGGGGCAAGGCTAGGCAGTGTGGAGAGGAGGAGGTTACTGCTGTAGTTTAGGTGAGAGGTCACAGATGGGCCACAGCAGCATGTACTAACCTTTGTCCAAAGTGCCCAGACATCTTAGTAATCTCTCACTGTCATCCATCATTTTCTCAGGCTAGGCTGCTCCCACTGCCTCACATGTGAGATGCTTGTGCCCCTGTGGGGGCAGAAGACTTTCTCATTCCAGAAGACTTTCTTGACCCAGTGTTCCCTTTTTTTGAGACCTCAGATCACATCTAATTTTAACAGGCCTTCTTCAAGGCTCTCAGTAAAGTAAATCATTGCTTGCCAACCATAGCAAATAGATGAGCAGTCAGAATGGGTCAGTAGTATACTTACACTTAGGGGATATAGATCTACGTTCCCACTCCAACTGCCATCAGTGTAGTTAGTCTCCAGCAATACCATATGCCCTCCCTAGTGAACTAGAGGTATTGTGTCTGGCTTTTCTATGCCATAACTTTGATTCCTAAGCAGCCACAGTTAACTTCTCTGCCAGTCTTAGGTTGACATCATCCCTGGTTGACATTTTTAGATGTTATCTTGAAGCGCTCTCAGTGCTGGATGCTCAGCTGAGGTAACTTCCAGCTGGCCCTGGTGGAACTCTTACATCTCTCGCCCCTGTCCAGGTCAGTCCTGCTGTAGTCCCTGGATGAAGAAGGCAGTTACTTGCCAAATCCTCAAATTCTTATCTGAGTTTCAGGTCTTTACTGACTTTACAGATTCCCTTCCCCCCTTCTATGTTTCCTTGACTCTGGTCTTGTCTTTCATCCTTGGGTAGGAGTAGGGGGAGTATGGCCCTTCTCTCTAAGCCCCTGCTTCCGGTGGTCTTATATCAGCCTGAACTATTCTTTACCCTTCCTAAGAGCTCTAGCCCTCAGGAGACTTGCTTTCTTCCCTTTGTCCCCCTTGTCCAGTCACATATTCTCCAGCCAGTTGCAAACCCTAGCATTTCAGAGGAAAGATCTGCCCCCTCAGCCTCTTAGCATCTTTTAAGGCTGTCTGTGGTATTCTTTCATCAGGACATGTGGGTTTTGGAACTAGGGGAATGGAGGGAAGAGGAGCAAATGGATGAAAAGAGGGATGGCAGAGATGGGAAATGACGGGGTGGGTGGGGGAATCAGGAATAGACTGGGAGTATGGGGATGGTAGCGGATGGGGATGAATGGAAATTGAACTGTTCTTTCCTCTGACCATCTTTGTAAGTCTCATCACGAACCTCCCCATGACCCTAAACCAATTGCCCCCTTCTGGTCTGTAGGATGTGTCCAGTTTCCAGCAGGTTGAAAGACTTGAGAGTGGCCGAGGGAAATGTCCTTTTGAGCCAGCTCAGCGGTCAGCAGCTGTAATGGCTGGTGAGTGGGGAGAGCCCAGAATCTGTGGCTCCTTGCTGTAATTGCCTCCTTCCCCACCCCTGCTGTTGGGATTTCTGTGTCCTTTCTTTCCTTTCCTTGCAATGTCTATTATTCCCGTGTCTCTTTCTAGCCTTTCCTGTTCTTCCCACGGTGCCTGTGTCCTCCTGCTTTTCCCCAGATTATTATTCCCCTGGGTTTTCTCTAGAGAATATGTCCTCTGCACCTCTAGTATGAGTGTTTGCTCTGTTAACCTCCTTTTCTTTTCTCATGGTGTTTTCCCCCTTGTTTCTAAGAGGAATCTACTACAATGCATATTGTAATAAATTTGGAAAAAGTATAAAGAAGAACATAAGAAATCTTGTAGAACAGCACTGTTCAAAAGAACTTTGTGGAACAATAGAAATGTTCTATGTCTGTGCTGTTTAAAACGATAGCTGCTAGCTACATGTGGCTCTTGAGTCCTTGAACAATGTGACTAGTTTGGCGGAACGAAGGAATTTTAAATTTTATTTAATTTTAGTTTAAACAGAAATACCACATGTGTCTAGTGTCCACCATCTTGGCACAATTCTAGAATATCAGAAAACCACTGCTAATATTATGGGGTATTTCTTTCTAGCTTTTTAAATGTGTGTGTGCACACGCATGTGCACTCATGCACATATATTTTGCTGGCCAGTCCTTTGTTGCTCAGAGGAACCAGTCATCAGTAATGACTGTTAATTCCTGCTGTTACTTTTGACCCAGCTCTATACAGTTGTTCAAGTATGGAATGGTTCAATGACAGTTTATGCCCAAATGTTTTCTGGAGAATGACTGCCTGATCCTTAGGCAGCCACAAAGTGAATTGTTTGTGTGCCACGTAGCCTGTATTTTAGGTCAGATCACCCCATGTACACCCTTCAAATTTAGTGAGAATCCGGCCATATTCTCACAATAGTACAAAACAATAAGGTTAATAGAAATTTTATGAGCATGTGTGTATTATAAAACTTTTTAAACAGATTACTTATTTATTTTGAGAGAGAGAGAGAGAGAGAGAGAGAGAGCAAGCACGAGCATGTGTGCAAAGGAGGGGCAGAGAGAAAGAATCCCAAGCAGGCTTCGTGCTGTCAGCACACAGCCAGACATGGGGCTTGAACCCACACACTGTGAGATCATGACCTGAGCCGAAATCAAGAGTTGGATGCTTAACCGACTGAGCCATTTTAGGTGCCCCTATTGTAAAACTTTTAAATGTCATGCTACATGGATTTAATTTTGAATTTTGTCATGTAATTTTATATCATAGTCATTTCTATACAATTTAAAATTTTTTGTGAAGAAATTTAATAATATGATACTACTTATTCTTTGAGCATACCACAATTTAATTAAGCAATCCTAAATCACTTATGTAAGTTTAATTTCCAAGTTTATTTAGTTTACCTCAAAATTTTTGCTATTACCCATAAAACTATAATGAACATACTTGTGCATAAATTTTTATCCTCATGTTAGATTATCTTGAGACTCCTGGGAATGGATTACTATATCAAAGGGTGTGAACATTTAATGGCTCATTATTTGTTGCTAATTGAGTTTTTAGAAAGAGTGTACCAATTTACACCCTAAATCAGCAGGAATGAGAGTGTTTGTTTTTTCTCACATAATTTTGCTAGAATCATATTGTCATTTTGAAAATCTTTGCTAATTGAGGCTAAAAATGGCACCTTGTTTTAATTTGTATTTCTTTGAATATTAATGAGGTTAAACATTTTTCACGTTTTAGTACTTATTTTTATTTCTTCTTTGGTAAATCCTCTGCTTGTATTCTTGGGCCAATTATTAGATAGAATATATTTTCGAATCTATATTTTTTCTCTTGTGATTACATTTTTAAGTTAAATCTTTTCCCAGTCAGCAGATAAATTTTTTCTTCTTACAGGTTTTTCCCCCAAACATTTAACTCTTTGATCTATTTGGAACTTACTTTTTTTAATTTTTTTTTTAACGTTTATTTATTTTTGAGACAGAGAGAGACAGAGCATGAACAGGGGAGGGGCAGAGAGAGAGGGAGACACAGAATCTGAAACAGGCTCCAGGCTCTGAGCTGTCAGCACAGAGCCCGACGTGGGGCTCGAAATCACGGACCGTGAGATCATGACCTGAGCTGAAGTCGGACGCTTAACCGACCAAGCTACCCAGGCGCCCCTATTTGGAACTTACTTTGATGAATGGCATGAGATGGAGATCTAAATTAATTTTTCCCATTTAGTTGATCAGTTGACCCAGCATCATTCATTATACTGCTTTTTTTCCTCTTCACTGACTTACTTTTGCTGTGAACTTTATTGTAAAATTAATTTTTACCTATTGTTTTGGATTCCATTTTATGAAAGACAAAAATTGGGATACAAGATCTAACAGTGACATTTTTTTTCTTATGTATGACTTTATAGGAAAAGTCTTAAAAAGCTAGCTATACAGATGAAATCACTCTTAGACAGTTAATGACTTCCCTTCTCTGAAAAGTAATAAAATAACAAAAGTGTTTGAAAACGAACATCAGGTATAAACCTACTGCATACAAGATTTGTCATTTTTGTCTTTTATCTGCAATTGAAATTGACAAGATCTTGTTAATAGTTATACATGTTTGCATAAAACAGTTTACTCAATAGTTTTCCTGGCTTTTTATCAAGCATCTTTGGCAAAACTCTGAGCCAGTCATTGGCTCATTAAGAAAGATTCATCAGTTTTAGAAATGATGAATATCTCTTGATTCTACATAATTTTTTATCAACAAGATGAATTCTCAATTATAACAATCTAAGGCAATCGATTAACGTACTTTCTTTGTTGCAAGCAGGGATCTTTATATCTAACCTTCTGCATGTAATTTCTCTGTGTTCTAGTCAGCAAGTGAATTCACATTAGCATGTGGTTTGACAACACAAATTTCATAAATAAGATCATTGTATGACAAAAAACATTTTTCTAAAAGGAAAAACATTTTTTAAGAGGGTTGCAAATCTTTTTTTTTTTTTCTCCAGGTAATGAAATTCAGGTTGCTTTCAGCTGATAATTGATGGTTGGAAATAGTTCTAACAGTTTAGAATGGCTAGCTTTCCCATGCCTCTTTCTGTCTTAGATCCAAATCATAGTCAATCCCAACATTATACACTGTCCTCTGAAGTTTTTGCTTTATAGGGCTATAATTTAAGTTTCTTTAAATTTGACTTAAGTGCCAATATTTGGTTGGAGTTTTCAATGTTGATCTGTTAAACCCTGCTGTCCTTTTGTTTTGAAAATAGCGGTCTAGAAAATAGTGGCAACATTACTAGAACCAAATTCGCAGTTAGGGTCTATGAAAATGTCCTTAAGAATAATGGAGGTATTTTGACATAAAAAGAAGAGCTTTTAGTAATGAAAATATTAGAATATAATAGCAGGAGTATCTCTTGTTTTAAATTATAAGAATTACAGTGTGCATTATAGATAATTGAGAAAATACAGAAATATATAGAGAAGGAAGTGAAAAGTTCATTGTAATTCAATCATCACTAGGTAGCCACTATTATTATTTGTATTTTCTTCGGCTGTGTCTGTGTGTATATTTGTAACATATTGGAATTATTATGCATATTTCACTTAGTATTGTATACTGAACATTTTGTCATAGTATTAATTACCCAAAACATGAGTTTTGGTGATTACGTACTCCTCTTTCACTTGAATGTAGCCCAATCTATTCCCATGTAATTATACATTCAAAATTTAAAATAAATTATTGCTTTTATAAATAATGCAGTGGAAGAAATCTTTTCACATAAATGTTTATGTAAATCCTTTACATGAATCTAATTAATTGCATATGAGTCAATCTAGAAAGTAGAATTGCTGGGCCAAAGGGTGTAAAGGCTTTTGTGATACTTGGTAGATTTGGCCAAATTGCTATCCAGTTAGTCCCGCCAGCACTGACAAGAGGACCTCTTCCATTACACCCTTGTCAATCCCAAGTAATATAGTTTATTTATTTATTTTTATTTTTTAACTTTTTAAAATGTTTTTATTTTTGAGAGAGAGAGAAAGAGTGAGCACGAGTTGGGGAGGGGCAGAGAGAGAGGAAGACCCAGAATCCAAAGCAGGCTCCAGGCTCTGAACTGTCAGCACAGAGCCTGACGCGGAGTTCGATCTCGCAAACTATGAGATCATGACATGAGCTGAAGTCGGAGGCTTAACCGACTGAGTCCCCCAGGCACCCCCCAAGTAATATAGTTAATAAACATACAGTGACCTCTTCCAGAGCCCAATTTTATATGTTTTTGCTTGCATCGCCATTAGTGAGGTTGAACAACTTTTCATGTGTTTATTGGTACTTGTATTTATTTAGGAAAAAGTCTCAAATCTTGTTCTTCAAATGTGACATTTATTTGTATTGCGCTTAGATCAAATTAACAAAATTATCTCCGTATTTCTATTTGCACTATTCCAGTTTGGAAAAATGCAAATATTTTGACAGTAATGTTCACATTAGCCTAAGAACACTGGCATTTCCTTCTGTCTCCTTTGGGGGTCTTTGTCTTCCTCTCATCCTTTCAGTGTTGTGGTTCCTTGGACCCCCAGTCAAGGTCCTATTCTCTTCTTATTCACTGCAGTTGTGATCTCAACCAGCTGCGTGGATTCTGCTTCCACTGCATTCTGATGCCCCCCCAGACATTATCTGGAGCTACAGACCATATATCCAATTGCCTTCCAGACATCTCCACATACATGTCCCACAGAAATCTGAAAATCAGCGTGTCCCAAACTGAGCTCATCATCCTCACTCATCTCCCCCAAACCTGCTCCACCACTAGCGTCCTCTCCTCTGAGTGCATAGTGCCATTGCTTCCTCTCCCCCACCCCTGCCCCAAGTACCCAAGCTGGAGACAGCAGTCAGTTATCCTCGGTTCTCCCTGTCACACCCTATAATAAATAGGGTTTTTATCAAGAAGAGCAGAAGGAGGGAGGTTTTGTTCTTTCTCTTTCAGAATCTGCCCTGTGTTTTATCTCTGTTTAATCTCATTGCATCTTGTGATTACTGCATCTGCCAAGAAGCTTTGCAAATGTTTCAGATGCACTGCATGCTGCCAGCATTTTAGGGTCAAGCTTCCTTCTTAAATTTCAGTGTGATTGTCCCAAGACTAGCATGCACACACTGAAACAAGACACTTAGAAATCCTAGGTAACCAACAGAGGGAAAGGTAGAATAAACACTGCATCTCCAACTATCTAATTATGTCCTCATTATAGACTGTTATTTAAAAAAGAAGTGTCTAGCTGGCCTAATCCTTAGATAAGGGAATAGAGAATATTAGGATAGGAATTATCTGTCTTGCAAATTTCTGACCATGAGAAGAAAAGGGAGTGGAGGAAGGCCAGAGCATGTTTAAAATCTTTTTTTTAAAAAGCTAATGAGGGGCGCCTGGGTGGCGCAGTCGGTTAAGCGTCCGACTTCAGCCAGGTCACGATCTCGCGGTCTGTGAGTTCGAGCCCCGCGTCAGGCTCTGGGCTGATGGCTTGGAGCCTGGAGCCTGTTTCCGGTTCTGTGTCTCCCTCTCTCTCTGCCCCTCCCCCGTTCATGCTATGTCTCTCTCTGTCCCAAAAATAAATAAAAAACGTTGAAAAAAAAAATTTAAAAAAAAAAAGCTAATGAATGATTATTCCTATTGTAAATCTTCTTTAGAAGTGGCCATTTTTTTTATATTAAATGTAATTTATTGTCAAATTGGTTTCCATACAACACCCAGTGCTCATCCCAACAGGTGCCCTCCTCAATGTCCATCACCCACTTTCCCCTTTCCCCTTTCCCCCACCCCCCATCAACCCTCAGTCTGTTCTCAGTATTTAAGAGTCTCTTATGGTTTGCCTCCCTCCTCTCTTTAACTCCCCCCACCTTCCCCTCCCCTGTGATTCTCTGTTAAGTTTCTCAGGATCCACATATGAGTGAAAACATATGGTATCTGTCTTTCTCTGCCTGACTTATTTTACTTAGCATAATACCCTCCAGTTCCATCCACATTGCTACACATGGCCATATTTCATTCTTTCTCATTGCCAAGTAGTATTCCATTGTGTATATAAACCACATCTTTATCGATTTGTCAGTTGATGGACATTTAGGCTCTTTCCATAATTTGGCTATTGTTGAAAGTGCTGCTGTAAACATTGGGGTACAAGTGTAGAAGTGGCCATTTTGATACCAGAGTGAAAATTTGAACCCCCAGGGTGTAGTGAGACACTCACTGCCATGGTGGCATTCTAGGCTGTTGGTGTTGGTTGCTAGTACACCTGGGAGGCCGATGTCACAGGCTTTATGCTTGGGTACGTAGAGATCTATTTCCACATGAATGTGATTTTTCTTTGGCTGTGATTCTTTACTTTTTGTGGCTTTCAATCCTTTTCTCCCCCAGTATTTCTAAAATTAAAATATCTTAATTTTTTGAGTTATAAAAGATGGTAACTACAAAAAATATTTAGTGAGTACAAAAAAGTAGAAAGGAGAAAATAAAAATCATTGTAATTCCATTGATCAGAAATAAATATCATTAACACTGTAGAGTTATGGCTCCTTCCAATCTTTCCTATATCTACAGGCATATATACATATATATATATTTTTAAATAGGGTTATATGATACCTGGTGTTTTTTTCCTAACCAGCTTGCTCACTGAATTTAGCACTATGGGAACCACTCTCTTTTGCACATCATCTGTTGCCAATAACAAATGTGTGTTTTAATGTTTACTGAATTGATTCATTCAGTACTAACTTGCCACAATTGCACTTACAGGGATATTTTATTATAGGAGCAATCCAAAAGAATATTTGAAATTGAGACTATCCTGGAGAATCGAGGGCATGTGGTGATCCTGTGTCCTCCTGTGGACCGTGATGGCCGCTGTTCCTTCTCCTCAGGGTGTGTGTGCGTGCGTGCATGCGTGTGTGCGTGTGTGTGCGTGTGTGTGTGTGTAAGACTGTGTTTCAAGCCCCTTGATATTCCTGGAACACCTGGAACCCTACTACTTCCTCCCAAAGTGTCTGACCCCTCCTGCTGTCCCTTAGTGTCAGTGACCTTCTGCTCTTTCTCTTTGAGTGAGTGTGCTCTTCTGCAATTCTAGGCTCCGAGTTTCTGAATGCCCCCATTAATCTCTTAGAAACTTTGGGGACCTTTTACCTCCATCCACTGCTGGGTCCCTGGAAATCATTTATGACTGTTGCTCCCCATCCCCCGCAACCCCCACACCAAATCATGTTCCTAAATGTTTGTAACTGTCTCTTCCACACATCTCCCTCAATTCTCAGGGCATCCATGACACAGCTTCTGCCAGGGTTTTAAGTTTTATAGTGTTTTGTGTACAATGCTTGTAGGGAGATTTTTCATTGTAGCTCTGGCTTCTGTATCAACTTTCCCCCCACCTTGGAAGTACAGAAGATTGGCTCGTTTGCTCCTCCATGTACTGCCAGACTATGTCCCTAACCTGTTTTTCTCCTTCCTGAAATGCTCTGGGAGGGAATGGGGTGCCATTTTGTGGTCCACATAAGGAACCACAACTCAACATGCACTGAATGCCGGCCATGTGCCAGGCCTATGTGTGGCTCTATGTTTGTGTTGCATTTAACCCTTAGTGCTGCTGAGTGGAGGGCCTTATTATCTCCATGCTGTATTTGCGGTACCTGAAGCTAATTTGCCCAAGATCATACTACTTGTAAGTATTTAGGGTCCAAAGCCAAGCGTTCTGAGCTCCAAAATGTTGGGACTTTTTCCACTGCCCTCAGAGGGTTTCCAACTCTTTTTGCTTTGTATAAAGTATTTTTGAAAATAGGGTTATTTTTCCAGTGCCTGAGACATGCAACTTTGCTCAAGCATCTGTGACCCTAGGATAATTGTGCTTTCCCCAGAGTGGCCCTACTCACTACTGCTTCCTTCAAGGTGCATGAGCCCTCATAGCTCTTGCTGGGCTTTCCATGCACTGGCTTCTAAAACACCAGCCTCTCTTGCTTCTCTAGCCTCTCTCTGACTTGATTTTCCTAGTTGTCTTCATGTAGCTTCTCCCCTTAAATGGTGGTATCCCCAGGGATCTCTTCTCACTTTCTCTTTCTCCCTGGCTGTCATATTCATGGCATGGCTTCAGCCCAATTCCCAAGTTGCCTACTGGCCCTGTTGTGTAGGCCCTTCTGTTTGATTGCCTTCCAGGATCTCTGACCAGATGTCCTGAGGAGACTGCAACCTTAGCACGTTCTACATCTGAAGTTGCTTCCTCCCCAACTACCTCCTTTATGGGACTTCTCCTATCATTACTTGCCTTTGCTCATGGTATCACCCTGTGCTGTCATTCATCGTATAAGCTGGAGACCTTAAAGACATTATTTTGTTCCATTCTTTCACATCTCATATTCAACTGATTTTCAAATCTTGTTAATGGATTCTGCCGCAGAAATATCTCCCCAGTCAACCCTTTTATTCCCCCTCTGCTGCTACCTTAGTTCCGCCCCTTCAGTCTTGCTTGGATTGTGTGAATGGCCTTTTAACTACCACTGTCTTCTTAACACCCTGGACTGATTATGTCACTCTCTTCCTCAAGAAAACCTGCAGCTGTACTCTTCCCTGTAGGATAAAGTCCACATTGCCAGGCATGGCAGAGCAGATTCTTATAATTGGGTGCCCATCTTTTCACCTGCAGCTTATCTCTGCTCACTAGTCTCACAGCCCCCTGGGCCCTGCCAGAGCTGCAGCCACGGGGAGTGCCCATATCCCTGAACATGGCTCCTCTTGTTGCCACCTGCCTGTCTTCCTCCCTGAAGTCTTTCCACCTGGCAGATTGCTCATTCCTCAGCCCCAGCTCAGATGTCACCTCTTGGATGCTGTTCCCCCCGTTAGATGTGTCTGGGTTCTCCTCCGTGTTCCCCTCCACATCTGTTAGTCCATGCCTCCTGGAATCTGATCACATATTTGTCTTCTAGACTCAAACGGGAGCTCTTGGGGGCAGCAATGTGCTTAACACCTGGCACAGTGGCTTCTGTGCAGTAGGTGGTGAAGGAAAATGCCACTCTGTCCTGTCCAGAGCTCCTGTGATACTTGAAACTCCTCCAAGGGGTCATGACCTTCTTTTACCCCTGGAGCAATTTTCTCCTAGTCTGAGCCTTGTCTGTGTTACAGGGTGGCTATGGTTGTCTCACATTCCGCCCACAGGGCTGCACCTCCCCTTCCTTCAGAGTGTGTGATTTCTCTCCTCTTCAGTCCTCACCATCTGTAGGGCGCCTCTGCCCCGGCACTGTACCAGGAGGGACGAGCTGATTCCTCCTCATTGCTTCCTCTGGCTGGCCATGCAGTATTCATTAATCCCCCAGGCTGCTGTTTCCCGAAGTGAGGTTTCTCAAAGTGAAGTTACACATTAGGGTAACTCCTACTGCTTGTTTGAAACTAGTTCTTGGGCCATCCCCTAACACTACTAAGTGAGAATTTCTGGGCCCAGGGCCCAGGAATCTGTGTTTCGATCAATTCCCCAAGTGATGCTGGTATACCCTAAAGCTGTGACTTATTCCAGAGCAATGTCCACCCCCAATCAGAAAGAAGACTAGTTCCGTCAGACATTTACCAGAGTGGGAGAGTGGAAGTAAGACTGGGCATACTGCAAAGCAAACCCCCTTCCTGGAGAGTCATAGTATAATTAGTACATTATGGGATAGAAGCATACCGAAAACACTGACAACAGCAAACAAACCAACAGACAAAAAAGCCCAATTTGCACAAAGGCAGCCTTTATTTTTCCTTCCTGCACATTAACGTTCCGACAAGTTTCCCTTAACGCATGTTGCCTTTACTGCCCCAGAGCATTTTATGTCTATGTGGATTTTTTTTTTAAATTTTTTTTAACGTTTATTTATTTTTGAGACAGAGAGAGACAGAGCATGAACCGGGGAGGAGCAGAGAGAGAGGGAGACACAGAATCGGAAGCAGGCTCCAGGCTCTGGGCCATCAGCCCAGAGCCCGATGTGGGGCTCGAACTCACGGACCGTGAGATCGTGACCTGAGCTGAAGTCGGACGCTCAACCGACTGAGCCACCCAGGCGCCCCTGTCTATGTGGATTTTAAGTGAGATGTTGCCTGTCAGGTGCTTAGCAGTGCCTGCCATATCACGGGCGCTCAGCTCCTAGGGTTCCTGCCCCCTGCTTTATCCTCTGTGCTGCCTACAACCCCTTTTGCTTCCCTCAGTCATCTCTGACAGCTCATCTCCTCCCTGTCGCCCTGCAGGGGGGGTCCTGTATGCTGCCACTGTGAAAAACTACTTGGGGACGGAGCCGATTATCTCCCGGGCTGTGGGTCGCACTGAGGACTGGATTCGGACAGAGACCTTGCCATCCTGGCTTAACGGTGGGGAGAGGGGGCAGGGTGCATGGGGGACAGAGCTGGCTGAGGCCGGGTGGCCCCAGGCTGTGTCTGGTATCTGAAGCCACTGGTCTCCCCAGCCCCAGCCTTTGTTGCAGCCGTAGCCTTGAGCCCAGCCGACTGGGGAGATGAAGACGGAGATGATGAGATCTACTTCTTCTTTACGGAGACTTCCCGAGCATTTGACTCGTATGAGCGCATTAAGGTCCCACGGGTGGCCCGTGTGTGTGCGGTAAGACCACTGTACTGACTGTCTGTCATCTTCTGCTCTGTCTGTCCTCTTGTCTTTTCCTTTCTGGGCCCCTGTTTTTGCATCTCTCCTCTGTCTCCTTTTTTTCCTCTGCCTTGACTCCTTTTCTGGGAGTTGGGGGGTATGGGGAAGGGCTCTGGCTTTTCACCCCCATAATTACCATTGTGACACACTGTCCCCAGGAGGTGGACTAGTGGAGAGGTAAAGGCAGGAACTGCAAATAGAGTCCTGGGTTCAAGTGCTAGGTCCACCAGTTCCTGCCTCTGTGACTCTAGGCAGGTTCATTAGCATCTTTGAACCTCCTTTGTAAGGTAGAGTATTAATGACCGCTAGCTATAAGGGTTGTTTTGAGGACAAAATGAGGTAACTTATGTAAAGCATGTAGGACAGTATTTCAAAAGTGCACAATAAACTTAGTCACCATCATTGTTGTTGTGACCTTTTTCACCCTGTATCTCATTATCCCATGCAGTGCTCTGTATCGTCATCCTTGCATTTCTGTGCATCTGTCTTCCCATATGTCTGTGTCTGCCCTGAAGACAGGGGAAACCTATATTGGTGTCCACAATGTTGGCCTTCTAAGGCCACACACAATGTGGCCTTCCCACAATGTTGGCCTTCTAAGAAGAACTTCCCATGTGCTTGTCACCCAGGGAGACCTTGGGGGCCGGAAGACCCTCCAGCACAGATGGACAACATTTCTGAAGGCTGACCTGCTATGTCCAGGGCCTGAGCATGGCCGGGCCTCCAGTGTCCTGCAGGACATGGCCATTCTTCGACCTGAGCATGGATCGGGGACCCTCATCTTTTATGGCATCTTTTCCTCCCAGTGGTGAGGATGTCCTGGTGTGGAGGAGAGCTACAGGGTGGGAGAGACATGGGGATGGGTAGGCTCTCCCTGGAGCCCTGTTCCTTCTGCCCTGGAGCAGGATGCATGGCTCCTTGGGTCATGGTCCTTGCATTTCTTCTGGGTCATCTCCTGGGATGAGTTGCTGATTCCTAGTTCCCTCTAGATATGTGGCTCCAACCTGTGCTCTTACAGGGAGGGGGCTGCCATCTCTGCTGTCTGTGCATTTCTACCACAAGACATTCGGACAGTGCTGAATGGTCCCTTCAGAGAGTTGAAACATGACTGCAACAGGGGACTGCCTGTCATGGACAATGACGTACCCCAGCCCAGACCTGGAGAGGTGAGGGGGCTGAGGCATCTCTTCCCTTCACACCTGAATTGCTGCATGAGAGAAAGGGCCCAAGTAAGCATCACGGAGACTTCCTGGCCCCTGGGAAACTGTCACCCATCCTGTGTTTCCTCTAGTGCATCGCCAACAACATGAAACTCCAGCAGTTTGGCTCATCACTTTCCCTGCCTGACCGTGTGCTCACCTTCATCCGGGACCACCCACTCATGGACAGGCCAGTGTTTCCCGCCGATGGCCATCCCCTGCTCGTCACTACAGATACAGCCTATCTCAGAATTGTGGCCCACAGGGTGACCAGCCTCTCAGGGAAAGAGTACGATGTGCTCTACCTGGGGACAGGTACATTTCATAGTCAAGTGAGTTGCCCATCCAGTGCACACATGCCCCTGTCACAGAGAGGGTCCCATACATATAGGTGTCAGAGTCCCAGGCACAGGTATAGCTGTCATTGTGTCTTGCCCCTTGCCTGCTTCCTAGAGGATGGACACCTCCACCGAGCAGTGCAGATTGGAGCCCAGCTCAGCGTCCTGGAGGATCTGGCCTTATTCCCTGAGCCACAGCCAATTGAGAGCATGAAATTGTATCAAGTGAGTTGTAGATTTTGGAGAGTTTGCTGGGGGGACATCTGAGCCCAGATCCAGTTGGTTGCCCTGAAGTCTGAGAGATCCAGCATGTTCTTCTTCCTCACTGCTTTTCTGTAGAACTGGCTCCTGGTGGGCTCCCATACTGAGGTGACACAAGTGAACACAACCAACTGTGGCCGTCTCCAGAGCTGCTCAGAGTGCATCCTGGCCCAAGACCCTGTGTGTGCCTGGAGCTTCCGGCTGGATGCGTGTGTGGCCCATGCTGGGGAGCATGGAGGGTGAGTGTCACTGCACTGGTCTCCTGTCTGCTGTTTCAGGGTACTGGCCCATCCACATGTTTATGTCTGTTTCTCATCTGTTAATGCTGCCCTACGTGTGTGTGTGTGTGTGTGTGTGTGTGTGTGTGTATTCTGTTTGTGTCACTTGTGTGTCCATCTGTCAGTCCCATACTGATTCATGTGTCTGTCCATCTGATGCTGCCTCATCAATGTCCTTGCCTCTTACGCTGACCTTGATCAACCTCCAGGTTGCCACACACTTCTCAGTTTTCATTTTACAAGAGCTCTCAGAAGTGTTTTCACAGTTGACTCCTCCTTCTTTCCTTCCTCGTGCCTTCTATGACTCTGCATTCTCCTGGGCTTCCTCCCTCTCCTACCAGTCTGTGTCCCTTACTGACTCCTTTTCTATCCCACTTATGAATGTTGATATTTCTCAGGGTTCAGTCCTTCTCTTTACACTTCTGCACACTCTCTAGGTGATTTCGTTCCCATTATCTTCAACACCAACTGCTGGCACTGAGTGCCAGTGACAACTACAGATGAGCCTTTAGTTGAGCTACGGAATCCCCTATCTAACCACCTACTTGATCTTCCTTTTGGATGCTTCACAAGCAACTCAAGCTTAGCAAGTTTTAGCATGCACTGTTGTTTCTTCTTTCCTTCACACGCTCCTCCCATGGTTTTCCTCATCTTGAGAATGGGATCTCCATCCTTCCAATTTCTCCAGCCAGACTTGCCCGCACTGTATTATAGTTTGCACTCTAGCTCCACCTGTGATTTCCTCAGTTCATAGCCACTTCTCTCCATCTCTGCCACTATCACCCTAGTCCAAGCCATCATCACTTCTTGACTGGGTTATTCTAATAACCCCTTAATTGGTCTCCTTTTGACCATTGGGGGATCCTACCATCTATTTTCCCCTTAGCAGATAGTTTAAAAATCATATGTCACATTGAAGCAAATCCCTGGCATCATATTCATAAAATATTTCAATATGTGTCTCTACCAGATAAGGACTCTCTTAGAAACATTTTATTATTGGGAATTTCAAACATTCAAAAACAGAATAACATAATGAATTCCCATCATCTGTTGCTCAGCTGCAACAACTATCAACTCTTTGGCCAATCTTGCTTCATCAATACCCTCACTCACTCCCAGTTATTTTACAGCAAATGTCAAACATCATGTCACTTTATCCATATATCTTGCAGAGTACGTCTTTAACACAGAAGGAATTAAAAAAAATAAGCGTATTATCATTATAGTACCATAAACTTAATGTCATGAAACATCCCATCAATGTTCCAATTTCCTCAAGTGGGTAGACTTAAAAATAGTTGCTTAAGTTAGGATTCAAATAATGTCCATCAATTGCAATTAATTGAGGTGTTTCTTTTCTTTTTTAAAAAAATTTATTTATTTATTTTTGAGAGAGAGAACGCACATGTGGCAGGGGCAGAGAGAGAGAGAGAGAGGGAGACAGAGAATCCCAAGCAGGATCCATGCTGTCAGCACAGAGCCCGACTTGGGGCTGGATCCCATGAACCATGAGATCATGACCTAGGCCAAAATCAAGAGTTGGGCGCTTAACTGACTGAGTCACCCAGGCGCCCTGATTGATGTGTTTCATAAGACTTTAATTTTTTTTTAATGTTTATTTATACTTTTAGAGACAGACACAGCATGAGTGGGGGAGAGGGAGAGAGAGAGGGAGACACAGAATCCAAAACAGGCTCCAGGCTCTGTGTTGTCAGCACAGAGCCTGACGGGGAGCTTGAACTCACAAACCCTGAGATCATGACCTGAGCCGAAGTCGGAGGCTTAACTGACTGAGCCACCCAGGTGCCCCAAGACTTTCAATTTTTAAGTAAGATTCCCTTTAATGAAGCATTTTTAATTGATTGCTTAGAAAGTATTTTTTCAAAACTGACTTTGAGATTTCCTATGTTGAAGCCCAGTTAATCTGCAGTATATTTGTACATATTGCTGAACTGTAAGGTTACCAGTATTTTAGAATTAAAAGTACTTGTTTTGGGGATCTGTTTTTCATTAAGAACTTTGATCTGGTAGTTTCTCTTGGTAGAACTCTTAAATGTCTAAGACAAGGCCAGTGCTTCATTGTTTTAATATCCATTAAAATAAGAACTTCATTGTTCTTGGGTATACTGTGTACTTGAGCCTCAGGGTCCTCTTAAGATATAAATGTGTGTGGGGAGTGTGGGGTATGTGTATATGCTAATATATTTCTTGGTAATACAAGAAATTACCAAGTTGGTGCCTGTATGCACTCTATGCTCCAAACCTCAATTCCTACAAGCAAGAAAGACTATGAAGTTCCTGTAGCTATAGCCCACATATGGCCTTCCCATGTTCCCCACTCTCAGCCAGACCAAGTGACCTTGGTTTTACCCAGAAGGCTGTAATGTATTCATACCAGTCTTGGAGCTCATTTCAGATGCCTTAATTCATGTTGAAGGAGTTCACACTCAAATGGAGCCTATCTTTGGTTGAGGCTTTTGGTTGATCTCCACTGACAGCTTGATAGAGGTCTCCCTCTGGGGAGTGGTGAGGTTTTCGGAGTGAGCAGTCTATCCTGCTGTCCCTCTGTCAGACACAGTCCACCCACATCCTGGAAGTGCCAGGATTGTGTTGTTTGAAATATATCCATTAGAGGCTAATAGATATCAACAGTTGTTGGAGACAGAATGGTCCTACTTAGAGATGAACAGCTTTTATGAAACAAAAAGTCACATCACCAGCCCTCACAGAATTTTTAATGTTTATTTTTGAGAGGTGGGGGAGGGGCAGAGAGAGAGGGAGACACAGAATCCTAAGCGGACTCCAGGCTCTGAGTTGCCAGCAAGGAGCCCAATGTGGGCCTTGAACTCACAAGCCATGACCCTCACAGAATTTTGATTAACTTGTATAGAAAAGAAGTTTTCTCTCTAACAGAAAAAAAGTTAACTGTAGTTTTTATGGACTTCTTTTCCCCAGAGAAATCTTGTGGTTGTGGATACCCAGATAACATTTCTTAGAAGGTTCCCATGTGTTTTTTAAAAGCACCCTCCAAACACTTTTCCAGCACACCTAGTGCAAATTTAATTCCCTGTGGTCTTCTGGAAATATCTGTAGAATTGGATATGGCAAGTGTCATGAGGAGTAAAAGGGGTATCGGGGGAAATTTTATTGATGAAGAGGATGTTGACTGATAGTTTCAGGAGTGATTTATGAGATGGTGGGAACTGTAATCTCATTATGTTACTGAATGTTCGGTGGTACTGAGGAAGGTAGAAGGGGGTGTTGACACGGATTTACCAAGTATTCTCTTCTATACAGGTTGGTCCAAGACATAGAGTCAGCGGATGTCTCATCTTTGTGTCCCAAAGAGCCCGGAGGTCTGTATGGTTTAGGGAAATGTGGGTGGAGTGGGTGAAAACGGGCTAGAATGTTGTCCATTTTGGATCCGCTTTAAAAATTGGAAGATTGGGCAGCCGGTGACCCATGGCCCTACTTTTTATCTTTGTCCCCACGACCCCTTATATCTGATATCATGCCACATTTCTCTGCATTACATCCCAGCCGGTAGCATCACCACCTTTTGTGCCTTTGCTGTCTCTCTGCAGAACGCCCAGTAGTGTTTGAAGTTCCTGTGGCTACAGCTGCGCATGTGGTCTTGCCATGTTCCCCAAGTTCAGCATGGGCGTCCTGTGTGTGGCACCGGCCCAGTGGAGTGACTGCACTTACCCCCCGGCGGGATGGGCTGGAGGTGGTGGTAACCCCAGGAGCCATGGGTGCTTATGCCTGTGAATGTCAGGAGGGTGGTGCTGCCCGTGTGGTGGCTGCTTACAGCTTGGTATGGGGTAGCCAGCGGGGCCCCTCAAGTCAGGCCCACACAGTAGGGGCGGGACTGGCTGGCTTTGTCCTGGGGGTTCTTGCAGCATCCCTGACTCTCCTTCTGATTGGTCGGCGTCAGCAGCGACGGCGACAGAGGGAACTTCTGGCCAGAGACAAGGTGGGCTTGGACCTAGGGGCCCCACCATCTGGGACCACAAGCTACAGCCAGGACCCTCCCTCTCCTTCTCCTGAAGATGAGCGGCTGCCCCTGGCCCTGGCCAAGAGGAGCAGTGGCTTTGGTGGCTTCCCTCCCCCCTTCCTGCTTGATCCTTGCCCGAGCCCAGCCCACATTCGGCTCACCGGGGCTCCTCTAGCCACATGTGATGAAACATCCATCTAGGGCAAATGACCGCTAGTGCATTGGTAGCCCCTGGAGGGGAATGACCATTAAGATGCTGGGGGTAGTGGGCCTGGAAGACGGTCATGGCCTCTGGGTTCTCTTTTGGTCTTTGTGTAATCACTTAGACTTCGTGTCTGCCTACTCTGGGCCTGGCTGGGCTCTGGCCCAAGCCTGTGCTTGATTTCCTGATTGCCATGCGAGATCAGAGCTGCCCTCTCCAGCAAATCAGGACTTTTCCCATGCCTGCCCTCTGAACCGCTGCGACCCCTTCAGCCTTGGCCCCCCATCTTGGGCCCATTAGTTTGGGGATGGGGAGCAGAACATAGCTATGACTTTGCCTTCTGGTGGGCCCTGGCCGGAAGGAAGGCCCCTAGAGGTGGTGTGGGGCTAGTGTGCATTGATCTTTTTGTTCATTCTCTTTAGTTTATTGGATTCTCTGTGGGGAGTGCATGATCCCCATGTCGCAACATGAAATATCTGCCCTGAGATGTCCCCCAACCCAGTTTTCCTTCTTCTGTAAAAGAGTGTGTGTATACACAGGTGTTCGTTGGAGGCCTGGCCACATGTGCATGAATGACTGGGCCAATGCTCAGGTGTACTCATGAGGGGTCAGGAGGGGAAGGTGGGAATGGAGGCATTGCCTGCAGAACTTCAGACCCTGCAGGCAGTGAAGGAATGGCTTTCCTTTCTAAAAGGAAACAAGCCACCACCCCATCCCCATCACCTCCTACAACCCTTCTCTTGAGTAGAGAAAAACTCCCCAAGTGACCTTTTGGGTGGGAAGGACAGCGGTACATGTGACCCCATCTTTCTCTTTGTTTTTGCCTCCTGGCTGCCACCACTGCCACGCACAGCTGTTCTTTCTCTGGCTGGAGTACAGGCTGGACCGCCTTCTTTGGCTCCCATTTAAAAAACTTCACAACATTCTAAGTGTAAGGGACAACAAAAGGGGAATAGTCATAGGAAGTAGAAGTGGCAAAAAAATAGGTTTGTATCCGTGACTTTACTCAGGTTGACACCCTCGCCCTAAATCAGAAGTTCTCCACCTGGGGTCCATGGACTCCCTGAAATCATATGCAAAATGTTGTCTGTACCTGTGAGTCTGTGTTTTTATGGGGGTGGGGGGTTATGGCTTTCATCAGATTCTCAAGGCCTTAACAAAGTTAAAGGACCACGCCTCGAGGTCGCCACACATTGGCCAAGCTGAGGGGTGCCACACAGCGGCAGCTCTTCCTGCCCCACCATCCCTTCCCTGTGGCCCACCCTGGACTTGCAGCTGCTGGATGCCCTCTTGTTTCTCCCATCCCTGGAAACTGGGCTCTGTGTGTATTTGAAGATACTGTCAACTCCTACCAAACATAAAGACCTCTTCCTGCTTCACAGCTCCCAGATGCTCTAGGCTTCTCCTGCTCAGTCCTGGTCTTGGCCTGTGTATGTGCCTCATTCATCCCTGGTGGGGGACCCCCTTGAGCTCCAGTGAATGATCCAGCCCTTCTCAGTTGAAGTTTCAACTCTACTTACCTTGGCAGCAGCCTGTGAACTACTCAAAAGAGTCCCCTTGGGTTTGGGGTTATCAGTGGCTTTGCCACTAATAAGTGTATGATTTTCAGCAAGTAATCTAATATAGGAACATTGGTTTACTCATCTGTAAAGTGGGGATAATAATACCTACCTCAGGGTTGCTGCAAGGATTAAATGGGGAAACATGTAAACAATAAAGCGCTATCTATTCCAGTAGATGTTGTTATTATAAAAGTTGACCTATCGTGCCGTAATCATATAGCTTAACCATATGATAACCATGACACATGCCATCACTTTAAGCTCCATTCTGTGGAATAAGGATCATTGCCTTACACAGACATCTTGTCCTGGATTGTCTCAGGCCAGATCTTAGCTGTTGGTGTCCAGGTTTTGGGAGGCAGGACCTGTAGTTTTTATAATCAGATGTGCCTGAACTTAGTGACTTTATTAGTCCTATATGAGAATGGAAGAAGTCTTTGTGTTCTTGGGCTTATTCTCTTGAGATTATGGGTTTGTTCCATTTTTGGGGGAGGAGGAAAGGTGAGGAGATGTCAGAGGGGCCTGGGGTCTCTGTGAGGAGGTGGAGGGGACCAGATCACAGTAGCTTTGGGGCATTTGGTCCTTGGACAGTGGCTCTGGTTGAGGGGAACCAAGAGGAGAAATGTAGGAAAAAACGAAGACGAGGGAAATAGGCACGAAGGGAAAAGAGTCACCTCTTGGTGTAAAGTTCAAGCCCCAGGAATGAGTGATAGCACAGGAGTGTGGAGCCAACTCCCAAAGAAATAGTGTGAATAGCTGCATGATCTTTTACCTGCGTGGGAAGGTAGAGGATCTGTCTGTGGATAAGAGGGCTCAAGAAAGATGCAGGGTTCCTGCAGGGAGAATTGTGAGGATTCTGGAAGCCAGAGACCTTGCCTGGTTTCACACATTAAAGCAGCCATGGGGAGGGGGAGGGTTGGGCCTTGTGTTTGTGTTTACCTCCTGATTGCCCACTTTCTGGCCCTCACTCTTAAATTCCCCTCTGCTTTTGACTCTGTTCCCTGGTCCATAAATTGTGACTCTCATCTTGTCACCCCTACCCAGTGGTATGCTGCTACCCACATGGTCTCACTGAAAGCAGAGTCAGAGAAGGATGCTTGCTGTTGGCTCTCACAAGCCAAGTGAGCTCCAGGGCACCACTGGCCCTAACCCAGCAGCAGGCAGACTCACTTCCTTTTCCAGGGGCCCTCCTTGTCCCCAGCAGCCCCACAACTTCACTGGTGGCTCAGTGATGGCAGTAAAGGGATTCTTTTGGTATCTGCTAGGCCCTGATCCTTGTGGCTACTGTGTTCCTGTCAGAGGGGGGCAGTCATGGCTACAACTGATGTTTCTTGGTCGACTGCACACAGACTGTGTCTCAAGGGTGTGGGGATAAGACTGGCCTTTTTGGGGCACCTGGGTGGCTTAAGGTTCTGACTCTTGGTTTCGGCTCAGGTTGTGATCTCATGGTTCGTGAGCTCGAGCTCTGCATCAGGCTCTGTGCTGACAGTGGGAGGCTGCTTGAGATTGTCTCTCCTCTCTCTGCCCTTCCTGCAAGCTCTGTCTCTCTCTTCTTACAAAATAAAGAAACTTAAAAAAGGCATATATATATCTATATATCTATATATATCTATATCTATATCTATATCTATCTATCTATCTATATATATATATAGATAGATATAGATATATATAAAGACTGGCCTTTTTGGTGTAACAAAGGCAAGGTTGGGATTTTTAAAAATCATCTTCACCAACTGAAGGAGAAACTAGCAATAAAAATAAGAAATAGTTCCACAGTTTTTACATGCAGACCCTTGGGGTGCCTGGGTGGCTATGTTGATTAAGTGACCAACTTTGGCTCAGGTCATAATCTTGCGGTTTGTGAGTTTGAGCCCCGCGTCTAGCTCTGTGCTGTTAGCACAGAGATCCTCTTATCTCCCTCTCTTTCTGCCCTTCCCCCGCTTGTGCTCTCTCTTGCAAAAATAAATAAACGTTAAACAAAAGATTAATAAAAATAAAAAGTAATAAATGCAGACCCCTGGTGGGGTCTAGGGAGAGGCCTCTGTGTGACATGGCAATTTGTGTGGCCAGTAGATAGCAGATGTGGTTCCAGAGAGGTCCATCTGGATTGATGTAAAACACCAGGTCCTGGTTGAGGTGGGGAAGGGCAAGCAACAGAATGATCTAGCTCCCCTGGGATGTTAGATGAAGCCAGGTATGGTTGGAAGGGTACAGGTAAGAGATCAGTTTCAGGGAGCTGCTCCAGGCTCTGTGGAGAAATTAGCACAAGCCAGGAACTCTCTGCCCCTCTCTTTTTCAAAGACTCGCAGCCATGGGACTAGTTTTCCCTAGGCCTAATAGGCCTGGGGTTTAGGTGAATCCCAGGCCTGCCCACTGGCGGGTGTGATACTCCTCATTTACGTCACAGTTGGCAGCCCTCTCGTGAACTCCAAGGCTTGGCAGACCACAAGCTAAGCGCTTTCACCACCTGCAGTTGGAGCCCTGGAGCAGGAGATATCAGCAACTGGTACTGGACTCAAAGACCCATGTCCCACCCTCAAGTTCACGCAAGGACTTGGAGTTGAGGCTGGGAATAAAATCCTCTCAGGACTGGGTTCACCCCAGGAGTTCTCTGAGGGTTAAGTATTGAAGAGGAGGCTGGTTAGACCTTTCTGGTAGTGGCTGAGGTAGAGAACTCATGGGGAAAGTCCAGGCCTCAGGCCTTGGTGGACATACTTTGTATCTGTCAGCTCAGGGGTTCTGGTCAGTCCCACATGCATTCGTTCACTGAAATTCTCCCCTGCAAGCCCAAGAATGCAAAGACTTGGCACCCATTCCCAAGACTCCCCTTTTAAGACACATGTAATTGTGCATGATAGGTAAGCTCCTGTTCCTTCCTCTAGAAGAAGTGAGGAGGCAGAAGTGGCCCTTCCCTGAGGTGAGGATGGGGATGGCTGTTTTATTCTTTTAGTGATGTAGACCCGTACCCTGCTTCCATGCAGCTTCTCCAGGAGTGACACAAGCTCTGGAGGGATCTAATGTATGAATGTTGGAGACAGTCTTGGCCTTGAGGTTATGGGGAAGTGTCCCCATGTTTGGTGTAGAAGTTTTGTCTCTGTCAGCTCAGATTATGAGCTGCTCATCACTGAGCATAGGAACTGGAGACTCCTGCCTTTTGCTGGGAGCCACACTGCGTTCCCTGAATTCATGCTCAATTCTCGAGAGAAGGATGGCCACCCTCAAGATGGCTGAGATAGAATATTTTCCCCCAGAAGTGACAGAGAGCTGAGGACCAGTTAATTTGCTGTGTAGAAATAAAGTAATATTTTTCTCACCTGTGAGTTTATGGAGAAAAATTCATGCCTGTTGTAATGAATAGCAGCATTTTTAACCCTGGCTGAGTCCAGAGTGCCCGCATTATGAACTGGCCTAGAGAGTGAGAGAGCAGAATGGACTGTGGACAGGGTAGAGCTGAGTGAACACTAGGTGTCTGAAGTGAAGAAAGAGGGCCTTCCTCATCCTTTTGTAGGAGACATTCCCCCTCAGATAGCCTCTCCTCATACATATCCACAAAATCAATCTTTTATCAGACTCAAAACCTATTCTCTCTCAGATTTACTGGATTTAGGCAACTTATGGTTTCATCATAACACTATAGCTCATCACAAGTTGTGATCACCTTGTAATTCCTGAGTGAACATCCTCAAAAGAAGGGAACATGAACTTATGGGTCCTAGTTGAGGAACCAATGCCACCTCTACACACATTTATGACAAACTGCCATTAGGAGCTTTGATAGATATGTTCTTATTCTTGTGGGCATTTATTGCTGTGTTGGTCAGGACAGGCTTTGTTGTGATGCAGTAACAAACAGCCCTATACTCTTAGTGGCTTAAAGCAACATATTTATTTCTTACAATGCTTGAAGGAAATTGTGACACATGCTGCAAGGATAAACCTTGAGGACATGATGAGAAGGTGACCAGGGGCCGGGGGTGAGGAGAACGGGGAGCGATTGTTTAATGGGGACAGAGTTTCAGTTTTACAAGGTTTTACAAAAAAAGTTTCGCAAAAGAGTTCTGGAGACAGATGGTGCTGATGGTTGCATAACAGTATGAATGTATTTAAAGGTGATTAAGATGGTAAGTTTTATGTTATGTGGATTTTATCACAATAAAAATATTGGAAAAGAAAATGATTAAGACACAGTCCCTGCCTCCTTGAAACTCCTAATTCAGTGGAGAGGCAGACTAGTGAGCAGAGAACAACACATTTTGAAAAGCACTGCTGTCAAAACAGATGAGCATAAGGGAAGGGAAAAAAAATAATATAAAAACAGGGAGGGGGACAAAACAGAAGAGACTCATAAATATGGAGAACAAATTGAGGGTTACTGGAGGGGTTGTGGGAGGGGGGGATGGGCTAAATGGGTAAGGGGCACTAAGGAATCTACTCCTGAAATCATTGGTGCACTATATGCTAACTAATTTGGGTGTAAATTTAAAAAAATAAAAAATAAAACAAAACAAGTTAAAAAAGAAAAGAAAAGCACTGCTGTCAGAGTGTGTCCCAAATCTCAAGGAACCCAAAGATGCCCCCTTCTGTATATATGTCTTCTTAACTGGAAGTTTGAGAAACAGACTTGAGACATCAACAAAAGGCTTTGTGCCCCCTGACTGGACTTCCCTGAAATGACTGAGACAGTCTAGCATAGTGTAGTCTAGTGAGACCTATGTGGCTCCTTTGGTCTTTGTTATGTATCCAATTTTATACAACAAAACAAGATGTTCCCTGGGCTACAACTGACAAAGATAAAAAAAAAAAAAAAAGATTGATGATACTTCATGACTTGGTGCTGATAAGGGTTTGGGGTGGGAAATTGAGTATTCGCCTATCCTATTGTGGGAAGTGAAATTGGTACAAGCCCTATGGAAGGCAATCTGGTGATATCAAACACTTTAAAATGTGTACATCATTTGACCCAGTATTTACATGTCTAGAAATTTATTTTAAAAAAATTTTTTAAAGTTTATTTATTTATTTTGAGAGAGACAGAGACAGCGCAAGTGGGGAAGGGGCAGAGATAGAGAAGGAGAGAGAGAATCCCAAGCAGGCTCTGCACTTCTAGTGCAGAGCGGGATGCAGGGCTCAGACCCACAAAACCGCGAGACTGACCTGAGCCAAAACCAAGAGTCTGACACTTAACCCACTGAGCCACCCAAGTGCCCCATCTATTAAGGAAATAACAGTATAAGTGTGCAAAGATGTATTTCTAAAGGATTTCATTTTAGTATCGTAAGCTTAAAATATTAGAAAAATCCAATCATTTAACAAGAGAAATTTGGTTAAAGAAGACTCAATGTTGACTTGGAAGAAATGTCAATTTGGAACAACATTGTTAGGTGAAAAAAAAAAGAGAAAACCATGGGAGCTGGCCTGGCATTTCCATGAGGCTGTGGAGTTCTGTTTCACAGCACAGCAACATTAGTAAGGCCACCGTGATATGATGGAGCAGATAAAAACAAGACCACTCTGTAATCATGTCTGCAAACAGACAAAACAGGAACACTGTCCAAACCACAAAAATGACCAAGCACACACCCTTCCTGGTTAATAGTAGGGACTGCTGTTCCTATCTTTAGCCTTGCGCCTCATGTTACTTTGCCCTCCTTCTGGATGACATTTATTAAGGTACCCAATCATAGACTTGTCTTGCTGCCAGGAAATAGCCAATTCAGAGCAGAGCCCTGCTTCCTTAAACCTTCCTGTAGATTGCCGAGCTCAAACCCAAATCCTTTAAATTCTAACAGCCTCTTACTGAAATGCCTGCAGTTTCCATGGTGTGTGTTCTCCCTCACTGCAGAGTGAGAAGCTCAAGTGCAGGTGTGTTCATGGTGGTCTTTGGTTTGAATGACAACCTGTAGAGTCCATTTTGTTTGTAATAGCTATGCATTTCCATTGTCATAAAAAAATGTGTGGAATAATACACACCAAGCTGTTAGCACATGGTTATCCGTGATGAAGGATTTTTTTTTTTAAACAATATGCATGGATTGAGAGAGAGAGAGAGAGACAGAGAACTGGAAGAAGAAAAAAGAAAGCAGAATGAAGAGAGAATGATGTTGATGACAGTGGCAGTGGTTCTAAATGAAGTATTAAGTGTCGAGAATAATGTTATTGGATGATCTTTATTTTCTTTAAATTTTCTATAATGAATATGCATTATATTTGAATACGAAAAATAATAGAAGTTTATTTTATTTTATTATTATTGTCTTCTTGAGAGGGAAAGAATACCCACTTGAAAGGGGAAGAAGAGGGGCACCTGGGTGGCTTGGTCGGTTAGGCGTCCGACTTCGGCTCAGGTCATGATCTCACGGTCCGTGGGTTTGTGCCCCGCGTCGGGCTCTGTGCTGACTGCTCAGAGCCTGGAGCCTGTTTAGGATTCTGTGTCTCCCTCTCTCTCTGCCCCTCCCCTGTTCATTCTCTGTCTCTCTCTGTCTCCAAAATAAATAAACGTTAAAAAAAATTAAAAAAAAAAGAAAGGGGAAGAGGAGAGAGAGAGGGAGAGGAAGAGAGAGAGAATTATATCTATATCTATATCTGTATCTATATATCTATATCATCTGCATCTACATATTTTAATTTACATCCAAGTTAGTTAGCATATAGTGCAACAATGATTTCAGGAGTAGATTCCTTAATTCCCCTTACCCATTTATCCCATTCCCCTCCCCCCATAACCCCTCCAGCAACCCTCTGTTCTCTATATTTAAGAGTCTCTTACATTTTGTCCCCATCCCTGTTTTTATATTGTTTTGCTTCCCTTCCCTTATGTTCATCTGTTTTGTCTCTTAAAGTCCTCATATGAGTGAAGTCATATGATTTTTGTCTTTTTCTGACTAATTTCACTTAGCATAATACCCTCCAGTTCTATCCACGTAGTTGCAAATGGCAAGATTTCATTCTTGATTGCTGAGTAATACTCCATTGTATGAATATACCACATCTTCTTTATCCATTCACCCATCGATGGACATTTGGGCTCTTTCATACTTTGGCTATTGTTGATAGTGCTGCTATAAACATGGGGGTAAATGTGTCGCTTTGAAACAGCACACCTGCATCCCGTGGATAAATGCCTAGCAGTGCAATTGTTGGGTTGTAGGGTAGTTCTATTTTTAATTTTTTGAGGAACCTTCATACTGTTTTCCAGAGTAGCTGCACCAGTTTGCATTCCCACCAACACTGCAAAAGAGATCCTCTTTCTCCGCATCCTTGCCAACATCTGTTGTTGCCTGTTGTTAGCCATTCTGACAGGTGTAAGGGGGTATCTCATTGTGGTTTTGATTTGTATTTCCCTGATGATGAATGATGTTGAGCATCTTTTCATGTGTCGGTTGACCATCTGGATGTCTTCCTTGGAGAAGTGTCTATTCATGTCTTTCACCCATTTCTTCACTGGATTTTTGTTTTTTGGGTGTTGAGTTCGATAAGTTCTTTATAGATTTTGGATTCTAACTCTTTATCTGATATGTCGTTTGCAAATACCTTCTCCCATTCTGTCGGTTGCCTTTTAGTTTTGCTGATTGTTTTCTTCCCTGTGCAGAAGCTTTTTATTTTGATGAGGTCCCAGTAGTTCATTTTTGCTTTTGTTTCCCTTGCCTCCGGAGATGTGTTGAGTAAGAAGTTGCTGCAGCCAAGGTCAAAGAGGTTTTTGCCTGATTTCCCCTTGAGGGTTTTGATGGCTTCCTGTCTTATATTTAGGTCTTTCATCCATTTTGAGTTTATTTTTGTGTATGGTATAATAAAGTGGTCCAGGTTCATTCTTCTGCATGTCGCTGTCCAGTTTTCCCAGCACCACTTGCTGAAGAGACTGTATTTATTCCATTGGATATTCTTTCCTGCTTTGTCAAAGATTAGTTGGTTATACGTTTATGGGTCCATTTCTGGGCTCTCTATTCTGTTCCAATGATCTGATTGTCTGTACTTGCGCCAGTACCATACTGTCTCGATGATTACAGCTTTGTAGTATAGCTTGAAGTCCAGGATTGTGATGCCTCCTGCTTTGGTTTTCTGTTTCAAGATTGCTTGGCTATTTGGGGCCTTTTCTGGATCCATACAAATTTTAGGATTATTGGTTCTAGCTCTGTGAAGAATGTTGGTGTTATTTTGATATGGATTGCATTCAATATGTAGATTGCTTTGGGTAGTATCGACATTTTAACAATATTTGTTCTTCCTATCCAGGAGCATGGAATCTTTTTCCATTTTTTGGTGTCTTCTTCAATTTCTTTCATAAGCTTTCTATAGTTTTCAGTGTATAGAATTTTCACCTCTTTGGTTAGATTTATTCCTAGCTATTTTATGGTTTTTGGTGCAATTATAAATGGGATCGATTCCTTGATTTCTCTTTCTGTTGCTTCATTGGTGGTTTATAGGAATGCAACCGATTTCTGTGCATTGATTTTATATCCTGCAACTTTGCTGAATTCTTGAATCGTTCTAGCAGTTTTTTGGTGGAATCTTTTGGGTTTTCCATATAGAGTATCATGTCATCTGTGAAGAGTGAAAGTTTGACTTCCTCCTGGTCGATTGGGATGCCTTTTATTTCTTTGTGTTGTCTGATTGCAGAGGCTAAGACTTTCAATACTATGTTGAATAACAGTGGTGAGAGTGGACATCCCTGTCTTGTTCCTGACCTTAGGGGGAATGATCTTAGTTTTTCCCCATTGAGGATGATATGAGTGTTGGAGTGTTCATATATGGCTTTTATGATCTCGAGGTATGATCCCTCTATTCCTACTTTCTTGAGGGTTCTGATCAAGAAAGGATGCTGTATTTTGTCAAATGCTTTCTCTGCATCTATTGAGAGGATCATATGGTTCTTGTCCTTTCTTTTATTGATGTGATGAATCACGTTAATTGTTTTGCAGATATTGAACCAGGCTTGCATCCCAGGTATAAATCCCACTTGGTCGTGGTGAATGATTTTTTTAACGTAGTGTTGGATCTGGTTGGCTAATATCTTGTTGAGGATTTTTGCATCCATGTTCATCAGGGAAATTGGTCTATAGTTCTCTTTTTTAGTGGGGTCTCTGTCTGGTTTTGGAATCCAGGTAATGCTGACTTCCTAGAAAGAGTTTGGAAGCTTTCCTTCCATTTCTATTTTGTGGAACAGCTTCAAGATTTTAGGTGTTAACTCTTCCTTAAATGTTTGGTAGAATTCCCCTGGAAAGCCATCTGGCCCTGGACTCTTGTGTTTTTTGGGGGAGATTTTTGATTACTAATTTGATTTTCTTACTGGTTATGGGTCTGTTCAAATTTTCTATTTTTTCCTGTTTCAGTTTTGGTAGTGTATATATTTCTAGGAATTTATCCATTTCTTCCAGATTGCCCATTTTATTGGCATATAACTGCCTATAATATTCTCTTATTATTGTTTTTATTTCTGCTGTGTTGGTTGTGATCTCTCCTCTTTCCTTCTTGATTTTATTTATTTGGGTCCTTTCCTTTTTATTTTTGATCAAACTGGCTAGTGGTGTATCAATTTTGTTAATTCTTTCAAAGAACAAGCTTCTGGTTTCATTGATCTGTTCTACTGGTTTTTTTTTTTTGTTTGTTTGTTTTTTGTTTCGATAGCAAGGATTTCTGGCCTAATCTTTATTATTTACTGTTTTCTGCTGGTTTTGGGTTTTATTTGCTGTTCTTTTTCCAGCTCTTCAAGGTGTAAGGTTGAGTTGTGTATATGAGACCTTTCTTCCTTTTTAGGAAGGCCTAGATTGCTATATACTTCCCTCTTATGACTGCCTTTACTGTGTCCCAGAGGTTTTGAGCTGTGGTGTTATCATTTTCATTGGCTTCCATGTATGTTTTTTTTTTTTTATTTTTTTTATTTTTATTTTTTTATTTAAAAAAAAATTTTTTTTTCAACATTTTTAATTTATTTTGGGACAGAGAGAGACAGAGCATGAACGGGGGAGGGGCAGAGAGAGAGGGAGACACAGAATCGGAAACAGGCTCCAGGCTCCGAGCCATCAGCCCAGAGCCTGACGCGGGGCTCGAACTCACGGACCGTGAGATCGTGACCTGGCTGAAGTCGGACGCTTAACCGACTGCGCCACCCAGGCGCCCCGCTTCCATGTATGTTTTAATTTCCTCTTTAACTTCTTGGTTAAACCATTCATTCTTTAGTAGGATGGTGTTCAGTCTCTAAGTATTTGTTACCTTTCCAAATTTTTTCTTGTGGTTGATTTCGAGTTTCATAGCGTTGTGGTCTGAAAATATGCATGGTATGATCTTGATCTTTTTGTATTTACTTTGGGCTGATTTGTGTCCCAGTATATGGTCTATTCTGGAGAACGTTCCATGTGCACTGGAGAAGAATGTAGATTCTGCTGCTTTAGGATGAAATGTTCTGAATATATCTGTTAAGTCCATCTGGTCCAGTGTGTCATTCAAAGCCATTGTTTCCTTGTTGATTTTTTGATCAGATGATCTGTGCATTGCTGTGAGTGGGGTATTGAAGTCTCCTACTATTATGGTATTACTATCGATGAGTTTCTTTATGTTTGTGATTAATTGATTTATATATCTGGGTTCTCACACATTTGGAGCATAAATGTTTACAATTGTTAGGTCTTCTTGGTGGATAGACCCCTTGATTATGATATAATGCCCTTCTACATCTCTTAATACAGTCTTTATTGTCAAGTCTAGATTGTCTGATGTAAGTATGGCTACTCTGGCTTTCTTTTGTTGACCATTAGCATGATAGATGGTTCTCCATCCCCTTAGTTTCAATCTGAAGGTGTCTTTAGGTCTAAAGTGGGTCTCTTGTAAACAGCATATAGATGGATCTTGTTTTCTTATCCATTCTGTTACCCTATTTCTTTTGATTGGAGCATTGAGCCCATTGATGTTTAGAGTGAGTACTGAAAGATATGAATTTATTGTCATTATGATGTTTGTAGAGTTGGAGTTTCTGGTGGTGTTATCTGGTCCTTTCTAATCTTTGTTGCTTTTGATATATACATATACATATATATATATATATATTTTTTTTTTTCCATCTTTTCTCCCCTCAGAGAGTCCCCCTTAAAATTTCTTGCAGGGCTGGCTTAGTGGTCACAAACTCCTTTAATTTTTTTTTTTTTTTTTGTCTGGGACACTTTTTATCTCTCCTTCTCCTTCTATTTTGAATGACAGCCTTGCTGGATAAAGAATTCTTGGCTGCATGTTTTTTTTTGTTTTTTTTTTTATTCAGCACACTGAATATATCCTGCCACTCCTTTCTGGCCTGCCAAGTTTCTGTGGATAGGTCTGCTGAAAACCTGATCTGTCTTCCCTTGTAGGTTAGGGACTTTTTTCCCCTTGCTGCTTTCATGATTCTCTACTTGCCTGAGTATTTTGTGAATTTGAGTATGATATGCCTTGTTGATGGTCAGTTTTTGTTGAATCTAATTGGGTCCTCTGTGCTTCCTGGATTTTGATGTCTGTGTCTTTCCCAAGGTTAGGAAAGTTTTCCGCTATGATTTGCTCACATAACCCTTCTACCCCTATTTCTCTCTCTTCCTCTTCTGGGACCCCTATGATTCTGATGTTGTTCCTTTTTAATGAGTCACTGATTTCTCTAATTCTTAAATCGTGCTCTTTGCCTTAATCTCCCTCTTTTTTTCTGCTTCATTGTTCTCTATAAGTTTGTCCTCTATATCGCTGATTCTCTGTTCTGTCTCATCCATCCTTGCCGCCGCTGCATCCATCCATGATTGCAGCTCAGTTATACTATTTTTAATTTCATTCTGGCTATTTTTTACTTCTTTTATCTCTGCAGAAAGGGATTCTAATCTATTTTCGACTCCAGCTAGTATTCTTGTTATCGTGATTCTAAATTCTGGTTCAGACATCTTGCTTGTATCTGTGTTGGTTAAATCCCTGGCTGTTGTTTCTTCATGCCCTTTCTTTTGGGGTGAATTCCTTCGTTTTGTCATTTTGAAGGGAGAAAGGGAATTAATGAGGTAGAAAAATTGAAATTAAAAAGAAATTAAAATAAAAAAATATTTAATTAAAAAAATTTAAAACACACACACACACACACACACACACACAAATCGAATAAATGATGCTAGATCCTATGTGTGTTTTGGTCTGGGTGTTGAAAGTGGTTTGACAGATTAGAGAAGAAAAAGGGGGGGGAGAAAAAAAATTGTTTGAGAATTTGAAAAAATGAATATACTGAAGTAGACTAAAATGAGATGATGGGAGTAAAATAGAATTTGAAAAAATATACACAAAAGTAAAGAATATAGTAGAAAAAATTAAACAAAAACATTTCTAATAAAAATTAAAAATAAGTATGATTTTTTTCTTTTTCTGTATTCAAGAAAAAGAAAAGAAATGAAAAAGAGAAAAAAGATTAAAAAAATAAAGAAGAGGAAATTGAAAATTTGAAACAGTGAATACACTGTAGTAGACTAAAATAAAATGATGGGAGTAAAATGGAATTTGAAAAAATTTACACAAAAGTGAAAACTATAGTAATAAAAATTTAAAATGTTTTTAATATAAATTGAAAATAAAGATGAATTTTTTCTTTCTGTATACAAGAAAAAGAAGTGTAAAAGAGAAAAAAAAGAAAGAAAATTAAATAGATGGACCTGCTAACAGATTGAAGTAGGACTGAAATTGTTTTGTTTTCTCCTAGGAGTCAGTCTATGTAGTGCTTTATAGTCCATAAACTAAGCCGGTGGTGGGACTTGTGCTCTTGGAGAGCAAAGTTGGCCCAGCTGGGCGGGGCTCAGTGTAATGACTCTGCTCTCCACTAGATGGCGCTGCTAGCCTACTGGGGTGGATTATTGCGGCGCTCGTAGGTGCATATGCGCATGCGCGCAAACGGTGAAAATGCCCGTACCCAGCTACCCAGTCTGTTCTCTCAGATCAGCAATCGCGCACCCATCCTCTGTCTTCAGCTTTCCTCCACTCCCCACTTTCTCACTCTCCGTGACCAAGCCCCAGGCAGTACCTCTCTCCCTAGTTTTGTCTCAGATGCGGCTGTTTTCCCCGGCCCCTTACTTCCAGAGGACTGTGGCTTTGACCCGTTCTGCCCCTCTGCAGGAGGGTCTCACCGAGCAATGGCCAAATGAGCAATGACTGAATGTTGGCTGCACCCAGGAACACCTGCTGGACCCTGTTGTTGCCGGTGCCCTGAGACTGCAGGCAGCCTGCCCCAGAAAAAGTTCATGAGATAGTGTAGCAGCAGTTTTTCAGGGATTATGGAAAATCACAACACACATCTGGCACCAGGCTTCACCCTTAACCACCTTGTTCCAGCACCAGTGAATGTAGCCGTTTTCTGGGGTCTGCTGGGACCAGGTGGCTTCAACAGTCTCTACCAAATGTCCTTCCAGCAGTGGAACCGCTTTTCCCCGAGTGGCCTGAGAACCTCCCGGACCCCACTCTGTTCCTGAGGATTCGCCCTTCCCACCAGAGCACCACCAGGTATCGAGCTGCAGAGTTGCAGACTCTGTGCTCCCCTTATTTACAGGCTTAATGGAATTTAAACCCTCTCCTTTCTCCTTTCTCCCTTTTTAGTTTAGTCCCTGCGGCTGTTTCCAATTTTCCACCTTCTCTCCAGCTGCTTTTGGGAAGGGGTGCTTTTCCCATATTATCCCTCCGCCCCCCTCCCCCCCCCCCCCCGTCTCCCTCCTCTCTCCACCCACAAAAACAGCTCCCTGCCCCCAGCAGCTTCTCTCTCCCCAAGTTCACTCTCTGCACCGTGTACCTGCTGAATTCTGTGGTTCAGGTTGTGCAGATTGTTAATTGTGTTAATCCTCAGATCAGTTTTCTAGGTGTGCAGAGTGGTTTAGTGTTGGTCTGGCTGTATTTCATGGACGTGAGACACACAAAAAACTTCCATGCTGTTCCACCATCTTGGCTCCCCCTCCATCCTCTCGAATGCTGGTGTTATTTTGATAGGGATTGCATTGAATATGTAAGATTGCTTTGGGTAGTATTGACATTTTAACAATATTTATTCTTCCTATCCAGGAGCATGGAATCTTTTTCCATTTTTTGGTGTTTTCTTCAATTTCTTTCATAAGCTTTCTATAGTTTTCAGTGTATAGATTTTTCACCTCTTTGGTTAGATTTATTCCTAGCTATTTTATGGTTTTTGGTGCAATTGTAAATGGGATCTATTCCTTGATTTCTCTTTCTGTTGCTTCATTGGTGGTTTATAGGAATGCAACTGATTTCTGTGCATTGATTTTATATCCCACAGCTGCTGAATTCATGGATCAGTTCTACCAGTTTCTTGGTGGAATCTTTTGGGTTTTCCATATAGAGTATCATGTCGTCTATGAAGGGTGAAAGTTTGACCTCCTTCTGGCCTATTTGGATGCCTTTTATTTCTTTGTGTTGTCTGATTGCAGAGGCTAAGACTTTCAATACTATATTGAATAACAATGGCAAGAATGGACATCCCTGTCTTTTTCCTGACCTTAGGGGGAATGTTCTCAGTTTTTCCCCATTGAGGATGATATTAGCATTGGGTCATTCATATATGGCTTTTATGATCTCGAGGTATGATCCCTCTATTCCTACTTTCTTGAGGGTTTATGAAGAAAGGATGCTGTATTTTGTCAAATGCTTTCTCTGCATCTATTGAGAGGATCATATGGTTCTTGTCCTTTCTTTTATTGATGTGATGAATCACGTTAATTGTTTTGCAGATATTGAACCAGCCCTGTATCCTAGGTATAAATCCCCTTGGTCATGGTGAATAATTTTTTTAATGTATTGTTGGAGCCAGTTGGCTAATATCTTGTTGAGGGTTTTTGCATCTATGTTAACCAGGGAAATTGGACTATAATTCTCCTTTTTAGTGGGGTCTTTGTCTGGGTTTGGAGTCAAGGTAATGCTGGCTTCCTAGAATTCCTAGAAATTCTTAAATTGTGCTCTTTTGCTGTAGTCTCCCTCTTTTTTTCTGCTTTTTTATTCTCCATAAGTTTGGCCTCTATATCAGTGATTTGCTGGTCTGCCTCATTCACGCTTGCCGCCGTGGCATCCATTTGAGATTGCAGCTCAGTTATAGCATTTTTTATTTCATCCTGACTAGCTTTTACTTCTTTTATCTCCGCAGAAAGGGATTCTAATCTGTTTTCAACCCCAGCTAGTATTCTTATTATCGTGATTCTAAATTCTGGTTCAGAATCTTGCCTGTATCTGTATTGATTAAGTCCCTGTCTGTCATTCCTTTCTACTCTTTCTTTTGGGGTGAACTCCTTTGTTTCATCATTTTGAAGGAAGAAAAGGAATTAAGGTAAACAAAATTAAAATCAGGAAATTAAAAACAACACACACAAAAAATCAAATAAATGATGCTAGATCCTAGATGTGTTTTGACCTGGTTGTTGAAGGAGGTTGATAGATTAGGGAAAGATAAGAAAAGAAAAAAAAAGGAAAAAAAAAGGAAAATGTTTGAAAATTTGACGAAATGAATACAATGAAATAGAATAAAATGAAATAATGGAAATTAAATAGAATTTGAAAATTTCCAAAAAAGTAAAAAATATAGTAGAAAAAAATTAAAGAAATATATTTTTGATGAAAATTAAAAATAAAAATAAAATTTTCTCTTTATTCAAGAATAAGAAAAGAAAAGGAAAAGAAATTGAATAGATGAACCAGCGAACAGACTGAAATATGATTGAAATTACATCAGTTTCCCATAGAAGTCAGACTATGAAGCACTTTATAGTCTGTAAACTAAGCAGGCAGAGAGATTAGTGTTCCTGAAGAGGGAGGTTGGCCCAGTTGGGCGGGGCTTAGTGTAATGGCTCCATCCTCCACTAGATGGCGTTGTTTAGCTTACTGGGGTGGATTGTTGTGGCACATGTAGGTGTGTATGCACATGTGTGGGAGGGGTGAAAATTGTATCAGTCTCTAATATTGGAACTCTTCTTCCTGATCAGCAATTGCCCACCTGTCCTTTGTCTCTCTGGCTTCCGTCCACTCTCTGCTTTTACAGTCCGTGACCAAGCCGTCAGGTTGCCAGGCAGCACTCCTCCTGAGTTTTATCTCAGATGCGGCTATATTTTCTGACCCGTCACTTCTGAGGGACTGTGGCTTTGACCTGTTCTGACCTCTGGGGGAGAGTCTCACCAAGCAATGGCCTGATGCCCGCTGGCCCTCAGGAACGTTTGTGGGACTGTGCTGCTGCTGATGCCCAGAGACTGCGTCTGGGTGCCAGCCCACCCCAGAACAAGTTCACGTGATTGTGTAGCAGTGTTTCAGGCATTATGGTAAATCTCAACACACATCTGGCACCAGGCTTCCCCCTTAATGCCCTTGTTCCAGCACCAGTGAATGTGGTTGTTCTCTGGGTTCTGCTTGGGGTGGACATACAGCCTCTACCAAATGTCCTCCCAACAGGGGAGCCACCTCTCCCCATGTGGCCCGAGTACTCCAAGGACCTTGCTCTCTGCTCCTGGGGATTCACCCTTCCCACAGAGCACCGCCAGGTATCGAGCTGCAGAGTTTCAGACTCTGCGTTCTCTCTGTTTATAGAGTCTTAATGGAATTTAAACCCTTTCCTTTCTCCTTTCTCTCTTTTTTGTTCAGTCCCTGTGGCTGTTTCCACTTTTCTACTTTCTCTCCAGCTGCTTTTGGGAGGTGCTTTTTGCATACTTCTCCCCCTCCCCCCCATCTCTTTCCTCTCCCTGTAAGCAAAAACAGCTCCCTGCCCTCTGCAGCTTCTCTCTCCAGTTCACCTCTCCACATCATGTACCTGCTGAGTTCTGTGGTTCAGGTTGTGCAGATTGTTGTGTTAATCCTCAAATCTAGTTTTCTAGGTGTGTAGGATGGTTTAGTGTTGGTCTGGCTGTATTTCATGGATAAGAGATGCAAAAAATTTTCCATGATGTTCCGTCATCTTGGCCCCTCCCTGACAGAGAGAGAATCTTAAACAAGTTCCATACTCAGCAAGGAGCCAGAGGCTGGGCTTCATCCCACCATGGTAAGATCATGACCTGAGCTGAAATCAAGTCAGAGGCTTAACCAACTGAGCCACCCAGGTATCCCTAGAAGTTATTTTTAAATGAGAGAAAACTGTGAATAGGCAGTTGGTCTGCCTATAGGCAGCAAAAGTGTGAATAGGCAGACCACTATTTTTAAATGAGAGAAAACATGACTTTATTTTTAAATGAGAGAAAACTATTCAAGGAATACCATATGACTGTTTTTAATTTTATTTCTACGGTAGTATCTCGCACCTGACTGAAATTGTACCCAAATCATTATTAGGTTTGAAGCCTTCTGGTTTTCCGAGTCAGTTGCAGTACAGTTAGGGTGCAGTAGGTGTCGCTCTTTCTCAGAGAATGGCACATTGCTATACTCCCGGGAAGTCTTCTGAACAGTGTCCATTTCTAAGTCAATTGTCTGGAGATATACCTAATCTCTAACATTTGAGTACTATGTACTTGTAATTTCCCTTCCTCTTGTTTTAATCCATGACTCAATTGAGATAAGAGGAATTACTACAGTTAAACACACTCGTTATTCCTTTCACATAGCCAGCCTATCACCACAGTAATTTGAAATACTCAGGCAGCTATTGTATACTCCACTTTAAAGATGACGAAAGTGAAGCTAACCAGGAAATTAAGTCATCAACAGTTCATTGGTCCAGCCTTCTTTCCTCTTTGTTGGCCAGTTCTAGAAATTAGCACATATGCAGCAAAACAACACTACTTGTGCTTTAAATGTATTAGTATATAAATGTATCAACAGTAAAAATACATTTGGATTTACTTTCTGAGAACTACCATCCAAATGATGAGAATCAACCCATGCTGTTTGTGCAGTCTGGTTGTATAAAGAGGAGCCCTCTCTACCTTTGGGCAAGGTGGGCAGCCTTCAGAGGTCTGGGAGTTCTTTGTGAACACGTAGGCATCCTTGGGGAACATGCTGAATATGAGCCAGGCTTGTGCATGATTTGGGGTTATTTTTCAAATTTTTAATTTATTTTTAAGTAGGAGCCATGCCCAGTGCCAAGTCCAATGCGGAGCTTGGACTAAGACCCTGAGTTAAAGATCTGAACTGAGATCAAGATGCTTAACTGACTGAGCCACCCAGAACCTGGGGTTAGCATTATGAACATCATACTGTGCTCTATGGTAGTGTCACATTCATAGGGCTGTGTGCTGCTTTTTCTGAGCTCTCAAACTTTCCCAGTCCTAGCCTGTGATCATTCTCAGGCTGTCATTTCCTGATTCCCTCTGCTTTCTCCTTTCTAGTTTGCTTTTCCTCAAATGTTATGGGGTTAGAAATCAAATAACCAAACTAGATAGAAATGCATATAAAGTAAAGTTTATCAGGTTCAAAGCCAGTCTATTTGAAGCATGTGTATTTGTGTATTTACGTCCTGGTTTGTACCCGAATTATGGAACAGTGATACTGATAGGGAGCTGGGTCTGGAGAGATGAGGAATGACTATGCCAATTTCTTTTATTTATTTATTTATTTATTTAATTAAAAAAAACTATTTATTTACTTATTTATTTTAACATTTATTTATTTTTGAGAGACAGAGAGAGACAGAGCATGAGCAGGGGAGGGGGAGAGAGAGAGAGAGGGAGACACAGAATCCGAAGCAGGCTCCAGGCTCTGAGCTGTTTGTTAGCACAGAGCCCGATGCGGGGCTCAAATTCATGAACTACGAGATCATGACCTGAGCTGAAGTCGGACGCTCAACCGACAGAGCCACCCAGGCGCCCCTATGCCAATTTCTTTTAAAGTCCCAATATAGGGGCGCCTGGGTGGCGCAGTCGGTTAAGTGTCCGACTTCAGCCAGGTCACGATCTCGCGGTCCGTGAGTTCGAGCCCCGCGTCAGGCTCTGGGCTGATGGCTCGGAGCCTGGAGCCTGTTTCCGATTCTGTGTCTCCCTCTCTCTCTGCCCCTGCCCCGTTCATGCTTTGTCTCTCTCTGTCCCAAAAATAAATAAAAAACGTTGAAAAAAAAAATTAAAAAAAAAAAAAAAAGTCCCAATATAATCAAGGCCAACCTTGATTTTGGTCTATTGAGCCACCTTGGGACTTGGTCACTCACTCCAATACTCTATCAATTTGGAGAGAATGCTCCAGGCTAGGGAGAGGATGTCTAGCTTTATGGATCTGTCCTGACTGTTCTCTGATGGTGTGGTGGCTTCTGGGCCAGGAGAGAAGTTGGTGGGGTGTAAGACGAGTATGAGGCACAAGAAGCTCCAGGGAGGGCCTGCTAGATTATGACTCAAGCTGAAACAGGGAGATGGCAAATCTAGTCCTCTTCCCAGCAGGCATTGGGACCCAGTAGGAACCTTCTTAGAACCTCCAAGGTGCAGAATGGAGTCTCAGTATGAGGGATGTACCACATAGAGCAGCAACCTATGCCAGGCAATGTGTGTACAATGAGGTGGGTAGTAGATGCAGGGTTCAGACACAAAACTGTGGCCAGCAGGAATGAGGTAGCAGAACGGACCCAGTCAGCTGTCTGAAGTGCAGGACTGGGGCCCCAGTGAAGGAGAATAAGTGAGAGACATTGAAGGTCTCCAAGAGACCTGGGATGAGGTTACTGGACCTGGCAAGCTCTGCTCGTGACCTTTCAGCTCAGTAGTGAGGCAGAGAGGCCTGGCATGTGGAGGCTTGAGGCTGCCAGAATGATTTCTAAATCACCCACTGGGAAGGCAAAAACTCCTGCTGGATGACTGCAAGGAAGAGCCCTCTTAACTTCTGGTATGATGGGCAGCCTGCAGAGGGCTGGGAGTCTTTGCAGACAGCTGGGATGGGCTAGGACTGGCTGTAGGTGCTGATGCCAGGGGCCATGGTCACCTGGGGAATCAGGGCCAGACTAGGCCTTTCTGGAATCCATGGGTCTGGGGCTCCCTTCAGGGAGGAAGGGACAAGGCAGAGCAGACCAATCTGTTTTTTTCTGGGAGATCAGGGTGAGTTGGGAATTGAACTAAGTCACAAACATTAACTGCCTTAGGAGAAACATAGCTCATCCTGACGACCTTGAAATGAGTTTGCATGTGCTCCCATGTACATGTATTTGTGGGCAAAAAGATTTATTGGTTTCTTTTTGGTCATATAAATATGCTTATTATGAAGCATTCAGAAAATACTGAAAAATGTAGAAATATAAGAACCACCTGGAACCCCATAAGCCAGAGATGTAATTTCTAGTATATTTTGGTGAATTTCCTTTCAGACTTTTTCTATGTATATATTCAACATAGGTATATACATATATATTTTTAAATTATAGTATGGTATAATTCTGTTGTGTAACCTGCTTCATCTATTTGGTACTCTATCTTGGAACTTCTATAATAATAAATGTGGTTCTACATTATCATCTTTGATCGCTACATAGGATTCTTTCTGACCTGGTATTCTCATTTAACTAGTCTTCTATCGCTTAACACTGTATCAGCTTAAAATAGTGGTAAATTTGTTTCTCCCTTCTTTTTCTTATTTCAGCGCTTTGGCTAGAACTTCCAGAACAAGCCCAGACAGAACTCATTCTTGATTTGAATCTAATTTTAGTAGTGGTGACTTTAGGATTTTACTATCGTTTTTCTTGATTCCAATCGGTTTCTAATATGTTTATAGTATTAATGGAGTCTCCTTCTATATTGCAAACACTAGCAGAGCTTTATATATTTCTTTTAGGAGAATCAGGATGGATGTTGAATTTGGTCAAACAGCTTCCTAGCATCCATTAAGGTGATGGTATAGTTTTTCTCCTTTAGCCTGTTAATGTTCTGATGCTGAGTCAGCCTGTGTTAGTGATTTTGCAACCTGGGAGGGGGAAGTTGCTGCTTTTGGAAATCTTGTGGAAGAGGCAGCATGCTTCATGCCTTGTGCTCATCCTACTCTTTTTTACTGAGCACCACATCCTGAAAATTGTCCCCTATAGTTCATAGGGCATTTCTGCATTCTTTTTCACAGCTATGAAGTGTCCATGGTGTGGCTGTGCCACATTTTAGTCAACTAGTTCCCTTGTCACAGCCACCAGGGTATTTCCAATCTTTTGTCACAGTGCGTAACCTCATGAATACACGATTTCATAGATGTGTGGGTATACTTTAAAATAATTCTCAGAAATAGGACCACTGTACGTAAGAATGAATTGGGAAGTGTTCAGTCTTTTAGAGATAATAACTTAGGCACATAAACTCTGACTCAGATAACCAGAGTTCAGATAACTTGGCAATGATCTATTTCCATGTTTGATAAAGTGACCTTCGCAAAACCAGTTGGGCCTGGGACTCTTGCATGTATGTGTGTGTGCGGTGGGAGGGAAGTGATTGTTGGATCCTTTCTCGCTTTCTTCTTGATACTCATGCTTTCCCACCACCTACCATATCCTTCAGCCTTAAGGGTTTGCACTTAGATTTTCCAAGGGCACGATGGAAGCAGGGAAGATGATAATTGTTTCCACAAATTGAGCACCTTCCCAGGGCCGGGCACCATGCTGAGTGCTGTGTCTTACTTCTAACCCTTATTTTAGCCACAGCAGGAGCTCTTTTATGCTCTTTTTACAGATGAGGGATGCAGAACTCAGTTTGCTCAAGGACCCCAGCTGGGAAGTGGTAGATACAGAATTTGAAGTCAAGTGTGTCTGCTCCACAGCCTTACCCCTGCCCATCTTTGCTGCCATTCCCATTCTACCCTGACAATAGCCTGGGAAAGACTGACTGGTGGGGATAGGTCCTGAAAGTTAAAAACAGTACCCTTCAGCTTATGGATTATTCTTTTAGACAACAGTTCTGTGTGCTTGTTTCATTCTGATGTCAAATCAGGTTGGATTAACATCTGCCATGAGGAAGGCATGAGGCTAGTTGCTGTAGGGAGTACAGAAGTGTAAATCAAGACTCATACCTGGAAAGGGGTGCTTGGGTGGTTCAACTGGTTAAGTGTCTGATGCTTGATTTCGGCTCAGGTCATGATCTCATGGTTCATGGGTTTGAGCCCTGAATTGGGCTCTGTGCTGCCAGTGTGGAGCCTGCTCAGGATTCTCTGTCTTCCTCTCCCTCTGTCCCTTCCCTGCTCAAGCTCGCTCTCTCTCTTGCTCTCTCTCTCTCCCTCCCTCCCTCCCTCCCTCCCTCCCTCTCTCCCTCCCCCCACAAAAATGTCTCATGCCTGGACACACTGAAGCCTAACGTTATAAAACAATGTGTAAGTTGACTGGTTGACCTAAAAATAACTACTCCCACTGTGTAATTTGCCAAGCTGACTTCCCAGAAGTGGGACTGTGTACATTATAAAATAGTTATAAAATAAATACAGTCAATCAAGATTGGTTTCTGCTCCTACCTGGGGCTCTCACATGACATGCTTAAGTAAACTCCAGGTCTATCAGCTTATTAAACATCTAAATCAAGTCATGAAAAAACTAGCAAAGAGTACTCGTTTCTGTTGTGGAGAATAACTTTATAACAACTGAAACTACAGAAAAAAATGATAAAGAAAAAGATTGACAGATAATAATGGAAAATTTCTAAAGAGAATTTAAATAAATAGGAAAACAAAAAGATTACATGTGTCAATGTGATAGATTATACAAAAATTTATAAAAGCCATTCTAAGTTTTACAGTGAACAAGCATTACTTCTTAAATAAAAATAGTGGTTACGGTAGGGGCACCTGGGTGGCTCAGTCAGTTGGGCATCCAACTTCAGCTCAGGTCATGATCTCGCAATTTGTAAGTTCGAGTCCGGTGTCAGTCTCTGTGCTGCAAGCTCAGAGCCTGGAGCCTGCTTCGGATTCTGTGTCTCCCTCTCTCTCTGCCCCTCCCCTGCTCATGCTCTATCTCTCTCTGTCTCTCAATAATGAATAAACGTTAAAAAAAATTAAAAAAATAGTGGTTATGGTAACTTAAACTCAAGTTTATAAAAGCTTATTCAAACACATAAGAAAATAATACCTCCACCCCAAATACTGACCAAGAGACATAGACAGATGTAAACAGATAATCTGCCTGATTATATTAGTAAACTCCATGACTAGAGATAGGATAATGTCAGGAGAGGAAAAAAAGTAAGAAAGTAATGAAGATGTCCAAAATGTTCATATCCTTTAATCTAGTTATCCTCCTGCTGAGAATTTATTGTAAGGAAAAATGTTAAGAATAGGGAAGCTAAATGTACAAGGAACTCCAAGATAATAGGGAAATGGTTAACTAAACCATAGTGTATTTTTGCAATGGAATAATAAGACTTTGAGACCACGGGCTTGTAAAATAATGTTAAATGAAAAGCGCGGAAGTTTGCCTATACAATGATTCCACTTCTGGAAAAGTTAAGTTCTTAACAATCAGGTCCTGGAAGTAAAAGCTGAGAAATCAAAAGATTTATGTTTGGATGATGGTATGGATTTTTTTTTTAAATTCAGAAATAGTAAGTTTTTGGACAAAAATGACTTTCAAAGAAAAAAAAGAAGAAAATGGAGATGGTGGGTTCTCTGGGCATCTCAGTGTTATACCAACACTGTCTACACCAGCATCAGGCACTAGGCCAGGTGTAGCTATGCCCAGACCTAACCTTGAGTTGGTGCCTTACACTCACAGAGCTCCTCTGGCCCCCTTAGCCTTCATCCCACCCCTCTCTCATCCTCTCATGCAGGCATCTCCCTGGACAACACTCAGCACCCAGCAGGGCCTTAGTCCTGTGTAGCATTGAAAAGCCCCAGGTGCGGTCGCTGCCCTCTCTGGCTCCTTTTGCCCTGTCCCGTAATGCAACAGAGCAGCTCAGCTCATATCTGGTTCCAAATCCCATGTCCATGGGTTTCTATTACCCCTGCACCCTCATTCCCAGAACCCTTAACTGAAGTTAACCCCAAATGAATGAACAAAACAAGAACTGGACTTTGTCATATAGAGGGTGATTACCAAAGAAACAGGATGCTGTATTAAACTTTTATGATTAACCTTTTATATGACCAAATTGCTTTGTAAAATATGCATCCAAGTTAAAGTGCAAATTTAAGAGTCTTTTGAATAAAGCCTAAGAGAGAAGTACAGGGGCATGGACAATTGACAAATTTAATGCAACAATGAGAAGTAACTAAATATGGATTGTAAGAGTCTGGGAATTCTCTGGAAAGTTGTGTTAAACGTGCTCAGTCAACTTGCAGTTGTCTGTACAAGTGAAAGGGCACAAAAGGTGACAGTGATGTAAAATAAGTCACAATCCGGGAAGGGCTCTATTTATAGAAGATTGGGGCTGGAAGGCGGGACTGCAGACAGGGCCAGCCCCTCTTGTCTTTCAGATGAGGAAATTCAGGGCCGCCAGAGACCCAGCCAGGACCAAATATGATCTTCTGCCACCCAGTCCAGTCCCCTTTGCCCTTCTGGAACACATTCTAGAGGGTTTTTTTTTTCTTTTATTAATTTCTTTTTTGCAAAGTTAGAATATTCAAATGATTTAAAAATAAAAACAATATGAAAAGTTGTACATTGAAAAGCCTCCCTCCTATTTCTCTTGTTAATTTCTCATGCAATCCTTCTAGGATCTCTTGTGAAAATACAAGCAAATCTAAAAATATTAGAATGCATTTTTATTTCCCACTCTTTCTAACACAATCTATAGAGGAAATCTTTCCACATCAATACATACAAAGCTTCCGTGTTCCATTCTAAGGTATTGCATGTAAGGATGCACCACAGTATATTTAACTAGTCCCTATTTATGGACCCCTGGATGATTTCTAGATTTTTGCCTTAATAACCCTTGCAGCCATAACTAACCTTGTATTTATGTCATCTGTAGGAATGTAGGTGAATCTGTGGGATAAATTCCCAGAAGTGCATTTGTGAGGTCAAAGGATAACTGCACATGGAGCTTTGATAGATTGTTGCCAAATTGCCTTCTGCGAGGCTGTATCATTTTCCAATCCCATCAGCAGAGTAGAAGTGTGACCATTTCCCCACAGTTAGAGTTACTCTTTGCTGGAGATCTGTCTTTGCAGGTTATACTCTGCTTGGACTAATATTAAATTATATTTCATCTTTTGAGTAAATAAATACCAGTTGGAATCGATTGAGGGGCATTAGTTCTGAGGCAATGCTAGGTAACATGGGGAACCAGCTTAGACTTAAAAACTTGGCATATCTAGTGCATGATATATAGTCCAGAGTATCAATGTCTCTCACCCCAAATTAGCTCTTCCCTGAACTTCTCTCTGAGAGAAGAATAGCCTTGCCTCTGCTCAGAATAGCCTTGGATGTTGGGTAATCAGGTGGCCAATTCTAATTTTATCCTCAAAGTGATTCTGTGGGACCTGAGAGGTAGTTGTTAGGATTTCCATTTGACAGATCTAGAAACTGAGGCACAGAGAGGTGAGATAACACTCTCTTACTGCCCCCTCCACTTCTGGGGTGGGACTCAGATGTAAGTAAGATTGGGGTCTTGACGACCTGGAGGGCATTTTGAGAGGGGAGAACTTTGAGCTGGGTTACCTCCTACTGGGCAGATGTGGCTCATGCATAGGGAGTAGAGAGGAGCATATTGAAGGCTGGCTCTAGGCTCCAGGCTTACAAGAGAAAAAAGAAACAATACTTAGTTCAAGTTCTACTTTAAAACCTAGTTTTCTATGTCCTTGATGTTCCTTGGGGCCAGGGACCGAAACTCCTTCCTTCATACCTTTCATCTCTAGGAATTGCAGGATCCAGAGCAAGAATACAAATGGAAGGTGCCAGCCTCCAGCCACCCCCTTCTCTTCCTTGGCTTGACTCCAACCTGCATCTCAAGGAAGACAGAAGTTGCAGGAACCCAGGAAATAAAAAGGCACAAGTACAATATATATTATGGGATGGGATGGCCCAGGGATGAGCAGAGAGGGAGCTGTCCTAGAGTTGGGGTATCTTGTCATGTGAAGATACGTGGAGTTGGCTGTAAGTGGGAAACATTTTTTCCCTACAGTAATTCAAGTCTTCTGTCCTTTAACTCAGAAGGCAGAGGTATCTGTAGACTCAGGCACAAAAGTCCTCCCCAGACTGGTTGTCAGACCGTTATGTTCCATTCAGACTCAGGGCTCTGGCCTCAAATAGCACCTGGTTAGGTTTGTTGAGATAGAACTTGAACTCAAAGATGCAGTATGGGTAAAGTATGAATACCCCCAAGAAAGTCATGTTGCAGTAAGTCCTCTGTGCCTATAAGTCCTTGCCCACTTGAGCATTTATTCAATGTCTTCTGTCCCTTCAGCTATCCTAAAATGTCTCTGCTGTTATTTCCATTTCACGTGATTAGGGACTTCATCCAATAAGCCAATGCCCAGTTTGCACCAGCACCAGTGTTATCAGGTTTTACTGCATTTGGTCAAATCTTCATAAGCTCAGTTTTGCTTTCCCACAGAATCCTGAATTTGGAAGGAATTTAAATTCTGGTGCTTGTATGCTCTAAGTAACCAAGGTCTCACAACCTTCTAAGGTAGCTGAGTCCATTTTTGAGCCATTCTGACTTCCAAAGGGTCTTTTTGAGGTTCGGCTGAGATCTGTCTTCTCCGCCTTTCTAATCCTTGGTCTGCATTTGACCTTTTGGCATCCATACAGAATATCTCCAATCCCTTTTCCAGTTGACCACCATGGCCCAGTTTACCACCATAATCCATCTGAGTTGTCCCTGTGGATCAGACACCTCTAGTGTCTTCAGCTGTTCTCCATTATTCTCCTTAGAAGCTCTCTCCTAAACTACAGGCTGAGTTTTCAGTGTTTCAAGGGGCCTCCAAATGAAGATGCTACATGGGTTGTTGGATGGATGGATAATCTGACATTCAGAAGAGAGGCCTAAGCTGATGGATATAGAATTGAGAATCATTCGCTTGTGTAAGGGGTGATCAAAACCTTAAGGGTAGATAAGGTCTCCCGGGGAGGCTTCAAGGTGAAGCAAGGATGGAATCTGGGGGAAGACGGATTGTTCAAGGATGGGTGGATGAAGAAGGAGGAACATCCAAAGGACATGGAGAAGGAGTGGTTGGAGAGACTGGGGAGAGTGTTACTATGGAAACCCAGGGAGGAGAGAGTTTAAAATAGGGGTAGCAGTGATGTCTAATGCAGCTGAGGTGTAGGCATTTGGCAGCTGGAGACAAATGATGGTGGGGGCTAGAGAATGGAGAGTTGAGAATGGGGGGGGAATGGAGTCAGTGAGCTGGGAAGGAAAGTGCGGACCTAAGGAGGGGGAGTCTAGGAAGATCTATTTGTTTCTAGATTAGAAGAGACCTGAGCTTACTTCAGTGCTAATGAGAAGGGGCCAGGAGAAAGGGAGTAGGAGTAGAGAGAAGAGGTCATGATGCCCTGTTTTCCCTTGACATAGTAGGTGTGGTTACCTGCTGATGACTGAATGAAGCAATGGTAGAGTCTGAGACTAAATATGAGGGTTTGGAATAGATTCCCCTGCTCCTAACAAAATGACGTGTCCCTGCCTGACTCTGAGTAGCACTACAGCTTCTGCTGCCCCTCCCCCTGTCCATGAGAGTGGGTCCCTGTGGATCCCACTAATGGCCTGGATGGAAACCCAGTTTATTACCTTCAAACTTGAGGGCTAATTGCTGATTAACATTTTATTTTATTTTATTTATTAAAAAATTTTTTTTAACGTTTATTTATTTTTTTGAGACAGAGAGAGACAGAGCATGAATGGGGGAGGGTCAGAGAGAGAGGGGGAGACACAGAATCCAAAACAGGCTCCAGGCTCCGAGCTGTCAGCACAGAGCCTGACACGGGGCTCAAACTCACAGACCGTGAGATCATGACCTGAGCCGAAGTCGGACGCTCAACCGACTGAGCCACCCAGGCGCCCCCTGATTAACATTTTAGTGTCCAAACTCTTGGATGAGACAGAGACTGAGGGGCCAGGGACTATTCCAAGTGCTTCAGAAGTATCAAATTATTTATTACTGAAGCAACCCCATTAGGTAGGCACTATTATAACCTCCACAAGGAAACTGAGGCACAGAGAGGGTAAGTAACTTGCTCTAGGTCATTTAGCTGGTAATGGAAGAGTAGAGCTAAGATTACAATGCCAGGTATCTGGTTCCAGAGCTCTTAAGTTTCTTCAGTAAGAGAGAATGAAGGTAACTTGTAGAACAGAGGAGAGAAGGAAGCTACAGAGAAGGTGAGGGTCCCGATGGTGTCTGAGTCCCTGCTTCTAGTCCTCAAGGTCCAAGCTTTCCTGGTTCCTGCCTTCTTGAGACTTAATTATTCAGATATGCCTTTGATACTGTGAGATAACCCAGTGTCATTTTAATAAAAGGTGAAACTGGAGAGATTCTCCTGGATGGGCTGGGTTGTTTCTGGGAAACTGAAGTTGCATTTAGCCCTGATATCTGGGGATCTCTGAGGGGCAGGGAATGGTATTGACCACAGGAGATTGTGTAGGCTTCCTGCTGTCTTGCTTGAGGAAGGAAGGTGGCTGTTGGGGTTACTGAGCCAGACATGGCATGGGGGTGTCCAGCTGCATTAGTCTCTTTTGTCCTGGGCTTGTCTTTCCTAGGTTTCCCCCATGCTCTGTTCTTGAGGTCACAGCCTGTCTAAGCTGGGACATTCTGGGTATCAGTTTTTTCTAGTTGCCTCTCATAGTCCCCTTCTCCAGCCTGGGACCCACTGGCTACATTCTCATCAATGACCTACTACTTGCTCTCCCTATGCACCTGTTGGACCATTTCCCAACCCTGAAGTGTCCCTACTATTTGTTTTCTCTGTGGGAGTTCAGCTAGAGAAAATTCCACAGCCAGGCTGACTCGTCCCAGAACAAATTTATGATTTCCAAACTCAGCTGGGTTCTCAATGTGGCCAAAAATTTTTTCTATTCCTCTATCAGTCAGTACTTTTCAGATACCCCACATCAATAGCTCTGAGCTCTGGCCATGCTTCTTGAGCCTCCTCTCTATAATTTCCACCCTCACAGCAGGGTGAGGCTGCTGGGGCAGAGATGGGATGCATATTGACTGAGTCGTTAATGAAGGTGGTACATAATATGCCTGGAATATTAAAGGAAAGGAAATCAGAGGGTCCTCAGATAACATTATGAAATTGGTGTCTATGCTTCAGATCAGAAATATGCAGTCACTGAGAAGAGACAGGTTGGATTCCAGGCCTGGATTATGGTTTTAACATATCCAAAAAGAAGAATGTGTCTGTTTATAAGTGCTTCAGTCAGGCGTGAAAGCCCAAGGAAAAGGAGTTCCAGGCCAATTTTTTAGGCTTCACCATTTCAGTCATTGAACAGTTGTGACTGATTGTCTTCTCTCTCTCTCTCTCTCTCTCACACACACACACACACACACACACACACACACTCATTGAATCCCACTGGGACCCCAGTGAGAAGGAAAATATGGCAAATTTGAGCTTTAAAATTTTTTTTTTTTTTTTAACGTTTTATTTTTATTTTTGAGACAGAGAGAGACAGAGCATGAACGGGGGAGGGTCTGAGAGAGAGGGAGACACAGAATCGGAAACAGGCTCCAGGCTCCGAGCCATCAGCCCAGAGCCTGACGCGGGGCTCGAACTCACGGACCGCGAGATCGTGACCTGGCTGAAGTCGGACGCTTAACCGACTGCGCCACCCAGGCGCCCCTAAAATTTTTTTTAATGTTTATTTTTGAGAGAGAGAGACAGAGTGCGAGTGGAGGAAGGGGCAGAGAGAGAAGGAAACACAGAATCAGAAGCAGGATCCAGGCTGCAAGCTCTCAGCACAGTGCCTGATGTGGGGCTCGAACTCACAAAATGAGATCATGGCCTGAGCTGAAGTCAGACTCTCAACCAACTGAGCCACCCAGACACCCCTCAAATTTGAGTTTTATAATACAACAGCTGAAGCAATGCAAGGAACAATGAAATCTCTACATGATCAACCTTTCAAAAACATTTGACACAATCCTCAGGACTGGGCCTCTGACAGCTAAGAAGCATATCTGGTAGCCCTGAGGCATTTACTTTAGACAAGGTTCCATGATGTTGTTGACTCACAAATTTATATCTCTAGCCCCCTTGCTTGAACTTCAGACTTGTGTATTGTACTGTTTACATAACATCTACTCTTGAGTATTGAACAGATATCACATATTCAACAGGACCAAAACCTAACTCCTCCCTGTGCCTGAAACCTGTTTTATCTGTAGTCATTTCCATCTTGGTTCCTGTTCATGGTGCAGCTAAAATTGTCCATCAGCATCTAATGAAGAAATCTCAGTGATCAGCAACTGTTTTGTTTTGTTTTCAGTTGCTTTGCCTACCAGAAACCTACCCCACATTAGTTTCCTGGGTAGTATCTGTGTCTTTTGGTCCTTCCTGGGAAGGGCAGGCCTCTCATCCTAGGGAGGGCTAAGCTGGGCTGGTCAGGACCTGAAGATCTCAGGGAGGAAGTTCAAGGGTCATCCCGGAAGCCTGGATTCCATTAAGGCAGGAAAGCTGAGCAGTGATCAACAAGAATGGCCTAGGTTCAAGTCCTGGCTTCACTACTTACCAGCTTTGAGAACCAGACAAGTTATTTGCCTTCTAGAAGATTCAGATCCTCATCAGTAAAATCATGGTTTTAACAGTATCAGTGAGGAAGAGGAGTAGTAATTAAATGAGAATATAAACAGTTACTGGTACATAGTGAAAGCTCATTGAAGTACTGGTGGTTCTTCTTTTTTTTTTAAACGTTTGTTTTTATTTTTGAGATAGAGTGCGAGTGGGGAAGGAGCAGAGAGAGGGAGACACAGAATCCAAAGTAGGCTCCAGGCTCTGAGTGGTCAGCACAGTCCCATGCGGGGCTTGAACCATGAACCGTGAGATCATGACCTGAGCCAAAGTCTGATGCTTAACTGACTGAGCCACCCAGGAACCCTTTGGTGGTATTCTTTACCTTAGGATTTCCTGAATTAGAAGTAAAGAAATGAAATTGGTTTGAGAGCCTTAAGAAATTCTTCTGAAATTCATAAAGAGCAATACATAAAATACTCACCAAAGAGTCGAAATGGAAAAAGATCATCTTCCTATAAATATTGGTGTATTACTTCATAGTTTTCACATTATTCATCCCTTAATTCATCCATTAATTCAATACACATTTATTGAATAGTCACTATATGCCAGGCACTGTTCTAAATGCTGGGGAAAAAAAATGAGTGCACAAAACAGGCAAAAATCCCTGCTTTATGGAGCTAATCTTTGAATGGGGGTCAGATATTAAACAAAATAATTTGTATTTGAGGTTGAAGGGGTAGGGGCTTTGGAGTTTTAATAGGGTGATCAGGGAAGGCACATAACACTATGTTCTGAGCTGGAGGAAGATATAAAAATATCTTAAAATACAGTCTCAGCCCTGTAGAAATGCATGAACTGGTTAAGGAGGCAAGGGGGCATTCGTATGTCAATCAGTGATGAGACAAACAAGGCATTATGTGAATGGCTGGTGGAGACAAACAGTGTTCTAGAAGGTCAGAGAAGCTGGAAAGCAGGGGAGGGATGCAGCCCAATGACCCACTGGCAGGAGTAGTCAGAAAGTTTCACGAAGGAAGTGGAATTTAGCTGGAAAACAGTGAAACAACTTTTCCTCTTGCCCTTGCTCCCCTCCTGTTTGCTGCTGGGAAGCAGCTGTGTTGTAATGGGTGGAAGTGAAACATGAAACTTGGCATTTCCCAGGAAGATGCTGTAATGAGAAGACACTGTAACAGGAACAGACAATTGTCACAGTGGCTTAAGTGAAACCCCACATGTCCAGTCAGACTGGGTTGGAGGGAGAACACAGCTTTCAGGTCACGGCAAGACTTTGAACTCAGTAGAAACTCAATTCCTGGAGATGTACTAACAACCCCAGCCTGCGGGTGATTCCAAATCTTTGTAGCATGAAAAAGGAGCCACCAGCAGGAGGGTCCTTCTGTGTCTTTCCTAAGTCTTTGAGATTACACCTGTTCTCTATAGGTGTGGCCAAGTCCCACACCTTGGATTGCAAGGGGAGACAGAGGTCAGGATGTGTGAATCAGGACACAGATTTGTTTTTTGGGCCTAAATGAGTAACATCTCCAAGGAATCAAGTACATTAAACTTACCCCTGCTTGGTGAGGCAGGCACTGCGTTGCTCTAAAAAGAAGATGGGGGAAAAACCAAATTAAACACTTAGGTAATTGGGGCTTTCGAGTACACTGAGGATGGAGGAAGGAGATTTCTTGATCAATTTTCATTCTCCATGTGGAATTGCTATTAGAGTCTTACCTTTATTTTCTAATGACTGTTTGGTCTTCAAATTGAACTGGTATCTAATATAACTCATGTGCTTGGTAAAGTCAGTGGCCCTTGTAAAACGTGATTAAAAAGTTAAGACAAACAAACAAACCAACAAAACCCAAAAACTTAGGATTTGAAGAAAGACAGGCTTGGGTTCTCATCCTGGCTCCCTCCATTTCTAGCTCTGTTGCCTTGAACAAGTCACTACATCTCTCTGAGCCTGTGTCTTCATCTGAAAAACGGGTATGATGATTGTGCAAACCTCATGAGGCCATTTTAGGGGTCAATTTAGAAAATGCAAGCAGAGCACAACACCCAGCATGTGGAAAGTGCTCAATAGGTGGTAGTTATTACTATTACTTAGCCAACTGGAAATGAGGAAGAATGATTATTAAGGAACAAATACTGTACAAGAAGTTGACATAAGAGTAAAAACAGTTGGCCACCTGTGTGGCTCAGTTGGTTGAACATCTGACTCTAGATTTTGACTTGGGTTGTGATCCCAGTATCATGGGATTTAGCCTCATGTGGGGCTCCATGCTGAGTGTGAAGCCTGCTTAAGATTCTCTCTCTCTCTCTCTCTCTCTCTCTCTCTCTCTCTCTCCCTCTCCCCCACCCCTGTCTCTCTCTCCTTCTGCCCCTCTCCCCTGCTTGCACTCTCTTTCTCTCTCTAAAAATAAAACAAATCTTAAAAAGAGTGAAAACTGTACTGCCTTGAAACGTAACCAGACATCTCCAACCATGCTCCCAATTGGCAGGCCCTGATTTCCTTCAGACTGCTCCCTGGGTATGTCCCTTCCCATCCTCTTTCCTTCTCCAAACCCAGCCCCACAATCGTGAGCTTTATTCCTATCTTCCTTGAAATCCAACATGAAGAACTCTCTCCCTGATTTTGGCAAGAGGCTGTGTCTCAGCCTTTCCATAGGTGTCTGTGTCTCAGTCTTGCCCCACTCCTCTTCAGTTCCTCACAATGCTGCAGATGTCCTTGTTCCCTAACCTCTTTGTCCTTCAGTGAGCTTCACCCAAATTATGATCGTTTTCTCTTTGGGGCCACGCATCCTAGATGAGCAAAGCTTGCAAATATGTACACAGATTTGGTTTGAGGGTCAGGATGAAAGAAATGCTTTCAGTCACCTCAACAGCTACTAAACGCAAGTGGTATTTTTAAAAAGGAAGCTCAGGGTAGGGGCACCTGGGTGGCTCAGTCAGTTAAGCGTCCAACTTTGGCTCAGGTCATGATCTCACAGTTCGTGGGTTTGAGCCCTGCAATGGGCTCTGTGCTGACAGCTCAGAGCCTGGAGCCTGCTTCAGATTCTGTGTCTCTCTCTCTCTGCCCCTACTCCACTTGCACTCTGTCTCTATTTCAAAAATAAATAAACTTTTTTAAAAATTAAAAAAAAAAAAAAGGAAGTTCAGGGAAGCCTGGGTGGCTCAGTCAGTTAAGCATCTGATTGTTGATTTCGGTTCAGGTCATGATCTCACGGTTCATGGAATCAAGCCCCCTGTCAGGCCTTGTCCTGACAGCATGGAGCCTGCTCAGGATTCTCCCTCTCCCTCTCTCTCTGCCCCTTCCCCACTCATGTACACTCTTTCTAAATAAATAAATAAATAAATAAATAAAACTAAAAAAAATACTTTATAAAAAATAAATTAAAAGAAAGTTCAAATAACGATTAGACACCATTTTCTCTATGGAAAATACAAGAAAAGAATGACTGTATACCTTGAGTAGGTGAGGAATATAAATTGATATAATCTTTGCAGACAGCGACTCAGCAACGTGTATGAAAGTGTTCATACCCTTGGGCGCCTGGGTGGCTCAGTTGGTTAAGCGTCCGACTTCGGCTCAGGTCATGATCTCATGGTTTGTGAGTTTGAGCCCTGCATTGGGCTCTGTACTGACAGCTCAGAGCCTGGATCCTGCTTTGGATTCTGTGTCTCCTTCTCTCTCTGCCTTCCCTCTAACTCTCTCTTTCTCTCTGTCTCAAAAATAAGTAAACATTAAAAAAAAAGTGTTCATACCCTAACATTCTCACATACTCTTCGTCTTAACAATTCCACTCATAGGAATTTAGTTGAAAATGACAGTGAAGAGTCACAGCTTGTTCATCACAACAATTGCTTAGAATCAGTGAAAAAATTGCAAATGACCTAGCTGTTCAAGAGTAGGGGATTGGCTGAGTAAGTGAAGACTGAGTAAGTGGAGACACATTCCTGTAGAGATCACTCTGTAGCCATTGTGGCCGATGTTATGTAAATCTCTTTATGGACAGTGAAAGGTGTTTGCCATCTATTATCATATAGAAAACCAGATTATAAAACACTGTGTACAGGGTGTTATAATGAATATTTATGTATTTTTAAAGGTTCAAAAGGTGCAAACCAATTTATACACTAGCATCTTTGGATTTGGAAAATTACTTAAGATTTTCTATCTTCTTTTTACGCCTCTGTATTTTCCAATTGTTCTACAATGAGTGTGAGTTAATCATATAATTATAAGTTATAATTTGCATAAAATTACCGGCAACATATTTTAGGCTTTGGGGATTCAAAAATGAATAAGGGGAAGAGAACAAACATTTGTGGAAAGTTTTCAATATGCCAGATGCTGGATTGAGGTCTTTGCATAACTTATTTCGTTTAGCTTTCACCATAATTGCATGAGATACTATGGTCCCTGTTTACAGATAAGGACACTGAGGCTCACAGAAGGTTAGGAACTCGCTCAAGGTCTTATATCCATTGGGATTTCAAACTGGGTCTGACTCCAGAGCACGTATCATTATTCAAATAGATTTAATTTTTTTTCCATGACAGCACATGAGCTTTTTCCAGACAGCACATGCAGTCTGGGAGGGGCCTAGGACCCACATACCCAAAGACTTTCAGCCCAGGTGGACCCAGACTGGTGGCATAGGAACTGCATAACAGAGGGCCTGGAGATGCAGAGATACAGCCTCTGGCCACTGCAACTAGGGAGCAAGATCTGATGTGGACGCAATGTCAGATTTCAGTAATTAACAATTGGGGCTAGGGCTTTTCCAGAAGGCCAGAGTATGTGGGTATAATGGCAAGGAGGGGCACGTGGGAGCAGACGGGGAGTCTTGGAGTCGATGTGAGGAGGGGCTTGTGGCACAAGCAGTATTGACTAGGGTTGCCTGGATAAGGTTTGCTGACTCCTATTTCATGATCGAGCTTTTTGCCCCTCATTTATTTTCTGGTGGGACTGCTTTGGTTTCATTGATTTTCACTCCTGGGTTTGTCTATTTGTTTGAGATCTCTTCATTTCTTTTTAATTTGTCTTTGTGCCCTGTCGAACACTTCTGAGTGTTTGGGCACTCATTGAAGAGCCAAATGAAGGGGAAGACATCCTGTCTGTAGGGACCAGGTAGAGGCTCCCAGAGGCGGTGACCAGGCAGGATCCCTGGTGTGCCACTCCCTCCTCTCTACTACCTAGAGGCCTCCAGTTCACTGGAAGTGTCAGAGAAGAAGGAAAGGAGAGGAGCAGAGGGCAGAGGTAGAAGCTGGAGAAAAATCTGAACAACTAGGGATGGGCTGGACTATGTAGGTAGAATCCTAGGCCAGGCCTAGCAGGGAAAGGTTGGGGGCTCCGTTTCTTATCTAGCATTTGACCAACTAGAGATTCACTTGGGTTATATTTAAAAATATGTCTTCGAAAAATACGTACAGTTCATGATCCTGGATCGGAAAATAAAGTTTAAAAAAAATCTCTAAGAGGATTATGGGATATAAATCAGTCATATATTAATTAGTTTTCTAAGTTTTCTTATTCTGTGGGAATAAGATAGAAAAAAAGGGAGATAGGTTTTGGTTCAAGAAAGTAAAAATAATTCTAAGAAGAAGAATTAAAATGGGATGAACCGCTGTTGCATTTCCCAGACTGTGAGAGAGGCTGCCTGACTGGTCTCTGGTAGTGTGAGATTTATGGGTTGTATGAAGAGCTTAACTTTTAGGTGCCTCCAGGATGTGGGATTCTGGGGGTCTCTGAATCTCTTTCTCCTCCATCTCCCCCTTCCTGTTTGTCCTCCCTTCTAAACACCTGCCTTAGGAAACCCTCCTCTCTCTCCTCTTCCTTGGGCTCTGAGCCCTCCTCCCTGGTAAGCTCTGCCTCCTGCTCCCAGGTCTTCCTGGTCCCACAAGGGGCTTTCTTCTGAGTGTCACCCACAGACCTCCTGTGTAGGAAGAGATTCTGCTGGACTCAGAAGTTCTGGGCTCCACTTCAGACCTGAGGAATCAGAATCAGGAATCTGCATTTTAACAAGCTCCCTTGCTGCTTCCTCTGCATCTGGCAGTTGAGAAGCTCTTGGTCTGTGGCCTCAGAGGCTACTCAGAACCTGTTTCCTGAATCCCCACCTCCTTTGCCTCCTTCTCTAGTTGAAGTTGCCTTTTCACAAGTATCTCATTGGCATAGAGATCCTTGGTCTTCCATTGCCTTGCACTGCAAATGATCAATGTGGTTCCTAGGGTCTGCCACAACACCTAATAATTATTCAGAACCAGATATGACAGGAAAATTGTTTGAAATTCTAAACAATCTTTGAAATTCAAAAAAATTATGTATGTATGTATGTATGTGTGTATGTTTATTTTGAGAGAGAGAGAGTGAGGGAGGGGCAGAGAGAGAGAGAGAGAGAGAGAGAGAGAGAGAGAGAATCCCAAGCATGCTCTGTGCTGTCAACACAGAGCCCAATGCAGGGCTTGATCTCATGAACTCTGAGACGTGAGCCAAAATCAAGAGTTGGATGCTTAACCGACTGAGCCATTTAGGTGCCCCAAAACTTTTTTTTTCCCTTGGGAACAAAAGCCATGAATGGTTTGGGATTATGTGTACAGTTATTGCTGAAATTACTGGAGTGTTGAGTGAGCATTTGGAAATCCAATTCTAGAAACAAATTGGCTGTGCCATCTATCATAAAAGGGTCTAGTCCTGAAAGGCTTGATGGGTAGGGACACACAGGGACATGGGAAGAGAGTGGGGAGGCTTCAGGGCTGCATGAACCCAGTGGAAACGTTTGGCCTTCAGAGCCAGGAACACGCAGGGAGCAGCTGCTCCTCGTGAACTGGGCATTCAGGACTTGCTGAGGGAGAGACAAGGTCTCAGTCTGGCTGACCATCATCGAAATCACTCATTGGAGGCATGGGTGCGGAGCTGGGAAGACAAGTGCCCATCTGTCACATAGAGAGATTTGCTGATCTCTGACACTGGATACTCCCCCTTGCCCTGGTGCCGGGAATTAGGGAGGAGAATGCTCTGGGCCTGAGGCAGGGCCAGGAATGCCAGGCACAGACAGAGAAAGAGCCAAAGAAGATGACTCTGATATAAATTATGGCTGCTTGAGGTGGAAAATAAATCAAAGAGAGGGAATCAAGGTGGTTAGGGTAGATAGCATGCACACACTCATCTTATCCAGGCAGGCTGGGCAGAAGTTAGAGCCTTCTCAGTGTTGGACAGACCTGGGTTCAAGTCCTGCTACTTTACTTACTGGTTGTATTATGTTGGGAAGCCCAAGCTCTCTCTCAGCATACTTCTTTGTCAGTAAAATGAGAATAAGGAGAGTACCTAGTATACAGGGTTACTGCAGGACTTGAGTGAGCTCATGTGTGTAACATGCTTAGTTTAGTGCTTGCTTATGGTTGCCATTTGATAAATATTAGTTGTTGTTATTGTTATTAATCAGGAAGTCATCAATGAGATATTTGGCCAAAAATTATCAACTCTATCCCTAATCTCTTTCTCTATAGATTGAGATGGATCTGTTATCAAGTATCTAAGGAAATGTCATTTCCTGACTCCTTTTAGTGAGAAGTGTTTCTTCTCTGTATTTCTTTCCTACAGTTAGAAAACTGACATGTTAGATACCATCTTGAGCTTCACAGAGCTCACAGAGTCTGTCAGGGAAGAAAGAGGAGGGAATAAGTAATTTCACTACTGTGGGGAAGGAGTTCAAAAGAAGGAGGGCTCAACACATTGTGGTTAAGATGTTACTCCCCCAATGTCCCAAGCTGCTGCCCCTGTCTTCCCTCCCTCCCCAGAGCAACACCTAACAGGCCAGTCCACTGATAAGTCAATGAAGAAAAAGTTTATTTATTTTTTAAACAATTTTAAAAATGTTTTATTTATGTATGTATATATGCATGTATGTATGTATTTATTTATTTTTGAGAGAGAGAGAGAGAGCGCACAACCAGGGGAGAGGCAGAGAGAGAGGGAGACACAGAATCCAAAGCAGGCTCCAGGCTCCTAGCTGTCAGCACAGAGCCCCATGCGGGGCTCAAACTCCGAAACAGTGAGATCATGACCTCTGCTGAAGTCGGACACTTAACTGACTGAGCCATGCAGGCGCCCTAGAAAAAGTTTATTACCAAGAAAAGGCTTTAAATGTATTTCTTTTAGTTTCTCTGAAATTTGAGACCTGTTTTTAGGAAGTTGCTGTGGCTTGAAAGATTTCATGCACAGCATAGATCATAGATATCTGGAAAAGGGTTTTAAACTCAAGTGTATACTCATCCCATATAGAGGAATTATAAAGACACCCATGATATGGTATAAAAACAGCCCTGGTGTTGGGGAGAGAAAAGCTGAGTGTATGCTGGTTCCATGTGCTGTATGACATCGGGCAAGTCAATAAACTACTCTGAGCCTTAGTTTCTTCATCTGCAAAATGGATGAGAACATCTAACTCCCAGGGTGATGGAAGGATTATGTACAATTGTACTCAAGACAACTGTAAAATGATGAACAAGCAGATGGCATTATTTATCTGGGAGTCTAAAAACCAGAATCTTCCAAACAAAAGAATGCTGAAAACAACAAAAACAAGTTCAGGCTTAAAAGACTAACCTTTGAGGGGCGCCTGGGTAGCGCAGTCGGTTAAGCGTCCGACTTCAGCCAGGTCACGATCTCGCGGTCAGAGAGTTCGAGCCCCGCGTCAGGCTCTGGGCTGATGGCTCGGAGCCTGGAGCCTGTTTCCGATTCTGTGTCTCCCTCTCTCTCTGCCCCTCCCCCGTTCATGCTCTGTCTCTCTCTGTCCCAAAAATAAATAAAAAACGTTGAAAAAAAAATTAAAAAAAAAAAGACTAACCTTTGAGTACTAACTATGTCTATTTCATATTTCATTTAGTTCTCATAAATAACCTGTGCAATAGATACTCTTAGCTATCATTTTATAGGTGAGAAACCCAAGGCACATAGAAGTGAAGTAACTCATCATATATCCCCTAACCTGGCAAGTGGCAAAGCCTGAACCCACCTCTGGGTGCTTTGAGCACAGCACACACTCTCTTTCTCAGCATGCTACACTGCAGGTCCTCACGGGCATTACCTCCTTTAAAATGCACAACAATCCTATGAGGGCTGTATTATCATTTCCATTTAGTAGGTGAGGAAACTCAGGCATTGAGAGAACAGTGACTTTCTCAAGGTCATGAAGTTAAAAAGTTGGAGTCAGGATTCAAACTCCAGCAGCCTGACCTCAGGGCGTATGATCCTAGCCATCACTCTAATGGAATCGTTCTAAAATTATTATTTAAATAATCAATCACTTTCAAAATCATGGTATTGGGATGCTTGAAGGAAGAGTCGCTATGGTGCAGTGTATAGGATGATGGGGTAACCCCACAGGGCCATGAGTAACCCCTGGGGATGACCCCTGGGGATATCACAGGGGTCACTCTGTTGAGCAATACAGGCAGGGTAGAGCCGACTGTGATGGAGATCACAGTGACACGGAAGGGGCACTGATAACACAGAAGTGCTAACCCATATGGATCAATTTCATGCTTTGGTGGTGAACATCTACACTGAATTACATTAGTGTAAATATCTATCATCAATCCCCTTCCAAATCAGCAAAATGGAAAAACAAACTAAAGGGAGACCTCCAGAGGATGTGTGGAGGCTAGATAAAATCTTTTGTCCATTTTTATGCTCCTTAGAATTAATATATCTAAACGCCAGTATTTCCAGGGATTCAGTAATCTGAAATGGACTCTGCCCTGTCCTGAACTTCTAGTCACTGGCCACCCAACCACAGTTCGCTGTTTCCCCTTTCACCTGCAGGCGGCAGCACGCGTGCCATTGCTGTCGCGCGAGGGCAAGAAAGAATGATTTAGAGACAGAAGAAGAGAATGGGGTTAGATACAGAAATAAGATCTCATGAACTCCAACTTCGGATAAAACACGCCATTCATTTCAACCTTTCCAGGTTAGCTGAACTTGAAACTTCCCAGGCTCAGCCCTCGCGGGCCCAGGGGAGTTGCCGTGCGGGGCAGGCCAGGGAGGCAGGTGCAGGGCCCTTTGCCAGGCTGCACCAGAGGCTTTGTGACGGTCAGTGGGGGCAGGAGCCGGAGCAATGTCCTGTTGGTTATCAGTCCCTTCAAGGTCATAATACAAACCCTATATAACTGCATCCTCTGCCACAGAGGATCCACGTGTGTCGTTCCAGGGGACAGGCGAGGTCGGCAGCTGCGTACCTCCCAGGGGGTGGGTTGCTGTGGGCTCAACCGCGCTGAGTTCCCGTTTGGTGTAGGCCCCTACAAAAGCAGAAGAATCGTTCCTGGCTCTCCAGTCTGGGGACAGGAGGCTTTTCCCTTTAGGTCAGACCGGGTGATGATTATTTTATCCCAATTTTGCTGTGCAGGGAACTGTTCATCATCTCTTTCTATGCCCTTTCTCCTCCCCTCAAATGAATGCTAATCATAGCAAACCAAAAGATCAAAGAATTAATGTGGACTTCCATGAGAGTACTTACATTTGTAAGAAGAGAATAGGATAAATACTAGGTATTTAATAATATTAAATACCTAACTTAATACCTAGTTTTTATCCAAAGGATACAAAAATGCTGATTTGAAGGGGCATATGCACCCTGATGTTTATAGCAGCACTATCAACCAAAGCTAAATTATGGAAAGAGCCCAAATGTCTATCAACTGATGAATGGATAAAGATGGTGTGTGTGTGTGTGTGTGTGTGTGTGCGCGCGCGTGTGTGTGCACGTGCGTGTGTGTGTATATAATGGAATATTACTTGGTGATCAAAAAAATGAAATCTTGCCATTTGCAACAACATGGATGGAACTAGAGTATTATGCTAAGCAAAATAAGTTCAGTCAGAGAAAGACAAATACCATATGATTTCACTCATGTGGAATTTAAGAAACAAAACAGATGAACATGGGGAAGGGAAGCAAAAATAAGATAAAAACAGAGAGGGAGTAAAACCATAAGAGACTCTTAAATACAGAGAACAAACTGAGGGTTGCTGGAGGGGAGGTGTGGGGGAGATGGGCTAAATGGGTGATGGGAATTAGGGAGGGCACTTGGGATGATCACTGGGTGTTATATGGAAGTGATGGATTGCTAAATTCTCCTGAAATCATTATTACACTATATGTTAACTAACTTGGATTTAAATAAAAAAATAAAAATAAAAAAAGACGAGAACAGTATACAACTGTGTGATAAATAATAGTGTCATTTCATACATATGGACAGGCTGTTGGAGGAGATCTTTTTGGGCAGTAGGTTCTTTCCAGGATTCCTTAAATTACCTCTCATAACTCACAATGGGCTCATGCCTTCTGTAAGGCCAAACATACGTGGCTGAAAGGGAAGTCTGACATTTTGGCAAACTTCCTTCTCTTAGGTGAAGCATGGAGAAGTGAATTTATTAATCTGAACAGCAATTTAGAATCTCAAAATAGAAAAATAATAAAACTCAGAAACTTCTTTAATCAAATCAGCTTTGACTACAGTTGCTTTTATTCAGCTACAGGTTTGGGAGACACCCATTCCTCACACAGACTTCTGACAGGTAAATCTTAATCCCTGGTGTTGTAATTATGATAATTACTACATGTGAACACCAGCTGGCACCCATTGTCATCTCTTGGTACTCCAGCACAAAGAATCACTAACTTAGTAGGTGGCAAATTCCTATTAGTTTATCTGTGCCCTTCCCCTCTTCACGAAAGCAGGTATAACCATTCTGCTGTAAAATTACTTCTCCCTCTGCTTTCCCTACCTGAATTCTTCTGCCTTTCAGGAAGCTCAGCCTTCCAGTGAAGATTTCTGCCTCTTCCCCTACCCTCCTCACCTTCTAAATTCTCCAGACTCCACCTTAACTTGACCACCCAGGAAACTGTCTAGATTATACATTATGAAATTTGATTATAGTTGATTAAACACATGATTAAATATTGCCCTGACTTGTCAGTTTTCTTTCTGAGAGTGTAATCTTCTGAACTAGGCTGTAAGTATCAAGAGGGCAAGAACCATATCCATTAATCCTAGCTTTAATAAGATGTATTAATAAGATTAATAGGATGCTTAATAAATATTTGTTTAATAGACAGGTCTCAAGATGAAACTTTATTGTTGAGAAACAGGGGAGGTCATCGACTTCATCTTTTGATGAACATTTCCCGAGTCTCAGCTCTGTGCCAAGACCCTGTGTGAGACTATGTCAAGGGTATTAAAGATGAGGAAGACCAAGTCCCACCCTAATTTGTAGGGAGGTCAGGCGTTCACACAGCTCACCAGAAGGCAGCGTAAATGTCTCAGGAGTGTTGGAAGCAAAGAGCCCTAAATTTCAGAGGAGCAACAAGAGAGCTTCCGTGGCTGGTGGTCAAGGAAATTTCATAGAAATAGCATCTAAACAGGGCCTCTGGGTATAGGAGGGATTTCAGAAGGTGAAGATGATGGATGAGAGTTGCAGGCAGAGGGAATGGCATAAGCCAAATTAGGGGGATGGGAAATAACTACTAAAATTTGTGGAGGAAAAACCAAGCAGCTCAGTTTGATTGCAGTAGTGTAATAAAAGTAACAATTTATGACATTTATTTAGAGCCTACTGTATGCCTGGTATGATGCTTTACGTACTTTATTTCATCCCATCCTTTAATAGCACATGAGGTAGGTGTTGCTAATACTCCCATTTTATGGATGGGGAAACAGAGGCTCAAGTAATTTACTCAAGGCCTTTGCACTACCAGGTGGGGATCTGACTCTGCAGTCATGCCATTCTCCCTCCAACATGTGTGTGGAAGGAAGTCAGAAACAAGATTGAGAAGGTGGTTTAGCAGGTGATTTTGTCTTTATTTTTATTTTTTTTCTAGGAAGAGTTTGTTTGTTTATTAAATTTACATCCTAGTTAGTTAGCATATAGCGCAATAATGATTTCAGGAGTAGAATCCAGTGATTCATTTCCTATGTATAACACCCAGTGCTCATCCCACCAAGTGTCCTCCTTAATGCCCCTTGCCCATTTAGTCCATCCCCCCACCCAGAACCCCTCCAGAAACCCTGTTTGTTCTCTATATTTAAGAGTCTCTTGTGTTTTGTCCCTGTTTTCATATTTTTGCTTACCTTCCCTTATGTTCATCTGTTTTGTATCTTAAATTCCATGTATGAGTGAAGTCATATGATATTTGTCTTTGACTAATTTTGCTTAGCATAATACACTCTAGTTCCATCCACGTTGTTGCAAATGGTAAGATTTGATTCTTTTTGATTGCTGAGTAATACTCCATTGTGTGTGTGTGTGTGTGTGTGTGTGTGTGTGTGTGTGTGTGTGTGTATACCACATCTTCTTTATGCATTCATCTGTCTGTGGACATTTGGGCTCTTCCATACTTTGACTATTGTTGATAGTGCTGCTATAAACATTGGGGTACATATACCCTTCGAAATAGCACACTTGTATCCTTTGGATAAATACCTAGTAGTGCAATTGCTGGGTCATAGGGTAGTTCTATTTTTAATTTTTTGAGGAACCTCCTTACTCTTTTCTAGAGTGGCTGCACCAGTTTGCATTCCAACCAGCAGTGAAAAAAGGTTCCTCTTTCTCTGCATCCTCTCCAAAATCTGTCATTGCCTGAGTTGTTAAGTTTAGCCATTCTGACAGGTGTGAGGTAGTATCTCATTGTGGTTTTGATTTGTATTTCCCTGATGATGAGTGATGTTGAGCATTTTTTCATGTGTCTGTTAGCCATCTGGATTTCTTCTTTGGAAAAGTATCTATTCATGTATTTTGTCAGGTGATTTTAAATTGTGCCTTGAATGTCAGAACTCAACTGGTAAGTAATGGGGGGCCACTGATGATTATTGAACAGGTAAACCACCTAATGAAAGTCAGCCTTTAGGAAAATTAATATGGGATCTGGAGGTAAGATGAATTGGAAGGAGCAGAAACAGAGAAGGAAAGACCAAGGAGGAGGGGAATGCAAATGGGGGATTAAAAACTCAAAGTCTGAGTGGAGCAGTGAGAATGGAATGTAAAAAGTTGTTGTGGAGATGTTTTAGAAATAGATTCCATAGGGCTTGGCGACTTAGTGAAGTGCAGGGTTAAGGAAAGACTGGACAGTGTTTCCAAGGCAACATGATGGGCTCTGAGGAAATGGTAGCAACATGGGTGGGCGCCAGGAGGCAGGCAGAGGTGGTCCAAGATGGCTCCCTTTTCTTGGTTAGTAGTGTTGGCGGAACTACACTGGACTATATTTTGGTGGTCATGTGGGGACAGACAGGGCAGATGCTGTTCTGGAACACTGGAGTGAGGTTAGGGCTGAGGATATAGATTTGGGAATCCTTCACAATGAAGCCAGGGGAAAGAGAACCCACCCAGGGAGAGAGAGGAAGGAAAGGATGAGAGAGGGCCAGGGGAGTCCAGATAAAACCTTGGGGAGGAACTGGAGAAAGACAAGTCACAGAAGACAAAAGAGGGTCTGGTTAGTGAAGAGGGAGACTGAGAGGACATCACAAAAGCCAATGTAGGAACTTTCCAAGGCAGAGGAATGGTCAGTAGCATCAAGTACTGCAGAAAGTCACAGAGGAAGAGGACTGAATTGCTTTGACAACTAGGCGGTCACTGGATCTAACGCTAGAACATGAAGGGCACATATTATGGTGTGTGTATGTGGTGGAATATTCTGCAGGCATTACAAACCAGGTTCTTTAAGAATATTTAAGGATTTGGTAATGAATAGAATGTTAACCAATATTAGGATGTTTTCTGCCAGGCTCTCCTGCTCTTTTTGAGCTGAAAAGAGTTACAGGCAGAGCTGAGAACTGGAAGGATATTTGAAAGGCTGGGCTGCTTGATATTGGAAAGGGCTTAGAGCAAGGGCATGAAATATCAGGGAAGATGAGGAAGAGGGAAGGAAGGGGCGAGAGTGACATGGGTTGAAGAAGGCAGAAGAGCCTGGGTAAGGCAGAGGGCTTGCCAGTGGGAGGGAGAACATGGCTTGAGTTGACGAGAGCTGGAGAAGACACAAAAGTCTGCTGATGTTTTCACTGATGTTTGCCATGTTTCAAACAATGCAATTCCTTATGTTGTTTACTGGAAAAATTGAGGCAAAAAATATAAATTTATTTTAATGACTTTTGGGATATTGGCTAGATGAATCCTCCTTAAAAAAATAAAAAGCATTTCATGATAGAAAATTTCCAAACATGCACAAACTAGAGAAAATAGTTTGATGCACCTAATTCACCCATTACTCAGCTTCACCAACTACTAGTACATGGCCAGTCTGTTTCACTCATGCCCCACATGCTCTTCCCACTTTATATTATCTATAAATATTTTAATAGGTATCTCTAAAATAAATATTCTTCGAACATAAACATAGTACCAATTTCACACTTAGAAACTACCAATAATTTCTTAGATTATCAAATATTCAGAGTTAACAGTTTCTCAATTGTCTTGTAATATTTTTAAATTTTATTTAAATTGGGGTCCAAAGTCCACACATTGCAATTACTCTAGCTCATGAATTTTGTTTAAACTGCAGATTCTCCCCCTCATTTCTTCTATTGTTCCTCGAATTTCTTTTTTTTTTTTCTGAAGAAATCCACAATATGGATTTTGCTGATGGTATCCCCATCATGGTATCATTTAATGTGTTCTTCTGTCTCTTACATGTCCTGTAGATGAATAGCTTGTGTTCGGGTGGTTTTTATTTTCTTCTTTATATCTTTCCACATTTTCCAAGTTTTGTACTCATCAGTCCTTATTTTTGGCTGGTGTTTTTTTTTTTTTTAAGTTTTATTTATTTAAATAATCTGTACACCCAATGTGGGGCTCGAACTTATGACACCAAGATCAAGAGTTACATGCTCTCCCAATTGAGCCAGCCAGGTGTCCCCATTACTCCTTATTTTATATTCAGAGCTTAAGAATTAAAAAAAAAATTCCTTTAAGATGGCTTTAGTAAAACAAACAAACAAACATGTCTTAAAATCATGGATTAAGAAATTAGACATTGATGAGGGGTGCCTGGGTGGCTCAGTTGGCTAAGAATTGGACTCTAGATTTCAGTTCAGGTCATAACCTCAGAGTTCGTGGGATTGAGCCTCCACATTGGGCCCTGTCCTGACAGTGTGGAGCCTGCTTGGGATTCTCTCTCTCTCTCTCTCTCTCTCTCTCTCTCTCTCTCTCTCTCCTTGACCCTTTGCTGCCTGTACATGTGGCCTTTCTCTCCCTCTCTCTCTGCCCTACCCCCTATCTGCCTGCATTTGTGAGCTCTCTCTCTCTCTCAAAACAAATAAATAAATGATTAAAAAAAAGAAATTAGACATTGATGAAACATGGTGAGATTCTAATAAAGTCTGCAGAAACATTAATTTCTTGGTTTTGATAAGTATACTATAAGATGTTCTATAAGATGTTATTATTTGGGATGGCTAGGTAAAGGGTATATATAGGGACTCTTTTCCCAATTTTTGCAACTTTTTTGTAAGTCTGAATTTACTTCAAAAAAAGCTAAAAAGTTGAACGAGGAATTTGAGTAGAGTGACAGAGATTGAAGCTTCATTGTAGGGAGTTAAGAAATAAAGGGGAGACAGGAAAGAACATGTTGCAATATCTGACCATTAAAAAATGTGAAGAAGTTAGAAAGTAGCTCAAGGGAGTAGCAAGATTACAATAGTTTTTAAACATTTTGTTTTTAAGACTGGAGGAGACCTGAGCTTGTAGTCAGGAAAGTCAGAGGAGTTTGAAGATACAAAAGTAAGATCTTTTGTATGTGTTTAAACATTCCTGTAATAAGTTTTTTAAAAATGTTTGTTTATTTTTGAGACAGAGAAAGAGAGAGAAGCAGAGAGAGAGGGAGACTGAAAATCCCAAGCAGGCTCCATGCTGTCAGTGCAGAGGATGATGCAGGGCTCCAACCCACCAACCCTTGAACTGTGAGATCAAGACCTGAGCTGAAACCAAGAGTCAGATGCTCAACCGACTGAACCACCCAGGCACCCCTGCAATAATTTTTTTTAAATAAATGATATAACTGATGTTATAATAGGGGATAGGAGCCACAGCAGGGATGGGTTTGCCTGGACAAGGAAATAAAAACCTTACCTCCTCCTCTGAAATAGGAGGAATCCAGGAGAAGATGGATCTGTCCAGAGAGAAGTTCTAAGGTGGAGAGAAACAGAAGTGAGGCAGACTTTTTACTTTATAGGAAAATGAAAATGAAATTCTCAGATGAAGGTGAGAGACATAGGGATGAAACTGGAGACCTGTAGATCATAGAAAATTCTTTGAAAGGACAAAAGAGAAGTAACAGGAAGCTAATTCCAGATGCATAACCATGGGAGCAGGGGGGGAGGGTGCCCAGATGAGGTTGGGGAGTGGGAATACTCAGCAGGCCCTGTGGTACAGTTGTGATACTTTCTCTAACAAAACTTGGCAGCCCTGGAGTGAGCAGATGGCGGGTGACCTAGAGTGAGGGTTGGTGTTGGGAGCATTGGCAGGTAAAAGGGCCAAGGGGGCCAAGGAAGTTAGCAAGGGTAGCACTGAATGGCTGGAGGCCAAGAACTCTGTGGTAGACTTGTCCCTGGACCCATGGGGTTACATCAATCATTATGCCATTGACCTTGATATGTAGAGTTCTTGGATATTCTTTGTTTAGCCAAGGAGGACAGTTATTTCGGCAAAGGCCAAGTCATAAAATGACAGAGCCAGGGTTTACCTCGCTTGTAGGTTGCTCCACCTCTGGCAGCTCTGTTCTCTCTGGATGAGCCACTTGCGGGATGTTCATGGTTCCACAGAGATGAGTCTTCCTTCTCCTCTGCGGTTTTACTCACAGTCTGAGATTCTTGGCGCTGATTACTTCCTCAAGTGAGGAGAATGGGCATTTCCCTCTCCAGCAATTTCCAACTAATAGAGTTGGTTCTTTGATTTCTCAGGTGGGTTCTGGGAACAAACTGAGCAATGACCCAGAAAAGCCACCCCCACTTACTCCTCATATAGAAGAGCATCCTATGGTGTTAGAAACACATGCCTTATTCTGAGACCACTGCTTCCAGCCCTCTCAGGAGGGTGGCTCTGGGGAATCATTCCTCATTAGAAAGTGAAGAAGAGATAACTCAAAATCAAGAATGTGTATACAAAAAGATGGTGTATTCGTTTGTTTGGACTGCCATAAAAGTACCACAAATTGGGTGGCTTTAATAACAGAAATTTATTGTCTCACAGTTCTGGAGGCCAGAAGTCCAAGATCAAGGTGTCAGTGGGGCTGGTTTCTTCTGAGGGCTGTGAGGGAAGGATCTGTTCCAGGCCTCTCTCCTTGGATTGTAGGTGGCTGTCTTGTCCCTCTTTTTCTTCATTATGTGTATCCATGACAGGGCCCAAATTTCTTCTATTTATAAGGACACTAGTAATATTAGATTAGGACTCATCTTAATGACCTTGTCCTAACTTAAACTAATTATGTCTGCAATGACCCTATTTCCAAATAAGGTGACATTTTGAGGCACCAGAGGTTAGGACTTCAACATATGAATTTGGGGGCAGGGGAACAATTCAAACCATAACAGATGGGTTGGCACAGTCCCCTTTTTGTCTCTTCTTCCCCACTTCTGTGTAAGTGCTCATGACCCTCTCTGCCTGGGGTGGTGAAATTGCTTCACATGCAACCTTGTCTCCTGTACCTCAACCTTGGTCCACCTTGCATGTTGTTGTCAAGTTCATCTTTCTAAAATTCCCACTTTTATCATGATTCCTGATTATATACCACCCATGGTTCATTGCCTATGGAAGTGGTCCCAAAGCTTTCCAGTTTGTTGGAATCATGTGGCAAGTGTAAAGGAATACAGGTTCCTCGGCTCTATTCTCTGACATTCTGATTTACAAGGTCTGGCAATTTTTTTTAAGCTCCCCAGATGATTTTCATCATGAGATGCACCAATTTAGAGAATAGACTCAAACTCCCCACATTCTGACTCAAGTTTACCCTTCAACATCATCGTCTTCTGGAACCTTCTGTTCTACTTATTGGACCCCAATATATGTACTCAAATTGGACCACTTGAGGAGGAATCCCCTGCCCCTCCTTCTCCAAACTGCTCCCGTTCTCAAGTTCCACCTATTGTTTGCAGTCTCCTACCACTCTGTCGCTCTGTTACCCCCTCCTCCTTGACCTCCAGTATCTTCCTGTTTATGTTACTCACTAGGCAGAGAGCTCCACCTTGTGAAGGTTCATAGATCACACAGTGCCAGGGCTGGGAGCACCCTAGAGACGACGTGTGTCTCAAAGGCCCTCAGGTGTCAGAGGAGGAAACCGAGGCCCCTACACAATTTGCTCAGGGTCACACATTTCAGGGTGTGACTCCAAACAGGAAGACTGAATAAAACCCTTAGACTTCCTATCACTTCCCCTACCCCACACAGCCAGTCAGTTGTCCTCTGGCAGGGGGCTGGAGCAAATGTGTTCTCTGCAGAGGCTGAGTTGAAGAGGCTTTGGAGTTGAGGACTCAGGGCACAGCAGAGGGCAGAGCAGAGCACCATACTGAAAAGAGCGGAGTTAAGTGAGAGACCACACACAGAACAGGTTCTCCTCCCTTAGTACACTGTCATCAAAAATACCTGAAACAAACAAACAAATAAACAAAAAACCTGGGTCACTTCTTTCTGGAGAAAATGACCAGTTTAAGAGGAAATACTGATAGAAAGGACTGATCAACAAAATGGCTAGTTTCCAACAAACCACCCATGTACACTGGGCTGTCAATCTGCCTTTAGTTTCTCACTTTCACATATGAATAGTCATGATCACTACAGACCCAAACAAACAAATGAAAAGCACAGGAAATACAGGGAAGGTCCTGTAGTCCAGAGAGGAGTATAAAAAAAAAAAAGTAGGTTTTATGTAAACAACTGGGAGACCAAATAACATATGACTTTTTGATAGTAACTTGGAAATTAGAAGACAATAGAAGCATACTTTCTTTTTTATTTTATTTTTTTATTAAAAATTTTTTAAAAAGTTTATTTATTTATTTTTGAGAGAGAGAGAGAGACAGGGAGAGAGAGAGAGAGAGAGAGAGAGAGAGAGAGCCAGCATGAGCTGGGGAGGGGCAGAGAGAGAGAGAGGAACACACACAATCAAAGTGGGCTCCAGGCTCTGAGCTGTCAGCCCAGAAGCTGGATGTGGGGCTCAAACCCACAAATCATGAGATCATGACCTGAGCCAAAGTCAGACGCTCAACTGACTGAGACAGCCAGGCACCCCTAGAAGCATACTTTCAATATTCTATGGAAAATAGTTTTTGGCTTAGATTTCCTTACCTAGACAAACCATTCATCAAGTCTGAGAGGAGGCCAATTCAGACAGGCAAAATGCTTATCTCCTGTGTATACTTTCTCAGGAAGATAGTGCAGGATGTGAGCCTCTAAAACAATTAAGCCAAGAAAGAGGAAGCCTGGAATTGAAGAAATAGTGGATTTTACACAAAAGAGAAGACACTCAGGATGATGGAGAACAACTACTAGGCAGCAGGCTTCAAGAAGAAACAACCAGGGGCACCTGGGTGGCTCAGTCAGTTAAGCCTCTGACTCTTGATTTCAGCTCAGGACATTATCTCATAGTTTGGGGGTTCATGGGTTCAAGCCACATGTTGGGCTCTGTGCTGATGGTACAGAGCCTGCTTGGGATTCTCTCTCTCCCTCTCTCTGCCCCTCCCCTGCTTGTGTTCTCCCTTTCTCTCTCTCAAAAATAAATAGATAAACATTTAAGGGAAGGAGAAGGAGAAGGAGAAGGAGAAGGAGAAGGAGAAGGAGAAGGAGAAGAAGAAGAAGGAGAAGGAGAAGAAGAAGAAGAAATAAGAAAGAAGAAGAAGAAGAAGAAGAAGAAGAAGAAGAAGAAGAAGAAGAAGAAGAAGAAGAAGAAGAAGAAGAAACAACAACCAGCACAGAGCAGAGGGTACAGGGCTCTAGGAGGAAAGAAAATTAAAAGAACTGAGATCATTTCATACATGTGAAAATTGTGTTGAAAGGCTGTGGCAGAATATGGGAATACTTAACCAAAGGAATAAAGAAACTAATGATGAGAACACAGGTAGGAGGACAGAGAGTGGCATGGAAGGATGTAGCCAAGAAAAGAATTGAGCTGATAGACTCTTGATGTGCTTGGCTGTATTGAGAAGAGGTTTACAGGTCTAGGTGAGAATTTGGGAGATGAAATTGAGACAGAGAAAGATAAAGTAATGATATAATCCAGGAAAAACAGAAAGCTGTCCCAGAAAGGAAGTGTTATCGTGGCACATTATATGACTCAGCTGTGAATAATATTATATATCAATGATAACATAAACAATATATAAATATAGATTTAACCAAAAATTGAAATATAACTATATTGTAAAGATCAGTACATGATAAATGTGTGTGTGTGTGTGTGTGTGTGTGCGCCAGTTATTACACTATCATGTCTCAGCTTCAAACCCACCCTTCCACACTCTGCTCTGTGATGCTGGGGTGCCACTCTGCAAACCACATTTCTCCCTTGCTGGTTCTGTGTGAGGCTCTGTCAACAGGGGAGCTATGGTGACAGTGCAGAGCTGGAAGAGGAAAGAGTTTACACCTTATCATCTGCTTCTTTCTATCTCAGTGTTCATTCATTCATTCAGCTATTCAACAAAGATTTATTGAGTGACTGTTGTGTGCCAAGCACTGTTCCAGGTGTTTAGGACTTGTCTGATGATGTCACTGCCTCTGTAGAGCTTAGCTTCCAGTACAGAGAGATAATAAACAGTTTATATAATAAATAAATTACATAGTATTGTAAGGAAAAAGAACAAAACAGAATAAGAGTGGTTGGGAGTGTATGGGTGAGGAGTATTACAATATTAAATAGGGTAGTCAGGGTAGACTTCTTTGGGAAGAAAGCATTTGAGTAAAGACTTGGCCTTACAACAAGAGCAGGTCTGGCATGTTCAGAGACTGGTGCAGAGGTCAGTGGGCTGCAGGGAGAGGGGGAAAGCAATGGGAATGCTGAAAATGGCTTTGGAAGAAGGGAATGGAGGTGAGGAGAGTTTTGACAGAAGACTGCTTTTCTTTGTTAGAAGTCATACATGATCATTTCATGTTTTAAACCATGAACATGTATAACCATTTTTGAAAATAAGTTTATTTATTTATTTTGAGAGAGAGAGAGAGGCAAAGATAGAGGGAGAGAGAGAATCCCAAGCAGGGTCCATGCTCTCAGTGCAGAGCCTAACATCGGGCTTGATCTCAAGAGCTATGAGATCATGATCTGAGCTGAAATCAAGAGTCAGACACTTAACTGACTGAGCCACCCAGATGCCCCTAAGCATATATAACCTTGATAAAAATAAAAATAAAAATTTAAAATGATGAATCACAAAATGTGGTATCTTGAATTGGATCCCAGAACAGAAAAAGGACATTCATGGAAAAGCTGGTAAAATCCAAATAAAGTTACTCATAATATACTAATTTGGTATACTTAGTTTGGACAACCATACCAATTCTCTGGATGATCTTTGTAACTTTTCTGTAAATCTAAAATTATTCAGAAATAAAAAGTTTATTAAAAAAGACTTTAAAATAAACAGAAAACTGAATCAAGTGGTAAGATGCTGCCTTTTTCCTCCCCCAACTCCCAGCCCCATTCTCTTCCTTGGGTTTGAGCAGTTGGTTATCTTCCTAGTAGGAGGATGTGATTTACCTGTGGTCTTGGGCTGATCCCCAGATGGAGGGAAAAAAGCCAGCAGGGAAGATTTTGTGGCTCCCATCTGTGGAGCCTCCAGTCCACAGATCCTTGGTGGATGACATTCAGAAGCTGAGAAGCAGAAACCAGGACAGAGGCATGAAACCAGGGCAGAAAAAACATGAAAGTTCAATTCTCTTAAGCTTTTAAGAAAGCAGAGTACCAAAAATGTCTTCATAGGACTTCACTTCTTGCTTAATCCCTGTCTCTAGTGAGCTGTAAAGCTGAAGGAGTGGTTTTAGAGTAGAAATAATTCCAGACCCTCGATTCAATAGCTTTTTCCTTGCTTCAAAACTTCCTAAAACTTTTTGGTGGGAGCACCTGTTTAGGTGGTGATGTGAAGTTATTGCCTTATGTCTGTGCTTTCCATGTATACTTTTATGTTCTTCAGTATATGAATTACTAGAAAGTTGCTTAAACTTTTTATAGACAATTATTTAATGTTAACAACAACAACAACAACAACAACAACAACAACAACACTTAAGTTTTAGTGCCAATGCTCAGAGACTTGTGTCAGCCGTCTACTCAGCCGTCTACTCAGCCCCCTGGGGAATCTTTTTCTAGTACTAAGGAAACCCTTTTCTGTTCATGCTTATTCCACATATTTTATTTTTAGCCACAATACCTTTCCTCTCTCTAGTGCTTATACCTTTGGAACTAAAAGCCAGGAAGGAAAGTGTGTTATATGCTATTTTTATTTTCTGTCCCACCACATACCATCCATAAGAGGGAGCAGGATGATCCTTAAATTGGGATGAAAGAGAAAATGAGAGGGAGGAAAAAAAAAAAGGACATTTCAACATATTTTTCAGCCACTACTTTTCCAGAAGTAGTCCACCCTTCTGGCATTCAGGAATCTGCCTGTTAGTTTTCTGGAATTGTGAGCAGCTAAGTGATGATGAGCAATTAGCACTCAGAAGTTTGTTTTGATTTTACATGTTTTCTTCATACCTCTTAAAAATGACATAAGAAATAAAAATTCATTGCAGAAAAACTTTTTGAAAAAGACAAAATATTGAAATAACCAAAAAAAATCACTTGGACTCTCAGAAGTAATCACCCTGTGCAACATGGCCACCAATCACTCAATGCAAGAAATAAATACACGTAGAGACAGAAACAAGATATAAAGCATGGGAAACATGTGAACCTTCAGCTCCAGAATCTCCTGAGACTCAGTGCTTGTGGCTTGGTGGTTTTATGTTTTGCCCATGGATGATCATTGCCATCACACTGACCTTCTCTATTGGAGGTTGTGGTTGTAAGTGACAGATGTGCAACTAACATTTATTTATGCAAAAGTGAATAGACACCAGATGTCTGCTCAGGTTGCATAAGTTTGACTACCGGCTCTTTCCTGGTCTTTAGCATATTACCTAAACTTTTATTTTTTTATTTATTATTTTTTAATGTTTTATTTACTTTTGAGAGAGAGAGAGAAAATGAGAGAACGAGTGGGGGAGGGGCAGAGAGAGAGGGAGACACAGAACCTGAAGCATGCCCCAGGCTCTGAGCTGTCAGCACAGAGCCTGACGCAGGGCTAGAACCCACGAACTGTGGGTTCATGACCTGACCTGAAGTCGGACGCTTAACTGACTGAGCCACCCAGGTTCTCCTATTACCTAACCTTTTAAAGTCTGTGTTCCCTCTTCTGGAAAATGGTACCCATCTTCTCATAAAGTTGTCACAGAATTTGAATGAAATAAAGTGCATGCCTGATGCATAGTAACCACTCCGTAAATGACATCTGGTAACAGCAGTAATTGAATAGTATCTGGTCTCTGGAGGAGTGGGGAAGGTGTGTTGCCAGTATGTTATTACTAGAGAAAGTTGGAAGGCAGAAAACAAGGAGTGAGGCAGGATGTACACCCCCTCACGAATCCCACCCTGAGCTGCCGCACGCATTGCTGGTGTGGACAGTCATGCGGCTCATATCCTCCTCCACTGAGAGCTTCCAGGGAGTGTCCACAGTGCCCCCAGTGACTATTTCTTGACCCCCAGGCAGGCCCCTATAGACAGAGTCCAGGAAAACTCCAAACTTTATGAGTCATGAAGGGAGGTTTTGCCATAGATTCTCTGGGGAGCTGAGAGCTCTGTGGGTTGAGACAGTGGTTTTAGATGTGCTGGGGTAAAATGAACCCTGTAAGTCACCTCTGAGAGTTCAGAGCTGCTCTTTCTACAGAGGGTACCCTTAAACATTGCATTTGTGTCCATGTCCATCTTTTTGTCTTTTTTAGTCAAATCCATTTGGCAGGTGGTATTTAGGGTCTAGCTCATAAGATATGTCATGAAAAGCCAAAATCTGGCAAAAACCTCTTCAGAAATAATTACTTTAATCTCTAGTCTACAGATCTTCAACTGTTCTTATTAAACAGCCAAAGTTTCTTAATGGGATAGTTATTGAAACACGGCCTGGGCCACTCTGGTCTGCAGGGCCGATTCATGTCAATGTCTCAACCAGAATTTGTAATCCTATCTGGTTTGCCATGGTCTAGGTTGAAAATATAGCCTTGAGGGGCACCTGGGTGGCTCAGTCAGTTAAGCATCCGACTTCAGCTCAGGTCATGATCTCTCCGCTGGTGAGTTCAAGCCCCGCGTTGGACTATGTGCTGACAGCTCAGAGCCTGGAGCCTGCTTTGGATTCTGTGTCTCCCTCTCTCTGCCCCTCCCCCGCTCGTGCTCTCTCAAAAATAAATAAACATTTTTAAAAAAAGTAAAAAACGAAAAGAAAATATAGCCTCCAAAAGGATGTGCTGTTTCTCATCACGGCCTGTGTTCAGGTTGGCGAGGCCATAAGGTGATTTCTTGTGGCCCAGGTAAAGCTGACACCCGTGTGAATCGTGGGCTTGTGATCCAAGCAGACAGGTTTTTCCTAAGTATGGCTAACTGAGTCACAAACGATAGCACCCCACCCAACCCATTTGTGTTTTTTTCCTACCAAAATAAAAATCTCCATTAAAACCAAACAGCAATTAAACAATTTCTAATCTTCACCATACATACAAGGCAACCTGCAATTTAGAGCAAGATTTAAAGAGACAGACACATCTCTTAGTTCTTTTCCCACCAGTCTGCTTCAATAGCTGGGAATCTTTGTTTAATCTGACTCCAGGTCTTTCTCTGTGTCTGAGAAAAACACCTTGCATCTTCTGTGGCTTCTCCATGTCCCAGTTGCAACTTTGGGAGCCCCGATCAGTGCCATTAACATTGTAATTTAAAGCTTTTGGGAGGCCCTGGCTCTCTCTGTGTGAGACAGTTATCAGTCCTCATTAGCAAACCACTCATTCCCCCTTTGCTGCTCGGTGTAATAGAGAAAGCAGCTTCCTGTTCCTGGTGACTTGGCAAAACTGAACAGAGAGACAGATAATAGCCATGGCAGGTGTGCACAGCAGGGTCCTTCCCAAACCTCCTGCTGTGGGGTCCTTTTACAATCAGGAGTCATTGGTTTCCCTTTTCAGAGGGCCTGGTCTGCTTTGCCTCATCACAGGGCAGAGAGTAGGTCAATGATTAAATTAGTTGGAATGCAGCAGATCTTCCTGCTCTCAAAAGTTTCCAGACCACTTCTACCACAGTCATATTAATTTCAGGAAATTAATTTTCACTTTTATATAAGAAGCACACACATAACATCAAAAGTTAAACAATGCCAAAAGCCTCATCAGAAAAACAGCTGTCTCCTGCCCCATTTCCTCAAACTATTTTTTAGTGTTTTTTTCTTTATAATTTTTTTCTCTATATTATTTCTGTGTACTATGTATATACTGTTGGTCTGAGTTGTGAATTTTTGACGTATCCATTGACTTTCTCATAGTTTAAATGAGTTTTCTTGTTTTCACCTCCACTTTCCACTCTTCTTTCTGCCAATATTGTAATTTTTGGTTAAATCCATTTTCAATATTTATGTAAATACTGTTCATTCATTGTAAAGCTAAGGATTATATTGTAATTACACTCCTTTTCTTGTAAACTTTTTAGTATCATTAGGGTTAATAATGCCCAATCCTGTTGCTTAAATGTCTTAGTTCCAATCTTAACATGATTGTTCACATAGCTAAATGTATCAGATAACTTACCAGGCAACTTCAGATAACTTTCCCACTTCTGTCGTCTTGCTCCAAGCTGACTTGTCACTCTCTGGGTCAGCTGAACAGCTGTGGCTCTGGAACTTCCTGTCATCATCCTGGAAATCCCCCTTGACTCTCACCTGTGTTTGATCCCATTTCCTGAATCCCATGTCTTTCTCTTTTTTGGTGTATTAACTCCCTCATTTTCAAGGATCACATTCTCAAATAGCTTCCTGTAAAAAAAAAATGCATGGGAGAAAAGTCTTTTGAGATTTTCAAGCCTGAATTTTTCTTTATCCTCACCTTTGGTAGTTAATTCATCTGGGTATAGAATTGTAGATTCAAAATGATTTTTTCCTTAGAATTTTGAAACATTGTTGCATGCTTTCTAGCTTCCTCTATTACAGCTGAGAAATGGCCGTTCTTATTGCAAGTTATTTTGATGTAACCTTTTTTTTCCTCCTTAGTAACCCCTATTTTTCCCTGGTGTTTTGAAATGTTATCATAATATGGAGTGTATTCTTTGTGCTGGCATTTCATGGGCACTTTAAATATAGAAACTCAAGTCTTTTTGTACTAAAATTTTTTCTTGAATTATTTGTTTGAATTTTGTTCCTTTCTCATTTTTGTTTTCTAGTTACAGAGTTATTTTTTTTTCCTTTATAGAATTCTCATTAATTCTTATTGGACTCCCTGAATTGGTCCTTTAATTTTCCATCATTCTTGCTCCTCTGTCCTAGTTTCCAGCTCATTCTCTCTCTCTTTGTTTTTTGTCCTATTTACTGGAAGACTCCCTTGAATTTTTCCACTTCTCCTATTGGTTCCCCCAACCCTCCAAACTTTGATTATTGCATATTTAATTTTCAAGTATCCTTATACTTTTCCTACTTCTCCTCCCCTTTCTATAAGCTCCCTCTTCTTATTATCTCTCCAAAGATTGAATACAGTTTTTGCCCTTAAAGTGTTTTTCTTCTTGATCTTTTTCTCTAAGTCTTTTTTCCTGTGGATTTGTTCTGTTCTTTGTTTTTCACCTTTGGGGTCTTTTTCTTTTTCTTTTGTTAAGTTTATTTATTTATTTTGAGGGAGAGAGAGAGAGAGAGAGAGAGAGAGAGAATGTGCATGTCCCCAAGAGCTTGAGCTAGTGGGGCAGGCAGGGGCAGAGAGAGGGAAAGGGAGAATCCTAAACAGATCCCATGCTGTCAGCACAGAGCCTGACTCGGGGCTCAAACCCATGAACCATGAGATCATGACATGAACTGAAACCAAGAGTTGGATACTCAATCGACTGAGCCACCCAGGCGCCCCTTGGGGTCATTTTCATTGTGGATTCTTAGCTGCTAATTAATGTTCAAACCAAATATTAAAATGCTGGTGGGGGGGGCGCCTGGGTGGCGCAGTCGGTTAAGCGTCCGACTTCAGCCGGGTCACGATCTCGCGGTCCGTGAGTTCGAGCCCCGCGTCAGGCTCTGGGCTGATGGCTCGGAGCCTGGAGCCTGTTTCTGATTCTGTGTCTCCCTCTCTCTCTGCCCCTCCCCCGTTCATGCTCTGTCTCTCTCTGTCCCAAAAATAAATAAAAAAACGTTGAAAAAAAAATTAAAAAAAAATAAAATGCTGGTGGGGGACTCTGAGTGCATGTTAGGGTTTTCTTCTGGTGATCTTCACTGTAGGACAGTGGTTCTCAATAGGGATAGTTCCTAGGGACATTTTGGAAAGTTGTGAGGATTTTTAGTTGTCATAGTTATTGGGGGACTGTGGCATAATAAGAAATATATATGTATTTGGTCTTTTCCCCTGGTTCCTGACAGAGTTCCTAGAGCTCTTGTAATTTCGTGAGTATCAGAAATGCTACGAGTATCTTATATAGAGTTCCTAAATGCCTTGACTTATTTCCTGGTGATAGAAACATCTTTTGTTCTAACGAGACAACCTGCTTCTAAGGAACCTGCCTTGGGTTCCTGGACAGAATGGGAGCTGGTCATCAGAAAGACCAAGTCATGATTAGAAGCTTTCAGGGGCACCTGGGTGGCTCAATTAAGCATCTTGACTCTGGCTTCGGCTCAGGTCATGATCTCATGGTTTCGTGGGTTTGAGCCATGCCTCAGGCTCTGCACTGGCAGCGTGGAGCTGCTTGGGATTCTCTCTCTCCCTCTCTCTCTCTGTCCCTCTCCTATCTGCAGTATCTCTGTCTTACCCAAAATGAATAAATAAGCTTTGGAAAAAATAAAAAGAGAAGCTTGGGACTTTCAGCCCTACTTACTATCTTCTGGGAAGGGGTATGGGGCTAGAGATTGAGTTAATAATCAAACATGCCTACATATTGAAGCCTCCATAGGAATTCCTAAACTATAGTGTGTTGAGTGCTTCTGGGTTGGTGAGCATATTGAGGTATTGGGAGTGTCATGCACCCCAAACTGCACAGGGACAGAAGCTCCTGTGCTCAGGACCTTTTAGACTTCACTTTAGGTACCTCTTCCTCTTGTTGTTCATCTGTATTCTTTATCATATCTTTTATAATAGACTGGTAAATGTAAGCAAAATTTTCTCTGAGTTTTGTAAACTATTAGAGAAAATTGTTGAACCTGAGAGGGGGGTTGTGGGAAGCCCAGTTCATAACTGGTTGGTCAAAAGTACAGGTGGACAACCTGGGACTTGTGATTGGTGTCCGAAATGGGGGCAGTGTTGTGGGATTGAGCCCTTAATCTGTGGAGTCTGTGTTAACTCTGGGTAGTTAGTATCAAAATTGAATTGTAGAACACTCAATTGATGCATACCTGGAAAGCTAGAGAATTTGACACATTTGGTGTTAGAAGCATTGCAAGTGTAGAGGAATTAACTTTTCCTTTAAAGGTCTGCTAGTATCTAGTATGTGGGGGTGAGGCACGCTAATTGGCTTGTAGGACAGTGCCATACAACAAAGATTTCCATTGGTTAAGGATTGAATAGGACATCCAGTTAAAATCAAATTTCAGATACACAAAAATGTATTTTTTGTATGTATGTCTCAAATCTTGCTTTTTTACCTGGCACCCCCATCTGTGTTCTGTTTTACTTTTGATGTCCTCGTGGGCAGTTACATAGGTAAAAACTGTTTTTAATGATTTGATCTAGAATATATAAACATAAATTTTTTTTTGCATGGATTTAATATACCCTGAAATTTCTATAGATTTGCATTTCTAAGAATGAAACTACCATGTAAATTAAGGGGACACCGGACTTTGTTTTGTTAAAACTTAACCAAGAGCTGTTCACCATTTAGAATGATATATCATTGACAAAAGCCCTGCTTGTGATCAAATATGCTGATATTAGTCTGCAAGCAGTTGCCTTACTCATGGGAATTTCAAATATTTTAATTTAGACCTTATTTCAAGATGGCAAATATAAAAAGCACAACAGTGGTGGCTGGGTGGCTCAGTTGGTTAAGCATCCAACTTTGGCTCAGGTCATGATCTCACAGTTTGTGGGTTCAAGCCCCACGTCAGCTTCTGTGCTGACAGCTCAGAGCCTGGAGCCTGCTTTAGATTGCCCCTTCCCCACTCGCCCCTCTCTCTCTGCCCCTTCCCCGCTTACACTGTCTCCTCTCTCTCTCTCAAAAAATAAATGTTAAAAATTATAAAATTCACACCAAAATGTAATGAAAGGAGTGTCAACAAAATTCAGCTGAATATTGTGTAACTTACCTTAAATTCAAACTTATTCATTGTAAAAAGATGAAAACGTCTAACTATTATGTCTTCCAGGGTGCTCCTGTGCTTTCACAGTAAAACACAGTTATTATATCATGTTACTTTCCTTCTGTTTCTTTGTAAAGGCACTATAATGGCTTTTTAAAAATTATGTGTAGGTTGATTATCTTAACTGTGAATTTCATTTCAGATTGTAAGGGGGATATTTCAAAATATTCATTTTAAAAATAAATGCACCCATGGCATGGTCAAATCTCAAAATTATTATGCTTCATGAAAGAAGCTGGACAAAAAGTATATACGTATGATTCCATTTTAAGAAAATTCCCAAAAATGAAAACTAACCTATAGTAACAGAAAGAAGATCAATGATGGCCTGGGGATGGGGGGCAGTGAGACAGGGAGTGACAGGAGGGGTATTACCAAGGGGCATGAGGAAACTTTTGGGGAGATGGATATGTTCAACATCTTGATTATAGTGATGGTTTCATGAGTGGATGCATATGTCAAAACTCTCTAAATGTATACCCTAAATGTGAGCAGTTTATTGCATGTCAATTATACCTCAATTAAAAAAAAAGGTGTTGAGTCTGATTGAGTTGAGGCCAACTGTCATAGGGTGATGAGGCAACGATGGAACTCTTACACTGAGGCATTTCCGAATGTCAGTATCTGTAGGATCTGTAGGTCTTTCTCCAAGTGTGATTCAATTCTCCTGTTCAAGATGTTTTATTTTCCTTCCTGGGGGCTATGAATCTGGCTGCCAGCCTTCTTGGAACTAAGTAGGGGAAGGGCAAGGAGGTCTCACCATTCAGTTGTAGACTTTTATTTCATCCCTTGTTTTATTTATTTATTTATTTTTTTAACGTGTATTCATTTCTTGAGAGAGAGAGACAGAGCATGAGTTGGGAGTAGCAGAGAGAGAGGGAGACACAGAATCTGAAGCAAACTCCAGGCGCTGAACTGACAGCACAGAGCCCGACATGGGGCTTGAACTCACAAACCATGAGATCATGACCTAAGCTGAAGTCAGCTGCTTAACTGACTGAGCCACCCAGGTGCCCCTATTTCATACCTTGTTTTTAAGCCACCTCATCATCTCATCTTCTGCTCTGCCCGCTGTCCCCTCTTACTTCTGTCAATATTCCTCTAGAATACACACTTTAAATATGCTCAGATAAAACAATTATAAAAAAAAGAAAAGGTTTTCTGGCAATCGTTTATTAGACAACTCTTGGATGAAAGAATTGATTGCTTATTAAGTGAGATCAGGACAGATGTTTGGGGCAGGGGGGTGGCATTTTAACCTTTTGTGGAGGAAGCCAATAAGACAACCTGCTCTCCTACAGGCAACCCCTTGCTGCCACGACAATGCCAGGTAGGATGTGGCAATTCAGATGTCATCACATCTGGACACCAGCAACTAAAGGGCCAGGACCTAGAAAGGATTGAAGTCACACAGTGCCTACATTGCTGGCGAAACTTTGAGGTGTTCTCAGAAAGGCTCTGGACAGAGATTATCATGAGGGTTGCCGGTTTCTGGGGGTCAACCTGCAGGCAGCATTCCCTGGGTGCTCCCAACAGGAACTCCCCATTCTTTGTGGAGGCAGTGGACCTTCGGCCATTTAAGTTTTTTTTTTTTTTAATGTTTATTAAACAGAGAGACAAGAGTGTGAGCAGGGGAGGGGCAGAGAGAGAGAGAGAGAGAGAGAGGGAGGCACAGAATTCGAAGCAGCTCCAGGCTCTGAGCTGTCAGCACAGAGCCTGATGTGGGGCTCAAACCCATGAACCGTGAGATCATGACCTGAGCCGAAGTCAGATGCTTAACCGACTGAACCATCCAGAGGCCCCACTTCTGCCATTAAAATAGTGGCTACCATTTGATGAGCCCTTACTCTGTGCCAGGCCCTGTGCTAGGCACTTTTCATAAATTATTTCAGTGATTTCACAACAGTCCTTTTGTTTTTATCCTTTTTCACAGATGAGGCAACTGAGATTCAAATAAGCTTGATAACGTGCCTAAAGTCACTGAGCTGGAGATTCCACCAGCATCCAGATACTATTTCCTCAAGAACTCCTGCTATGAGGATTTTAAGTAGAACTTGGGAAATTGAGGGAAAACTCTTTGGGTTTATTCTTACTAGGACTGTGTGAGGAGAGCAGGTGTGCACAGGCCACCGTGAAGTGGGGAACCACTTGGTCCCCTGCCTGAAGTATAGGGGGACAGTATTGTTTTTTTTTTAATTAAACAATTTTTAATTCCAGTGTAGTTAACAGTGTTATACTTGTTTTAGGTGTACAATATGGTGATTCAGCAGTTCTATACATTATTCACTGCTCATCATAAGTGTACTCTTAATCCTCTTTACCTTTCACCCATCCCCCACCCACCTCTCCTTTGGTATCCATCAGTTTGTTCTCTATCGGTATGAGTCTGTTTTTGGGTTCTCTCTTTCCCTCTCTTTGTTCATTTGTTTTGTTTCTTAAATATGAGTGTTTCTTAAATATGAGTTTCCACATATGAGTGAAATTATATGGTATTTGTCTTTCTCTGACTGGCTTATTTCACTTAGCATTCTACTTTCCAGGTCCATCCATGTTGTTGCAAATGGCAGGATTTCATTCTTTTTGTGGCTGAATAATATTCCGTTATATATGTAGACCACATCTTCTTTACCTACTCATCTATCCATGGACATAGGGGGGGCAGTATTCTCAGTAGGTCATCATGTCTACGACATTGTGGGCATGCTGTCAAGAGACCCACGTTCAAGTCCCCACTCTGCTACTAGCTCACCTTGTGAGTTTGAGTGGTTGCTGATCTCTCACTGGACACTGAAGCTCCATGGCCTCATCTCTTAATGTGGAGGATTTGACTGGACAAGTCTAAAGTTCCACTAAGCTATAAAGTGCTGGGATTCCACCCCCAGCGGGTTTTGGTGGTGGAGGGGCCTTGGATGGTCTCCTCTGCAAATGGACTCCATGGCCTAGTGTCTCCATGATGGTTCACTGAGGCCCAACAAGGGAAGCTGGCTGAGGTTTCCACCAGCCCATAAGTGACAGCATGGCAGCCATCCTCTCCAGTGACTCACTAGCGGCTACCCATGACTATTACCTATTACCCGTGCCACCTAGGTTCCACTTCTAGTAAGCGCTCCTGCGGAAGTGTACAGTATCCTGGGGAAGCCATCCCTCACCACCCCTGTCTACCCAAGGCTTGCCACTGGTGGGTAAGCTTGTCTTTTGGGAAGTCCACTCTCCTGTTCCTGGCTATGGTGTTGGAGTCCCCAGAATGCTCAGAATCTCTCCAGGCCTCCAGCGGCATGGTCACCTGTGACTTGGCTCTGGAAGCCATGAGGAAGAGGCCCAGTGGCCGGCATGGCAAAGCCAAGGTCCCAGTCCTGAGTGGCCACCTCCAGGCTTCAGGAGGCACTGGGCTCATCAGAGCCCCTCCCCTCCCCTTCCCTCCCTTCCCCGTAGACCAGACAGGCTCCAGCAAGCAGAAGCAGTTGGGTTCTTTGATATCAAAATAGCAAAACACCAAAAAGGAAGTTGAGAGAACCCCACTACTATCCAAGCCACATGCAAGCCTTCCTGGCAACCTGTAACCATGTGCCTTGCACCAAGTGGACAATGAACTATAAGCAGTCAGTAATAAATAAACAAACAAATAAATAATAAATAAATAAAAGCAAATAAATAAAATTCTGGGATTCCATGTGCTTTCTTTCCCAGAGGTGTTTGTATGGTGGAACAAAAGTACTTGGCTGTAGTCAGAGAGAGGAATTTTGCAGATCAGGGGATCTCTCCCAGTGCTCTGAACTCAATCATCTTGAGTTGCTGCCTGCCCACGGGCCACCCTCTCCCGTGCCAGGTGGCGGCAGCAGACGGGTTAAGTAGCACGCCTTGCCTTGCTCCAGGAGGAGCGGCTGTAAGGACTTAATCATGTTTCAGCTCTGCGGCAGCTGTGACTCACTGTCGATTATGTAAGCTCCCAGGAAAAGGCCGCATTGCATACATGCTGGCAGCCGTGGACCTCTCCCATCCGAGTCACTATTTTTTTTTTTTTAATCCTTTTGGATACAAGCTTCTTTGAATTCATCTTTGGAATGGAAACGGAAGCATTATTGGCGAACAGGCAGAACGGGAATTGTCCATCAATTGGGGAGAACCCAGCCCTCTGAGGGAAGCTGGGATATGAATGTGGAATCCCTGAGCCTTGATCTTGCATTGTCAAGCCCCGAGTTACCACCGTCCTTGCCTCCCCCATCCCTTGTAGTCCACCTCCCCTCCCCAGCTGCCCCCTAGGTAGCCAGGAGCCTCAGGCAGAAAAATGAGGCCTAGAGAAGGGACTGCCCTGGGGACTTGGAGGGACTAAATGTGTGTGCTTGTATGTGTGTGTGTGTGGGGGGAGGCAGGGGGTGAACAGGAATAAGTGTCAGGATTCTGCAGCTGCAGCAATGACCACAGCAGTGCTTCTGCGTGGGAAATGATAGAAACCCATTTCTCCAATTCCTTCAATCAGAGGGCACACCTCCACCTCAGCTGTCACTCCAAGGGACAGCTGTAACTTAGATTTAAGCTTTCTCCCCATCTCTATTGCCTGACATCTCCACTGTCAAACATTCATTCTACTGCCAGGTTTATTTCCTGCTGTGTCCCTCCACCATCCAGAAGCTCCCCTCCCAGGCTGTGCTCCACATTACTCCCTACAAACTACAAAATGCACTGAACCCATCACTCTTCCACAGTCTTTTGTTTTGCAAATCTCCTGAATGCAAGAGTCTGTCCTTACTGCCTTCACTCCTTCATCTCCCATTCGTGTCTCACTCTACAGAGCAATGACCTGTCGGTCTGATCCCTGGTGACCTTCTCATGCCCAATCCCAGGGCCTTTTTTTAGTCCTCATCCAATTAACCTCTTAGCAACATGTGACATGCTGACCAGCTGCTCCCTCTTCTGTCTCCCCCCTTGGCTTCTGTGACCCATCTCTTTACTCCTCTGTCTACCTCTCAGAAATAATCACCTCCTTCCCAGTTTCTCTCTCACCATTTTCTCTTCCTTGGTCTAGATTCCACCTGTGTGTTGGCAAACATGCATTTGTACGTAGGCAGGTATTGATTCCCTTGCTTAACACAGCACCTGGCATATTGAAAACATTTATTAGCCATTGACTTCTAGATAGTTTACCCCCTCATAAATGGAGAAGACAATAGCCAAGAAACTGAGGCTATTTTCTTAACTGGGATCCAAGTGATGGAGTTAGAATAAGTCCCTGATTTCTCTCGCCTGTTTTATCACTGCCCATATAGTCTCTCAAATGTTGCTCATCTTCAGTCCCTGGCCATTCCTCTCTGGAAAATCCTTGCTACTCAGAATGTAGATCCTCTCAAGTTTAGGCACTAGTAGCTTGTGTAACTTTATTGACACATGTGTGAGTACAGGTGCTGCTCTTCAGCTGTAATCAATCTTGCCGAGATCATTGTCTCTGTAATTTGCTGCTAAAACAGTCTGGTCTCAATGTGCACCGGGATTGCCAAATGGATTCAGAAGTCAGGGGGAAGGTGTCTCAGTGTCAGTGGCCAGATGGGGACAAGGGCCACTAGCCTCAGCCAAGGCATTTGCTGGTCCCTGCTGCCAGGAGAACCCGAGTGACCTGAAGTCTGGTTTGTAGCTGCCAGGGCTGGGTTCCCAAAAGCTGCCTCCCCAGCAGCCCTCTGCCTGCAGCCACTCAGCAGTGCGTGCGCACACGTGTGTGTGTGTGTGTGTGTGTGTGTGTGTGTGTGTGTGTGTGTGTGTGTGTCTATGCCTATGTGTATCTCTGTGTGTGTAACTCTCCCTTTGGTGGGCTCAGGGACCTTGTGCCATTTCTCAAGATGTTACTTATTAGCTAAAAAACATTCCTGGACCAGAGTCAGGGGCTCTGTGTTGCAGGCATTCAACAACATGTCTTTAAGGGGCTCCTGGGTAGCTTAGTTGGTTAAGCATCCTACTTCAGCTCAGATTTTGATCTTGTGGTTTGTGAGTTCGAGCCCTGCTTTGGGCTCTGCTGACAGCTCAGAGCCTGGAGGCTGCTTTGGAGTCTGTGCCTCCTTCTCTGCCCCTCCCCCAATCACACTCTGTCTCTCAAATTAAATAAACATTAAAAGAATTAAAATAAAAAACAGAAAAAAACATGTCTTTAGCTAGGGGCTGGGGAGATCTCATAATGATTATACCAACATTAAGTGGTAGCTAGTATCCATGCATACCCAGAGAGAGGAAATACACTTCAGGGAGGTCAAATACATCACACAAAGTTACTTGGCTCCTATGTGGTGTCTATATGAGGTCTGCCTGACCCTGAGCCTGGGTTCTTTCTTCCATGCCTGTGCCTCTTTCAGAAAAAATACAGAGACACACAAGGCAGTAGATAACACATAAGGCACCCTATACATGTGAGTTATGTGTCATAACCTTCCTGAGGCTCCAGTGCTATCCTGCACAAGGGCTCCTAATGAGCATGCTTGGGTGACACGAATGGGAACGCACCCCAAGGAGGGAAATCACAGGCCCTGGGAAGCAGGAATTGCAAATCACAGCTGGGAGAGTGGGTTTAGTGAGCGCACGGGGACTGCCGTGGTGTAAGGAGGCTGGGTGCTAGCTCTGGAATCTTAAGCATGTTCCTCTCAGTTTTCCCCATCTTGATATGAGAGGTTGGGGGAGATGACTTTGAGGTTCCTTCCTTTAATAAGGGGTTTTCATGTGGTGTCAGGTTCTCCCCTGAGACAAATATTATTTAAAAATTACAGTGAGCACATAGTATCTTACACATGTGTAGCGTTTCCTCAACACTTTCCATTGCATGCTTACATTCAGACGCACATCTCGGCTTATCTTGTTTATGTAGCAGAGTGTTTTTCATACTATGTGGTAATTGAGTAATGAATGACTTATGGCACCTTGCCTCTGCTGTGCTCCAGGCAGAACACCTAGTGCTTTCCCAGCAGGCATTTTACCACCTACAGACCTCAAGGAGAGGAACAAGCAGGGTGGTGTCCATCAGGGGGACAGACAAGCATGGGCCTGAAGAGAGGTGTGTGGTCAGCAGGCACTGAAGGCTCCAGAGAGTGGCAGTCAGAGAGGGTGACTTGGAGAGGTAGCATAGGCTAGTGGCCTGCAGCTGGGTCTGGTGTGGCCCACGCAGCGTTTTAAAGAAATTCAAAATAGTTGCTAAATTTGAAAATGAGGATATTGCACATAAAAAAATCAGCATTTTGGGCTTCTGTTGAAACTGGGAAGATTCTGCTGAAAAGGGGGAAGGGCTGCACTGAGCCTGTGTTCCCTCTTGAGCCCCTTTGGCCAGATGGTCCTTCATACCGTCCAGCCCAGCCCAGGCCCACTCTCCCTGCTTCGCTCATCCTGTCACCTGCATTGTGGCCACCCTCCCTGAGTGTTCTGTCCACTATGTCCAGCTACATGGGGGCTACTTTGTGCTCAACAAACTTATAGGCAGTTAAATTTCCCACATGTGACACTGCAATCTGACCCAATCTTATTGTGCCTCAAATGGGCTGCCAAAGGATGTGAGATTTTAGATATATTGGTGGATCTTATTTTCCATAGTTGGCAGGAAAGCAGACTCTCTGCTGGGATCATTTGTCCCATGCCGTGCACTGTTCTGAGCACAACCACTGGGTACATGAAGTAGCCACTAACATCCCCATCTCGTGTGTGGAGAAACAGAGGCACAGAAAGGTGAAGCAAGTTGCTCTATGTCACACAGCCAGGAAATGGCAGGACTGGAATGGGAACCCAGGCAGTCAGCCTCCAGAACGCAGACTCCCAACTACCTGCTATGCCCCCCTGGCCACGTCAGACTTCTTGGAAGCTGTCTTTTCATTTGTAAGAGAAGTGCCAGTCACCTCTGCCTCGAAGGGAGCAAATGAGATGGTGTGTGTGAAAGCACTTGATAAATTGCAATGTGCTCCATAAATGTTAGTTGTTACTGGTAATTACTATAACCTGCAGGTCAGGATTCAAGCCAGAAGCCTGTGTCTGAGGTTACCCACCTTGTCAGTCTCTCTCTAGCTATGGCTAGGTGGCTGCTGGATGGGGAGGGGGGTTTCACTATCTCGGATTCTTGAAGTTCCAACATGGTGTGAACAAGAAATCGATTAAAGGCTACACCACAGGGCGGTAGCTGAGGTGTGGGGCTAGTTTTCCAAGGCACAAAGTCTAGTTAATTTCAATACCCCTTCCTCCACCACAGAGTTAAGCCCACCTACAGTCAGTATTTCTTTTTGGGAGGTCCAGGCTTGCCCACTGCCAGAGAGAACACGGCCTCTCCCTGAGCAGTTCCCAGGGCATGCAGTTACAGATGTGAAGTTTGTGGACTGCACACAGATACTGACCAAGAGAATAAGTGGGCATTGCAATCCAGCTCCTGCTCTGTTCACAAGTTGAGTGTCTTGGCGTGGAATGCACCTGCAGGAGGAAGCAGAATCTCTCTCTTCGTACAAAGGTGCCATCTGAGTGCCTCTGGTGTATCTACTCAAATGGTCTGCTCAATGGGGGTGCCATTTTCAGTTCATATAAGGGCCCCATGTGGGTTAGTGGGGGCACTGGTTGTGCACCCTAACAAGACAGATGACAGACTCCTTTGCTGCCCAGGGACTTGACTGTTATTTCCAGCTCCCAATTTTCCTCAGCCAAGCCCACAGATCCTCTCTCTGGCAGGCTCACAGTGCTCCAGCAAATCCATATTCTTCTATGACTTTGTGTCATTTATTCCTCTTCCCCTCCTCCCTCTAATTCAAGGCAAGGTGATCCAGGGCCAATACCCAAGATCCAAGGCCCGAACCCCATTTGTTTTCTTGTTGGCCTCTGTTCCTGGGTTCCTTTTCTGACAACCTCCTAAGACCCCTGCCTCTCTGCCTATACCTTTTAGTTGCCTAGCTCCAAGACTGAAGAATTCTGCTAAATCCCAGAGCTCAGCTGTAGATTCCTGGCTGTGGAAACCTGCTTGGCCAGACTTCCAAACGTTGCTCTGTTAATACTGCCTGCACTCCATCTACCTGTGAGGTTAACCCCTGCTTTGTCCAACACTATTCACTACCTGCTTCCACGAGAGCTGGTGACTGTCCATGACAGTGATACCCAGCCTCACTTGCCTGGCTGAGCATCTGGTATCAGGTTGGGCCACAGGGTCACTTCCCCAGTACCATCCCACCCCAAGGATGAAGGTAGGCTGGTTCAGACACTCCCTGCAGGACTGTCTTGTCAGTAAACAGATTGTCATGCTCAGACAAGTCCAGAGTGATGACCCACTGGAGCAAAGGTTCTTTAACTGTGTGTGTCCCAGTACCTTGAGGAACCTACACATGGCAGGAGAACACAAGAGGTGCTTAGTAAATAGTTACTGAAACTTTTTGGCTGTCAGTACTATAGCCATTCTTACCTGGAAGATGATTCAGAATTTCTGCAAGTAGGTGTGGTGGTAGTTGGAGGGAATTAAAAAAATTTCCCTTCCTTCTACGGAGAATCACATATTGCCCCCCTCACCACCCTCAGAAGCATACCCTCTTTTTAAGTTTTTTTTTAATGTTTAGTTTTGAGAGAGAGAGACCAAGAGCAGGGTAGGAGCAGAGAGAAAGGGAGACACAGAATCCCAACCAGGATCCAGGCTCTGAGCTGTCAGTACAGAGCCTGACCTGGGGCTCGAACCCACGAGCCCTGTGATCAGACCTGAGCAGGAGTCGGTTGCTTACCCACTGAGCCACGTAGGCACCTCTACAGGCAAATCTTCTTGGAATCACTGCACTAGAATGTCTTTGTTGCCTTTAGCTCAGATGTGACAAGCTCTACATTTGAGGAGAAGGGATAGGTTCCTCTATTTCTAGCTTACTGGTCTTCTGTACCACCTCCAGTGATACATGTCTTTATTCCTAGCAACTTGGCTTCCTGCTTCAGAGATGGTTTTGAAAGACTGGGGTGAATGGATCCTAAACTTGCCACAGGTTTGGGCTGGCTCTGAAGTCTCCAAGATTGAGCTGACCTGGGTTGGAGACTTGGCATCCCTTATCACCCTCCCCTCACACTCAAACTGGCTGGGAATCCCAAAGTCAGTTTTCCTCAGAAAGGTGTGGCATTCCACCCCACCAGAGGTTCTGGGAAGCCCCCCTGAGATGCCATGACCCCACTCTCGAGTCCAGGAGTGCCCTGTGCCAGTCACAGGAACACAAAGTCAAGCCTGGGGATGTCAGGGGTATTGCTTCTAACATGTCCTAGGCCCTTCCCTTACCCACAGAGGCAGACAGAATTATCCCTGCTAATTCCCTGGTCCAGGAAGTGAGAGCACATCAGAGGGCCAAGCCAGATGGGAAGCCAGAAATCTTATTGCCTGGTGCCCCTCCTCTTGAAGTCTTTGGAGCGGCCACTCTGCGGCTTTTGGAGGGAGCTGGGCTCCCTCCAGTGACCTCAGCGGTCCAGGGTTGTGCAAGGCTCCCGCCCACACCCACTCCCTACTCAGCCTGGAAGGGCTCTGACTCACTCCCACGTGATTGGGCAACCAGTTTTTGGAGACCGACCTTGGCAAGAGGAGAGGTGAGGTGGGACTCAGAGCTGATTGGGAAAGCATCCACCACGTGTCAGTGCTGGTCTCACTGAGAAGGGTGATTGTGTGAAGTGGGAGACAATGGACTATGCTGTCTTCTTCAATTTCTTCCTTCATCCCGCTCCCCCCATCCCCGAACCGAGGAACCCGGAACTGAGGGCCCACATGTTGCTGCCCCTCACTCCCCAGTGATCAGATCTTCTACCAGATGTCCCCTCCTTGAGCAATGCTGGGTGCTGAAGACCCTATGTCCAGTTGTCCTCTCCTAGGCTCCCTCTGTAGACCCCGCTGCTGTGCGCCCCACCTCTCCGTAAGCCCCCATCCCTCGCAGATCTCACCTCTCCTCATGTCCCTCCTCTGCTGCCCTACTCTTCTGCACCCCAAACCCTCTGCGTATCTCTTGGCGCCTCTCATGCCTAGGTGAGTGAGTGCAACACCCCCTCCCACTCGGCACCCCGGATCCATATACCTCCCCCCACTTCATGATCCTTTTTTGGTGTCCTGATTTATGTGGCTATTAGGCCCAGATAAACTACGTCACTCTACCTGGGGAAGAAAATCGTTGTATGTTGCTATCTTTTCCAGTAGCATCTGCATCCCCTAAGTTTAAAAACTGAAAAAACTCTATGGTAGGATTTCAGAATATTAATGATAGGTCAGTGGGGGAGGGGCAGGTACATTTGCTGTTAGAGAAGCCTTCCTATCCACTATGGAATCATGCTTTGCAGGGAAGGAATTACCCAGGTTGCCGTAGGAGTGGTCCTTTGTTTCCTTCCCTTGGTCACACCTCTCCAGGCTGCTCAGACCCTGAGCCCAGCAATGCATGTGTTCCGTCGGGGTCCTATGGCAATAGTGGCTCACGTGTGTTTGAGCACTGGTAACATTTTCAGTGTTTTTCCTGTTTGTTGAAATTGGTGTATCTCCGACTCTGCCTTTTCAATCAGATGCTCTCAGTCTGATTGGTTAACAGATTTTGGGTGAGAAAGAGAAAAGAAGGGGAAAAGCAGCACCTTTCTGTAAGCATAATAATAACATTTTAACTTGAAGTCGAGAGAGAAAGGGCTAGAAAACACCTTGTATGAATGCATGTATAAATGTCCCAGAGAATCTGGGCAAATTCTTATAAATGAATTGGATTATTCATTACTCAGTGGTGACCTGTGAATACAACACAGCGACAGACTGAAAAACTGGGAATGGTTGGTCTATGCCAACACTCTGAACACATGTGCCTGACTGCATTGTGGTAGAAACGTGGAGGGACTGCTAAAAAGTAATTTTTACAACTGCTCGGCTTCTGTTTTACTCAGGGAAAAAGTAATGGGATTTTGCCAAAGTGTGGCTGAGACTGTAGGATTCCTGAATGGGAATCCTGAATGTGGAGCTGCAGCTGGCTGGCAGGCCCCAAGGCCGGAGGAAGCCCAGCACCTGGTGCCACAGCCACGGCCACTCCCTGCCCAGGATTTCGGCTCTGTCTGTGTAGCAGGCTGTCCGTTTGGGGATTTGCTGGCATTTATGATCTGATGCTTAGCAAAGTCAGGGAATACCATGAAAGACACACAGGAGCCTGGAGACTACCCAGCTTACACTGCTCAGACTGCACTTGTCCAATGGCAGTGCCTGGTGCATCTTCTGGGCCATTTTTGATGTTTGCAGGGGCACATTAGAGACAGTTAGCATGTGGCTAAGAGTGTGAATGTGGAGCCTTCTTGGAATCAAATTCAAGGTCTACTAGCTGCTACTTGGGCAAGTTGGGAAGGTGTTCTCATCTAGATTTCCTTACCTGTATGGTGAGGTACTAATGCTGCTCTGAGGCTTAAAGGAATTAATGTCACTTAAAAGAGTGCTCAGCACATAGTGGGTACTTAATAAGCATTAACTTTTTATAACTTTTTTTTTTTTTAAGTAGGCTGCAGGCTCAGCATGGAGCTTGAACTCATACGCTCTACCAACTCAGATGGCCAGGAACCCCTATTACTTTTGTTGTTTAGAGACGGATCTCAGATAGAAATTGCATTGGACTGCTGGTAAAAGACTGTATAAATAGCTGTGGTTTAAACAAAATATGGGTTTTATTATTATTATTTTATTTTACTTTATTTATTTTTGTTTATTTATTTTGATGGGGGGAGATGCAGAGAGAGAGGGAGAGATAGAGAGAGATGGAGAGAGAGAGAGAGAGAGAGAGAGAGAGAGAGAGAGAGAATTTTAAACAGGCTCCACACTGTCAGCATGGAGTCGAATGTGGGGCTCGAACTCACAAACCATGAGATCATGACCTGAGCCAAAATCAAGAGCCAGATACTTAACTGACTGAGCCACCCAGACACCCTTAGATTATTAATTTTCTATTGTAAAAGAAGTCCAGAGTTATGAAGTCCAAAGCTGGCATGAGGGACCCGTACCAGTTACTCTATCCATCTGCTCTGCCGTCTGTAGTGCATGGCTTCCATCTCTAGGTTGTTCATGGCCTCACACAGCTGCTGAAAATCCAGCCATCACGTGTGTGTGTTCAGGCAGGAAACAGAAGCAAGTGGGGAAGAACAAGAAGAGAGGAGCAATCTCCAGCTGCCTTTCCCCCTCAAGGAGTTTTTCTGTGCACTACCCACCCTCCAGCAACTTCTACTCACATTTCCTTAGCTAACATAATGTCACAGGACCATACAGTTTTAAAGAATGCTGAAAAATGTAGTTATTCCACATAAAATTGGAGTTGTCTTACTCAGGAAAAAGAAGAGAGAAGTACTGGTTGGGTAGGAAAACAGTGGTTGCTTCCTAGTTATATCCAACAAAGGAGGTTGTGCTTATAGACAGACTTGATTGGTTACTTTTATATGTTGAGGATTTTCAAGATGCTAAGTGAAGTGAAAAGTATCTAAAGATACACAAAGGCCACTGATGAAGATGTAATCAGGTTTAGAACTTAATATGGTACTTTACGAATATGAATACCTTTATGAATTTCTTTGATCACCAATCTGATCTGATCTGTTTGGTAAGCTTTAAAAACGATAGCTGAGGAGAGTTCTGGATGAACAGCCCTTAGTATGGCATCTCTCACTTTTTCAATAAAGTATCTATGAAGCCATGACAGGGAATCAGGGAGAGGTAAGGGGCAACTTATAACCACTCCCAAAACTAAGTCGAATGGGCAGCAAAACCCAAGAATTTTAGAGGAATCTTTAACATAGATAAATGGAGGTTAAGAAAAGCCTTCCCCTCATTTAGATCATGAAACAGAACATATCTGAAAAACATTAAGACACTTCAGACCTCCCCACTATTTATTTCTTGACTCAAAGACCCAACTGACATTCCACTGTGAGGTCCTGTAAGATAATCAAGGTTGACTCTCCTCATCTTTCTTGTTATCTCTGTGCGTCTATTTAATGACTGCAAATCCCCAGAAGTTAATTAGGCAGTAAGTAGTGGGATGGGGTGTGTGTGTGTGCGTGCGCACGCGCATGTGTGTGCACACATGCATGCGTATGTGTTGGGAAACACTGGGGTGGGGATTGACAGTAGGACTTACATCCTGAGAGATGTAATCCCTAGAGGGGAAGAACTATTTGAGTTGGCACTGAAAGAAGGAGCTCTGTCAGAACCAGTGAGAATTGTAGCTTTTCAAGAATCACATTCGTTCGGAGTTATCAGGTTCAGGGTTTAAATGAACCCACTGGAATCAGAACTGGGCTGAATGTTATGTACTCCAATCCACCCTTTAGCTGTGGGACTGAGAATGGAGTTTGACCTTCACACAAATAGAAATGGAGCCAGGGGAAATCTACACACATTATCTGTTGTCAAAATACTGAGTTTAAATAGCTTTTGCCTTTTAAAAATGATTTAAAATTTTTTTTAATGTTTATTTTTGATAGAGATAGAGCATAAGCGGGGGAGGGACAGAGAGAGACAGAGAGAGAGAGAGACAGACAGACAGACAGACAGACAGACAATATGAAGCAGGCTCCAGGCTCTGAGCTGCCAGCACAGAGCCTGACGCGGGGTCCGAACCCACAGACCGCAAGATCATGACCTGAGCCGAAATCGGTCGCCCAACTGACTGAGCCACCCAGGCCCTCCCCTTTTAAAAAATGATTTAAATATGACTGATAGGCAGTATAGCATCAGTACTATGGAGCCAGACTGTCTGAGTTCAAATCCTGACTCCACTATTAATAGCTCTGTGACCTTGGGCTAGTTACCTAGCTTTGGTGTCTCAGCATTCACATATATAAAATGAAGTTCATAATTCTTTCTCCATTGTTGTTGTGAGGGTTACATGAGTCAATACATGAGAAATGCTTAGGACAGAACACTGTAAGGACTCCATAATGGTGGCTATATTATGGTGAGGACAATTATGATTAAAGAGAAAACCAATTTAATATAGAAAAGAACTTGTAAATAAATTACAGAAACTAGGGAAAGGAAATAGGCTGAAGATTCAGAGGCCAAAAGATCTTCAGAAAGAGCGCACTGAAGGCTCCAAAAGAAATTTTCAGGGAACTGTTTGGTATCCTCCATGGAGTAGAAGAAGAGATAGTCTTTATGAAACAGGACAGAAACCCACAAAGAGATAAAAGAATGAGATAACAAAATTTAAAAGTGCATAGTGAGCCAACTGATAATGTAAAAATCAAACAGAGAGAAACCTGATAGACCCTTCTCCCTTCAGACTGAGACCTCAAAGGGATGTTTCCACCCCAGGAGCAAGGTTGAACCAGAAGGGAATAGGCCCTTAGTAGGATAGTAACTCAGCTTTAATTATTCAGCCTCTGAAATTGGATTGACATGATCCCAGGTTACTAATGTTTCCAGGGATGTAGCAGAAGTAATATAAATTAACTCTGGAAAAAAGATAAAGCTTTAGCTCACTAGGAAGATATAACAATACTAAATAGGTATGAACCTAATAATATCATAAAATATTTTGAGTTTAGCAATAATAAAAATGCTATATATTCACAGTTGAGGGATGTAGATAAAGCTGTGCCTGGAGGGAAATGTATATATAAATATATAAAAATAACAGACACTAAATATACAATATGGAAATATTATATTTACATAAATGTATTATCTGTTACATAATATATACATTTAATGTGAAATTAATTAATTACATAAAATAATATGCTAGCATATTTGTCTATATATAAACAAGAATAATATGGAAGAAATTAATTAGCAGTTTATCACAAGACTATAGCAATTAAGACTTGGTGGTATTGACTCAAGGATGGACGAATGTATCAATAGATTAGAATAGTGAAACAGATATATGGACTCTTGATTATGTCAAAGGTGACATGGTAGAGCAATGGATAAAGGAGCCTTTTCAGCGAATGTACTGGGATATTTGAATACCCATTTGGAAAAAGATAAATATTAATTTTTGCCTTGCACATAAGCAAAAATAAAATTCAGGTAAACTATAATTTTTTTAATGTTTATTTATTTTGAAAGATAGAGAGAGTGGGCAGGGGAGGGGCAGAGAGTGGGAGAGAGAATCCCAAGCAGGATCCACACTGTCAGCCTGACACAGGGCTCAATCCCACAAAAAGTGAGATCATGACCTGAACCGAGATCAAGAGTTGGACACTTAACCAACTGAGCCGCCCAGGTGCCCCTGGGTAAACTTTTCTTTTAAAGGAAGACAATAAAGTTCCTAGAGAATAGTATAAAAGAATATCTTCATGATCTCAGGATGAGGAATGACTTCTTAAACAACATAAAAAAACATTAACTGTAAGGAAAAGATTTATACATTTGTTTGTATGTATATATGTGTATATATATATATATATATATATATATACACACATTAAAATAAAAAGTTCTGTTAATGAAAAGTAACATTAAGAAAATTAAAATAAAGCCATAGAAGGGGAATATATACAATACATATGACTAATGAAGGGCTTATATATATGTAATAGAATAATATATCTATATATATTCGTATATAAAGATCACACATAAAAATCCATGTATAAAGATCTAGGGATCTTAGGGTATGTATATCTTCAGTTTGGTAGATAATGATAAACATTTCCAAATGGGTTTTCCAAAATGGTTACCAAATTGTATTTTAAAGTACAATAGCCAGAGCAAAAGTTGCTATTAACAGGAATACATTGCAAAAGCCAAACTTGGTTAAAAATCCTGACTTGTGTATGAATGCTCATAACAGATACAAAAATTTTACCAAATGATTCTATGCTTCATTCAAAAGAATAGATTTAAAAATGGTCAATAAGATTTTCACAGTGATAGTGGAAGAACTTTCACTGTTAGCATTTTAAACATATTTTAAAACTATAATTTTTTTTAAAAAGTATGATGCTGTTGTAGAAATAGGCAAGCAGATTAGTAGAACAAAATAGCCTGTATATGTGTGTGTATGTTTTTATATCTAATAAGTGTGACACTTAAATCAGTGGGGAAAAGTATTGACTATTTAATATATAGAGTTAGAATAAGTATTAATGCTATAGAACTGAAATTGACAAAATTTTTCTGTAAGGGGCCAGATAATAAATATTTTAGGCTTTGTGAACTATATCATCTCTGTCACAACTACTTAACTGTCATTGTAGTGTGAAAGCACGCATGGGCAATACAGAAGCAAATGAGTGTGCCTGTGTCCCAATAAAACTTATTTACAAAAATAGGCAGCTGGGGGCGCCTGGGTGGCTCAGTTGGTTAAGCATCTGACTCTTGGTTTTGGCTCAGGTCATGATCCCACGGTTCATGAGATTGAGCCCTGTGTCAGGCTCTGCACTGACAGCATGGAGCCTGCTTGGGATTCTTTTTTTCCCTCTCTCTCTCTCTGCCCCTCCATTGCTCATTTTCTCTCTTTCTTTCTCTCTCACTCAAAATAAATAAATAAACTTAAAAGAAAAAAAGGCAGCTGCCTGGAATTAGCCTGAGGGCTGTAATTTGTTGACCTATGTCGTCAAATACAAACTTAAATAAAACCACAAACACACTAGAAGAAAATTAAATGGATAATTTCATTATCTTGGGATGAAGAAGACTATCATAAGACAAAAACAAAACCCAAAAAACAAAAAAATATTGATTAATCACTTAAAAACTAAAAATTTACCACATTAAAAAAACATTAACAAATAACAAATGAAAAACTGGAAAAATAATTGTATACAGACAGAACTTTTATGAATCAATAAGAAAAAAGTCCACCAGGGGTTCCTGGGTGGCTCAGTCGGTTAAGCATCTGACTTTGGCTCAGGTCATGACCTCATGGTTTGTGGGTTCCAGCCCCACACTGGACTCTGTACTGCCAGTGAGGAGCCTGCTTCAGATCCTCTGTCGCCCACTCTCTCTGCCCCTTCCCCACTCATAGATTCTCTCAAAAATATTTTTAAAAAAAGGTAAATGAAAGGAAAAATTTCTGCTAATTGGGTAGAAAACTGAATATAAGCATTTTACAAAAGAAAAACATAATTGACTTCAAATTCATTCTAACACCTTGAAACAATAGAACACAGAAAATTGTATGAAACATTTGAAATTAATATGCTAACAAATATGGCAGCTCGTTTTTATTTAACTGGCACCTGATAGTAGAATTAAGTTGACCAAGAGAAGTTACTAAAAAGAGATTTTACTTGACATGATTAATTAACATGGGTTAGGGTGGGGTTAGGGTTAAGATGTGAAGCAAAGAAACAGAAATAGTACTTTGGGCTGAGAATTTAAACACTGCATAAAGAAACATTTTTTTTTAATGTTTATTTTGAGAGAGAGAGAAAGTGAGAGAGCAGGGGATAGGCAGAGAAAGAGGGAGAGGAGAATCCCAAACAGGCTCTATGCTGGCAGCGCAGAGCCGGATGTGGGGCTCGAACCCACAAACTGTGAGATAATGAGCTGAAATCTAGAGTCGGATGCTTAGCTCGCTTAGCTAAGCCATACAAGTGCCCCTAAGGAGACATTTTCTATGAAGATTCTGACTCATAACAAATGGAAATTTCCTGAAAGAACTCATCTTTGTCCCTGGCTGCCTGGGACAGGCTTCTTCAGAGCTGTTCCTCCACTGAACAATCACAAAGAAGTGCCTTGTGATGAGGTGCAGGTTTCAGGGATCCAGGTCATAATCTCCAATCTAGAATGTGAGGGTAAGACTGTGAAGATTTGCTTTGGGGAGAAGTTGCTAAAGAAGTAACAGTGGAAATCTGATTGTTTTTAATTGCAATCAATCAGCTTTATGTTAATGGCATGCTCTAATCTCTAGGAAGAGCCAGAGGAGGTCCCCTCTCTGCCAAATGTCTTCACACATACACTGGGCAGGGAAAAGGAAGACCAGGAGGAAGAGGAAGAAAAGAGAAACTTTGTTATGAGTCAAAGCCAAGGAAACAATTGGGGCATGGTGGTAAAACCAATCAAGGATTAAAAGCTTTTCTGCATTAGTTCTTTTTTCCTGTTGATATTTCTTTAGATTCTTTCTTTTGAGACCTCCTGGCTCTTGGCCCTCTTCCTCTTAGAGCAGCTGGATTAACGAAAAACTCTCTGCCCTGGAGTGAGCTTTGGTTGGCTCTGCTCTAGAATTTAGAGAAAAAGAGTCCCACCTGGGCCAGGATTAAGTTTGGGCCTGGAGTTAGTCTGGGCTTTGGGCTAAGGTATCCAAAAGATTCATGTGTGGCCTGACTGAGCTCACAAAGTTTAGAAATCCAAATGGGGATTTAGGGCCAAAGTTCTCTTGTGAACTATACGTTTCCTTATTTTGTCAGGAATTTATGGGAGGGATGAGCAGCTGACCATAAATTTGGAGATTTGGTATTATAGGAATTTCTCACTTTCTGCTGGGAAAGATTTATACTATATGACCATAATAGTTTGCTGACAGTTGTCTTTGTCGTTGTTGCCAAAAACAGATGTAGAGAATTATTTGAGAGACAGGATCAAGAAAATGGATCCTCTTGAAGAAATATAAGGGAAGAGGGTCTCCTGGGTGGCTCAGCTGGTAAAGCATCTGACTTTTGATCTCAGGGTCATGAGTTCAAACCCTACATTGGGTGTGGGGCCTACTTAAAAAAAAAAAAAAAGGCATGTTAAAGAAGGAAATCAATCCTTACTGACAATGCTTGGCAGTCATATTGACTTTAAAAACACGCAAGTGAGTCTAGATAGTAGAAAAATACCAAAAACCTAGAGGAAAACACTAGATGCATGGGAAAATAATGCTCTCATGCATGACTTTCTTTGGAAAGCTGGTGAACATGGTGTATGTGAGGGAAAACAGCACTGGGAGCACAGAGATGCTGATGACCACAGGCAACTGAAGGATCAATTGGAGAGAGAAAAACTAATTTGCTCTGGTGAAGGAAGGGAGTATAGAAAAGAAAGGGACATCCAAGTAGTTCCTGTAATGATCCCGTCTTTCTCCTGAATAATCCATGTCTCCTTCCATGCAGCAATTCTCCCAATATCATATGAGCACGCCATAGCATATCTCTCATCTTAAAAACAAACAATAGCAAAATCCTCTTCACTCTTTATCACATTGGTATATTCTGTTTCTTCAAAGCACTTACTACTTAAGTTCTTATGTATATTGTTGTTTATTTATTATTTGCTTCCCTGCTCTAGGAAATAATTTCTATGAGGAGAGGGATCTTGTCTTTCTTGTTCAGTGCTATTTTGTCAGGGTCCTAGAATAGTTTTTGGCACATAGTTGGGGCTCAATAAATATCTCATGACTGAATTTAAGAAGTTGAGTGGTATGAAGATATGGGATATAATTACCCAAATAAAAATAGATTTCTTTCAAAGGTAATTATAAGTTCTGGGGACAGAAAGAAGGGGCTGAACTATAACCCTAAAAATAATGGGAAAAGCAATTCCATTATCTACTTGGTTATAGACCAAGGATGACAGACACATGGCATACCTGTTGCTACTTAACATTCTGCTTTCAGGATAGACATTACCAGTCTATTACAATTCTTCTATCTACAGAGAGTATTTACTGCCTCTCTGAATATTGAATCCATAGTACAAATGGAAGATGAAATTTTGTATAGAAATACAGGTTTGGGGGAAGATCTTATCAATATGACAGGCCAAACTTCCTTTTTAAACAACAACAACAACAACAACAACAACAACACATTGTACTTAACATTTTAACCATTTTCTAGGTATGCAGTTCAATAGTGTGAAGTATATTCATTCACACTGTGCAACAGCATATCTCCAGAACTTTGTCATTTTGCAAAACTGAAACTCTATACCCATGAAACAATAGCTTCCTGTTTTCTTCTCAGCCCCCAGCAATCACGACTCAACTTTCTGTTTCTATGAATATGACTATGTTAGCTACCTCACAGAAGTGGAATCATCAAGTATCTTTATGGGTATAAGGTGAGGTCTCATGGTGGTGTTAATTTGCATCTCTTTAATGATTAATGGTGTTGAGCATCTTTTCATATGGTTGTTGGACATTGGCATATCATCTTTGGAGAAATGTGTATTAAGGTCCTTTGCCCATTTTTAAAAATTGGGTCATTGTCCTCTGCTGTTGTTGAATTATAGTTTGTATTTGTTTTATTTATTTATTTATTTATTTATTTATTTATTTTTAATGTTTATTTATTTTTGAGAGAGAGCACAAGCACAAGTAAGGGAAGGGTAGAGAGAGAATAAACCATAGAATTTGAAGCAGGCTCCAGGCTCTTAGCTGCCAGCACAGAGCCCAGTGTGGGGCTCCAACCCACGAATCGTGAGATCATGACCTGAGCTGAAGCCAGATGCTTAACCGACCGAGCCACCCAAGCACCCCTGAATTGCAGTTCTTTATACATTGTGAATGTTAACTCCTTATTAGATATATGACTTGCAAATATTTTCTCCCATTCCAGAGATTGCCTTTTCACTCTGTTGATTTTGTCTTTTAATGTACAGAGGCTTTTAAATTTGATAGAGTTACATTTGTCTATTTTTAAAAATATTTATTTTTGAGAGACAGTGTGGACTGGGGAGGGACAGAGAAGGATGGAGACTGAATCTGAAGCAGGCTCCAGGTTCCGAGCTGTCAGCACAGAGTCCAACATGGGGCTCAAACTCATGAGCTGTGAGATCATGAACTGAGCCAAAGTTGGAAGCTTAAACTACTGAGCCACCCAGGCCTCCCTACCTTTGTCTATTTTTGCTTCTGTTGCCCATGTTTCTGGTGTCATATCCAAGAAGTCCAGGCCAAATCTTATGTCATGAAGATTTCCCCCTATGTTTTCTTCTAGGAGTTTTACAGTTTTAAGTCTTATGCTTAGATATCTAATCTATTTTGAGTTAATTTTTGTATATGGTGTAAGGATCCAACTTTATACTTTTGCATGTGGATTTCCAGTTTTCCCAGCACCATTTGTGGAAGGGACTATTCCTGAAAGGCCAAGCTCCTTCTATAAGTAATGTTGCCTTACCATCAACTCTAGAGTGTGAATAAGGAAAAGGAAGAAGAGTTGCATGACTTTTCTTTTTTCTTTTCTAAACAAGCCAAACAACACCACAATTTAATTACCCCACATACACTGATCAAGGGGACCAATTGGAGAGCTCAGTATTTAGCCAAGGACAGATACCAAAACCAAAAGAAGAAAACCTGCTTGATGACATCCAAAAGCACAGGACAGAGGTGTTCTCCACTGACCATGACTGGCAGCTGTAAGTCCATCTTCTTGGAGAGCAGCTGGCTCCAGAGAAATACCTGGATAGAGTAGTGGGAATGAAGGGAAAGCATGGGTGAGACTAAGAATGGGACATCTCTTACCCAGTTTCTGAATATTTTTATTTGGGTAAGGAGACAAAGTGGGGAGAGAAAGCAGCTGGGATGTTGTCTTTTTATTAAAGTGTGTGTGAAACCAACACTTGAACTGTATATCTAGTGCTTCCTACAATAAGCAAGAAGAACCAACAAGTATTTATAAAGCCTACAAGGGCCTGCTGGGGATAAATGTCAAGAAGCAGAGAGTCTTTCCCTTGGTTTTACCTCCTCTCCCCACTACACACCTAAAGCACTACACTATATTATGCAACTGACACGTGAGTTACCTCCAGAACATGAGAACACTGCTCATGGCCAGTGGGGGAACTCTTTGGCTAAGAGACAGACTTCTGCCCAATAGAAGTAATCTGAAGGAACTTTGCAGAAATATTGTCAATATAGTTGACATGTCAAGCAAACAAACGGATAAGCAAAACCTCAGAGAGAAGGAGAAAACTCCACTTGCTTAGGTTCCCTGCTGTTGTCCCTGCTCTTGACTTCACAAGACACTGATGGGGCCCTGAGATGACTTGTCCAGAGAAGCTAGGCCAAAAGGCTTGTTTAGACTTTGCCTAGACACTGCCTTATCCTCCAGTGGGCCTTTCTGTGGGTGAATCATCTGAGGCAGGACCACATGAGACCAAGAGAATGGTTTGTATGTCTCCTCTGGGAGTGGCACTGGATATACAAAGGAGATGAAGGACGGAAGTAGGGTGAGTATCAAGAGGGACCTATTTGCTCAGGGGAATCTGTGTGGGAGATGAGTCACTCCTTGGATGTGCAATAGACTGGAAGAACACCTTCCAGGTGTGTCTTCTGGCCTGGATAATTTCCCCACTTGTCCTCCAGCCTCACCTGCTGGGCCTTCCTCTCCCCTTCTCATTCCTCTGTGCCCTTTAGTACTTCAGGTGTCCTTATTGTTCAAGAAGCCATCACCTGTCCTCAATTCTTTCTCTATCTATCACATCATCTTTTTTCCAGACCCAAACTACTTCGGCCACATTGTTTACACTAGCCATCTCTCTCTCTCTCTCTCTCTCTTTTAAGTTTATGTGTTTAGAGAAAGAGAGAGAGAGAGAGCGTGCATGTGCATGTGTGAGCAGGGGAGGGGTGGAGGGAGAGGAAGAGAATCCCAAGCAGGCTGTGCACTGTCAGTGTGGAGCTCAAACCCATGTGGGACTCGAACCCACAAACTGTGAGATCATGATCTGAGCCAAAATCAAGAGTCAGACACTTAACTGACTGAACCACCCAGGTGCCCCTGGCCACCTCTATTTGGCATCCAGATTTCCAGGCAGTTTATAGACATCACTGACTTCCATCCTCTCCAAAACTCAACAAAAATTAATGAATTAGCTATTATTTACCTCATGTTAGGAAGCTCAGAGACACCAAGTAGCTTTATCATAGTCCAAACTAGTAACTGATAAGAGTTGGGATTCAAACCTAGTAGCGTCTGCTCTTAACTTGTATTCTAGTATTTTCCAAAGTGTGTCATTTAGAAGACAAGCATTCAGTGGGATTTAAATAGAAACAGTGTAAAGGAACTTGAAAAATGTATAACTTTGAAAATAAACATTATGTGCTTCGTCCTGATATTTTGAAAAAAATCTGCCTCTAAAAATGATGTGTCATATCTTGCACAACCAGTATTTCCTGATGGGGGTGCTGTTGGTCTTTAGTCAGAGGATGTACAGTGTAGCAGGTTAGTATTTCTGGTCCCCACCAGGTAAATGCCAGTGAGGTCCTCAGTCAATGTGCAACTAAGAGTGTCCCCCTATGTCCAGATGTCCCTTGAGGATATAGATGCTACTGCCTCCAGTAGTGGATAACTAATCCTAGATCATAATTACCATGAAGTCAGGGACTATGTCTCTCTTACTCACTCCTGCATCCCCAACATCTGGCTCTTAGCAGGCCTTTAGTAGGTGTCAGGGTCATTTAATGCACAAATGTGTGACAACAGATGGGCAGCATTCAACCACCATGTTGGATGTTATCTAATCTGATCTCACTGAGCATATTGTCTATATAATCTTCATCAAGCCTCTGATAGTATTCAATATTTATTATGTATTAGATACATGAATAAAATCTTTGTCATTTCTTACAGCATTTAAGTCATCTATTTTATTCCAAGCATGAAGTTTTCTATTACGTGAACTCTTGTTGCTGTCCATCTATACACCCGCAGTTACAATAGTGTTTGATTTTTACATGTTTGGGTCAGGCCACCTTATACAATTCTGCCTACTGACAGTGGCCAATTACCAAAAGCATCTAGTCTCTCGCACCCTCATGATCCCCTTTCATGAACAGTTCTGGAACCTCACTGCTCTCTTGGTCTTCTTTTATTCCTAATGTTTGTGCTTCCCTTGCTTGCTTCCTCAGATAGTCCCCCTTCTCATGTTGCACTCTTCCTTCAGGGAAGCTCTTCTTCTCAAATCCAAACATACATTTGAACAGAAACACAGGTATGGATTAACTGTGGCCACTAATGTGCCCATTGTGTCTTCAGTGGTTCATTTTCAATTTTGAAGGAAGATACCAACCAACCCCTAACTAGAGTTTCCAGTCATTTCTTTGCCTCCCAAGATTCTGTTCTTTTGATCTTTGCATTTTTTCACTCTCTCATTGGCTTCAATGTCTCTGGCAGAAACAGGAATAGGCATTTCTGGAAGAACAGGGGTTGGAGGTGGGAGGTGTGCAGTACTAGCCCTAGAACTAGCCCATGGGGAGGAACAGGCTTTGGGAGGACCGATCCAGCCAGGACTGATCCAGCCAGAGACGCTATAGCAGAGCAGCAGGCTGCCAGGCAGACTAGACTTTCAGCCTTGATCCAGTCAGACTCTGTGCCAAAAGGGAGTCTGATAGAATGTGAGACATTGTGATGAAGGAACTGGGTTGAAGGAACGTGGAAACACAGGCACAAAGCCAGCCATAGAGGCTCTCTGAAGTAGTAAGCCCTATCTGCACAATTAGAGTGATCTGGGAAGGCTTTCAGAAGGAGCTGGGACTGGATTTAGGGCTCGAGGAAAGGGTAGGATTTGTAGAGTTGAAAAGGAGTATGATAAGCCACTTCCTGTGACATGTGAGGTGAGGTCACTTATCACTCAGTGACTTGCACCTTAGCAGGGCATTTCCATGCTTTCATTGGCTGAACTCACCTGTGGACTAATGGGCCTGATGCCAGGCCAGGATGTTGATTCACAAATGCACCTGAGGTGACTTCTGGAAGGGTGTCACCTTGTACCTGATTTACACTTTACCGGGTATACAATAGTTTCTATTTGTTCTAACCAAATTGATCAAATCCAGTTCAGCAAGGGAGATGAAGCACAAAGCTTCTCTTTAAAAATGGTTGAAAACACACGTGTGCATATAGTGTTTACAAAGTTTAAGTACATTATGTTTTAAATGAAGAGAGATTATGTCTGCATTTCATGGCGGAGTATTAAAAATAAGAGGGGGATTTATTAGTCTGGATCCATGAAAGCTCTTGCCCACTGGAAGCCAGAGATCAAAGGTCACAAACTCAAGGAAGATTACATAAATAATGAAAGAAGACAACTGTGGTGCAATAGGAAATGTGGGAAGTTTGGAGAGCACACACCCCATTTAGAGGACAGCTGCTATTTTCTTTCCTAGTCTGTGTCTGTGCAAGGAATACCCACTGTAGTTGGATTTTCTAAATTTTTTTAGAGAAGCCAGAAATGCTGAATTTTTGTAAGAAATACCTCAGTCTGAGGAACATTGTGTGTCTCCTGCCATGGATCACCAATTTTCAGTCTCTGCCCTAGAGGCCACCTGCTTACAAAAGTCACTCATTACTGACCTCATTTGTCCTGCAAGGAAGAGTAGGCACCAGCAGGAAAAAGTCCAGTCCCTAGTCTGACATGAAAGACCCTGCCTATTTCTCCAGGCTTATCCTTCCCTGTGCTCCCCTTCAGACTTTATGCTTCAGCCCTGCTGAGCTAACTGTAACTGTCTAATGTGCAAGGAACAGAGAGCCAACTTTAGCCTTAATCTAAATCCTTGGGAACATGGAGTTTCACTGGACAGCTGAGCTGAGACTGTGTGGAAATTCTAAAATATGTTGACAACATTTTTCTGTATTCCTTCCATTAGGTAGAGGGTTTGAAAACTGGTTGGGCTTTTGTGACAAGTTCAACCAAGAGTGTATGTGGGAGTAACACTGTAGGACTTCTGAGGCTAGGTCATAAAAGGTGATTCAGCTTCCGGAAATCTCCCTCTTGACTTCTTCAGCTGCCATCTAAACAGTCTGCCCTGGAGCTGCCATGATGTGGGGAAGCCCAAACTAGCTCATGGGGAGAGACAACATGGAGATGTTCTGAGATAAGTGCCGAGCCAGCCCTTGGGTGCTCCAGCTCCCTATTGTTCAACCTCTTAGTGACCTGACTACAACCGCCAGAGAGACTTGGAGCCAGAACCACCCAGCTGAGCCCTTCCCAAATTCCCGACTCATGAAAACTGTGAGAGCTCAAATGATGATGATTATAATAAGCCACTAGGTTTTGGGGAATGATTAGTTATGCAGAACAGACTTGAAATAGAACTCAAAGTTTGGGCAGGAACAGGAGCAGATTTACTGTGCAGTTCCTAGTCTAGTGTGGTGTTTTGCTTTTCTGAACTCGACTCTGTTCACTTACTGGCCAAATGCGTGCTATTCTTCCTTTTTAAATTCCAGAGGAAGCCAGGGTGATTGGCTGATTTAACTAATATCACCTATAGTGAATACCTCATAGCACATTCCAGCCAGCCTGAATCTTTGGGTCTGATGCATACATACCCAATCTTGTTGAAAACCAACTATCACAGCTGGCCACATTAGGGGTTTGTGGGTATAGCACTTTCAGTCTGAAGAGGAAGTTAGAGTGGCAGGTGTCCAGTGGACCTGTGTGGCACCTGTGCCTTACTATCTTGCGGTACTGGGCTTCATGCTTTAAAATTACCCCACTCCCATCTTCTGCGTCTCAGTCTAGCATTACCTTCCCTATGAAGCTTGGCCATTCTTCTTGGAGATTTCCCCTGTGTCTTTGAATTCCTGCCCCTCTTGGAGGAACTCACAGCTTCCCTATCCATCTCTCTCAGGAGGCCAATTGCTCCTGGAAGGCTGAGCCTGGAGCGTGTTCATCTCAGTATCCCCTGTGCTGGGCTCTGCTGCTGGCTCATAGCAAGAGCTGGTTGAATCATTGTTCAATGAATAGATGCATTTAGTTAAGTGAGGGAGAAAGAAGTCACAGTATTAGTTATCCTTGAACTTGGAGTGTTTTTGATGTCTGGGTTGAGAGGCCAGGTTCTGTGCCAGTGCCCCTCATAGCTTTTTGACACTGGCTCATTGATTATGTTTTTCTGTTACCTGTGGAAGGAATAGGTTGTATCCTAAGTGTGTGGTCTGGGACTTGAAGCACATTTTCCATCACAGAAATGATGTTGCAAGTCAGTGATTTTCAAGTTAAAAATAACACTAACAAGTCATGAAGCTCTCCTCAAAAGAAATTGTTCCTCATTTACTCTCTTGCTTACCCTACCCTCTTCTCCTGCCTTACCCCCCACACCTAGCAGATCCTCAAGGGCCCCTAGAAGCTCAGATTTGAAGTCATAGGTGAGCATTGGGCCCTTGTCCACCCTAGGAAGTCCAGTGAGCACCCAAAATAAAGGGCTCCTGTCATTGTAAACTGCCCAAAACTTGTCGGCGTAAGAAGTGCCTCTCAAGTCCTACCCTGCACGCATGGTGGGAACACGGCCAGAGGCAGCACAAGGGATCTTCAGGAATGAATTTCCATTTCTTCAGTGCTTCCTTTAGATGCATTCTTTTGTTTAATTCTCACAACAGCTCTAGAAATTAGTGCTACCTTTCACTGCCATTCTATAGATGAGGAAACTGAGCTCAGAGAGGCTATGGGATGTGCTGGGGTCCCACAGGCTGTAAATGGCAAAACCAGGACTCAAAACTCACACTGTGAGGCCACACCACACTGTGAGGCCGAGGTAATTCAGGGTGGCTGGGTGGGCGTGGATTGCTCTTTTATAGCCATCTTATCACAGGGCTGGGCAGGTGGGGGAAAGGAAGGTGGCCCAAGAGGGCCAGTGTGGTTCCAGTATCTCTGTGGGTAGCACATGGTGCTGAATGCTTGAGTGGAACACCCAAGGCACCAAGGCATGATAATGCTTTAAATGCACTTACCCTTTCTGAGCTACACTTTCTTCATCTATAAAATAAGGAAAATGATAAAAATTTACCCTAGAGGATGTTGGAGATTAAAAATAATGCATGTAGGGGGTGCCTGGGTGGCTTAGTTGGTTAAGTGTCTGACTTTGGCTCAGTCTCTTGGGTTGAAGCCCTTTCTCTCCCTCTGCTTTTCTCTCTGCTCCTCCCTAACTTGCTCTCTCTTTCTTAAATAAATAAATAAATAAATAAATTTTGAAAATGCATGTAAAATGCTTGTGGCATTGATTGTGTGGCTTTGTTCCCAATCTGCCAAACCATCCCACCCAGCCTGGGAGGATTCTCCTCTGGACTGTCATGTGTTCATGGGGTCAGGACATCCAGGTCCAGGGCAGATGGTGGGTACCTGAGAAGTCACATTTATCATTGGCCCCATGTGAATGACTGTGGATAAGGCATTGCTGAGAAGTTGTGGGGGAAAGACCATCCAACATCTACTCTAGTGAGGGATGGCCAAGTGGTCAGATGTTTCTCAGGAAGGTCTGTAGTGTGGAGTGAAGCATGTTACCATGGAAGTCAAAACTCTTGGGTCCAAATCTTGGCTTTTTAAATTATTCACTGTGTTCATCAGTGTCCTCATCTGTTAGAAGCAGATGATGATGATGGTGGTGTTGATAGTGGTGAGGACTATGCCAATACTCATCTCCTTGGCTTGATGGAAGATTAAATGAATTGATTCAGTAAAAAAAAGAGCACATTGGAACCACACCCACATGTTGGATGTTATTATCATGCTTTTCCCCTTTGCTCTTTGTGTAGCTAGTGATAGAAGCCACAGGCCCTCCCACAAGAGTGCCCCTCACCCTTTTCTTTCTGTTTCTTAGCCATCAGATTTTCTACATCCCAGACCTGCTGAAGCACAAAGGCTGGGAAGGGGGCCAGCAGTGAGACACCACATTAAAGATAGCATTATTTTAAATGTCTCTGGACCACTTTAAAAAGAACTTTGGGTCATATATCTAATTCCCTTCTAAATTCTAAAACAGAAAGTACTTTCTTTTTTTTTTTAATATATGAAATTTATTGTCAGATTGGTTTCCATACAACACTCAGTGCACATCCCAAAAGATGCCCTTTTCAGTACCCATCACCCACCCTCCACTCCCTCCCACCCCCCATCAACCCTCAGTTGAAAGTACTTTCTTATAGTTGCCATTTATTATATCTGTTAGTGCAGAGTACTGCTCACCCATTCACTTGCCGTTCATTCCAGTGTCACCATTCAGCTCTTTGAAGTATTGATTTGTCACCTACCAGTTTATAGCGGTCCTTTGTGCATTAGGAAAGAACGGATCTGATTTTATTTTCGTATTGTTTTTAAAGTAAGTTTTTTGATGACATTTGGAAGCTTATACTTTAAAGAATTTGAGTGAGGTGGGAGAAATTTTCTCTAGCACTTTAAACGTGTCTGGAGTCCCTGTGATCTTCTCGCATACTAGTGCCAAGAGAAGGGAAGGGTTTCCAGCATTTTTCTACTCTCACCATGCTTTAGACTCTGGGTGCGCCTGGGTGGCTCAGAGGGTTAAGCGTCTGACTCTTGATTTCAGCTCAGGTCATGATCTCATAGTTGTGTGCTGGAGCCCATGTGGGGCTCTGTGCTGACAACTCAGAGCCTGCTTGGGATTCTCTCTCTCTCTCCTGCTCTTCTCTCCATTCACACACTCTCTCAAAATAAATAAATAAACTTATAAAAAATAGTCTCTAAGTGTAAAGGAATTATATCCCAGTTCCTGGAAGGTTTGCAGGATAGAGGCATGGCCCCAGTGATGCTCTTTGGCTCATTTTAGGGTAATGACAGAAGTCCAGAAGTCATTTGGATATTCAACGGAGAAGAATGTGGTTTGCTCAAATACTCCTGGCCGGGTTTGGCTTCAGTCCTGGACAAGATTCTAGACTAGATTATTTAAAATAAATAGTAGAAGTAGTCGTAGTCGTGGTAGTAGTAAAGTTTGGGAGACTGGGAAAGCAACAATCACTGACATTCAGCCTGAGATTTTTAAAAATAAAATATGTCAGCCTGACCTTTCTAGTTCCTTAATATTATATCTATAATAAAATATCTATTAAGGAAATAGACACAAGGCCTAAGCATAATAAAGACTTAATCCATATCTGTTGACTGAACAAATGGAAGCTTTTGCAAGGCTTTTGATAAGGTCTTTCTGACCTCGTTGATAAAGTGGTGGCACAATGCAGACTGGACGTAAGGGCTATTGGCTGGGTTAGAATAACGCAGAAAATGCTATTCAAGCCAGCCTGGAGGCAGCGTTCTAATCTAGGCCATCACCCCCCTTGAAAGCTCTCCAGGACATGGATGCAACATAGAGAACAGGCTCTTTGACCCACACCAGGCAGGGCAACAAATGTGCTGAGGGATGGAATCCAGAGCAACAGACCGTACTTAGCAATTTTTAAAACCTCCTTTGCCACCACCCCATCCTTGAATATAAGCAATGCCTGCTCACTGTAGGCAATCTGAAAAATATAGGAAAGACTAAGGAAAGATTCATGATCTGCCTTCACCTAAATATAACCACTGCTAACATGTTACTGTATTTCTTTGCAGTGCTTGTTTAATGCATACAGATTTTAATCTGGATGAGTTCATTTTATACCCCCTTTTTACTTAAACTAAACTCTTTTAAGGTAGAGTTTGTAATAATATGTATATTCATTCCAACAGATATATATGTGTTGGCTCTGCATGTGTTCATAGTGGAAACAAATAATAGTAGCAAATATTAATATACTATTTTGCTAAGGCCCAGGTACTGTTCCAAGGGCTTTATATTTATGAACCTTTTTAATCCTTGCAATAATTCTATGAGGTGTTCTTATTACCCCCATTTTACAGATGAAGAAACTGAGGTATAGAGAGTTTGAGTAAGTTGGCTCAAATCACCCAAATACTATGTAGTGGAGGTAGGAATTTCTCTCTCTCCTGAGGTCTGTTTTGGTAGATTACACTTATTAAATGGTATTGGGATAATTGAATCACCAATCTAGAAAAAAAAAATGAGGTTGACTTTAACTTCACACTTTACCTTAGTATAAGTTCCAGATGAGGCTGGCTTGGTGGGTAGAGCACATGACTCTTAATATCAGGGTCCTGAGTTCAAACCCCATGTTGATCATGGAGCCTACTTTAAATAAATAAGTTAATTAAAAATTCCAGATGAGTCAAATACTTAAATATAAAAGATAAAATTGTAAATATTCAAAAACAGTGGTTCTCAGTGCTGGCTGAGTTTTAGCATCACCTGGGGTATTTATTTAAGAATTGCCAGTGTTTGGGCTTCACTCTAACTTTACCTCTCTGGAGGTAAAACCTAGACACAGCATTTTTTTTTTTTATGTTTATTTATTTTTGAGAGAGAGAGAGAGAGAGAGAGTGACTGGGGGATGGGAAGAGAGAGACAGACAGACAGAGAGAATCCTAAGCAGGTTCCACGCTGTGTACACAGAGCCTGACACCAGGCTGGAACCCACAAACTGCCAGATCATGACCTGAGCGGAAATCAAGAGTCTGATGTTTAACCAACTGAACCATCCAGGTGTCCATAGACAGTGTTTTGAAAGCTCCCCTGGTGGTTGGAATGCAGCCAGGGTTGAGAAGGTATGACTAAATGTATAGATTTAAAAAAAATAGGGGTGCCTAGGTGGCTCAGTTGGTTAAGTGTCTAACTTCAGCTCAGGTCATGATCCCATAGCTCATGAGTTCGAGCCCCGCGTCGGGTTCTGTGCTGACCGCTCAGAGCCTGGAGGCTGCTTCAGATTCTGTGTTTCCCTCTCTCCCTGCCCCTCCCCAACTCCTGCTCTGTCTCTCTCTCTCAAAAATAAATAAACATTAAAAAAAATTTAAAAAAATCCGGGAAAAAAGAGAAACTAGAAAGTTCTGAAAGAAAAATCTGATAAATTCAATAGTGGGGTGTTATTGTTTAATAGGTATGGTGTTTCAGTTTGAGAAGATGTAAAGTTCTGGAGATAGACGGTTGCACAACAATGTGAACGAGCTTAATGCCATTGAACTGTATACTTTAAAATGGTTAAAATAACAAAATTTATGTTATATATATTTTACCACAATATAAAAATTGCATTACAAAAAACATTATGGGCACAATCAAAATATAAACCACAGATTGATAAGAATAAGGTAACCTATCATAAAAAGGGGTTTACATGTAAGGAGTTTCTGCAAATCAATAAGAAAAAGAGCAAACCGGGGCGCCTGGGTGGCTCAGTCGGTTAAGCGTCCGACTTCGGCTCAGGTCACCATCTCGCGGTATGTGAGTTCGAGCCCCGCATCGGGCTCTGTGCTGACTGCTCAGAGCCTGGAGCCCGTTTCAGATTCTGTGTCTCCCTCTCTCTCTGACCCTCCCCCGTTCGTGCTCTGTCTCTCTCTGCCTCAAAAATAAATAAATGTTAAAAAAAAATTAAAAAAAAAAAAAAAGAAAAAGAGCAAACCACTGTAAAAATGGGTAAAAGATATGAACAGTTTACAAGAAAGAAAATATAAGTGACTCTTAAACACATGAAAAAAGACCATTCTTACTAATTGTAAGAGAAAATAAAATTAAAACTACACTAAAATATCATTATCACTCAGATTGTAGAAGACAAAAAAAAAAGTTGGATAACTCAGTTGTTGGTAAGGGTCTTAGGAAAAAGTCACTCTTATTCCTTGCTGGTGGGAATAATATTATATAAAGTGGTATATCTACTATGGTGGGCCTGTTTTACAATATCAATCAAAATTCCCAGTGTGCACACACTTTGATCCCTAATTGCACACCTAGGAATTTATTCTATAGTAATATTCATATACCAGATGGCATGTGTACAATATAAACCACAATATTAGTTGAAAATAGCAGAAGATAGATCTAAACATCTGTCAATAGAAGACTTGTCAAATAAATTTTGATGTGTCCATTATGTGTACTTTGGAGTACTCTGTGGGGTGTTAAAATAAGGCCAATCTATATATGCTAATATGGAATGATTGTTTCTGTGGAAACATCAAGTGTAAAACAAGAGAAGGGATATAAAACAGACATAATTCTATGCATGTAAGAGAATGGTAAGAAAGGTGGCTTCTAGGAAGAGGACTGGGATAGAAAGAAGATATTTTTCCGTGTGCTTTTTATTTTTTCAAGTTTATTTGTTTATTTTTAGAGAGAGAGAGAGAGAGAGAGAGAGAGAGAGAGAGAGAGAGGAAGAGCACTCCTTTAGAGAGGAGGCAGTGGGGTTGGGTAGAGAATTCCAAGCAGGATCTGCTGTCAGTGCAGAGCCCCATGCAGGGCTCGAACCCACAAACTAGGAGATCATGACCGGAACAGAGCCAAGATCAAGAGTTGGGTGCTGATTGAGCCACTCAGGCACCCCTGTGTGCTTTTTAAATATTGATTTTAAAAACCTGTGAATGTTTAAACTCTCCGAAAGAATTTCTTCTTTTTTACATAAAGTTTAGTTTCCCTGGGGAGGGAAAGAGCAATACAAAATGGCATCTGGAAGGTTCAGAGGGTCAAGGATTTGTTATTATCTGCCCTGTGTTTTTATTTATTTTTATTTATTTATTTAAACAAAATTTTTTTACATTTATTTATTTTTGATAGAGAGAGACAGAGCACAAGTGGGGGAGGGGCAGAGAGAGAAGGACACACAGAATCTGAAGCAGGCTCCAGGCTCCGAGCTGTCAACACAAAGCCAGATGCAAGGCTCAAACTCACAAACCGTGAGATCATGACCTGAGCCAAAGTCAGATGCTTAACAGACTGAGCCACCCAGGCGCCCCTGTTTATTTATTTTTAAATGGTTATTTATTTATTTTGAGAGAGAGAGAGAGAGTAAGCGAGAGAGGGAGAGGCAGAGAGAGGGGGCGGGAGAGAGAATCCCAAGCAGGTTCCATGCTGTCCTTACAGAGCCCTGTGCAGGGCTCAATCTCAGAAACGGTGAGATCATGACCTGAGCCGAAATCAAGAGTTGGATGCTTAATTGACTGAACCACCCAGACACCCCTACCCTGTGTTTTTAAATAGCTGAGGGAAGGCTTGACATGTTCATGTGACCAAGATAACATTGGCAGAAAAGAAACACTGCAAGGGACAGTTATCTAAGGAGTGAAATTGGGATCACGAGGGAGGCCCCCCACTTTGGGCAGGAGAAACGTATTGCACCTCCTTCCCAGAGATGGACAAGATAATGGGAGGATTGGTCCCTAAAAAGATGAAACCAGGGGCGTGGGGGTGGGGCTAGAGAGTTCTAGCCTCAGGGCCTCTATTTTCTCTGGAAAATATGAGATAAGTTATCTCCTGCTTCTGAGGGGCCCAGGGGCCTGAGGACAGTGATTAAAACTCCACGTAGCTTTTGTGTGAAATCAAGTGAACTTTGAGGAGGTGCAGGGGCTAACAGTGGGCAGATTTGAGGGCCCCATAGGCCACCAGTGATGGCAGTCTGAGTTTTCTCCAGCATTTTTCAGTGACCTGGGACACTGAGCAGAGGGCCAGTGGCAAATAAAGAAGGCAGATTGCGGGTGTCAGAGCAGATGAGGTCCGAGGCCCTGTGAGGAAAGGGTAAGCAATTGTATCTTGTGGCTGCCTCTTTGTCTTCCCAGTGACTGGGACCCCTTTCTGTCCCAGGGCAGGAGTCCCATCCCATCCAGTGCTCCTGGTCCCCAGGGCCCTAGAGGGTGCCCAATCATGGACACATCCACGGAATGTTTCCTTAATTATTCATTGGCCTTGCAGAAACCAAAACAAACAAATCCAGAGTCGTCATCACTTTCTTAAAGCTGTAAGGAGTCTTTTATCCTGAAAGGCATTATCCAGCTTATTTACCTCTCTTGTTTGCCAGACTTGTTTGCTGTTGTCAAATATGAAAACTACTCTCAAAGAAAGATATTTAATATATGAGTTTTTCAATATGCTCCAGGTTATGATTATGATGGCAAATCATTTGCAGGACTCCAAGTATTTCCTCCCCTTTCCTAAAAACATTTCCATCACTAGTGTTCCAAACTCCACTCTCAGTGATCCACTGCCACACACCTCTCTCCCAAAGTGTGTGTGTGTGTGTGTGTGTGTGTGTGTGTGTGTGTGCGCGTGCGCGCACGCCCCTGTTTTGAGGAGGAGTGGTATGGGAAGACGTTTCTCCAGAAAGAGGGGAGCACATGCCCCGCCCCCCAGGGAAGGGTAACACTTCGTTTCTATCTCCTTAGTACTGGTGGCTTGCAGTTTAGAGGGACCAGCAGACACTCGATGTGTGAAGAGTGAAGAGGCGAGACTCTTAGAAGCCATTTTGGAGATCATTGTGTGCCCTCCATAACTGGGGAGGGTCTACCCTTCCTCTCTCTGGGCTCTGCTGCATGCCCTGCTCTGGTTTTTTCTAACCTCAAAGAGCACAAGAGGTTGTTGAAGCCTCAGAGAAACTCTCCTTTGTTCGGCCATTCATCCAACAGTGTTTAAGCACCTGCTGCGTGTCAAGACCTGTGGTAGGAGGAGGAACGTAAAGTTGTCCAAGTTCTGCACCCCTCCCTAGATGGTCTGCAGACAGCGTGCCTTCAGCTCCCACTCGTTCAAGGTCCCATAAATGTCTGGTATATTATTATCTGGATACCAGGATTGAAATCTCACTTCTGAACCCTGAGTGAGCAAGGGACAAAAGTGCCCTCCAGGAACCTGACAGAGTGCACATGCCAGACAGCACGTAGCTGTTAGGGCAGGGATGGAGGCATTGCTATGGAAACTGCCCAGGCAGTCTTTCCACTGACAACCTCTAGGTGCCCTTTGTTGTGCCATTCATTCTAAGGAAACACATGCATAGCTGTCTCTCCTCATTTTTCTTATATCTAGGAAGCTATGGAGTTGAGGAGGGGTTGTTGGCAAATCAGGTGGGGAAATGTTGAATAGAGCCTGGGGAGGAAAAGAGCTGGTGGGTGGTGGGGCTCCCAGCAGACCAGTGGGGTGGTGGTTCATGCAGGTGTTCACAGTCTGTCACCATGACTGTTGCTGGCAAAGCCCCTCATAGCTGATCACATTGCACCACACCCACTGCCTGTGCCTCCCTCTGCCCCCACAGGCTGCATGGCATTTAAGGATGGGCGAGGAATGGCAGGATTGCTGTAATTAAGCATGGCTCAGTTTCCCTGAAGCCTGGAGCAAGGGTCTGGGGGCTCGGTGGCAGTGCTCTACAGTTGAGAGAGCACTGGAACAGGAGTCAGCGTGCCTGGATTCTGGTCTTAATTCTGTCACAGTATGACTGCAGACAAGTCATTTTTACTCTTCTGGTCCGTGTCTGCTCATCTGGGAAATGGGAGGACTGGAATACAGTGACGATTCCCAAGTGCTGCCTCAGAATGATCTGAAATCTTAATTTAAAAATGCAGATTTCTAAGCTCTGTCCATGGATGCCTATTAAATATGTCTGGGGTGGGTCCTGGGAATCTGTATTAAGGTGAATTAATTTCATTTGAAGAGTCTGTTGATGTACTTGAGACAGTTACAGGCACCTTGCGAGCAGTCACAACAGACTGTGAATCACTCGATTAGACGAAATGTCAAGTACACTCAAATATTGCAGAGAATATACTAAGAGTATGTTATTTGATTAGTCCCAGGCCTTTATGGCAGTGATACTAGCTACCTCATATGTATTGCCTTTTAGTGCAAAAAAACCCCCCAAAAAACAAAAAAAAATACCCAAATGGCTCTCTCTGAAACCCTCTTAGGTAGGCATAACTTCAGTGCTGTACTTTAGCACCAGGAATGGACAGGCATTCATATAGCCCCTCATGGGTGCCTGTCACCTACCAGCTGCCACACCAGTGTTGCAAGATGTGTAGAGGGAAGCAAAGAATGGGATTCCTAATGCTTTCCTGAAACTTTCCTTCCTTGACTTTAGTAAATCCTGGTCTTCTCTGACTCTTCAATTTTTCATTTATTTGTTCAACAAATATTGATTGAATGCATATATGCAGCCAGACTCTGTGTTGGGCACTGGGGCTACAATAAAGAAGAGCGTTATAGGCGAACTACAGTATGGTGTCATGAGTACTATGAGGGTGCTATAGGAGTACTTAGGAGGGGTTCTCAACCCAGGCTGGCTCCATATATCTTCTTGCCCTTCTCCTGCTTCTAAGTATGGGCACCTCCAAATCTCAGTTATATGCAAACAGAATGGCATTTATTGGCCGAAGGATGGAGCAAAACAAAGTTGGCCATGACCAGCAGACTGGATGGATTGAGGAAAAGAAGATTTTCTTGACAGGAATAATCTCACAAGTTAGTGATGAGATGCTCAGAGTAGCAATCAATCAGCATCAAGAAGATCTGAATAGATCAGTTGAGATTATATCCTGGTAGGCAGGTGAAAATTAAACAGGTAGGTATGTATTCCATAAACTTGGCAGTGGTTGTGTGGACTCACTTTTAGGGTTCTAAGGCATGCCTGTGGAGGTGACTTGTCCAGAGGAAGTGGGAAACTGAGCAGGGCACCCAGGCATGGACAAATACATGGGGAGTGATTATGGGGGGAGGAGAAGCAGGGAGGTCAGTGAGAAATTGCCTGAAGATATTATATCTGTGTTGATATCTGAAGAATGAGTAAGAATCAACTACACAAAGAGAGGAGGAAATTATTCCAAGAGGATGGTATATATATTTTAATTCAAGTTAGTTAACATACAGTGTCTTGGTTTCAGGGTAGAACCCAGTGATTCATCTCTTGGATACGACACCTAGTGCTCATCCCACAAAGTGCCCTCCTTAATGCCCATCACCCATTTAACCCATGCCCCCAGTGACCACCCCTCTAGCAACGCTCAGTTTGTTCTCTGTATTCAAGAGTCTCTTATGGTTTGCTTCCCTCTCTGTTTTTGTCTTATGTAATTATATATTTTACTTCCACAAAGGTATATACCTAATAATGGATTATTTTTGCTTTAAACAGTCAATAGTCTTTTAAAAGTTTAACAGATGATGGAAAAGTAGACTAAAAACATTTCCCCATTTAGTTACCATCTTTTATGCTCTTTATAACTTTCTGTAGACTTGAATTTTATTATGGTATAATATCCCTTCATCCTGAAGAACTTTCTTTAACATTCCTTATACGTGGATACAAATCAAAATCACAATGTGATACCACCTCACACCTATCAGAATGGCTAAAATTAACAACACAGGAAACAACAGACGTTTGCAAGGATGTGGAAAAAGAGGAACACTCTTACACAGTTGGTGGGAATGAAAACTGGTGAAGCCACACTGGAAAACAGTATGCAGCATTCCTCAAAAAGTTAAAAATAGAACCTCCCTATGACTCAGCAATTACACTACTAGGTATTTATCCAAAGGGCACAAAAATACTGATTTGAAAGGATACATGCACCCCAATGTTTATAGCAGCTTTATCAACAATAAAAAAAACTATGGAAAGAGCCCAAATGTCCATTGATGGATGAATGGATAAAGAAGTTGTGGTATATACACCTCACACCTGTCAGAATGGCTAAAATGAAAAACACAGGAAAAAGTAGATATTGGTGAGGATGTGGAGAAAGGGCAACTCTCTTACACTGTTAGTGGGAGTGCAAACTGGTGCAGCCACTCTGAAAAACAGTATGGAGTTTCCTCAAAAGTTAAAAATAGAACTACCCTATGACTCAGCAATTGCACTACTACATGTTTACCCAAAGGATACAAAAATACTGATTTGAAGGGACACATGCACCCTGATGATTATAGCAGCACTATCAACAACAGTCAAATCACGGAAAGAGCCCAAATGTCCATTGACAGATGAATGGATAAAGAAGATGTGATATATGCATTCAATGGAATATTACTCAGCCATCAAAAAGAATAAAATCTTGTCATATTGCAAGGACGTGGATGGAGCTGGAGTGTATTATGCTAAGTGAAATAAGTCAGTGAGAGAAAGACAAATGCCATGATTTCAGTCATATGTGGAATTTAAGAAACAAAACAGATGAACATAGGGGAAGGGAAAAAGAAAGAGAGGGAAGCAAACATAAGAGACTTTTAACTATAGAGAACAAATTGAGGGTTGCTGGAGGGCAGGGGGTGGGGGATGGGCTAAATAGGTGGTGGGTATTAAGGAAGGCACTTGTGCTGAACACTGGGTGTTATATGTAAATGATGAATTACTAAATTCTACTCCTGAAACCAATATTACTCTATATGTTAATTAATTAGAATTTAAATAAAAATTTGAAAAAAATGAAGTAAAAAATATTTTCTCTTTCTTTGATTTTCAAAATTTAAATGGTAATGTACTTTTCTTTGTATTTGGCCTATGCAAGTGTTGCTGAACTTCTTAGGTCTATAAATTCATATTTTCAATAATATTTGGAAACAATTTTGGTCTATATTTCTTTAAAGAACATTGTTTCTGCTCAATTCTCTCATCTCTTTCTGGGATTCCAGCCTTTGTGTTAGATTTCTTACCGTTTCACAAATCATTAAGGTTACTTTAACTTCTTTCAGTGTTTTTTCTCTTTGTGATTATTTAGTTTGGATAATTGTAATTGATCTATTGCTAAATTCACCAATATTTTCTTCTACATTGTCTAATCTCTTAATCTTATTCAATACATTTTTAAAACATTTAAGATATTACAGATTTTAGTTTTATAATCCCCACTTGTTTATTTTTTTTAGGATTTTTATACCTCTCATGAAACTTCCTATCTTTTCATTCATTTCATTCATCCAGAGGTGATTTAACATGTTTATGGTAGTTATTTTATTTTTATTTATTTTTAAAAAAATTTTTCTTAATGTTTTTATTTTTATTTTTGAGACAGAGAGAAAGCACAAGCTGGGGAGGGGAAGAGAGAGAGGGAGACAGGAACCTAAGTAGGCTCCATTCTGACAGCAGAGAGCCTGATGCGGGGCTCGAACTCACGAGCAATGAGATGATGACGCTTAGCTGACTGAGCCACCCAGGCACCCCTATGGTAGTTATTTTAAAATCTTGTCTGCTAATTTCAATATATGGATTGCCAATATGTCTGTTTTTATTGACTGTTTTCTCATTTTCTCTTGATTATGAGTTATAATTTCCTGCTTTTTCATAAACCTAATAATTTTTTATTGTACATTCAATATTGTGGATGTTACATTGTGGAGACTCTGAGTTTAGCTATCTTACTCCAAACAGGGTTGAGTTTTGTTCTCGATGGCAATTAAATTGCTGGTGGATCATTTGGCTATAGCAGGGCTATTTTTCTCTTAATCCTAGGGTTTAGAATTCTTACTACTAAGATATGGCCTTTCTGGGGTTTCACTGGAAAACTAGGGACCTCTAAATTGGTGGTATTTAACTTCAGACTGTTGCCTCAGTATTAGACAGCTGTTGAAATCTCTGCATGGACTTTCAGGCTTTAAATTGTTGCTTTCTGTTGGATTTCTTGGATTCTTTCCCTGAACATGTCCAGTTCAGAGTCATCTAAGGGTTTGAGGGGGATTTGTACACAGATTTTGGGATTCCTCCTTTGTGACTCCTTCCTTTCCAAGATCTCCCCCCTTAAATGTCCAGCTGCTATGGTAGTCCCAAGCTCTGACCTCTGACTTTGCTAAGTAGGACTGATGCTTTCTGCTTGAGCTCTATTTCCATTCACCACACACACAATACTTAAGGAAAAGATAGAGTAAATACAGATCTAATCCTGTGTGTTTTGCTTCTTTGAAAGGTCAAATCCCCTCCAGTTTTTGCCTGTCAAAAACTGCTCTCTAGTGCCTTAAAACAATTAAAAAATATTTTGTATAGAGTCTTTATCAACAGGAGGATTAATCCCATATCCCAACATATCACTGGGATAGGGATTGATGGAAGGTAAGGTCATTCTCTGTATCTGTTTTAAAAAGTTTTGAATCCAGAGAAGATGTGATAAGAATGACTCAAATGACTTATTTGGGTCTGAGGGGAGTTTAAGAGCCAAATATAACATCTTCATAGAGCCAAGAATCAGCACTCAGAATTATACTAATGGAGACCAGTTAGGAGGCTGAGGTTTTTATGTGAGCATGTGTTGTTGAAGGTTCATTTTACAGGGGTGGCAATGGAAACAAGAGTGGAATAGGAAGGTTTAGCTGGGCAAGTGGACAGACTTGGGGTTTGATTGAATAAGGAGGATAAAGGAGGGGGAAGAGGCAGTGACGACCCCTCAGTGTTGATCTTGGAAGATAAAAGATGGCACAGCTCTTGAGAAAGGCAAGGAAATTGGGTGGAGGTGATGGTAGTACCTGTGAATAGTTCATATGGAAGAGACATTGTTGGGCTTAATAAGGGTAGAATGGTGGTCTCTTTGAGGGAGAAGTTGCAGAGAGAGACAAATGGAGATCCAGGGACTGGTCCTTGGAAAACACTGGCAAACACGGCAAACACATGGAAAGGTATTTCCATGAGAACTGGTTAAGTTCAAGAATAAAGGGGCTTAGACAGTGGTGAAGGCTCAGGAGCCCAAGTTGTAAGTGTGGCAAGGAAAAAGCACCATAGGCAAGCAGGTGGTCAGTGGTGACTTGCTAAGGATAGTTTCTGGAGGGTAGTGAGAACAGACAATATCACAGGAGGTTAAAGAGGGAGTGAACTTAATTACCTAACAACAACAACAACAACAACAACAACAACAACAACAACAACAAAAGTTCTTTGCCTTTAATACGGTCTTATTCCGTCCTCCACTCTTCCAATCTCAGGTCAGACCCTTGGTTGCCTCTGGTTTTCCCAGAGACTGGTGGTTACAGCTATTTTCGAGTGGCTTTTAATGGGCAGTTTCAGTCCTGTGGGGATTGACCACCCAGAAGAGGACTTGGCTCTAAGGAGGGAGGGATAAAACACACTAGGTGAGGAGCTTAGTCTTCTCCTGTTTGGAAGATAAATGCATCCTATCCCAGAATTTTAATTTGGGCTTTCCAAACATTTAGCTAAGATGTTGGATAACACATAATTGTACACCTGTCTTCCTTAAAGTGTTTGAACAAGTTTCTCCCAGGATCCAGATTGGCTGGAGACAAGGCAGAAGGGAGCCTTTGTTCCTTAAGCACCAATTTCCCTTTTACAGTCTTGGCACCAGCTTTTGGACCTGGTCTCAGGTGGGGTTAGCCTAGAGCCGGGTGTGGACACAGCAGGCTCTGGACACTGCTTAGTGTACCCCTCTCAAACTGACAGACTAAAACATAAATTAACTGTGGAGGGAAGAAGAGTAGACAAGGATGAAGAGGAGGTGAGGGTGCTCCCTGGGGTCTAGTTTGATGAATGAGGAATCCATTAAGCAAGGTGGAGAATATAAGAGAAATAATGTGTTTGGGGGAGAAGATTTTGACCTCAGTTCTGAATTGTTTTTTGAGAGTCCTGTGAGATATCCAAGTGTTGTCCAATAGTCAGCAAGCTCAATGAGTCTAGGGTTCAGAAGAGAGTTCAACAATGGGACAAAGAGTGAAGAGTATCTGGGGTATGGGACTTTGGGCATGGCACCACTGGATGCTTGGTGGATTTGTTCTAGTCTTTCCAAAGTTCTTCCCATGGATTAAGGTATGCTGCCCTAAAGAGACCTAGGTGGAGAACTATTCAGAACAAAACTTTCTAGCAGAGAATCAGGATACCTGGCTTCCAATTCCAGCTGCATTTTAACTCACTGTGTGACCTGAGGCAAAGAACTTGTTTCTGGGACTCAGTTTTCTCCGTGTAAGCTGAGGGGATTAGTTCTTGCCGTCTTCCTCCACTGGCACCTATGTTTCTATAGCAGTGTCTTAAAGTGGTTCTCCAGATGAGATAGGCTAGGAGGATTGGGGACACCTTGACAAGATACAGTCAGACCTCAGAGTCCTAGAAAGAAATTTGGAGCAGTATCCTTGAGGATCATAGAAGGGATAATCATTTTAATCAATTCACTGAGCATGCGCAAGGCACCAGGCACAGAGGAAAGCACTCTGTTTCCTTTGGGTTGTTTGAGGCTCACAGTGCTCTCCTTCCAATTTTCAGATGAGATGCTGAAGTCTTGAGAGGTGAGACTGTTCCCTGAGCTTATATGACTTACAGAGTGGAGGAGACAGAACTCAAATCCAGGGCTCCCTAATTCCCTACTGATGTTCCTCAACAACAGGTGCAAATGAGTGCAAGGCTAAGAGAGGTAGTAGGGCAAAAGGGGGAATATGAGATAAAACCTTTCTTTTACTCTGAGGTCTGCAAGCATGTTTTGATGTTGTGCAGGTAACTAGTGATAACACTAACAAGATTTTTAAAAGTCTCCTCAAAGAAGTGCTCAGCAAATATTTAAAACAAAAATCCTTCTTAAAAAATATTCCAGTCTTTTTTAAGATAAAGGGAAGGGTCACTCAACCTAATTCCAGTATAATGACAGCTTCCAACTTCTAGGACCAATAGGGGTCCTGCCCCAATCCCTGTCCTTCCTCCAAACCAAGCACAAGACCGAGCACAGAAATTAGGGTGGGTCTGAGCTGGACCTGGGCAGGAAGGTGGTTAAATGCTCCAGCGGTGGGGTGTGGAGGGTTGGCTGAAGCATGGCAGGGTGGGGTGGTTGGTTTTACTGCATGAGGAACTAGGCAGGTCCTTGCAGAAATAAACACAAGATCCAGCACATAGAATGCACTTCATAAATGGTAGTTATTATTGCTATTTGCACGCTGTTATTTTTCAAAGCATTCTGCAGGCTGGAAATCCCAGACAATACAAAGGCTAGTGGATGAGGATACAAATGGGTCTAGGATGGCAGGGACCACATCCATGGTGGCAGGGTAGGTGGGGGCGAGAGGGTACATTCACCACCATATCCATAGGGCCTAGCAAACTACCTAGCACATAGTAGGTTCTCAATAAATATTTATGGACTAAATGAATGAATAAATAAAATAAAGCCAAATCCATTTATCTCTGCAAAGATACAATACAGTGTGCTGGTTAATACACAGACCCAGAGCCAGACTGCTGGGGTTCCTGTCCTGGTACTGACAGGAGAGCTGGGAGAGCTTGGGCAAGCTACTTAACCACTCTGTACCTCAGTTTTTTTATCTGAAAAAAGGGGGATGATTATAAAACTAATTCCTTCAAATAGTTGTTGCGTAGCTTAGGTGAGTTAGCATCTGTGATGTGTCTAGAACAATCTCTGGTACATAGTGAGAGCTCGATGATGGCTTCCTATTATCATCATCTCTATGAGAAGCATTTGTCTTTTTTTGTTGTTGTTAGCATGTAATGGTTTCTATTTTATTTTATTTTTTTAAATTTACATCCAAATTAGCATATAGTGAAACAATGATTTCAGGAGTAGATCCTTAATTCCCCTTACCCATTTATCCCATGCCCCCTCCCACAACCCCTCCAGTAACCCTCAGTTTGTTCTCCATATTTATGAGTCTCTTCTGTTTTGTCCCCCTCCCTGTTTTTATATTATTTTGTTTCCCTTCCCTTATATTCATCTGTTTTGTCTCTTAAAGTCCTTATATGAGTGAAGTCATATGATTTTTGTCTTTCTCTGACTAATTTCACTTAGCATAATACCCTCCAGTTCCATCCATGTAGTTGCAAATGGCAAGATTTCATTCTTTTTGATTGCTGACTAATACTCCATTGTATATATATACCACATCTTTATCCATTCATCCATCGATGGACGTTTGGGTTTTCCATACTTTGGCTATTGTTGATATTGCTGCTAAAACATTGGGGTGCATGCGTCCCTTCGAAACAACACACCTGTATCCATTGATATCCAGTAGTGCAATTGCTGGGTTGTAGGGTAGTTCTATTTTTAGTTTTTTGAGGAACCTCCATACTGTTTTCCAGAGTGGCTGCACCAGTTTGCATTTCCACCAACCATGCAAAAGAGATCTTCTTTCTCCGCATCCTCGACAACATCTGTTGTTGCCTGAATTGTTAATGTTAGCCATTCTGACAGGTGTAAGGGTGTATCTCATTGTGATTTTGATTTGTATTTCCCTGATGATGAGTGATGTTGAGCATTTTTTTAATGTGTTCTTGGCCATCTGGATGTCTTCTTTGGAGAAGTGTCTATTCATGTCTTTTGCCCATTTCTTCACTGGATTTTTGTTTTTTGGGTGTTGAGTTCGATAAGTTCTTTATAGATTTTGGATTCTAACTCTTTATCTGATATGTCGTTTGCAAATACTTTCTCCCATTCTGTCAGTTGCCTTTTAGTTTTGCTGATTGTTTCCTTCACTGTGCAGAAGCTTTTTATTTTGATGAGGTCCCAGTAGTTCATTTTTGCTTTTGTTTCCCTTGTCTCTGATGTGTTGAGTAAGAAGTTGCTGGGGCCAAGATCAAAGAGGTTTTTGCCTGCTTTCTCCTCAAGGATTTTGATGGCTTCCTGTCTTACATTGAGGTCTTTCATCCATTTTGAGTTTATTTTTGTGTATGGTGTAGGAAAGTGGTCCAGGTTCATTCTTCTGTATGTCACTGTCCAGTTTTTCCAGCACCACTTGCTGAAGAGACTATCTTTATTCCATTAGATATTCTTTCCTGCTTTGTCAAAGATTAGTTGGCCATATGTTTGTGGGCCCATTTCTGGTTTCTCTATTCTGTTCCATTGATCTGAGTGTCTGTTCTTGTGCCAGTACCATACTGTCTTGATGATTACAGCTTTGTAGTACAGCTTGAAGTCCGGGATTGTGATGCCTCCTGCTTTGGTTTTCTGTTTCAATATTTCTTTGGATATTCGGGGTCTTTTCTGGTTCCATACAAATTTTAGAATTATTTGTTCTAGCTCTGTGAGGAATGCTGGTGTTATTTTGATATGGATTGCATTGACTATGTAGATTGCTTTGGGTACTATTGACATTTTAACAATATTTGTTCTTCCTATCCAGGAGCATGGAATCTTTTTCCATTTTTTGGTGTCTTCTTCAATTTATTTCATGAGATTTCTATAGTTTTCAGTGTATAGAATTTTCACGTCTTTGGTTAGATTTATTCCTAGGTATTTTATGGTTTTTGGTGCAATTGTAAATGGGATCGATTCCTTGATTTCCCTTTCTGTTGCTTCATTGGTGGTTTATAGGAATGCAACTGATTTCTGTGCATTGATTTTATATCCTGCAACTTTGCTGAATTCATGAGTGAGTTCTAGCAGTTTTTTGGTGGAATCTTTTGGGATTCCCATATAGAGTATCATGTCATGTGCGAAGAGTGAAAGTTTGACCTCCTCCTGGCCGATCGGGATGCCTTTTATTTCTTTGTGTTCTCTGATTGCAGAGGCTAAGACTTCCAATACTATGTTGAGTAACAGTGGTGAGAGTGGACATCCCTGTCTTGTTTCTAACCTTAGGGGGAAAGCTCTCAGTTTTCCCCCATCGAGGATGATATTAGTGTTGGGTCGTTCATATCTGGCTTTTATGATCTCGATGTATGCTCCTTCTATCCCTACTTTCCTGAGGGTTTTGATCAAGAAAGGATGCTGTATTTTGTTAAATGCTTTCTCTGCATCTGTTGAGAGGATCATATGGTGCTTGTCCTTTCCTTTATTGATGTAATGAATCACGTGAATTGTTTTGCAGATATTGAACCAGGCTTGCATCCCAGGTATAAGTCCCCTTGATGGTGGTGAATAATTTTTTTTAATGTATTGCTGGATCTGGTTAGCTCATATCTTGTTGAGGATTTTTCCATCCATGTTAACCAGGGAAATTTGTCTATAGTTCTCCTTTTTAGTGGTGTCTCTGTCTGGTTTTGGAATCCAGGTAACGCTGGGTTCCTAGAAAGAGTTTGGAAGTTTTCCTTCCATTTATATTTTGTGGAACAGCTTCAAGATTTTAGGTGTTAACTCTTCCTTCAATGTTTGGTAGAATTCCCCTGGAAAGCCATCTGGCCCTGGACTCTTGTTTTTTGGGGGAGATTTTTGTTTACTAATTTGATTTCCTTACTGGTTATAGGTCTGTTCAAATTTTCTATTTGTTCCTCTTTCAGTTTTGGTAGTTTATATGTTTCTAGGAATTTGTCCATTTCCTCCAGATTGCCCATTTTATTGGCGTATAATTGCTCAGAATATTCTCTTATTACTGTTTGTACTTATGCAGTGTTGGTTGTGATCTCTCCTCTTTTATTCTTGATTTTATTTGTTTGGGTCCTTTCCTCTTTCTTTTTGATAAAACTGGCTAGGGGTTTATCAATTTTGTTAATTCTTTCAAAGAACCAGCTTCTGGTTTCATTGATCTGTTCTACTGTTTTTTTTTTTGTTGTTGTTTGTTTGTTTGTTTTGTTTTTGGTTTCGATAGCATTGATTTCTGCCCTAATCTTTATTATTTCCTGTTTTCTGCTGTTTTTGCATTTTATTTACTGTTCTCTTTCCACCTCTTTAAGGTGTAAGGTTAGGTTGTGTATCTGAGGCCTTTCTTCCTTCTTTAGGAAGGCCTAGATTGCTATATACTTCCCTCTTATGACTGCCTTTGCTATGTCCCAGAGGTTTTGGGTTGTGGTGTTATCATTTTCATTGGCTTCCATGTACTTTTTAATTTCCCCTTTAACTTCTTGGTTAGCCCATTCATTCTTTAGTAGGATGGTGTTCAGTCTCCAAGTATTTGTTACCTTTCCAAATTTTTTCTTGTGGTTGATTTCGAGTTTTATAGCGTTATGGTCTGAAAACATGCACAGTATGATCTCAATCTTTTTGTACTCGCTGAGGGCTGATTTGTGTCCCAGTATATGGTCTATTCTGGAGAATGTTTTATGTGCACTGGAGAAGAATGTATATTCTGCTGCTTTAGTATGAAATGTTCTGAATATATCTGTTAAGTCCATCTGGTCCAGTGTGTCATTCAAAGCCATTGTTTCTTTGTTGATATTCTGTTTTGATGATCTGTCCATTGTTGTAAGTGGCGTGTTGAAGTCTCCTACCATTATGGTAGTACTATCAATGAGTTTCTTTATGTTTGTGATTAATTGATTTATATATTTGGGTTCTCACACATTTGGAGCATAAATGTTTACAATTGTTAGGTCTTCTTGGTGGATAGACCCCTTGATTATGATATAATGCCCTTCTGCATCTCTTGATACAGTCTTTATTTTAAAGTCTAGATTGTCTGATATAAGTATGGCTACTCTGGCTTTCTTTTGTTGATTATTAGCATGATAGGTGGTTCTCCATCCCCTTACTTTCAATCTGAACGTGTCTTTAGGTCTTAAGTGGGTCTCTTGTAAACAGCATATAGATGGATCTTGTTTTCTTATCCATTCTGTTAACGTATGTGTTTTGATTGGAGCATTGAACCCATTGACGTTTAGAGTGCGTACTGAAAGATATGAATTTATTGCCATTATGTTGCTTGTAGAGTTGGAGTTTCTGGTGGTGTTCTCTGGTCCTTTCTAATCTTTGTTGCTTTTGGTATTTATTTATTTATTTAATTAATTATTTTTTTTCATCTTTTCTCCCCTCAGAGAGTCCCCCTTAAAATTTCTTGCAGGGCTGGTTTAGTGGTCACAAACTCCTTTAATTTTTGTTTGTCTGGGATACTTTTTATCTCTCCTTCTATTTTGAACAACAGACTTGCTGGATAAGGAATTCTTGACTGCATATTTTTCTGATTCCGGACATCAAATATATCCTGCTACTCCTTTCTGGCCTGCCAAGTTTCTGTGGATAGGTTTGCTGCAAACCTGATCTGTGTTTCCTTGTAGGTTAAGGACTTTTTTTTCCTTGCTGCTTTCATGATTCTCTCCTTGCCTGAGTATTTCGTGAATTTGACTATGATATGCCTTGTTGATGGTTTGTCCTCGATATCACTGATTCTCTGTTCTGCCTTATCCATACTTGCTGCCATGGCATCCATCTGTGATTGAAGCTCAGTTATAGCATTTTTTATTTCATCCTGACTAGTTTTTACTTCTCTTACCTCCACAGAAAGGGATTCTAATCTATTTTAGGCTCCAGCTAGTATTCTTATTATCGTGATTCTAAATTCTGGTTCAGACATCTTGCTTGTATCTGTGTTGGTTAAATCCCTGGCTGTCATTTCTTCGTGCTCTTTCTTTTGGGGTGAGTTCCTTCAAGTCATCATTTTGAAGGGAGAAAAGGAATTAATGAGGTAGAGAAAATTAAAATTAAAAAAATTAAAATTAAAAAATATTAAAATTAAAAAATTAAAAACACACACAGAAAAAAAAATCTAATAAATGGTGGTCGATCCTGGGTGTGTTTTGGTCTGGGTGTTGAAAGTTGCTTGGTAGATTAGAGAAAAAAGTGGGGAAAAAAAGACAAAAAAGGATATCATTTGAAAATTTGAAAAAATGAATACACTGTAGTAGACTAAAATGAAATGATGGAAATAAAATAGAATTGAAAAAATATACACACTAGTAAAGAATATAGTAGAAAAAACTTAAGGAAAATATTTTTAATATAAATTAAAAATAAAAATGAGCTTTTCTCCTTCTGTATTCAAGAAAAAGAAAAGAAACGAAAATGAGTAAAAGAAAAAAAAGGAAATCATTTGAAAATTTGAAAAAATGAATACACTGTAGTGGACCAAAATAAAATGATGGAATTAAAATAGAATTTGAAAAAATTTACACAAAAGTAAAAAATTTGGTAAAAAATATTAAAGAAAAATATTTTTAATAAAAATTGAAAATAAAAATCAGTTTTTTCTCTTTCTGCTGAATTCTGTGGTTCAGGTTGTGCAGATTGCTGTGTTAATCCTCAGATCAGTTTTTTAGGTGTGCAGGATGGTTTAGTGTTGGTCTGGCCATATTTCATGGATGGGAGACACATAAAAAACTTCCATGCTGTTCCGCCATCTTGGCTCCCTCCGAGAAGCATTTGTCTTTTTAAAACACTCTGAAAGCAGATGTATTTATTACTGTGAATAGTCCCAAAGAATTAATCACTAATGACTGAATTCCAATATCTTTCGAAATATACAATAAAGGCATTGTTACCGAAGATCCCATTCAGCTGCTGTTTGCTGGGACTGAGAGGAGATTTGGGAATATTGCATCAGCAGGGTGGTTTTTAGTCTGAAACAGCAAGTGAAATCACTAGCTTCTGTTTCCTTGAAAGGAAAAACTTGGGGGCTGGGCACACTACCTGTCTTGTGGGGGGCGGGGAGAAAGAAGTGGCTCAAAGTGGCACACAGCAGACCCATGTCTAACACAGTCCACGCCTCCTGTTTTCCCAAAGCTTGAAAACTTTTCTCAGCACTGGAAATTTGCATAATTAGAAATTCTTTTGCAGACTGGGTCTAGAAATGAAGACATTTTCAATTAATAATGGTGTCGCATGCAGCCTAGATCAGAAATTAGGAGTTTGGATAGAGAAGTGTTCTTTACTAACAGTTCTACATGTAATGAAACATGTTCCATCATTTGTACTGGTCCGGGCTCAATCAGGGAAGTTGAACAGGGTGAAGATTGTGGAGTAAGGACCTTGGAGAAAGTAGGTCTTTTCCAGTTGTGGGAGATACTGGGAGAGCACGAGCCTGTAAAGGGGATTTGAGGTATCACAGAACAGTTCCTAACCAGCCTTAGTGCTGGTAGATGAGCTGAAACTTGTAGGGAAATCTGGAGGCAGGGCACACCCCGAAGCTGGAGTTACCCCATGGTGGGGGCTGGTGTAGGAGTGTGTGGAAGGTAGAGGGTTCAGCGTGGTTATTGCTGTGTGGGTTTGAAGCAAGGTGCCTGGTGGTGGGAGGTGGCATCACTACTGGTCCACAGGACTGGCAATAGGGACAGAGAGCTACAAGAGAAGCTGGTCGCGGAGTGGGAAAGCCGCCTGTACCTTTGTGGGTATCTCTCACCTCTTCTAAGAGATGAGGCAATGGCTGCTGCTTCTGCCCCTGAGACCCATGACCAGATCGTCAGGAAATTTTGTGATACAGAGTTCCCAGCACACCCAGACTGATGATAGAACAATCAAGTACATGTGTCACCAAATGTTATTATTCTTTAGAGTTCCTTTTTCTTTTAATCATTCAAATGTGTAAAAATTCTTAGCTTGCCTATAGCTGTACAAAAACAGGAAGCAGTTGGGGTTTGACTCATGTGCCATGGTTTGCTGACTTCTGCTTCAGATGATCCTCCATAAAGAGTAATTTTTAACTGATTAAGAAAGTGAAAGGTGAAGGGTTTGAGGTTAGTTTGGAGAACACTAGCTATAACTGCTATACTGCTAACTATGATTCCCATAACAGAAAGCCTTCAAAGTCTCCGGCTTACCAGAAGTGTCTTTCTGCTACTGTACCGTCCAAGCAGGTGTTCCTAATGAGTGGGCGGCTCTCCTCCAAAGGGTGACTCAGGGACTTGAGCTCTATCCACTTGGTGGCTCCACTCCCAGGCAGCAGATGGGGGAAGACAAGATGATGGTGCACTTCCTTCTCAACCACAACAGCCCCGAAGGGGCACACACAACTGGGCCACATTTAGACACAAAGGGTTGTATAGGAGAATGCTGACAAAGACAGAGGCTTTGTCATTTGTCTGGCAATGACGCTCTGTTGTGGAAGAGAGTGAGAGTCTGTGTTGGATTATTAGCAGACCCTGCCACATGGATGTTCTTGGGCAATATCTTGAGTGTAGATAGGGAAGCTGATTAAGGGTGATTCTGTGAGCCAAGCTGAGGACAGAGAGGACATTCTTCTATGAAAGTTAAAGCTACTAATCAGGCCATATGCCTGCCATACAGGGGGAGCCAAGATTCCCCTCCGAGAAGTACCCGCCCAGGACAGGCTCCACATGTAGGTGGAGTAAGCTTCAATGTTCTTCACACAAATGCATGCCTGTAACATATTTTGTCTGGAAAAGCTTCAGAGAGATGTGACCAATTGCCTAATATAGCATTAAAAAAACATCAACAAAGAACTCAGGGAACTTATAATAAGTAATGAAACCTCCTGTTGAATCTCCCAAAATACAGTCATCTTAAAATGTATTTCCAGGTAAATCAAGGATTTTCCACGTTGGCACTCTTTACGTTTTGGGCCAGATAATTCTTTGTTGTGGGGGCTGTCCTGCTCACTGTGGATGTTAGTAGCTTCCCTGGTCTCTACATACTAGATGCCGGTAGCATCCTCTGCCCCTCTCCCCAATTGTGACAGCTAAAAATGTCTGGACATTGTCAAATGTCTCGGGGTGGGGGTGGGGGGGCAAAATTGCCCTGGATTGAGAATCACTGAGTAACTGAATGATAGAACTTACTGAATACAATTATTGAAAATGAGCCAACTAAGTGTAGGAGTGCACATAAATGACAGTGTTGATTCTGTTTGGGTCATGCTTTCTGACAATAATTAGGAATTGGGCTGATTTGGTAAGACCTCTCTTGGTAAAAGATCAGCAGCATAGACAAGAATTTGTTGCCTTCAATTCTCAGTAGCAGGAGGGCATTCAGCTACACATCCCAAAGTGGTTTTGTGTCAATAATTTAAAGTAAATAAAATAAAGGGTATGGAATTGGGGCTAAAATATGCCAGAATTAACTTGCTTGAAACTATCTTATACTCTATGAATTTGTTCCTACCAACTCTGACCCTGGAGGTGGCTTTAAGTCACAGGTTCCAAATATATATGAATACTGTTCAGAGCCCCTGACCTTTATGATTTTCTGGCTGCAATCTCAAAGGCCAAGATATGATTAATAAAGGCTGAAAGCTGAATCCATTTCTGAGTGCATGTGCTATAGAATGATGGAGAATGCACAGCCTCATAGCTGAAACAAAATAAAAATGGTTAGTTATCATTGTCATTATTATTATTATCATTATTGTGATAACAATGGCCAGTCACAGAGTGGCTTTGCCAAAAGCTTGCATGATGGATGTGTAGACTATCTCCCTCGTCTCGCCCTGCTCTTTCCCTGGCTCACCGAACTCCACCCCCTGGGCTTTGTCAAGCTCCCTCCAGTTTTGCTGATTTGGCTTCAGGAGGTTTGAGGTGGGTCCAGGAACTGATACTTTTTTAGGGTTCCCCCATTGGTTCTGATGGGACCGACAGATCTGCAAGTTGTAAACACGAGTTGTGCTCGGCTCACACCTTACCTGGCTCCAAAGCCAAGTAACTGCTAAGTAAGGTAAAAAGCAGGTGCCCTTTGAAGCCAGGACTTTCTGTCCACGGATGGGGAGGCTGGCGTTAAGTAGCAGCACGGGCTAAGGTTGGAGTTGTTGAGTGAGGGAGGCAGATGGGACATGCCCCGGAAAGGCAGAGTCTCTACTGGGCAAAGTGAAAAATGCAGTTTCCCCTCAGGACATCCCTCTCCTAATTGTGAGGGATGGGGTGAGCTCAAGGCACTGGCTCAGAGCCAGACACTAGGAGTAGGGAGTGGAGTCTCATGGGTGGGGGGTGGTTAGCACTTAAAGTAAAACTTTCCTGCTGTGAAAACACCTTGATAAGGCTGTTGTAGGGATTAAAGAGAGAGTTAATATATGTGAGGCTCTAAAGCTGTACCTTACACATAGTCAACTCTTTATGTGTGTCTTTTGGATTAAAATCCTTTGACCCATTTGACTCCCTCATTCCTTCTATAACCTTCTGGCATCACTGGTCCCCATCACAAACTCTCTTTCAGTTCCCTTTGGGGTTGCTTCCATCCATCCCCTGTTTCTTCTACTTCAGAACCTCCAACCTTTGCTCGTACTGGGCCCTGGGAAGGCGCTGCCCCATCAGCCTCCCTCCAGTCTCCTGCTGCTTTAGTGGGGCTGGGGTGGAACCCTCTACTGCTACTTGAGACCAGTGCATCTTGCACTTGCTTTTGGGCTTGAACTAGCCACGGACCTGGAGAGCCCAGTGGGCGAATGCATGTTAGTAATGAAAGCAGGACTTTAGTGACTAAAAAGCCATAGGCAGGGGAAAGAAGAAGAAAAGAAGGAAGGGAAGAGGGATGAATTAGAAGTGTAGCTGAGGCTGTGGAAGAGGCTGGTGACAGTGGCAGAGATGCAGCGCTCAGAGGGCCTGGGAGCCAGCTCAGCCAGAGACTAAAGCAGGTCATTGCCACCCGATGTCCTCTGGGACCTTCTAGGGCATGTCAAAGGAAGCTCAAATGGGGGTCTAAGGTGGGTGGGGAGGAAACCCATTCTGCAGGGAGAATGATGAAAGATGTCCTAAGCTAGAAGGAGACCAAACACATAGTCACTGCTGCTCAGTGGGACCAAGAACCGTGTCTCACTCCTGACCTGGACACTTGTACTGCAGTGTGGTCTTGGAATTGGCACCTGGGAAGCTGTCAGCAGTGCAGAACCTCAGGCCTTGCTCAGACCTGCGGAATCACAAACTCTGGGGTGGGGCTCAGGAACCTGTTTTAACACACCCTCCGGTGACTCTGATGCTGCTCCTGTCTGAGAGCTTCTCAAACAGCAAGTGAGGTGTATAGAAATGTAGGGCCATCTCTCGACTTCATGATTCTTAACCAGCGTCTGATAGCAAAATACAGAAAGAACAGTTGGGGAATGAATGAGCTGTTGAACAAAAATTACTGTATGATTTATTCATTTATTTAGCAAATGGTTATCGGGTCAGGCATTCTTTTAGCACTGTGCCAATAACTGTGAACAAAATAGACAAAAGTTTTTGCCTTAATAGAGCTTACATTCTTGTAGGGGGACTTAATCATTAAGATGAGAAATAAAATATGTAGTATTTAAAAGGTGAAACATGCTAAAGAGAAATAGAGAGCAGGGGAGAGAAATGGGCAGTATATGGTGGGGGCAGTGAGAGGCTTTGCTATTTCAGACAAAGTGGCCAAAGAAGGCCTAAGTGCAAAGGAGCACTTGAATAAAATCTTCCAGGAAGCAAGTGAGGAGCCATGCGTATACCTAGAGGAGGATCATTTCTGGCAGCAAGGAAACAGCAGGTACTGTGTGTGCATGCCGAGGTGCTATCTGTGTGTCTGTCTGCTGGGAGGAGGCTGGGGGAAGGGAGCAGGGACATTTTATAAGTAGAACAGGGAGAAGAATGTATGACATTGTGACACCTGGACCCAAATCACCTTGGGAGTGTTAAGGGCCTGCTGATAATCGGTTATCTTTAGCTCTGACTACTTTCATGACCATTTTTCCCCTGTGACTCCAAAGCCTCTCCCCTGTCACAAGCTTATCCTTTCTCCTTGGTCTGTAAAAATACTAATGAGAGTTGCTTAAATCTATTGCATGCTTCCTCAATGTCACACCCTTAGGATTATCCACAGTGTACAGATAAAGAAACAGGTTTCTTGCCTCAGATTACTCACTGAGTGGGGGGATGGCTTCCAGGCCTCTAGCTCCAGGGTCCCTGGGGCCAGATGGTCCCCATAATTTCCCACCACCCCTTGCTACCTGGTAGTTTAATTGTGACCACCTATCAAGGTGAGGAGGAAAATGGTGGGAAGGAGAGAGGGACTGGCAACAGGGCACAGAGGTGACAAGGAGATAGTGTCTTGAAGGTGAGGATTTTGACCTCCCTGCAGTCTCTACAGTGGGGACAGTGGGGACAGAGTGGGGGAGGGTGCACTTCTACCAGAGAAGAAACTTCTAGAAGTGGCAGAGAGTGTGTCTGTTGTTGCCAAGAGACCACCCCAGGAAATGGTCGACCATGCTGTGGTCACAACTGTGAGACCTTGGTAGGAAATGTCACCGTGGAAGAGCAGATTCTGGAGCCAGAAGGCCAGAATTTGTCTTTTTTTTTTTTTTTTTTAAGTTTATTTATTTTGAGAGGAAGCAGAGGAGAAGGAGAGAGAATCCCAAGACTCCATGCTCAGTGCAGAGCTGGATGCGGGTCTTGATCCCATGATCTTGAGATCATGACCTGTGCCAAGGCAGATGCTTAACTGATGGAGCCACCCAGGCACCCCAGAATTTCAGTCTTGACTTCTGTTTGTTAAACCTTGAGCAAGTCACGAACTGTCTCAGCAAATCTTTAACCCAAATAAGACAACATATGCTGAAGTGTTTTGTAAAATGCCACACAAGAACAAGACATTATTGCAAAAATTGGCAGACCTTCATTTAGGAGGGCAATCCTTGTGAAGTGAGAGAATGTCTTATACCACCTTTCCTGAGGCAATGGTGCTACTGCTTATGCTTGAGCATTTACAAGCAGGCACTTGAGAGATTTATTTGTAAGATTTGCTCCAAAGTAACTTGCTGGCAACTCAATTTTGTTTTCTTACCAGACATACCCAAAGGTCTGTGGCAGTTATCTCTGGGTACAGAATTAAGTTGATTCTTACTGTATTTTTATATGGTTCTGCATCTTTTAATGTTTATTTATTTATTGTGAGAGAGAGTGAGTGAGCAGGGGAGGGGAAGAGAGAGGAAGAGAGAGAGAATCCCAAGCAGGCTCCACACTCTCAGCCAAGAGTCCATTGCAGGACTTGATCCCACAAACTGTGGGATCATGACCTGAACTGAAATCAAGAGTTGGACACTTAACTGACTGAGTTACCCAGGCGCCCCTGTATGGTTCTGCATTTTATAAAACACAGGCATAGACATCTGACATAGTGAAGAGGGTTTGGGTAACCAAAAGATGTCAGGTGTGGCTGGAAGGCAGGGTGTGTGGGGAAGTCATAGATGGGGCAGGAGCCTGATGATAAGAGACTGTGTTTGTAGAATCATTTTGCCAAAGGCCCTATACTGTTTTGCTCCCAGTTTAAAGCTGTCAGTCTCAAAGTGTGCTCCCCAGACCAGCAGCATTGACCTCACTTGGGAACTTGTTAGAAATGCAAATTCTTAGTCCCATCCCCCAGATATATTACATCAGAAACCCTGGGGATAGAGCCCAGCTCTGTTTTATTAACATGCCAGGTGATTTTGGTGCATGTTGAAGCCTGAAAACCACTGGTTTAAAGTGGTCCCAAGTTGGGACAAAGCTCTCTGCCCCCAGTGATCTAGCAAAAAAGACCCAATTTCTTTGATTATCGATTAGCCTCTTGTGCGGGTCCCCTGGGTTGGTTGTCTAAGCCCTAGAGAGGTGCTTTTCCTTGGCATGGCAGCAGTGAGGTGAGGACTTGGCTCTGAGTGATTAGTTAAGGTCTTATTTACCGTCAGAGAAGCATCTGGGAGGAACAGGTTCACAGTGCTTGCTTAAATGAGTTGCTTCTCTCTTTGAGTTAAAAAGATCTAGAAGTTACCCAAAAGAAGTCCTCCGAAGGCACTGGGTCATCTGGTTCTGAGGTGTTACATTGTGTTTCCTGATGGTTCTCCAGACTCTGTGGCTGTTCTCTGCTTGTTCCCATTATCCAAGGATGTAGCCTCCCACCTGGCCTCCCACAGAACAAGGAGGCCAGCAGTGTTTTGAAGTGCTGACTCACTCAGGGACAGTCCCAAACTTTGGACTCTCAGATCCCTCACCTGGAAGGCATCTCTGCTTCACCTATACCTACTTTACTCCCAAACTACCTGGTATTATAACCATCTCTGTATGTCTTGTCTTCCTTATAGTCTGGAGTGCTTAGCAAATAATAAAAAGCTCATTAAATAATACTATTATTATTTTTGCTATTATTTTGTATTAAATAGGAGGAGAAGAGGGGAAGAGCATCCCAGACAGAGGGAACAGGGTGGTAGGCTATATACTTTTCAGATCTTGGTGCAAAGTGAGAATGTGAGGTCTGGCTAGGGAGCTGGGAAATCAGTCTTTCCTTCCCATGGGCTCAATGGCCCACTCCATGTTGATGGTGACCCCCTCCCCCCACTCCCAAGAGACTGTGATCTCTGCACAGGGCCACGTTTGAATCCTGGATCAAGGATAGGTGAGAGACCCCCACTGAGTTACCTGCCAAAACCCAGCCCAGGGCAGGGATGGCTGCTTCCGTGTCCTGAAGGGATTATGCACCTGGGCCCTGGCTGAGGATGGAGGGCAATGGAGGAATGACTCAGTTGTCACCCAGGCAGAGGGCAGCAGCTGCCATGGAATGGGAAGGGGGATATCAGACTCCAGGGCCAGAGAGCAGGTGGTCAGAGAGGTGGGATCACACATGAACTGAGGCTCTAAGCCCCTGGCGTACTTTTCATTGCCCCGTTTGGCTTCCCTTATAAATTCAGAGACAATTAAAAAATTTAAGGCAGCACTTATAGAGCATTACACTCCAAGCACAGGGCCCTCTGAGTGTGGAAACTTGTGTGACGACACTGGTCCACGTGCTCATGAAGACAGCCCTGGGGACCAGAACCTGTAAAGACATGGCATGTTAGAAGAACTGCAAAATGACACTTTGCAAGAAAACAGTAAGAGTTAATTCTGAGGTGAGGAGGGGTAGGCAGATAAGAACACAAAATTTAACAGGTAAGCAAAAGGAGAACTATAAAACTTTTATTTTCAAGTTAAAAGAGTTATATATAATTGATACAGAAAAATTTGAAACATGGGACTGGATTAGTTTCCTAGGGCAGTCATTACAAATTACCACAAACTGGGGAGCCTAAAGCAATAGAAATTTATTCTCATAGTTCAGGAAAGCCAGAAGTCTGAATTCAAGGTGTGGGAAGGTTTGGCTCCTTCTGGAGTCGCTGAGGAAGAAACTGTCCGATGCCTTTCACCAAGCCTTCCCAAGTCTCCTTGTTGCCTGCAAGGCTTGGCTTTTGTTGGCTTGTAGATGTGTCACTCCAATCTCTCTGCCTCTATTCGCATGACCTTTGACTTTGTGTCTCTGTCTCTATCTCTTTGGCCTACCCTAAACCCAGGATGATTTCATCTCAAGATCCTTAACTATTTACATCTTCTAAGACCTTTTTTCCAAATAAGGTCTCATTCTGAGGTTTTGGATAGACACGAATTGGGGAGGCAGGCATTATTCAACTCTCCAAAGAATAAAATCTCCCATGCTTCTGCTACCTAAAGCTAACATTGGTGACTACTTTAGAGTATATCCTTCCAGTGCATTCTGTGTATAGATTTAGTTTGTATATTTGTTTTGTTTAATGATGATCCGGTGTGCAGACTTTGCTGAGAGGAATTTTTAAGCAAGGAAGGTGATCTGCTCAGGTACAGTGGTACGTTGGAGCAATTCATCCTGGCTCCCAAGAAAAGAATATGCCCATCTCGTCTCAATTTCCTTTTCAGTGAACTCATGTGGGTAGCTTGCAATCAGCCATGGTGGGAGTACTTATACTACAGAAATCAGGAAAAGGTACAAGTCAGGCCTTATTTATTTTTAAGAGAGCCAATTTACTAGTACATCAGTAGATTCTCACCTGGCAGAGTAAAGAGAAGAACATTCTAGGCAGGAATTATAAGAGACAAAGCAGGTAGGTATGGAGGCACCGGCTTGTTTGGGAAAGCCAATCCTCTGCTGTCCTACAGGGCTGACTAGTCAGTGGCAGGCACTGAGGCTGGATGGAAGGATGGGTGGCTGCATTGAGATGGGCCTTGTGAATCATGCAAAGGTACTGGGGATTGTATTTCAGGAAGACAATAACTGGTAGGAAACTAGTTGGTGGATGAGCATGCAGTGGGACTGGTGGCAGGAAGACTGGTTAGGAGATACCTATGAGAGTTCACAGAGCCTCACCAAGTCTTTGCTTGTGTGGGTCAAGGCTATGTCCAACAGCACGATTTCTCTTTGGACTCGAGCCTAACTAGTCCAATCAAGCCTCAGATGTCTGTTAGACTCAGAATTCAAGTCCCATTCCAACATATCTCTGGAACCCTTGGTTATGGTAAACAAACCTCCTTATGGCCCAAATCTCTTTAAAAACAAACAAAAACCTTCCCATGCTTCCCTGATATCTGGTTCTTTCTGGAGAGCACTGGGCTGTTCATTGACCAATTCCCATTTAGGTGGTGGAGGCAGGTTGTCAGAATTCTTCTAGTGTTTTGCTGCTTTTGCCCCCAGATTTTCCTCTACCTTGTCTGGAACTCTCTGTCATTTGGCGAAGTACCAACCTGTTTTTCCTGCGTGCTCTGTGGATCTTCTGCCTAGTCCTCGAGGTCCTAGAAACTCAGGTCAGTGTTTTCACCCAGTTCAAGTTCTGTGTCATCCTGGAAAACTTTAACTATGCAGTTGATCTACCCTATATCTGGACTCAAAGTTTCCTGATCTCATGATTGATTTAATAGATCTGTTTTAAATTTTGTATCTTACAGAGAATGTACTGTATTATCTGGCATTCCTGGGGGTATTTACCAGGAAGCAGAAGTTATCACTGTTCTTCAAACTCTTTCCTAACATAGCACTCCTCCATTGTCTCCTTTGTTTTTCAGAAACCAACTCTTTATTTATTTATTTTTATTAAAATTAAAAAAAAATTTTTAATTTACATCCAAGTTAGTTATCATATAGTGCAATAACGATTTCAGGAGTAGATTCCAGTGATTCATCCCCTATGTATAACACCCAGTCCTCATCCCGATGAGTGTCTTCCTTAATGCCCCTTACCCATTTAGCCAAGTCACCCATCAACAACCCCTCCAGCAACCCTCAGTTTGTTCTCTATACTTAAGAGTCTCTTATGTTTTGTACACTTTTTATGTTTATTTATTTTTGAGAGAGACAAAGACAGAGACAGCACAAGCAGGGAAGGGGCAGAGAGAGAGGGAGACAAAGAATCTGAAGCAGGCTCTGCACTGACAGCAGGGAGCCTGAGGTGGGGCTTGAACTCATGAAGTTCGACATCATGACCTGAACCAAAGTCGGACACTTAACCAACCGAGCCACCCAGATGTCACTAAAAATTTTTTAAAAGTAATCTGTGTTTCTAATGTGGGGCTCAAACTCACATTCCCAAGATCAAGAGTTGTGTGCTTTTCTGACTGAGCCAGCCAGGGGCTCCAGAAATCAACTCTTTTGAGGATAATGCCATCTGATTCTGCCACTTTGTCTCATCACTGACATTGGTGTGACCTGGGTAGTCACCCAGGGCTCCACACTCAGAAGAGTCCCACAATTGGTTTAATGCTCTACTGTTGCTATCTTGAAGCTTTTGTTTTTGTTTTTGTTTTTGTTTTAAGCAGGCTTTACATCCAATGTGGGTCTTGAACTCCCAACCCCGAGATCAAGAGTCACGTGCTCTACTGAATGAGCTAGCCAGGCACCCCATCTTGAAATTCTTAATAATTTTGTCTTTGAACTCGTGTTTAGCAAGTGAAGTCCAATATGTGAACATGCAACGTGTGGGTCTGCCATTCCTCACTGCCCCATGTGTATTGCACTCATGGTGCCACATAAAAAAGGAATTTGGGGGACACATGATGTGTGGGAGTTCTGTGAGACTTAAAACGAATACTAGGTAAGTCTTATTTCTGTCTCTGAATAAGTGGGATTTTTATAGCCCCACAGGCCACACTTCCTGTTACACTAGAACTTGCTTCAAATGCAGGAAGAAGGTACTTTAGGGAGCAAAAACAGTCAAGGACCCCTAATCATATCCTTTCTTATTGTATCAGCCAGCCACTTATTCTGCAAATGATGACTCAGAAGGAAAGGGAAAGATCAGGAGACCCACAGTTCCTTTTCTTTCCAGTCCTTCCTTACTCCTTGGGAAGACTAAGGTAGAGAATGTTGGTAGATTGATATGTACATTAAGAAGTAAAATAAAAATGGGTAAGTTACTTTTATTCTGGTAAGAATGGTAAGAATGTGTTTGTGGGAGGGTTTGTGTCAGGAAGGACGCATGGCAGAACAGGGAGAGCAATGAATACAAACTTAAGTAGTCTGGACCAGATTTTGTGGGTAGTGAGTCTTGATCAGAACAATGGTATGGTTAAAGCAAGCAAGCAAGCAAACAAACAAACAAACAACTTCAGGTGATATGGGTGTGGGAACAGTGGCTCACATTAGGACATCTGAGGGTGGGGGAGGATTGGAGTAGGGCACTATCATGAAGGGCTTTGAGTGATAAGCTAAAGGTTTTAAGTGTTATCTTTTCAGCTAGCATTTTTTTCAAAAGGTTGTAAAGCAGTGGAACCTTTTTTACTAAAATAATCTTAGCAGAAGTCCAACATATCAAGCAGACACAAGCAGCCACCAGGTTTGCCTGTCTTGGAAGCCACTGGTGGAGGTGACGGGGATCCAGACTGGAAGGGGAGAAGGCGGAAGAGCTGGGGTCAGGGTTAGAAAGAGATGACGAGGGGTGCCTGGGTGGCTCAGTTGGTTGAGCATCCAACTCTCAATTTTGGCTCAGGTCATGATCCCAGGGTTGTGGGATCAAGTCCTGAGTCAGGCTCTGCACTGAGCATGGAGCTTGCTTGAGATTCTCTCCCTCTCTGCCCCTCTCCCCTGCTTGCATGCACTCACATGTGCATGCCCTCTCTCTAAAAGAAAGAAAGAAAGAAAGAAAGAAAGAAAGAAAGAAAGAAAGAAAGAAAGAAAGAAAGAAAAAGAAAGAGAGAGAGATACTGGCTTATGGAGGAGGCAGCAGAGATGAAGGGAACAAGGTGGACTTGAAGAACTTAGCAGGGAGAGGCAATAGGCAGGGGAGGGGAGAACCCAACCTCAGCAGGATGGAGGAAAGAGGGGTTTTGGTGTGGTGGGATGAGGCTCTTGGCTGCCACCAGGGAGCAAGACTTAGAAAATATCTGGTCCAGCTGTGTGACCACTGTCACAGATAGTCATTCCTGCCTGTACCCCTAACTTTGTTCAGTGCTGGGACTTTTTTGACGAATTTGTGGAATAAACTTTCAAATTTAGAGTCTTATGAGAATTGTAATACTATGTTCATGCAGTCTGACAATCTGCAGAAGTAAAAGGATCCCTCCACTTGGGCTGTTGGGGAGTTGGAAGATCCAACTGGCCTTGAGTCCTATTACATACACCATGGGTGCCTGACTGTCAAGAATTGTGAAGGGTTTGAGATTTTACTTTACCTGCAAGCTAATAAGCCTGCCTCATGGATGCTGGCAGAAGACACAAGATTCCTGTGTCAGAGATAAAGCACAGCTTATTACTTATAGCAAGAGCAGTAACTCAAGTAACATCACTTTTGCATTTGTTCCTCAAACCTCAGTTTCCATAGGGTAATACATGAAAGGACCAGGTAATGCTTGCGCAGGTAGGGGACTACATTATAAGAGAGGAATCCCAAGTTTGGGGAACTTGAATATTTTATAATGGACACTAAGCCTACCTGAACTTTGCCCTGAAGGGAGATGCTATCTTTATTACACCAAACAGTAAACAAACTTGCCAGTGCTCTAGAGGGAGACATTATCTCTGTCTTCCAAGGTGGTTTGCTATACCAACATCCTTGAAAAGATAGTCTCAAATAAAGTTAGGTAGTCCTCTGACCCCAAGATATGCAGAAATGCCAGAAAACTGTGGAGAGTTATTTCCTAAAATGACAAGGCTCTGATAATGATGACCTGGAGGGATGACAACATCCCTTCACTCCCTATCTCTTTCCTCCTGGACACTATTAGGCAGTTGAAGAGAATAACCTTCCTTTAGAAAGGTTTAGGTTTAAAAGGTCCTTCTTTTTTTTTTTAATTTTTTTAATGTTTATTTATTTTTGAGACTGAGAGAGACAGAGCGTGAAGGGGGAAGGGTCAGAGAGAGAGGGAGACACAGAATCCGAAGCAGGCTCCAGGCTCTGAGCTGTCAGCACCGACGCAGGGCTCAAACTCACAGACCGTGAGATCATGACCTGAGCTGAAGTCGGAAGCTCAACCGACTGAGCCACCCAGGTGCCCCTAAAAGGTCCTTCTAACCACCAGTCTTGTTCCTTTATAACCTAGCCAGACTGAAGATTCATACTTTGGCACTTTCAGATGAGGATGAATTGTGGCAATAGCCTGCAAGATGGGACCTGGAACTGTAGTTACTTCAAGCCAGTTCTCTAAAGGGTATATCCTCAGCTCCTTCAGAGGCTGGAAGACTCAAACAGAGGCTGCATTTGTTGTAGTGGTTCAGGCCTGTACACTGAGGGAAACTAACCTCATTTCCATCACAGTGACTGGCTGCAATGGGGATCATTATCCATTACTATAGGCAACTAGGTATAGATTGGATGTCATGGAGCTCAACTTATGGCAGTTTGACTAGAGAAAAACTTAGCTCAGGACCCATATTGGGTGTGACAAACCAGCCCAAACAAATCCTCTCTATTGAAGAGTATGAATGTCATATCCACAGACGGATGCTGGCATACCCTTGGTAAGCAAAGCTATGGGTCATCCAAGTCCAGGATTCACTGGAACCCAGGAAAACTAAAGAGTTAAGGATAAACAGATCTTGCATGCCCTCACATTCCCTTGTAACGTCATCTCTGTTTCTGATCTATCCTTAAAATTTTGTACTGTAATATCGTGTCCTAAGATAATTAAAAGGCCTTTTAATCAGTGTGTGACTAGACCCAGAATCAGAGGTAGGGAATAAATGAAGGATTCCTACATGTGAATGAGCAGAGATGCTGGGAATGAGGCATTATGCTCTAGCCAGGACACCACAAATACTGAGTTGATCAAGCATCTGCTGGTAAGGAGAGAAGTTAGCTTCACTGTCTGCACTGTTAGAGACAAAGGTGAAGACTTGTTGCTAGCTGCTCCTGAAAAACTATGTGGTGTGGTCCTCAATGTATGGGAGACTTTGAAAAATTTTCAAGCACATTAGAAAATAAAACTCCTTTGTGCATACTCCCTCACTAGGGGATCTCACCCTTTCCCAAGGCTTTAAATGCAACCTTATATTGGGGTACCTGAGTGGCTCAGTTGGTTAAGTGTCTGACTTTGGTTCAGGTCATGATCTCATGGTCTGTGAGTGCAGAGCCTGCTTCAGATCCTCTGTCTCCCTCTCTCTGCTCCTCCCCTACTAGCACACTCTCTCTCTCTCTCAAAAATTAATAAACTTATTTAAAAAATAAAATAAATGCAACCTTATGCTAACAAATCCCAAATGTATCTCCAACCACATTTCTGATATGAACACAAACTCATAAAACTGGCTACTTGCCATCTCTACTTAGATTACCATAATTATTTCAGCTTAGCGTGTCCAAAATGGAACTCGGGATTTACCCACTAATCCACTCTTCCCCATGTTCCCCTGTCTCAATAAGTGGTACTGCCCATTTGCTTAAGTGAGAAACCTGGAGTCATTCTTCGCCTCTCACATCCAGCCTACTAGCAAGTGTTCTCACTTCTATCTCCAAAACGTCTCTCTACTCCATCTATTTGTCTCTCTTTCTGCAGCTGTCATCTTTGACCAAGCCACTTTCATTGTTGGCCTGGTTGACTCAATGGCCCCCTAACTGGGTACCCACTTCTACTCTTTTCCAACCCATGCTCCAGATGGTAGCCAGAGTGGCTTACAAACCTTATACATTGAACCATGTCACTCATCTGCTTAGTATTCTTTAGAGTCTTCCCACTCAATTTAGAATAAAAATTCCACTTTCCTCTCATGGTCTCCCGTATTCTCCATGAATCTGAGGCTCATCTCATGCCTCCCTTCTTCTATGCTGCCCTCATCAGTACTTCTTGCAGTGGCTTGTGCTTGCCAAAATGTTTCCTATTCTCATGCCAGTGAGTATGCTTTCCCCTCTCCTGCAAGGCTTTTTGGTCCCAGTCTGCCTGGTTGATATCTGGGGATGCCAGTGTTTTCCATGTGCAATGTCCCCTAGAGCTGTACATCAAGGCAGCCCTCTTTCCTGACCACACAATTATATTGGGCTGCCAGCTTCTCACTCTCAGAGCACATTTTTTTACCCTCATAGCATATGTTATAATTTGTATCACATACTTATTTGGATTTTGCTTTTTAACTGTCCATTTCCTCCCCAAACTGTAAGCTCCATGAAGGTAGGGATCATGTTTGTCATGTTAACCACTATCTCTCTGGGCTTGATATAGGGCTTGGTGTTGAATGAATAAATGAATGAATGAATGAATGCAAGTCTATAGGGCAAGTGGCACAGGGTGATAGGGGGCTGGGTAAAGACAAATCAAGCAGCAGCACGGCACCAATACTGAGGGAAGCTTGAAGCTAGAGGGCACGGTATGCTGAGTGCTACTCTGAGAGTCCTATCCCTGAAAGCTCTTAGACTGTGTGCTGATCGTTTTCTAAGTGGGGATAAATATTAACATGCTATCATTACCCTGAATGTGAACTCAAGCTATGCAGTGCGAGTTGAAGGCTTTATCTCATGACATGATCATCAAACACACAAAATGAAGAGAGATCGGTAGTCTCTGCCTCAGTCACATTGAACCCTTGCCTTTTCACCCACTCCTTACGCCCCCACTCCAAACCCTGATATTCTTTGCCTTCTCAAGCCACTGTGTTCTGCCTCTGCTTTTTATCTATCTTTTTTTTTTTTTTTTTTTTTTTTTTTTTTTTGGTGCTCCCTTCTCAATGCCCAGAAGGCTACCCTTTCTTTTCAGTAAACTATATTCCATAGGGGTCTCAGACATTCTGGACCTTGACTTGTTGTTGAGTCGACAGCCTCTATGCTCCCATCTTTCCCTTTGGTCTAGCCAATTATCTTGGCTAGAGAGCCCCTGCTGTCTGCCTGCCCCCACTAATCAGCACGGACTCTCACTGATCCCTGCGTCATGTTGGCAATCTGACACCTTCTCTCAGAGGCTACACATAGTGATCTCTCAGGAGGGAGGGAAAGCCACTCCTCATGCTCCTGTGGTTTCAGAACATTACTTCATTAGTAAATACCTAGAAAAACCGAATTTCTGGTTTAAAACAGACCCTTTCTCTACAGTTTCTTTCTACTTCCTTTTTAAATTTCCTTTTTTATTTGTTTGTATATATAGTCAACAGATGTTAGAACCAAAACATTTCTGCTGAAAAAACATAGCATTTGATATATTTATTTGTTATTGTTATTTAAAATTTTATTACATTTTATAATGATGCCCATGCTATAAAATTGAATTGGTATGAAAGGTAAACACAAATGTTAAGTTTCCCTCCCATGTCTGCACTGCCCCACTTCCCTCTAAGTTTCTTTCTTAGCCTCCTGGAGATCTTACATGCACTTGCAAGCAGGCATGTGTTTCCACTCTCCTCCTACCCCCACTCTACATTGTTCTCTATCTTGCTCTCTTCTCTAAGTGCCGTATTCTGCATCAATAATCCAAAATCTCCACCACTTTTTATAGCTGTGTAGTATTCCATTACTTAGACAAATCATAATTTACATTAATAAAATACACATATGATGTCACATATATTCAAGTATATTTGTGAACACATTCCTAAAAGTCAAAGGACATTTTTAATTTGATAAAGGTTTTCAAATGATCCTCTGGAGAAATTGGTGAAGACACCTCTTTCCATACATCTTTGTCAGCTAAGTTTCTAAACCTTGCAATGTTGTCAGTCTGTGAGTTGAAGAATGCATTGCCATTGTGATTATCATTTTTCTTTTTGTAAGTGATCTCAAGTATTTTTTCATATATTTAGAGCACTTATGTATTTTTTTCTATGAACTCTTCAGATTCTTGCCCCCTCCTTTTTTTTTTTTCAAATAAGAGGATGGTCTTTTTCTTATTGATTTGTGATTTATTATTTATGTTCTAAGGAAGTTTATTTATGGTGGGTTTGTCTTGAGGAATTAAAATTTTTTTAATGTACCTAAATTCATCTTTCTTTTGAGGTATCTGGGTTTTTGTGTGATGCTTTTAAGCTTTAATTGGTGATTATCACAAAAATTTTCCCAAGATTTTTTTCTAATAATTTAATTTTTTAACATATAAATCTTTGCTTCATCTGGAATTTATTTTGTTATAAGCAGTAAGATAAGAATCCAAATTAATTTGTCTGCCCAGATGGTCACCCTGATGTTGAACATTTACTAGTTAATCCATCTTTTCCTTGCTAATTTGAAAAACCACCCTTAGCATATTCTAAACCCTTCGATGTCTCTGGGTCTGTTTCTGGGCTTTTTACTTTGCCCACTGGGGTCTGTCTGTCTAATCAAGTCTGGCTGCATGTTTTAAGCCTTTTTACTTCTATCTTTATGTCAAAGGGGTTGCAACAATATTTTAGGCTAGTGTTAGGGGTGTTATTCATATCTGGCAAAACTAACTGGGCCATATGGAGACTGAATCCTTAATCCTGGCCTAAATCATTCTTTATTTAGTCCATTGCCAACTATAACAAAAGAGGTTCTGACATTAAGGGGCAATGGGCCTGGGAAGTCTAGATGCCACATTTTGTTCTCAGTTAAGCCTCACAACCACCCCCATGAAGTAAGGTGTTCCTTAGGTTATTTTGGTTGCAAGAACTGGGGCTGGTTCAAATAATAAGGGATGCTTTATTTTCCTATATAAATAAGAGGGACATAAATGTCAGCCACCTCCTCAGGAGAAGCCACACCATAAGACCGTATAGGAAGCTCTTTTATTTTATTTTTTTCCTGTTTCTTTCTCTCTTTTTTTGATAAGTTGCTTATCATTTTTGTGATTTAAAAACATAAGCATACAAGACTCATTTTACAAGGTTGAATGCATGCATATTTAAGGACCTATGTCAAACATATTAGAGTGCTGACTTATGACAAGGGTTGGGGAGGAAAAAGAAATCAGTATCAAGGTCGAAGGGTTACAAAAAATGAAAACAAAAAGAAATAAACCACGAGTAGAGGGGCGTTTAATGGGCTGATGAGAGTGTGCTATGCAGTGAAGATCAGTGAACCATTTGCATCTGAGATCCTTTAAAAACTTAAAAGTCAAAATGTAAGACTCCAGGCAGAACTCATAGTTGCGTGGACTCCCTGAGACAGGGCTCGGGTTGTTGGGTGGGTTCCGAGGGGACTGAAGAGAGCTCGGAGAGGCAGTGGTGGGCTCTTCTCAGAGGAAGATTAAGAAGCACAGGGCAGCCACATCTCATGGACACTTCACTCATGTGACTCACAGTGAGGTCCAGGGGCATGGCCATTGCCTGGCAGCTAGTCAGAAATGCAGAAACTCAGGTCTGACACCAGATCCGCTTAATCAGAGTCTGACTTTTCACAGGATCCCCAGGTGATTAGACTAAATCATTAAATTTTGAGAACCTCTGCTCTAGGACATTGTTTGGGAAGTGGAAGGTTGCTTCGGATCCAGTGCAGTTCAACCTCCTGAGCCACCTCACTGTCCCTCCACTGTGGCCATCACAGCTTTGACTGCAGAACGGAAGCAGTTCTCAGTGGTGACAAGGTTTAGGATGTAACCTCAGAGCACAAAGAGGGTGGAGACCACTGGACTTGGAAAAGTCAGGAAGCTGGTGAGGCTAGGGCATTTTGTAATTGTCCCTAGGGTCACTGAAGTCTCCCAGGATTCTGTAGGACTTGGAGAAGAGAGGAAAGCTATGATCCAGGCACCCAAAAGGGCAGTGAAAGAGGAGGAGTGACCAGGATGTGAATTTCACAATGAAATGTGAAAAGGCCTGGGGTGATCCAGCTGGTGGCCATGAGTCTTACAGGAATGGACCTTTTGCTTAAGGATAAAAGCAGAATTGACACTGGGAATACCAATATCACCTCCCAACCCTCAGGTCTGAGGTGTGGGAGAGGAGAGGCCTCTAGAGGAGAGCCAGGGTTCAGGTAAGGCCCAGAGGTGAAGGGCACACTCTGTGGAGAAGCTAAGGATGCAGGGTAATTTGTTTGGTGCAAATCTGGGGCTCCAGAAGGCACAATGTGTTGGGATGTGAAAAGAGAAATAGAAAGTTTGGTTCGAGAAATACAGGGAGGAGATGGAGGACACAAATGACTGGACAGGGGTCAACATGTGGGGAATTGTATCAGTCAGTATACAATAGGCTATCCTGCTTCAACAAATGACCCCAAATCTAAGCGGCTGAAAGCTACAAAGGTTATTTCTTGCTTATACTACTTGTCCATTATAGGTTGATGTGGAATCTGCTCCATGTCACCCTCATTTAGGGATCCAGGATGACGGAGGCTGTGTGTCTGTGCTTCCATGATAGCCAAAGCTCAATTCTTTTGTGTGTGCGCTTGCTGGAGTTTTCATTGACCAAAGCAAGTCACGGGACCACATCTAAATTTAAAGGGACAGGATTGTGCAAGTCCATCCTACCATGGACTTAGAGGGAGAACTAGAAATATTGGGTGGCTAGACTTAATGATTACCACAGGTAGTGACTAACTTATAGGGATATGAGCCATAGGGTGAATTAACCTGACTTTAAATTTCAGAAGAGAACTCTGGGATAGTTATGTTCGCGTGCAGACCTGCTGCTGTCCACTGGAGGGTGGCTGAGTCCTGATGACACCAGAAGTCTGTGCCCATTCCATGGGCATGAGTTAGTTCTCAATATATTTCCAGAGGCTTAGTAATCAGAAATCTACACACATATATACGGTTCTTGGAATGGCATGTCAACCCTGTTCTTTGCTCTAAAAAGTTGGTCTTTGTAATTAATGGTTTTGTTTTCAGGCCAAAGAGATATTGGATAAATAATTGTTTCATCAAAAAACAAAGAACAGGGATATATTGTTCTTCTGGGTATTTTAGCTGATACTTTAATCTTGACTCCCTGAACTCCCATGTCTCTTTCAGATACCAACCAATGTTGTGAAAGGGAGCAGCCAGCCTCACATTTTTCCTGATTGCTAAAATCCATCTGAAAAGATTTAGAAAAGTTCATTTAGAATGTTCTTCGATTGGCCAGTGAGCAAGTATCCTGTGGCCATTTTGAGTGCCTAGCCTTTTAGTTCTGCAGAAACATGCATATTAAATTAAGAATGTTAGGGGTATATGGCAGTGGGTGAAAAGGGTGAAGAAAGTCAAAAGGTACAGACTTCCAGTTATAAAATAAATATCATGAGGATGTAATAAACAGCATGGTGAAATAGTTAATAATATTGTATTATATTTTGAAAGTTGCTAAGAGAGTGGATCTCATCACAAGGGAAGAAATTGTGTGTGGTGGTGGGTGTTAGCTAAACTTATTGTGATGATCATTTTTTTTTTGCAATATACACAAATATTGAATCATTATGTTGTGCACCTGAAGCTAATATAATGCAGGAAATCTATGCTCGACCCCAATACCTATGAAGCAGCAATGTAAGGAAGATTGTTAACTGCCTAGCACATCCTTTCTTCTCCCTAAAAAAAACCCTGATATTGTTTGTGAGCCATCAAATAACTAAGGGAAGGGGACCCCATCCTCAGCTCTAGGGCTGGGCCCTGATTAATCTCAGCCAGGCTGTTTCAGTCCTGGCAATACTGACATTTGAGCCTGGTAATTCTTTGTTGTGAGGGCTGTCGTGCGTGTTATAGGATGTCAAGCAGCATTTCTGCCAGTAGCACCTTGACTACAGTTGATACAAGCAAAAGTGTCTCCAGACCTTGTCAAATATCTCCTGGGAGGAAAAACCACCCCTAACTGAGAACCACTGGTGTGAGCCAACCATGATAATCCTATTCTTCTTTCTAGATAACTAGTGTAAGAGTGGGTGTGTGACCAGGCGCCTGGATGGCTCATTTGGTTAAGCATCTGACTCTTGGTTTCGGCTCCAGTCATGATCTTAGTTTGTGGGATCAAGCCCCGCTGTTAGCACAGAGCCTGCTTGAGATTCTCTCTCTCCTTCTTTCTGTCCCTCCTCTGTTTATGCTCTCTCTCCCCAAATAAATAAACTTAAAAAAAAAAATGGGTATGTGACCATTTGGCTAATGAGATTGGGGGAAGGAAAGCTGCTGAGGGTGGTGGGTTGAGGAAATGTTTTCTTCCTTACAAAAAAGACCCAAGAGGAGATAGTCCCTTTCCCTTTCTCTGGATCTTGTAGTTTGTGGCTGAAACCCGGACATGTTTGTAGCCGTCTTACTACCAGCATGAAGATGAAGCCAACTCAGGAAGTGAGGCAGAGCCAAGAGATTCTCAGAGAAGTATGGCCAGAGCCTTGATGCACCTAGCCAGGAGTCCAGTCCACCATTGGGGTGGCTTTTCTTTGACCAACAAATATGTTTTTGTTGGAGTCAGAGTGTTCTGTTCCTTGCACCTGAAACCATCCAACTGGCAGAGAGAGAGGTAGGGCCCTCACTCATTCCTGCTGGGACAAGGGCTCTCTTAAAAGTAATACATTTCCCATCACTGAAGTGACAGGAGGTTAGGAATTTAATTGGGTTTTGGCAAGTTGATAAGAAGAAAATTGAGCTCCTACTGTCTAGAGGGGAAGAAATGAGGCATCTATAAAGATAAGGACCAGATACCATGGGGCCAGGAAGAAACAGATAAAAAGATCAGAGAAGTAAGTGCAAAGAGATAGTGCTTAGTAGGTGGAGGAGTCAGATTTAGATGCAAAACTGATATAGGTTCAGGAGATGTTCCAAGCACTGAGACTAAAATACCCAGAGCCACGATGCAGTCATGGTTTTTGTGATTGGCTGCACATTGGAATCACCTGGGGAGCTTTAAAAAATACTGATGCCTGGGTGCCACCCCCGGACATCCTGATATAATTGGACTAGGGTGTGGTCTGGGCATTATTTTTTTAAGTTAAAATTTTTAATTTTTTGGTGGGTTCAGGTGTCTCACCCCATGTCATTTTTACTCTATTGTTTTGACTTTGATGCAGGCTGGTTGGGTCTGAGGACCTAGAGTGCAGTCTCACAGAACCAGCCAAGAGGGTCCTCGGCTTCATGCAGGATAGAAATCAAACTCAAGCCAAGAGGAAGTGAGAGCAGAGTTTATTGAATACATAGAGAGAGCTGATGCAGACAGGATATCTGGGAGACTCAGAAAGGAGAGTGAGTCTCATCTCTGCTTTGGGTCTGGGGTTTTTATTGAGGACTGTGGTCCAGTTCGTGTGTCTTCTCAGGCATCCAGGGACACAGATGAGTATTTAGGTGTCCTCCATAAGTCACTTATGCTCTGGAGCCAGGGGTCTTGGTGAGTCAGTGGTCTAGGAAAATGTTCTTGACAACCCTGCCTGGTCACTCCTTAGATGTTATCTATTGTGCTGGAAGCCTCCAAAGAAATCATTAACCCTTTGATGTTTACAAGGAGGACATACATTACCTGTTTCATAAGGTGTGTGTAAGGCAGGGGTGCAGGTCCTAGGAAGAACAGAATCAGGAAAAGGAGAAAAAAAAGCAGTTTTTCATGATGTCCCTTTATTTTATTTTTTTTTAAGGTTTATGTATTTATTTTGAGAGAGAGAGAGAGAGGCAGAGACAGAGAATCCCAAGCAGGCTCTACACTGTCAGCATAGAGGCTGATATGGGGCTCCATCCCACGAACCCAAGAGATCATGACCTGCACCGAGATCAAGAATAGGACATGCAACCAACTGAGCCACCCAGGTGCCCCTCATGGGGTCCCTTTAGTTTCCCAGTAGATTCTTTTCTTAACTTCATCCCATTTTTTTGTGAATACTTGTACCCGGTACAGATGACTACTACACAATACAGTCTTCTCCCATGCTTGTCTTCCAGTCATTCAGTTCCTCTACCTAGAGGATAGTTTAGAACTAACACAGATAATATGTTTATTTTATTTCCTATTCCTTTTTATCTGAAAGGACTTTGTATGCACACTTTTCTACATCTTCCATTTTGACTTAACTGTATCTTACAGATTATTCCGTTTTAATACTTAGGGAGTATCTTTTTCTTTTCTTAATGTGTAGCCAAGTTATTCTATTATCTGGATGTGCTTTACTCTACTTAACCAGTCTTCAAATGATAGGATTTAAGTTGGTCCCAGTCTTGTTTTGACAAATGATGCCCCAGTGAATAACCTTACACAGCATGTGTAGGTATAGTTGTAAGAAAAATGGGCTCTCAGGGTCAATGGGCAGGTGTACTTGCAGTTGGAGAGTGTCAAGCAGACCTTATGGAGGCTGTGTTTTTCCATTAATAATGTGCTGGGTGAAACAGCATCTCTTTCCTCATGGTAAGGTGTATTATCATTATTTGATTTTTGCCAGGCTGATGGGCGAAAAATGGTCTAGCAGTATGTTTTAACTGTGTACTTTCACCATTTGGAGTGAAGTTTATACTTTTTTCATATGTCAAATAGCCATGTATTCCTTTCCTGTGAACTCTGTCTGTATTCTTTACCCAAAGGTTTTTTTTTTTAATTTTTATTTCTTTTTCTTATTAATTTGAAGAAGCTCTTTATACAGTAGAAAAATAAGCCTTTTGTATCTGATATGTATTTTTGTCTTGGTTGTCTTTTGACTTTACTCAATAGATACCCTTTTATGGGTCTTTTCGCTCATGACATTTAGATTTTCAGCCTTTCTCAGGAAGGACTTCACTACTCTGACATTAAAAAAGCAAATGAACAAGCTTCTTCCTGTGGTTTCCAGAATTTGGAGCATAGTTTTGTTTATGTTTCCATATGATGCTAGAATCAGCCTGTTTATTTTTTTAAAATCCATTACTTTCAGTTGGATCACATTTAAAGGCTACAAGTTTACCAGAGGAATTGAAATCCAGGGAAGCAACATTAAGCCTCCCTACCTGTTCTAGGCATCCTGAATTCCTTGTAATTTTAACTCCTAGACTTTTTGCCTTTTTGTTTACTATTACGACAGAGGAAAAGTTGCCATTAACATCTGTTGATTGTTTATATGGCATCAGGATTTGTAAAAGCTTTCCAGATGACTCCAATAGAGTGGATATATAAGGGCAGGAAGAGGGGTTGCAGGGAGGGCGGTTAGCTGTAATCAGGAAGGCATACTTTGTCACTGCCATTGTTTAGAATTGCCAGCCCATGGAGATAATAAAAACCCAGACAGGCTAAAGGTTTATTATTATTTATACACTCTCTACAGCAAGGTACCCCTTGTTGTCTGTCCCCAGGGCCAACGGCCCCCACCCCTCAGCATACCATTCTTCCAGAGAACAGCCAAGAGTGAGAATCGCCATTTTAGAGTCTTTCTTGTCCCCACCCCTTGCATTCAGTTATCTCTCATGTTCTATTTGAGCTACCTCTTACTTTTCTCACTTCTTTCACTTCCCCAACCTTTTGCCATAAACAGCGTAGAGGCTTTCAGCATCTTTCCTCAGGACTCTGGTCTCACTCCTCACCATCTGTCCTCCATGTTGCTTCTAGGCCAGGTGCTCTGACTTTGAGTGCCAACAGGATTCTAATATTTTCCTTTTTGTTGAACCCTCCTTGCCTACCTGCCCAACTTTCCTCCTGTCATTCCCCACTGAGATCAGCTCTTTAGACCAGAGTGCTACATACCATTTGGAACAAACCAATCTCTCCCATGTCCCAGAGACTCTGCATTCACTATTCTTGACGTCTGGATTTGTTTTTTTAATGTTTGTTTGTTTATTTTTAAAAATATTTACTTATTTACTTTAAAATACTTATTTACTTATTTATTTTGAGAGAGGTAGAAAGAGAGAGAGAGGAGGGGTAGAGGGGCAGAGAGAGAGAGGGAGAGCGAGAATCCCACTGTCCAGGCAGAGCCTGATGTGGGGCTCGAACTCATAAAACATGAGATCATGACCTGAGCCGAAGTTGGATGCTTAACCAACTGAGCCACCCAGGTGCCTCTGGAATATTTATTTATTTATTTATTTATTTATTTATTTATTTATTTTAACGTTTATTCATTTTTGAGAGACAGAGAGAGAGAGCGAGAGAGAGAGAGAGAGAGAGAGACAGAGCATGAGCGGGGAAGGAGCAGAGAGAGGGAGACACAGAATTCGAAGCAGGCTCCAGACTCTGAGCTGTCAGCACAGAGGCCAATGCGGGGCTTGAACTCACAAACTGTGAGATCATGACCTGAGCCAAAGTCAGACACTCAACTGACTGAGCCACCCTGGCGCCCCGCCCCTGGGATTTTTTTAATCATTGAACTCTTCTTGCATAGAAGACTTGATTATTATGAGTGATGTGTTTAAGAAACTGGTATTCAGGATCTGCTGTGTATCAGTTTCTGAACTAGAGTCTTTGCATATTCTATCTCTTGATTTCCACTTTGCATATGAGGAAACTGGGACTCAGAAAGGTCCAAGGCCACATAGTGTTGTCATGCGAGCCTCAGCATGTCCCCATGCTCTTCTCAAACTGTTTGGGGGATATATAGCTCTATGGCTTTCAAGATGAGAGCATCAGACTCCATAGCTCTCATGTTTGGGATGGCACTGGAGGGGGGCCTCCTGGCAATATTTCCTATTTTCCTTATTTGCTGGGACACTGAATACATCTGTGGGCAGGGACTGAGTTGCAGAATGTGTGTGGAGAGGGTGAATTATCCAGCACATGTCAATTTATTTATAATTGTTTTCCTGGTGCCATTTGGCCAACTACCTATTTTCTGTCTAGTTTAACTCCCGTCTGGTACAGATGTTCCATTTTTTAATTGTTTTGATATATTTTGGACTTTTAGGAAGCCAATTTCTCGAAGGGTCCTCTAAACTCTATCATGTAGCATATTCAGTGACTGCTGGGTGTGGTGGATGTTTATAAAGCTTTGGGCCCATCCAGCCCTTTTCTCAAAGTTAAGATTCCTGACCCTCAGGGCTGCTTTCCCAGCTTCCCTTGCAGCAAGCTCTGACAACCAGCTGCAAGATGTCAATTTGGATGCAAATTGCACCAGAAAGGAGGTGCTGTGCAGAATTCCTTCTAGCAAGGATGCTGAGGGACAGACATTCAATTGTCAAAGATGGCTGTGGCCTGTCCTGGCTAATCCTGTGCCCAGCATCAGGAGTGTGGGCAGAGATGCCTGAGCCCAGTGGCCAGAGCAAGAACATTTCCACTAGCAGAGTCTGATGATATAATTTGGGCATCACTCTTGAATGGCAAGAGCTTGATTCTCTGGCCCTCCAGAAGATCCTGAAAGGGGCTAAATATACATCAGTTAACTATTTTTCTGCTTAAACTAGCTTGACTAGGTTCTTTTTGTAAATCTGACTGATAAAATGAGGTAGTTGTGTATCTTGTGGCTTATGTTTTTCTGTTTTAACTGCTTTCAGTGCCTTTTTTCCCTAATCTCCCAAATTCATACATTATAACTACGAAACTATGAACTATGAAACACAAGCGATTATGGAAATAATTAGGGCCCAAAGTTAAAGACAACACAATGCAAGGTTCCAAGTATTTACATTCAGGGAAGGACCACCCTCAGTCTTAAAATCCTCTGCATAACCTCATCACTTATAACTTGCTGCAAACTTGATAAATCCTAATAAGAAAAAGAAATATTTGGGAGATAGAGATCTTTTGGCAAAGAGGTCCCTTCCCAGGACAGCTCCCTAAAGGCTGATGGCCAGGCTCGGGTCAGTCCTATGTGAGGCCTGATATAAAAGCTGACATTTGTGTCCATCATACCACCCTTGGCTGACTCTGTCTCTGTATTGCAGCTCCGTCTCTTCCTCTTCTGAAACTCATATAGAAACACATACATGTTTAGCTCTCAGCAATCAACCTTTCCATTCTGCACTAATTGTTTTATGTGTTGGTTTTATATCTCTGATTAAACAATTAATCCCTCAGGGGCAAGGACCATGTCTTGTGTTTCTTTTATATTTATTACAGCATCAAACAGACTGTCCTGAACATTGTAAGGGTTTGCTTAATAAATATTTGCTGATTGATTTCTCTCTTGGAGCTGTGGAGTGTAAATTAATGGATATCTCATTATTCTAAAATGTCTGTGAGTGTATGTGTGTGTCTGTGTGCATGAGAAGGGGAGAGAGAGAAAGAGAGAGAGGGGTCTGAGAGTCAATAAATCATAAACTCAAGGCATGGATTTTGGAGCTAGAAAAGTCAAAGACACAAGTCTTAGCCTTGTGAGAAAACCACCATTAGTTTGTCATGTATAAATTGTGGCTTATAACAATACCTACTCTAACTACCTCCTGGGATTGTGGGCTTCAGAAGAGATAGTTTGTATTTGAGACACCCTGTGATTATTACCTGATCCACATGAAGTGGGACCAGAGAGGGGAGTTGAGAAGAGGCTCTAAAGTTAGTGTATAGAGAAGGGATCAGAGCTGACTTGACCCACTGGGTTTAGTCCCACTTGCCTGGGGCTAACAGGTTTTATAACACTGGACTATTGGGTTTCCAAGTATTTCCAGGTAGCAGGCATCCTCCTCTTTATCCTTCACTTCTAGCCAAAGGCATCAATTCTACCTCAGACTTTAAATTTTTTTTTTTTAACATTTATTTATTTTTGAGACAGAGAGAGACAGAGCATGAACGGGGGAGGGTCAGAGAGAGTACCTCAGACTTTAAAACATCTAAACCTGTAGCCTGTTACCTTGTATCACTCCCACCTTGGTTCAGGCCCTGGTCCTACCTTACAGCTTAGGGCTCTTTCTGCCTCTGGTCTCTAACCTCCTCCCCCATGGCCCCCACATGGAGGACAGTTATTGGCCTAAAAAAGCAAATCTGATCACATCACTTCTCTATGAAGCTTTGTTGGATGTCTAAACCTATGTTGTTGGTTGTTTTTTTTTTTTTTTTTGGTATTTCTATATCTAAAGAGGGAAGCCCAGTTATGAGGCTGTTTCAGTCAGGTGAGAGATGTTGGGTGTGTGAACTAGGAAAGATCTAGAGGTAGAAAAGATTAGAGAAATAAATATTTAAAACTATAAACTCTTTCTGTGTATGCATGTGTGTACTGTTATATAAAACATGAACAATGGTTATTTCTAAAATTTCTTCTATTCATTTAGATATTCAACAAATATTTATTGTGTGCCCACCATGTGCTGGGAACCATTCTAGGCACTGCAGATATGAGGGAACAACATAGATACAGGTCTTGCCTTCTAACAGCTCACTGTCTAGTTAGGAAAGAAAGAACACACAGAAAATCAATAGGAAATCCATCAGGACCATGTGAGTGTGACTGGGGGAACCACTTGAGATAAACTGGTCAGGAGAAAGTCCTCTGAAGAGGTGATATTTAAGCTGAACTTCAATGAGGAGCAAGAGTCAGCTAAACACAGATCTGGAGAAGGATATTCCAGATAGAAGAAAAACAAAGAGTAAAGGCCCTTGGATGGGAAAAGAGTTTGGCATTTTTGAGGACAACATGCCCGTGTGAATGCCAGGCAGTGTGCTGGGGAAAGTAGCATGGGATGGGGTGAAAAGGGAGGCGGGGGCTATATCATACCATTGTCAGGATTTTGAATTTTATTCTAGGGTTAGAATCCATTAGATGGCTTTGAGCCAGGGAGGGAGAGACACAGAATGGTTTATCTTTTAAACAGGTCACTCTGGTCCCTGAGTAAGAAGACTGTGTAGGGGTCATGATGGAGGCAGGCATAAATGGAAGCTGCGACAAAATTGGCTGATGTAGTGTTGGCACTGGCTGGGTTGTTGATGGCTTGGCTAGGAGGTATCCAAGGACATGGAGAGAAGCAATCAATTACAGGGTTTATTTTATGGGTCAGACTGACTACTTGCTGATGGACTGACTGGATATGAGGGTGAGTGGCAGGAAGGAATTAAGGATGACTTAGGGTGGATGGTGATGTCATTTGCTGAGACAACTGGGAAAGGCATAGATTAGGGGAAAATAGTTGCGTTTGGCTTTGAACATGTTAAGTGTGAGATGTAAGTCATTCAGTGGAGGTGACAAATGGTTGTTGGAGAAATGTCTGGAGCTCCTGGAGAGCTATAGATTTATATCTGTGAGTTACCAGCATGTAGATAATGTAATAGTCATGAGGCTGGGAGGGATCACCCCGGGAGAGAGCATAACCAGATCAGAGGGTGGAGGACAGCCCTGGAATATTCCAGCATTCACCAGTAGAGAAAACAGGGTCTGAGGAGCTGGAGGAACACCAGGAGGGCGGAGCTTCCTGAACTCCCACAGAGGAAGGTGTGTCCAGATATCTAGAGGATGTGGTCAACTATGCACAGGTATCACAAGAAGTGCAGTAAGACAAGGGTAGAAGTGAGATAAGAACACAGGATTTGGCAACATGTAGGTCGTTATGATGAGAATGACAAAAGCAGTTTGGGACCCAGGCCTGAAGTTGGCAAGGGTACATAGCTTTTAAGAAGTTTTGCTGAGAGGATGGATCATGGATGTTTTTGTTATTTCTGTCTCTGTATTCCAACCATGAACATTTATTACCTACATAATACTACAATAATACATACTTTGCAGATAGCACCCCACTCTTTGGGAGAAGGAGAAACTCCTCAGTACAACACGGAAGCCCTTCATCTCCCCTCCCTTGCTACCTCTCCAACCCCAGGCTCGCTATTCTCCACAAGCACCAATCTGCTGTCTGCAGCAGTCTATATTTCATTCTCACTAGCTGCCACCGCGTATATGACCTCCCACTCCTCTCAGCATCTGTAAGCCACCCCATCCCGCCCCACACACGCATTCGGTTACACACGAATCACCCACCCAGTTTCACCCACACGTCCGTCCCACAGATGCAGATAAAGCTCCTTTCCTGCTTTCTCCTTCCCCAGGCCCCTTAGAGAGGTAGGATAGGAAACTAGGGAAGAGAATTGGGCCTCAAAGTCAGGCGGGTGTGGGTTCCTTCCTGCATCTGCCACTTACTAGTTGTCTGACTTTGGGCAAGTCTCTTAACGGCTCGTGCCTCAGTCTTCTCATCTGTAAAACGAGGTTAGTAAAAAACACACCCTATCCGTTTTGCGATGCCTGAGCAGCAGCTACGATGCCTCATTTTGCTTCACCGTTGCTCCCTGTTGAGCCACAACAGGTGAGGACTGAGATGCTTCATAAATGTGACCCGGCAATGGGGGCCCCTCACATGACCCCGAGATACCAGAGGTGTCTCTCTCCCCGAACAAGGCACGTGCGGGCCGGGTGACCTGTCTTTCCAGTAGGCCCACACTCTGGATCTGTGATCACGCGCCCCCCACCCATAGCTGAGCCTGACGCGGCGGTGGCTCATGCGCCTTTCCGCCCCAGCCTCTAGCCACGGACCACACGTCCCATCCCTGCCGCCCGGCCCCGCCCCCTGCCCCGGGCGCACCCCTCCAGTTTGCCGGCTCGGGTGTCGGAGGGGCCGCGCCCGCGGGCCGCGGGCGCGGATTGGCTGCGCCGCGGCGGCGGGCGGCCCGTGGGCGCACACACCCTCCCCGTGCAGCCAATGGGCGTGCGCGCGTCACTGACCGGGAGGCCCGCGAGCCGGCAGCCCCTCAATAAGCCACATTGTTGCACGAAACTCCGGAGCAGGAGTCCCGGGCCGCCGCTAGCGCCGCCGTGTCATCAAGCGAAGATCCGTGGGCAAGAGCAGCACGCGTGTTGAGCCGGAGAGGCCCGCTCGCCCAAGTGAGGCCGGACTGAGATTCTTCCCAAGTTGAGCCTTTGGTGATTCTGTGGTGAAGTTAGCGCCTTGGCGGCGGGGCCACCCCGACACGTCGCCAGGAGTGGTTTTTGGGCGCCTTCTGGGAATTCGGACTCCCAAAACCTGTTTCTGGAGACCCTAGACTCTCCTGTCAGGCGTGCCATCGCCTTCTTTTTGTGCCGCCCGGATTCACTGCTCCCGGCCGGGCCGCCAAGCCCGGATACAAAGCGGTCGGACCGCGCTGCCCTCCGCCCCCGCACGCGCTCCAGCCTCGGTTTCCCAACTCGGCGCCGACGGGCCGCGGCAGGATGATCGCCTCACATCTGCTCGCCTACTTCTTCACGGAGCTCAACCATGATCAAGTGCAGAAGGTAGGCAAGCGCGTGTAGGGGCGGCTGGCTCGCTTCTGACAAAGTTGTGCGGTCCCCGGCCGGCCGCGGGCTCTCCGTCTTGACCCTGCGGGGGACCGCTTCCTCCCCATTCGGGGCCGTGGGTGCGGAAAAAGTCAGGGCTGCGGGGAAACTCCAGGGCTCGAGGAGCCACGTCCGCTAGGCACCGGCAGGCGTGTGCGCGCGTGCGAGGCGCCTGGGCTCGTGCTCCGCGCGGCTCTCCGCCTTCCTGACACCCTGCGCGCGCTCGCGCTTTTTTCTTTTCTTTTCTTTTTTTTTTTTCCGCTGGAGGGGCGGGTCAGCCAGCACGTAGTCTGAGACTGCGGAGTCCACGTGGGTGGAGCCCCCCTTTGGCCGCCGGAGTTCCGGCGAGAGCACGTGTCGAGAATCTTGGCTGCGGTGGGGGAGGCTCCTCTGCCACGTGGGACTGCCAAGGGGCTCCCGCGCCGAACGAGCGCGTCTGGGGGACGTGCAGTTCCCCTCGGCGTTCCTCATGGCCTCGCGCAGGTGGGCTTGGGGAGAGGCCCCCTCCCCCGCCAGAGGGAGTTGGGACGGGGGCCAAGTAACTCCGCCCGCCGCACCCCCTCCCCGGAACTGAGGCGCCCGGAACTGAGGCCCCGCGAGGGGCGTACATCCCCCACCGATCGGCCTGTGGACCGCCAGGCCTGGAGTGGCCGGGGCCCGCCTCCAAGAAGGGGGCCAACTTTGGTTGATACTTCTGGTGCTCCTAAAACTTGCTCGAGGAAGATCTCTTCCCTCCCTCCCCCCCCCCCCCCCCCACTTTACTGTCTTTTTAAGAAAAGTTTTTGTTATGTAAACGAGCTTATTCCTGCCTTAGGCTCCGACAGGTCTGCCTACCTAGTTCTCGGCAGGTTCGTATTCTCTCTCTTTTCTCTCTCTCTCTCTCTCTCTCTCTCTCTCTCTCTCTCTCTCTCTCTCTCTCTCCCTCCCTCCCTCCCTCCCTCTCCCCCGGCCCCCCCCCCCCCGTCTCTCGCCAGGTCATTTCCATAAGAAAGAGCTTCTGGCCCCGCCGGGACTAAGCTCTAGGTGCTGCGGGATATGGGGTGGGGGTGGGGCCCGGCCCAAGGTGCAATCACTCTAGGGAGTATTGAGTTTCTGAAATCCTGGGGATTTCTGGAGTGGCACCTGACCGTGCACCTCAGCTAGGACTTGAGAAGAGGGGATGGGCTGAGGCAGAGGTAGAGGTGTCCAGACCTGTGAGGCAATGACAGCGTTGCTCAATTGCATACTTGAAGCTTCTGTGTCTTACAGGGAACACAATTTTGGGAGAATGTCTTGACATAAATTCGGTGCGGGGACCTGCTCTTACACCCATTCTGGGGATTGTGAGAGCAAAGGTGGGCTGCCATTATGGTGCTTTCAGAGTAGAGACACATGAACCCCCATATAAAACATGGTCATACTCAGCCTCAGACTGGAGTAGCAAGCAGCGGGAGGCTGGTTTAGTTGAGTTTTACTCTGCTTATAAAACGGCTGTTGCTCTCTCATTCCTGGGATGTAGCTCTGCTCTGCACTTTAATGCAGTTTATTTAAGAATGTGTCTGTGAGCCGGCAGGATCTTGGCAACTTCTTTCGGCTTCTCTGCCCAAGAAGTGAGTTAACCCTTGGGGAAGACTCATCCCTTGGCAAATTCTAAAGCAGGAAGCTGGAGGATTATTAATCCAGGGGAGGTCTTCTCGGATGCGTGAATATCAGACCAGGACATTTTAATTCTTTTACAAATTATCTCCTACTCCAGGGGAGGGAGGCTAAGACCTGAACCGTGTCATGGAATGGTTTGGGGGCCATCTCTTTGGTCCCAGAGTGGAGAGATTATTAGCCAGGGTATCTGGAAATGAGTTCTAATCTCTGTTTTATGGTTTATTAACCTCAGGACCTGAGCAAGTCACTTTGCCTCTTTGGCCTGCTGATTTCTTTTTGTGTCTTCAGCAGGCTCCACGCTCAGTGCGGAGCCTGACATCATGACCTGAGCCAAGATAAAGAGTTGGAAGCTTTAACTGACTGAGCCATCCAGGTGCCCCTGGTTTCTCTTGGTAAAAGGGGAATGACAGCAGTGGTCCTGTCCACTTTATAGAGTTGTGATGATTAAGCACAGTAATGTAGAAATGTCTTTCTTGTAGATTACTCTTATCTACACTCACAACTTCCTTTTACCCTGTGAAGTATCTGGGGGGAGACAGGTGTATTTCCTCTAAATTACCAATGGGGGCAGAATAGAGTCAGGCCCTTAACTTACCAGGTGTCAGAACCTGGGGCTTGGCCTCCTGGCTTAGGTGAGCAAAGCTGTTTGATTCCAGCTGCAATTAGATAGGAAGTAGGAAGAGAATCAGAATATTTTGGAAGCATCTTTTCAAGTTGCTGCCACAAGGATGAGTTAGGAAAGAAGGATGAAGCTTGAGTTTAATTTTAGAGTCTTTTGAAAAGGTCTTGATTTGGACTCTTCTGAAATCCCCATTATCTTACATATTCTGGGTTGTGGTCTGAGGCATGGAAAACAGATTCACCTGCCCAGAACTGTCACCCGCCTCCCTTCCCCCACCCCCTGCCTCCAATTTGTATCCTGATGGACAAGCCCAATGTTTTGTACCATTAGGAGGAGAGTAAGCGTCGTTTGCTCACTTTTGCCGATTAATGCGTTGAAACTCAAGAGCAAATACTTACAGCATCTACTGTGTACCAGGCACTGGTTTAAGCTCTTTACATTTGTTAGCTTATTAACATTCATAACAACCTCACAAAGTAGATGCAATTATTGACAGCATTCCTGTTTTACTGGTGAGGAACGAAGGCACAGTAACTTGTCCAGGGTCACTAGCTTTTTTGTAAAACCTGGGAATTAAAGCCATGCAGTTGGGCTCCAGAGTCCCATGCTCTTGACCACATTCACCTGCTTCTGGGAACAATATTGGACTCCATCCTAGCCTGTGTCTGCATTCACTCTTGGATGCTGGCAGCACCCTCATTTAGCATGCCCAGAAATGCAACTAGCTCTTCTCTTGGTTGCATTAATGGCACCAGTACCCTCTGGCCATTCTGGCTGGGAGCTTTGGACTCATTTCATTGACTTTCCTTTCTGATTGCTACACATTTGTCAACCGGTGTCTGGCTTACTTCAGAGGCCTCCTAGGGTTTCTCTGTTTCCACTCTCTTTCTGGAGCCAGACTGGAACATTTCAGAAGCCTTTTAACACCGCATGCTGAATGCCCCCTGACTCCTTCATATTCTGTATCTTCACTCCCTCGAGGACTTGCCTGGCCATTCCTTTGAATGCCACAGTCTTCACACTAGGTGCTTTTGCCTTATCATGGCATTTTTATCATCCCACTATGCATCAGAGTTGGTAGTTTTCAGTTCCAGTTCCTTCCTCAGGACAGGGAGAATCCTGGCTGTTCATCTTTGTAGCCACAGTTTCTGGCTACCGATGTACTCAATGAGTGTGAGGATGAGGGAGGGGACCTTCCTGGAGACAGCAGCTCAGCAAGGGCTGTGGGAAGGGGAGGAGGGTGAGAGGCAGATTGGGGGATGGCTAGTTCTGAGCTGAAGGGATGGGTGGATGGGGAGACATTAAGAGAGAAAGGCAGTGGGCTCTTCCTTCATCAAGGCCCAAGGTTGATCCTGAGAAAAGGTGGGGGGGGGGGGGCTGGGGGGCACCGGGAAAAAGGCAGAGGGTAAGGGTGTTTCCTGTCTTCCAGCAATCAAGGCTTTATGCTCTGTCTGTGGAGAGATAGAGGATTCTTTTTATTAATTGAGGTATAATTAATATTCAAGATACAGGGTTTTTGCCGCTTGGGAATGAGAATCAGTTTTAACCATGGAAGTGAAATGAAGTGTGTATGCCTGCCTTTAGCCATTGGCCAAATTATTTAACATGCACAGACTGGTGACATATTTTCACTCCAGTTATGGAATATAGATAGCTCATTCGGGCTTCTTTCTGTGTGAGTGAAGGGTGGCTGTCAACTCTGGACTTAAGAGTGGGAGGAATATCTTGGAAGCAGAAAATTCAGCAGAGCCCCTAAGAGTCAAGATAGACAAGAGTTTTAATGTTTTCTGAGAACTTATTGTGGGTACCAAGCCCTCTGGCTACTCCGTGGGAAACTGAAACTAAGACCCCTTTCACTTGTCTGGTGAGATAAGTTAGTAGTGAAGAGAGGGTGCCTTACCATGGGGTGAGGAGTTAGAGACCTCCAGAGAACCTTGATGGGTATGCCTTGAGCACCTGCTATGTGCCACTAATCTTCAGATAAGGGGTTAAAATACCAGGAGTCAGTACTGATCACAACCTTACTGAGATTAGTTTTGGCTGAGTTAACTAACATTGACAGGTACAGTTTTGCGTTTGTTCAGCTTGTATGTACCACTTAGCATCCTAATACTGTCTCTTCCCTGCTCAGGAGCAGTTGATGGTGGTAGGAATATTTTGTAACTTTTGCTAATCATCCATTTTTTTTTGTATCACCAAATTTCTATTTCAGAGAGCTCCGGGAAGCACTTTTCTTTACCATTGAACTAATTAAAATTCCCTTTGAGGCTCCTCAGATAAAGCCAACTTTTTTTTTTTTTTTTTTTTTTTAACATCACTTTTCAAAGTTGAACTTTTCCAGCACTGTGAGGAGGGTGAAGGCAGTTAGGGGCCCTTTTCCAAGGGGAATCAAAACAACACAAACTGCAACAGTTTTCTCAAAATCTGGCAGCCAGAGTAAGGAGATCTGATGTACTAAAAGACCTCAGGAACCCCAGAAAACTGGCTTCCTTTGTTCAGATACTTCTTTAAAAGACGACTCTAGATAATGGGTTCCTCATTATCATTGTTGAGTTTTGCAGTCAGCAAGTTTGGTTTGTTTTCCAACACTGTGTGTTGTCTGTCTTTTCCTTTCCAAAGCAGTGGGGGGCTGGGGGTTGAGCAGATCGGATCCCAGAGTTCATTGGCTGAGTCTTAATATCGCACACCACAGATCACAGGCAATGCTTTCTTGTACTGGAGTGGTTGTTTCTGCTTGCTTCTCAAGCAGGTCTTTCAACTGCAGGGCTGTTGGCATTTTGGGCCATGCAGTCTTTTGTGAGGGGTGATCCCAATCTATAGTAAAGAGCAAGGATTCCCACTGTACCCAAGTTGACAGGGGCAAAGCCTGTGTTTTATTAGTTTCTTTGTTTGGTTTTGTTTTTGTTACTGCTTCTTTTGAACCATAGTTTTCAACTATTGGTGATTTTGCCCTCCAGTGGACTTTGGTAATGTTTGGAGACATTTTTGTCTGTCACAGGTTAGGTAGGTGAGGATACGTTACTGCATCTAGTAGGTAGAAGCAAGGGAGGTGCTCAATCCTACAACACACAGGACAGTCCCCTTGCAACAAAGACTTTTTTGGCCCCAGATATCTGTAGGTTGAGAAGCTGTGTTAGAAGAGCATAGTTCATCCCCTCCTTCAGTTTTATAGCGCATTGTTCATGGTCATAGAGCTACTTAATAGCATCTGTAACTAGGACCTTGGCTGTCAGCTCTCAGGGTGCCAGGACATGGGACAGTCATGGTAGGAAGTGGTCTTTTACAAAAGTTGAATTTGAGGTGAAGTCTGCAGACCATGGCAGTCAGCAGATGTCCATGACCCCTGGATAATGGGTAGGTTACCTGGGTTACTGTTTTTCTGTATTTAACCAGAAGAATGTGGGCAATGTAAGCACTCCAGGAAGCCCATGGGAGAGAAGTCTGCTCAGTTATCCACAAGAGAATCTCACCCTGGTTGTTGCTGGGATTTTCATGGAGGCCAGGCATCCATCAGGCTTCTGAAAAAGCAGGCGGATGAGCTGACAGAACATGAGTAAAGGAGCTACTATAGCTGGGGGCTGAAGAGAGAGGCCAGTGATACCCACCAAGGGCCAGTCCAGCAGTCATATTGGGAGAAGCTGTGTGGTGAGTGATAGAGCCAGTCTCCTAGGGTTGAGTCCTGGTTTATGTAACCAGCTTTGTGAACTTGGGCCAGTTAATTTAACCTTTGTAGGGCACTGTTTCTTCCTCTTGTAAAATGGAGAGTTTTGGGATTAATGCCTTAATAGGGTTATTGTAGGGATTAAAGAGAGTTCATATATAGGAAGCTCTTGGAGCTGTGCCTGACACATAGTCAGTTCTTCATGTTTTAAATATTAGTACATAGAGAACTACAAGCATATAGTACTACACTCTTAGATATCCTACTGTGCTGTCATCTGGGCAGGAGCAAAAGAGGCCCTTTTTCTTTTTTCCCCGAGGGCTTTTAGGGCATATGGATTCTGGAACATTGGTGCTTTCTGTCAGATGTCGGGTTGGAGTAGAAGATAGGGAGGGCAGAAGGATAGGAAGTTCCTAAATATGAGGACTAAGGAAGCATCCTCACCTGCCCTCTCTGCCATCTAAAACTGTGTCTTTCCTGGGCATAGGAGAACCATCCTTAAGTTCTTTGTCTAACTTGGTTTCCTCTGGGAAGTAGCATCTCCACTGGAGGGTCTCGGGGATGCCATGGCCACTGGTGTACCACAGCTTGAAGCATCCTCCGTGGAAGGCATGACTGATCACAGCATCAGTTCCACCCTTTTCACTGTAGAAACCTAGTCCCCTCCTCTTTAGTCCCTCCCCCAAAGGGCAGAGGCTCCCAGGGCAGTTGCTGAGACCACTTATGCTGCAGTTGGCCAATGAGATGCTTGTTTACCCTTCCTTACATCTGCCCCAGACTCTGACTTCCCACTGGGAAGCCGCTTGGGGTGGGGGATGCCCTGGGCTGTTGAGTCATGGTAGGTTTTGGTCCCACTGATCCCTGGAGTTTCACTGAAAGGAACCATCAATCTCATGTTATTTTGGCACATCGGGTAGAGGATCTGTGGCCATCTTGGGTCTCAGCAGAGAGCTCTTTGCCCCTCATATACAGACTCTGGGCTGTCTAGTGTGGCCCTTCCTGACACTTGGGTACCCAGGGCCCTTTCTTGACAAAGCCCAAGGCAACCTTCTTTGTGGAACCCACACTTGCCTTCCCCGATCCCTGTATAGGCTTTATCTTGTCCAAACCCAGTTGGGAGTCTTGGCCTTGTTGCCCTGAAATGCTGCTCTCTTTTAAGGGTGGTCATGCTTTTTGCACTTTTGTCTATGGGTCTCTAAGCATTTCCTTGATGTTCCTTCCTAGGAGTGACCTTGGTTAAAACTTACCTTGGAGTTAACCAAGAGAGTGAGTCAGGGCTGAGACCTTGGCCCTTGGTGCCCACCCATCCAGCCTTCCTGCCTCTTCTCACCTTAGCTCAGTGACTCCACCCTGGAGGTGGTTCATGTGCTTCAAAGGCCTTATTCCCAGACTCTTCCTTCTGGCATCTCATATTGTCTGATAGAGGAGTTAAGCCAGATAAGCCATCAGGGTTAAATGAGGGCATGTGAAGCTACACTTTTCCTTTTTCCCATTTGAGAGACTTCCTCCTCCTGCTTCCTCCCAAATTTTCCTGTCTCAACCCCTTCCAGGGAAGCTTTCTAGCCACGTCTCATCAGTTCCTCCATCAATACCTAAAGCTCCTAAAATAGCAAACATTTCTAAGTGCTGGGCTTTGTCTATGCACTCACACTCAGGCCATCCTGAAGCAGCCCTCTCAGGTAGACATTATTATTACCTATTGTTCAGATAAAGACAGCAGGGTACAGAAAGGGACAGCACCTTCCTTGTTCAAGGGCCAGCCAGAATTCAAACCCAGGCAGCCTGACCCCAGAACCCAGACCCTTAAGCCCAGTCTGGGGCTGCCTGGAACAACTGGAGATGACCACTTGTGTTTCAGTTTCATGGGGCTGTGAGTCAGGTGTCATTTGGGACCTTTGGATCATCTAGTTCCAGTTCTTCATTTTATAGATGAGGAAACCAGGTGCTGTGTACCGAGTGACCAGCCCAAGTTTATATAGGACAAGCCCCAGAGCAAGAACCCACTTTCTTGGTCCCTGTTTCCCTTTTGGCACCAGTTGTGCAGCATGAGCTCTTCCCATCAGTCAGGCGTGGGCTCCTCAAGAACAGAGGCAGGATTTGCCTTGCGGCCTGTACCTAGAGTAACCCTATAATTTATTGTCCAAACTGGGCCACTTTGGGTAAAAGGGGACACTGTTAATACTTACGCTGCTACCTCAGTGTAAACTGAGCTCGTTCTAGGCTAACTGGACATATGGTTGCCCTGTCTGTGGTGGCTGTGATTGTGGGGTGGGCGGGCGGACTGGGAAGGTCTGGGGCAGGACATGGTGCGCAGGGACAGATCCACAGGGGCTCAGTGCAGCAGGTGGACACCTGGCAGCAGGCAGGAGTAGGTCGTTCAGACACGAAGCTCAGGGGTAGACTCAGGTCCCTGGCATGGGGCTATCCAGGGAAGGCAGAATCTGACACTTCGGGGACCTGGGGGACTGACCAGGGCAGCCAGGTAGCTGTAGAGGAAACCATGCTGCTGCCAGGGTCATGTGCCGTCAGGGCTCAGGTGAAAAACAGGGTTAGGCTCTGAGCCCCTAGGTATTCTAGAATGGCTAGCTCTCCCCTTTACCCAGGTTACTCTCCCACTGCTTCGGCACACTGTAGCCCCTTGTATGTGACCGTGACACATGATTTGAACACCTAGTGTATCTCAGTACTGAGATAACTGTTGGCATCACAAGTGTGAAGTTGGGAACGTGTGTGAGTGCCCTTAGTCCTCTGGGACCAGCGAGGGTGGAAAGACACAAGGTATCAAAAATGTGTTGGCAGCTGGGAATTTGGGGAGACGCCATTTGTTCTGGGCCCTGAAGGGCAAGTGGGAATTTGTTAGACCAGAGGAGGAGAACATTCTAGGTGTGGGGTCAACATGTATACCTTTGTAACCTTTTTGAGGCACTCCTTAGAATTCTATTGATGTGTGCATGATTTAAGGGATTGTAAATCTGTATTTTATTACGGTGAAAGGAACTGCCTACTATCTGCCCTTACTTTCAGTTTGTAATTACTTGCTGACATATTTGCCTCCCACCAATCGACTGAACCCCTTGCAGGCAAATACTGGGGTCTCCTTTCCCCTGGCGTCCTCTGCCCCTAACACACTCCATTTAGCGCTCAATTAATGTGTGTAAATAACTGTGTCAGGGTCATGTACACCTGGGACATATCATCACCATGCTGCCCAACAGCTGGAACAGAATGTCTGAGGACAGGAAGGTCCCGAGACCCATCCATGTCCCAAATCCCATCTCCTGGACCCCTGATGGGTGCTGTTGCCTGAGGTCTGTCTGGCTGTAACTCCAGGCAGCTGAGGCAAGAACTGGAAGAACAGGAAACCCTGTGACTCACACGGAGGTGCAGCAGGATCCCGGAGGAGTGGCCTATAAGCCTCTAGGTCAGCTCCACACTTAGCCTGGCGCCCCAGGCTTGTGAGTGCGTGGTGTGTCAGCTGGAATCTCCCTGAGGTGGCATGGTGGCCCCAGTGAGGTTCTGCCTTGTCCCATCCTGAAGAAAGTGTTTTGGCAGATCTGTTACTTTTGTTTGGTTGGCTGCCTTTCAGAGGAAGGAGCCTTAAAGAATCCAGGATCTGCTGTGTCTTTGCCTCCTCAGTTTATCTTTTTTCCTTTTCTTTTCTTTTCTTTTCTTTTCTTTTCTTTTCTTTTCTTTTCTTTTCTTTTCTTTTCTTTTCTTTTCTTTTCTTTTCTTTTCCTTTCCTTTTCTTTTCTTATCAGAAACATCTGGCCTTGGCTTGGCAACATTACAAGATAAACTTGCTCCTCTTTGCACAGCCTTGGTCCTCCCAGGAGAAGTCTGTGAAGGCATTATTATTAATGAGGTCACTGACAGTAGTTACCTGGGTTTCCCAGGATGGGCACACCTGTGCCCTAGGTTAGGGCACTCAGCTGACCACTGGATGTTGTGGGGCCTGCCAGGGACTTGGCCTGTGGTTTGGGGAAGCTTCTCCAAGCCTTGGTTTCCTTGTCAAAGATTTGAGGTAACACTGGCAAAGGAATAATGCAAAAATAAATTCTTTTGAAACTAAGTTGCAAGCCTGTGTCAGCATGTAGAGTCACTGGAAGGCTGTGTGTGGCTGCATTTAGATTATGGCTCCCCTCTCTGGTCTGACCTCTTACAGACTTCTTTGATCTTCTTGGGCCCTCTTGACCATGAGTAGGGGGTAGACCAGGGCCTTGACCTTTATTCGTCCTGTATTTTAAAATTGTAGTATAATATACACAAGAAACTGAAAACAGCAGGTAACCACCACCCAGATACAGTAACCGATCATTACCAGCACTAAGTGTAATCACTGTCCTACCTTCTGTCAGCATAGATCTGTTTCTGTACTTCATATAAATGGACTCATAAGGTATGTCCCTTTCAGTGTCTAGCTTCTTTTGCCCAACTTTATTATTTTTTTATTTATTACAAAAACTTTTTTAAATGTTTATTTTTGAGAAAGAGAGAGAGAGAGAGAGAGAGAGAGAGAGAGAGAGAGCTCGAGTTGGGGAGGAGCAGAGAGAGAGAGAGGGAGACACAGAATCTGAAGCAGGCTCCAGGCTCTGAGCAGTCAGCACAGAGCCTGACACAGGCCCAAACCCGAGAACCGAGAGACGATGACATAAGCTGATGTTAGATGCTTAACCGACTGAACCACCCAGGCACCCCTCTTTCACCCAACCTTATATTGTGAGATTCATCTATGTATGTTGCTATATGTGTGGTAGGTGGTGTTTTTTGTTTTTGATTTTTTAATTTAAATCCAAGTTAGTTAATATATAGTGTGATAATGATGTCAGGAATAGAATTTAGTGATTCATCACTTACGTATAACACCCAGTGGGTAGGTGGTGGTTCTTAACAATTGCTGTATAGTATCCCTTCTCCTCTACCCCCAACCCTGTTTCAACTGTCTGATTTAAAGCAGATGAGACCAGTCAGAGCCCTTCAAGAGGGTGCAGACTTTCTGAAATTTCTTTTCAGAAACTTGTATATATACAAATATATAGGTCATCTGTGTAGATGGCCTGATTATATCTTTGGGACAAGAACGTGAGTGCTAGGAAAGTTAAAATTCAATCAGTTGGTCTGCTTGGGGTCTGGAAGAGGCTAAAGAGTAGCAGTCAGCTGCTGTCCCTCCAGCACCTCCTGGAGCCTGGGGACAGAATGTCCAGCAGTGCTTCCGGGTGGCCCTGACGTTACATGCCTGTGGAGTTGCTTTCTTATCCATTTTGTTCATTTGAATTCACACTTCTGTTGAAGAGGATGTGTCCTGTAGGGATGGCTGATGAGCATTTGCTTGATCATGTATTACTTATTATTTCTGCTTACTAAAAGGATTAGGTGATCTAGTTCAGCTTTCAGTAAAAGGAATAGACAAGGGTGACTACCAACACGCATGGAACTAGGGACGGTTCACTGGAGTGGAGAGCAGAGCTCTGAGTTTCCTGGCAGTCTGGGCAAAAAGGACAGCTGTCCTTGAGGCAGTTGTTTTCATTTCATGGCCTGTGGCAGGAAGCAGTGACTCTGGGCAGCCAGACTTTCTCCTGGCACCAAACCCTACAGAAATGTAAATGGTCAGTAAATAACACAGCAACTTTACACAGTGGGGTGACCTTTATGATCCTTCCTTCCCGTGATCCCATGACTAAAAGTGGTAGGTTTAAATCATACTAATATGAAGACATTGTAGTAGGGAGTTAATGTAATACAGTGAGGTGAGTAGTTTTCTGGTCCTAGAATTCATAATGTCTTTCCAAGATCTTGGCCCACACCTTCTGAGCCTTTTCACATAATATCCCTACTCTCCAGGTCAACATCTATCCACTGAAATGTATGTTGGATATGTGTTCTTAGCCCAGAACAGTCTCCCCTGCATGCCAGTCTCACCGGCCACTTACTCACACCTGTGACACTTCTGGGGCTGCCTTGCATTGTGCTCCCTTTGCTATCTACTGGGATCCATCCTCCATTCATTTCAGAGACATTCATTTGTTGGGTCTAAAATACGATTTGAGTTCTGTGCTATCTTGTAAAGTCTTAGAGAATAGGAATCTTGAGTTCTTTTAAAAAAATTTTGTTTGTGTGTGTATATATGTAATGTACCATTCAGTGGCATTCAGTACATTCACGTTGTCGTACAACCATCATTACTATTCATTTCCAGAATTGATTTCTTCTATTAATTTATTTATTTTTTAAAATTTTTTATTCATTTTTGAGAAAGAGAGAGACAGAACATTAGTTGGGGAGGGGCAGAGAGAGAGGGAGACACAGAATCCAAAGCAAGCTCCAGTCTCTGAGCTGGCAGCACAGACCCTGACGTGGGGCTCGAACTCAGCGAACTGTGAGATCATGACCTGAGCTGAAGTCAGACGCTTAACCTACCAAGCCACCCAGGCGCCCCTGATTTCTTTTAAAATCATGTTCCTGTACACTGTAGTGCTTTGCATGTAACTGGGTTTCATCACAGGCTATACAATGGGAGAAACTGGGGTTGAAGCAATGGCCAGAGTTCTGGGGTTGAATGATACAAATCTTACAGAGACAGATGTTGAAATTTAAGGTTTCTTCCACACTTCCCTTTGAAACCTCTTAAGGTATTCAACTTAGGATTTGTAATACTTTGTATAATCAACTGTCAAAATTAGAATATTGTTGTCTTCTGGATCTGACCAGTTTGGTCAGGACTGTTTTTCCCACTGGGATCAGACAGGGCGGCTTTAGGATGTAGGCAGTGGCCACCAGCCATTCCGTTGGAATTGGCCTGCAAGATGACATGGGCCCTTGTAGACCAGCAACAGGATTGTCATTTATTGTTTTTGACAATAGAAGAAAGTATCTGGGTGATTCAGATCGTAGTCTCGGCTGTGTGACCTTGGTCAAGTCTGCCCCCTTGGCCTCAGTCTTTCCAAGGTCCCTTTCTGGCTTCCACCTGTAGGCCTTTCCTTTCAGGACTTCCCCATGCCTGACCGGGGCTGTGTCTCCTCCACCCAGGACACTGCACACTTTTTGGTGGATCTTTTGTGAGGGTGACCTGCTCTCTCCATTCTCTGCATCATTGCTGTGCCATAATTTCCCCTCCTTTTAGGGCTAGTCTGGAGGAAAATGTGGACACTGAAGGAGACAGGCTTCTCATTTAGAGTGTTACCTCATTTCATAAAGAGTATGGTATTAATTTCTCTTTAGAACTTCTCCTGCCTCTACTCACAATCCTCTAGAGGAAACAGGGATGTTGGACTGGTGTGTTAGCGGAAGAAACTGACCAAAATTGCCCAGTGAGGAAGTTCTAGTCTCAAGATTGCTAAAGAGATGTCATTTAAAACTGCTATCAGGGCGCCTGGGTGGCTCAGTTGGTTAAGCATCTGACTTCGGCTCGGGTCACGATCTTGCGGTTTGTGGGTTCAAGTCCCACATTGGGCTCTGTGCTGCCAGCTCAGAGCCTGGAGCCTGCTAAGGATTCTGTGTCTCCCTCTCTCTCTGCCCCTCCCCTGCCTGTGCTCTGTCTCTGTCTCTGTCTCTGTCTCTCTCAAAAATAAATAGACATTAAAAAAATTTTTAAACTGTTACCACTTTTTCTTTAACACACGTGCTTGCCTCCAGGCAGGGAGGTGGCCTTCTAATACCTCAGCCAGGCTTTGCTTTCAGCCTGCCTCTGTTTCCCCAGTTTCTCCTTTCTCTCTTTCTCCCTGCTAGAGTTTTAAAGAGAAGCAGCCCAGTGTGATAGGTCACACATCCACCACAGAAAGAGAAAGAACAGTTTGGGGAAACAGCCTCTCCTTTTATTAATCCTGAATGTGACTAAGGTAAGGTTAAGAAGTGTCACTGATTCGCTGACAGTGCCACTGGCCAGTGGGGAGTCTAGGAGAAAAAGAGAACGGTTAGATAGAGCTTTAGGTCCATCATAAAGCCATTTATGCCAGTGACTGCTGTGTGGCACATTCATCCCGTTTTACAGGGAGGAAACTGGGTCTCAGAGAGTGACTCATCCAGTGTTACATACCTGTACATATGCTACAGCCAGGATTTGAATGATTTTTCTGATGCCACAGCTTGGCTAGACCATTTCTAACCATGAAATGAGGGTTGGCCTGAGTGATTCTGCTTTGATAGTTTCCAACCACCTGAATGTTTCCAACAAGTATACAGGGTTTAATCTTTCCAATTCCCAGCACCCAGGATCAACACAGGATTATTTCACACTTGGCCTAGTGTTCTTATTAACTACTGACTTCCAAAGACTGCAGGTAGAAAAATGGTAGAAATGACCTTAGGCAGTATTGACCGGAATATAGTCCACCATTCTCACATTATTGGCATGGTGGTACCAGCCTAAGGAGAGGGGAAGATGTTTGAACTTCTAAAGGTATCAGTCAGTTTGGTCAGTCTGGAATGAATCTCTGGAATTCTTAATGTTTTTAAAAAGCTCCTCATGTCAGTCATGCTGATGTGTCGCCAAGTTTGGGAACTCTTATCCCACGTGGTAGAATGGAGACTAGACAGAAGTTCTCAGAAAGTAGATTTCTCTCAAATTGAGGAAACATTTTTTAACACCTAGAGCTGACCAATAGTAGCAGCTAACCACCTTAGAGTACTGAGCCTGTCATGCTTGGAAGCATTCAAACCTAGGTCTGATGGTTGTTGGGGTAAGAGAGACAAACCTGACAAACTAGACAAAACAACAACAACAACAACAACAACAACAACAACAACAAAAACCGCGTGATGCCCCAAGGGCATTTTTAAGGGTACTTTTTAGTTGCAGTCCTACTGCCCTGCGTGCATCTGATACCTCTTAAATGACTTTGTCCGTGATTCTGGGCCTGGTGCTCCCTCCCTTTGGCTGCACAGTGGGAGAGGTTGGCAGGATCTTGCAAAGTTGCATTCACTTTCTTCCCAATCTAGGAAAATCGTCTTTGTATGGAAGCTGTTTCTTGTTTCTGGCTCTTAGCTTCCCTTGGCCACCCTTCACCCAACCCAGCAGTGCCAGCCAAGGCTGGGTGGGCCCTGCAGAGTGTTTAGGAAACTGTAACTTTAGGCGATTAAGCGTTCCTTCCTACTAAACTCAGGGTGGCCATATCATCGTGCTGTGAAGAAGGGGAAGTTCGGGCCAAGGTGCTCTTGTTGCATTTTTCAGAGCTGTCTCATTTCCTTTCTTTGGTCTCATGTGTTAGAGAGGAAATCAAGACCCCAGGGTCATCCAAGAAACCACAGGACAGGTGAAGTAACGGTGGTGGTCCCAAGTGCCCGGCGTTAGAGCCAGATGCACCTCAGTTTGAATCCTAGCTCTGCCCCTCACCATCAAGTGGCTTGTAAAACAGGGGTGTAGAAGTTTTACAAAAGGGCAATGGCAGTCAAGTCAGTAAAGTCGTAGGATGGTGTCTGGTAGGTAAGAAATATTCGGTACGTGTTTAGCTACTGTAACAATCATCGTCATTGTTTTTGTCTGTCACCGGACACTAAAAGATGACTATACTCTTAGGTAAAAGGCAGTGTGACTTGAATTAAGGCTGTTTACTTGTTAGTCTTTGAGGGTTAAGGATGAAAAGTATAGACTGGATTTCCAAGCAGCCTGTCACAGCTGAAGCATCAAAGTTAAATGAACAATGGCTGCTGTAGAACTGTGGCCAGTCCACCTTTGCTCTTTCGTGTACATGACCTCGCCCTCCGAGGTCGTGGCCATGCAGCCTCTTAATAAAGCAGTACAGGCTTTGCTTTCCTGGCTGGCTTCCTTTGTAACACCCAGAGCCATCCGTGCTGGCGGTGGGGCCAGCTGGGGCGGGATGGGGAGTAGGGGAGTGGGTCGCAGTGAAGCTTCTGGCACTCTACTTCTCTCTTTGCAAAAGTAGTAATATGGGAGCTCCAGTTTTATCATGTGGCAAACTCATGACAATGTCCAGAGACATGTCTGCTGCCTCTACTGCCCTCTGATCTGCCAGACCATTCCCCTGGGCCATGCTCTTTGCTGTTTGACCTTTGTATCTGCATCAGGGGATGACTGAATAGAAGATGGCCTTTTTAGTGGGCATGGCACTGTAGTGCCATTCGGCCTGTATAGTCTAGTCCCAGCCTGGCCCTTTGCATCTCTGTGACTGGGCACGTTGCTATCCCTTTCTGGTAGAGTGGAGGTGATAACATTGCCTACCTCACAGGGTTGCTGTGAGGGTTACATGAATTCATGGATGTAAAACCTTGAGAACAGTGTCTGTGCCACATATGGGTTTACTGTTATTACTCAGGCTGCTCTTGGACATGGCCCGGTGTTGGTCCCTGGTCTGGTGGCCCTGGGTTATGTACATTAGCTTTATCAGCCAGGAGGCAGTGTTCTGGGCCAGCCCAGGTGTCCCCGTATCTGGAGCAGGAGGCCTCTGGGGTGATTAAAGTTGTCCTGGGCCCAGGGTCACCGGGGATTTGCCTCCCACCAACAGGGAGGGGACTTGAATGGTGTAGGGCTGAGGTTGTGCCCTTTTACCTCCTGGGGAGCCTCAAACATTGTGAGGGAGGCCAGGTATCTCAGGAGCACTCTGGCTGTCCAGTGTTATAGGATACCCGGATCAGTGGTGGGGCTGGTGTCCACACAGCCCTGAGAGGCTGAGGCTGATGGTGGGCTCATGGCAAATGACGTGCCAGGGGCCTGAGGTCAGCAAACAGAATGGGCGATTGGGTTCTTCCTGATACAGACCGATACACTTGGATAGTCTGTGGTGGCTTTTCAATAAATGCTGGCCACAAGCATGTTCTGGGAAATCCTCATTTCTGCAAATTTGAAACCCAGCCTGACAAGCTCAGTTCCTCTCTGTTGCCCGGGGAGGGAGAGAAGTGGCTGACTGCTTTTCTCTACTCCTACCTTGCTCTTGCCCACCCTGTGTAGGCAAGGGTCGCGTCTCAGTGTTGTGTTTTAACCACATGGTGGTTGTGGAGCAAGGTGGGCTGACTCACCAGAGACTCTTGGCCTGGCTTGTGGCTGTTTTTAGTGTTTTACTCCACACTCTGATCTTTCACCTTTGGGGATTTTATTTATTTTTAATTTTTCACCTTTTGGGATTTTTGAAGAATGATCAAAGATGAGTCTTGAGCAGGATATTTGAAATGATCCAAGGAGGGCCAATCTTTTTGTTCTACAGGGGCAGAAAGAGGCCCAAAGGGGAGGATGTGCCCCAGACCCCATAGGGAGTTAGGATACAGCCTGGAATAGAGAAGACGTGAGTAGGGGGACTGTCTCTGCTGAACAGACTGAGTTCTTTTCTCAAAGGATTAAGCACCTTTTGCTGTTCCTCTGGAAATCTTAGGCTGCAAGCTTGGTTAAAAAAGAAATTCTAGACGGCCCAACAAAAAAGGCTGGAAACTGTAACAGGCTATAATGCTAACAAGCACATTTGTCTAGAAACTCTAATTATAAAAATGTGTGCTTCTTTGTCAAAGTTGAGCAAGGGCAGGGGCAGGTAGGTGCTTACTTGTCTCCCACAGGAATAACAGGGGCAGTGGTCATCAGCCAAGCTTTGCCCTTGGGGACCCTGACATTTCAGAGCAGGGAATAGCAGGGTTGCTTGAAGTCTCTCAATTTGCTGATGATGCTGAGAGGACTGTAACCTTCACCCCTTGAGGGGGCAGCTGGGGCTTGACCCGAGGTCCCTGATTGTGTGTGGTCTACCCTTCCATGGACAGCAGTGTCACCTGTCCTGGACACTGCTGCTGAGGATAAGGGTATTGCGGAAACTTGTGTGCCTCCTTGGATGGAAGTCTATCAGAACTTTTCCTGATAGGAGAAAACTGGGACCAACCATGGCCAAGGCAGACTAGAACTTCCAAGGAGGAAACTGTGAGAGGGACTCCTAATGCCTCTTTGAGTAGTAAATCAAGTACATGTAACTTTATGTTGGGAATAAGATCAATGACATAAATAGGGAGAGCTGTCTCTGCCTCTGAGGACAGGAGAGCTTGTGTTGCTATTTATGTAGAGGCTCTATTCTGTGTCAGCCACATGCCAGGGATTCAGGGGTGAACACACAGATGTGGTTCTTCTTGGCCTTGGTGCTTATGGTTTGGACACCAAGAAATTCATATTATGGATGGTGTTGTGAAGGGAAAAGTCTGAGTTTTTGGAATAATGGGAGGCCTGACTGTTTCATTAGAAGGATGGGAGGCCTCCATGGAGAGAGGTCTGGAGGGGGCTGAAGAAATGGGATGGAACAAAGAGCTGTGAGGGCCCCTGTGCACGGGTTCTGAGGCAGGGAAGGACTGAACCAAGGGTAGGGTTTGCACAAGGAGTGCAGAGACATGCAGTGAGCTTAGGAGGTGGCGAGAGGCCAGATCATGTGGGGCCTTGGAAGGATTTCAGGTTTGGTTCTCATCGGAAGCCACTGGAAGGTTTAAGCAGGGGAATGGTTAGAGTCTGGCTAGGGGTAGAAAATAGACGAAAGAGGTAAAGGCAGAATTGGGGATTGTGTAAGTGAGGCAAGAGGAGCCGGCTGCTCGGCCTAGGGTGGGGGATAATAGGATTGCCATGACTGGCCTCGAGGTGTGTGGGGAGCAAGGAGGGTTAGTAAAGAGCCCCAGCTCCCAGGATATTGTCACAGACCCTTAAACTCAGCCTTTCTGGAAAGAACTCTTCCTCTTCTCCACTGTGCCTTTCCCCTCAACTTCACCACTCTCCAGAAATAAAGTTAAACCTATTTTTTTCATTTGAGAAATTTGAGTTTAGAATTTTTTTTACAGTCTTGTCAAATAGATTCCAAGTAAATGGTCTTTAATAATAATTTTCTGTACATAATAGACTTTATTCTTTTGAAGGGCTGAGTGATGTTCTACCACATAGATGGCAGTACCAACTGATTTAAACTACAGGTCTGGGGGCGCCTGGGTGGCGCAGTCGGTTAAGCGTCCGACTTCAGCCAGGTCACGATCTCGCGATCCGTGAGTTCGAGCCCCGTGTCAGGCTCTGGGCTGATGGCTCGGAGCCTGGAGCCTGTTTCCGATTCTGTGTCTCCCTCTCTCTCTGCCCCAACCCCGTTCATGCTCTGTCTCTCTCTGTCCCAAAAATAAATAAAAAACGTTGAAAAAAAAATAAAAAATAAAAAATAAATAAACTACAGGTCTGTACTCTTGTTTCCCCCTTTGCAGGTGGACCAGTATCTCTACCACATGCGTCTTTCTGATGAGAACCTTCTGGAGATCTCTCAGCGGTTCCGCAAGGAGATGGAGAAAGGGCTTGGAGCCACCACCCACCCCACTGCTTCAGTGAAAATGCTGCCCACCTTTGTGAGGTCTACTCCAGATGGGACAGGTACTGCCCTGGGGCAGGGGGTGTTGGCTCTGGGTGCTCCATTGCTTGGGGAAGGTTTGGGTGGCCTGGCTCAGGGTCCCAAAGAGCGATGTGTCAGTGAAGGTTCTTTGGTTTCACGCATCAGAAACCAGCCCTGGCTAGGTTAAGCATACAGGAAATTTAGTGAAGTCTAGGGTGGGGTAGACAGGAAAATGGGGCAAGCAGGCAACCATTTGTTTCCTGTCCATGTGCTGAGACAGGCTGATTGGCACACTCTGTCCTCAGGGTGATGGAGGACAAACACATTTAAGGGGGTCACAGCCATGGGCCAGGGCAGTCACTCTACGTGGCACATTCCACAGCCTTGCTGGAGAAACAGTACAGTACAGATTGTCCTAGATTGTTTCTTGAACTCTGTGAGAAAAGAATACTTGAGGTCCACATACACTTGGGACAACGTGAAGAGCCACGGTGCAGCTTAAGGTATTAAGGGCTCTGAAGGTGTGCGCGTGACCCCGCCGGGCTTTGTTTAATCCCCTTATTTGGATATAGACCCTAGCTTTCATGATGCAGCATCCAGGAAACCAGAGTAAAAGGTCATGGTGAAGGTAGAAGTTGGAAGGTAGGTTGGGCTAGATCACAGAAAGCCTTGCGTGCACACCTGAAACCGTGCTTTTCTTCAGGGAGTAACCAAGTTCTCAAGGGGTGTGGGCAGAACGGCGGCAGCAGCAGTGGATGACGGGCAGCTGGTAGAAACAGAGCGTGGCCCTGGTGGGATGTGCTGGGCAGACACAGAGGACTCAGAGGTGATGCTGGGATGTCGAACCCTGCTGTCTTGGGGCGGCAACATCCTCAGAGAGGGGACGCAACTCAGTTGTGTCAGCACATTCACACTGCTTGTTTCACTTACTGCTCACAGTATCCGTTCGTTTTAGGGATGAGGTACCTGTGGGGGCCGCGAGGGGTGAGCAGTGTGGGATAACTACCCACATGCGGAGGGTTGGGAGAAAGAGCCCCAGGGGCAGCTGCCAGGGCAGTGGAGGAGCCAGCAAGCACAGATTCCCGAGAGCCTGAGGGAGGAGAGGCTTATCCATGCACCATATGCCTTCAGATTTTCTATCCCATGTGGGCCGTTGAGGCTAACCTGCCTGAGAGCCTCTGGGGGCCTGGTTTGTCTGACAAGACTTTGTACCTTCCTACGATTTGTAAAACAAGTATGTTTACCCTGGGACTCAGCCTGGACCCAGCACTGAGGGTGTGACCTTGTTCAGGGTTGTTCTGAGTATATGTCTCAGCCCTTCCATGAGTTCCTTGAGGTGAGTGGCTTCCTCCAGTTCTTGGGTATCCCTCGTATACCCTCCAGATTGGCACTGTTTACTGTACCTGCCACTCCCTCTGACCCGCAGCCACACCCGCTTCTATTGTTTTATTTGACATTCTGATAAATTTACTAGCTCCTTCAGGCCAGGGACATTGTTTTATTTCAGATACAACCACAAGGCAAGTACCCTGAATATTTACTAAATTTTTGTGGGCTAAGAGCTTTTCTGAGCACCTACATGCAGTAACTCATTTACTTTTGATAAAACCCTATAAGGTAAGTCCAAATTTTGTCTACTTTTTTTTTTTTTTTTTTTTTAAGAGGAGGAATTTGATGCTTGGATGGTCAAATAACTTGCCTAAGGTCACACAGCTAATGAGAGGCTGAGTCAGGATTCAAACTCATATATGCCAAAGGTCAGGCATCAAGACTGCACCCAGCCCATTGTGTGTGTGCGTGCACGCGTGAGCCTGTGCACTCAGCACCAGAGAACACAAGCGCAGCTGAAATTGTTTGAAATGTGGTTGGGGCTGGATGTCTGGCTTAAGTATAAGTAGGTGAATAAATTTGCTGAGGAGAACTAGGTTTGGGACCGGCGTTTAAAATTCTCACTGCTTTCCTGAGCTTGGAGGCCTGGACACCTCCCTCTGCCTCAGAGTTTGCATCGATTACTGTGCTATGTGGTCAGTGACTCTTCTTCCCTGACCTCAGGCTGGAGTCCTGGGAGTCCTGTCTGCGTGCCAGGCTGAAGCAGCAAGCATGTACTTAGCCTCCGTGAACGTGAGGTGCCTGGACTGAGGATAAGAGTCAGAGGCTGACTCTCGCAGCCTTCTGGAGCAGAAGGATCTAGGGCAAGATCCGTTTTGCCTGACCTCCTTTCCACACGGAAACAGAGATTTTACATGACTTTTGTGATACACAGAGTGCCTCTTGATAATGTCAAACTCTACAGGGTAAATGGGGATGACGTGTATTGGAATGTTTTATTCACTTAAGCAGAAGCAAGTTCTGCCTAAGAGTGCTGGAGACCAGACTGTAGGAACCCCAGCCCTCAGCCCCTTCGTTTCTCACTTGCTGGGGTCCTTGGGCCAGCTCCTCACCTTAGCTCTCCAGGACTCGGCTTTTTCTCCTTTGTAAAATTAAGTGGTGGATCTGGCAATCCCAATCTGTTCTACATTTGTACTAGAACCAGTGTGCTAGTTATCGATGTGCAAAAAAAGTTCTCTGAAATACTGTGATTGGGGAAAACCCCTTAGTGTCCATCAGTTGGGCTCTGGTCAATTCATGCAGAAAATAGTCCTTTGCACCCATTATAAAGCATGAGATAGACTTACCTATATTCATACTCTGTAAACTCACATATATTTATGTGTGTGTGTACAGGTACATAAAGTCCCAAGGACGCACACTGAACTATTAATAGTAGTTTTCCTGGTACACGAGGTTGGCAATAACTAGTCAAGTTGAAGGTATGTGTATTTGATAACTCAGTAATACTATGTCCAACTATATTGTCACTTGAGCAGACTTCCATATGAACCCAAGGAGGCATGTTCAAGAATGTTCATAACACTGTTGCTTATAATGACAGCATATTGGAAACAGTTTATGGAATATCCCTGTGGATGGAATAACTATGTGGCATGTTACATAAATGAACATATATTAATACAGATACTTCTAAAAAACAGTGAGTGAAACATTGGGGAAGGACACATATCTCCTCCTAGTTGGATATAACTTAAAAAAAATCCCTCAATGTCGTGCATTGCTTATGGACAGACACACATCATGAAATTATTAGGCTGTAATATGGAATATATACACAAGATGAATGATAGGGGTTGCTTTTGGAAATCAAGAAAGGAAAATGAAATTGGGGAGGAGAACATGAGGGAATGCAATTTAAAATGGTCAACATCAAGGTTTTATGCTTTGTTAGTGCTGGTTCAGAGTTATGGAATGTGGCATTAAGGACTGACTTCTTCAGTATGTAAAGCCTATGAAAAATGAAATTTCTGGGGGCGCCTGGGTGGCTCAGTTGGTTAAGCGTCGACTTCAGCTCACATGATCTCATGGTTCGTGAGTTTGAGCCCCATGTCGGGCTCTGTGCTGACAGCTCAGAGCCTGGAGCCTGCTTCAGATTCTGTGTCTTCCTCTCTCTCTGCCTCTCCCCCACTCATGCTTTCTCTTTCTCTCTCTTAGAAATAAATAAACATTAAAAAAATATTTAAACAATGAAATTTCTGCTTTGTTATTGGCACCCCAGTGAAGGGCTGAGAGGGGAGACCTTGGGGTCAGTTGTTTATAGGGATCTCTGCCTCTCCCCTAGATTGGTCACACAGCCCATGGGGCCTTGCTGCTGTGTTTGCTTCCTGGCCCAGGACACAGCCTGGGTTCTGTTGCTGCTACTGGTGGTTATGTGTCTCTCCCACAGAAGGCTAGGGGCTTTACTCAGGTGATGACTTTTCCACAATGTCCTTCCACAGCCTGTTCCTTGCCAGTATTATTTTTTGAATCTGGGTGATTAAACCTGGGATCTAAATCTCTGATCTAGAAGGACCTAATCTTTAAGTCAGTGGCTGTCTAACTTTTCTGGACTACAGGCTCATACCAAGAAACACATACGTATAATTATTTATGTACAGCTGGAACAAGTTTCAGGGGCCAATGTCTACTGTTAAGTGTGATGTAGTCAAATACATTGCAGTCCATTCTTTAAAAAAAGCTGCTAGTCAGGAGCTGCTGAGTTTTTTCCAGCTTGCAGTTTGAAAGCTACTGCCTTAAAGGCTCCTCACCCAGTCTTGTCCTAGACTGGCATTTGTAAAATTGACTACTTGGTGGGGAGGGAGGTGGTTTCAGGGCAGTGTGTCATGAGGGGTGAGGATAGAATTCTAGTTTAAATGGGGTTGAATTCAAGCTGTGTGCTTTAGAGCAGCTTAGAACAGGTTAGAGCAGTGTGTGCCCTGGTCCTCCATTTTCTCACTTGTAAAAAGAACCATCAGGGGGTTGGTGATCCATGAATTAAGGGGGATTGGATATGTGACCGTCTCATGTTCTGTAAACACGATTCTGTGTGGCCACAACCTACCTCTGTGAGGCATGGCCAGCACCAAGTTCACTGAGAGAGGGCCCTGCATTTTGGAGCGAGGACCAGGTTCCAACTCTTGTTTGTACGGGCCCCAGCTGTCTAATGGTAGTGAAACTCATGGTAGAAAATGTGGGAGAGACTTCAGGAAGTTTCAGGCCATCCATTTATGATGGAGGCCTCCATTAACACTGAAGAAAAATGAACCTCCAAGTCATGGTTTGAATTCTGTGTGAGAAGGAAGGGAATGCTAGTGGCCAATGAGCCCGTGGGGACCGATACTAAAACATCTACACTTCATAGATTGTGTGGACCATGCAATGCAAAGAAACATAGTTGGCACAGATAAAGATGAAATATATGTAGATGGGCCAAGAATATCTTATTCACATGACTGTCAGTCAGAGTATATAAAAAAAATTCTCCCTCTTCCTCTGCCTCTCCTTCCCCCTCCCCACCCCCACCTCCCATAAATAGTTGAAAGATTTCTATAACAGACATCTATATACGGACTATCTAGATTCTTCTATGTTGGTATTTTACTAGATTTGCCTTACCACACTCCTCAGTCCTAACCCATCAGTCCCTCTTGTTTTATTTGATGCATTTGCGAAGTAAATGACAGAAATCAGTTTATTTCAACCCTAAAACTTCAATATGCACATTACTAACTAGATTTCAATATTTGTTGTTTTTAATGTAAAATTTACATACAATGAAATGACAAATTGTAAGTATCATCGGATGAGTTGACAAATACATAATACTTGTAATACAGTGTATATATCTAATACAACCTCCACTGAGATAGTGGACATTAGCATCAGCCCAGAAAGTTCTTCGTGTTCCTTCCCAGGCAATCCCTGTCCTTGACCCCAGAAGCAATAACGTTAAAATTTTCCATGTGTATTAGTTTTGCCTGTTGTACAACTCTCCATAAATATAGCCATTTGGTATTTACTCTTTGTGCAAGGCTTCATTTATCCATTATAATGTCGGCTTTATCCATGTTGTGTAAATCAGTATTTCATTCCTTTTGGTTGCTGATTTCATGGTATGATTGGAATCCTATATGACATGCATACTGATGGACACCTGGGCTGTTTCCAGGTTTCGCCTATTAGAACTAAAGCAGCTGTGGACATTTTTGCACGAGCCTCTTTGTGGACTCACGTTTTCATTTTCTTAGGTCAAAAACTAGCAGTGGGATTTCTGGGTCGTAAAGTTTGGTGTATATTTAAGAAACTGCAAGACCTTCCCCAAAGTGGTTGAACCCCATTCCATTTTATATTTTACACTCCTACCAACAATGTGAGAGTTCTGCTTTTCCCTTATCCTTACCAATATTTGTTTTTTATACCCTTCCCCTCCCTTTTGTTTTTTGCAGTACAGCATTGAATAAAGAAAGCATTCATTTGTATCTGCCAGGGACCTCATCATCTCTGACCTCTCTGGAGGCAGCTCTAACCTAAACTACAGCTGTGCTTGTGTTGTGGTGCAGCCCCACCCGCAGTCCTGTCGGGGGGCCTACTGCATACATCACAGGGATGTGGCTTTCAGAGGACATTTCCATCTTAAGAGTTAACGTAAGAATAATTGATACCATTTAATGAGTATCCACAATGTCTGTGATACGCTATTCACATAAATAATCAGTTTTATTCTCCATGCAAACTCTGTCAGAGAGACATTCCAATTTAAAAATAAGGCAACTGAGGCTAAAAGAAGGTTGGTGATTGCCAAGGTCACACATGGCCAGTGAATGGCAGAGGTGAAGAGTTTGGGTTTAAAGATTTAAGCAGATGTAGTCCTCACTCCGTGCCCATTAGGTTCATAATTTACATCAGCTCATGTTGCTGAACAAAAGTTTCTAGAGCAAATTGGACTAGCATCTTTGTAAATACATCATAAATATGGGTTGGCTTTGTACCATCAAAATAAGAAGCTCAAGTACAACCCACACGAGAATCTACGAATTTTTCAGATGCAAGTCCCAATTTAGAAATAAAATATCTTTGTAGTGTTTTTATCACCCTCTTGTTAGGCAAGATTGTTTAGATATAAAAATGCCTTGTAAGGCAGAGTGAGTTGAAGGCTTTGCTGTATTGATCATCTGATACTTCCCCACTTCCCTAAATTGTTAATTATTTTCACAGGTGACTACATCTTTACTATCTAGCCAGATTGAACTCCTTGGAGAGTAGGGGATGATGATGATGATGATGATGATGATGATGATGGTGATATTATAACTGTAGGCTTATTAAATGCCAACTACTGTGCTAAGCACTGTGTTTGAGCAATCCCATTAATTCTGACAGTGACCCAGTGGGAGGCACTATGAACCCCATTATATGGAAAAAGAAACCAGATTTGTTTGATTAGCCAACTTGCCCAAAGTCACATAGGGAGCAAATGGAAGCGTTTGATTTTAAGCCAGCCAGCTGTGTGCCAATGCTTGGGTACTTAGGCACATCCCAAGCGGTGCATTTTATGCTTATCTGCCACCTTCACCCTCCACCCCCTGCTAGCACAGTGCATTCATTCTCCTAGTAACTCAGGTCTATCTCTTCAGTTTGGCTCCAAAGAGTCCCCACCGAGTCTGGTCCTCTGTGAGGCAGCACTGTGCTAAGCTGCCTTGTGCCCTGCCCCTGAAGAGTGAAAATCGTCCTTGGAGAGGTAAGGCTTACACAGATGAAATGATTATAGAATGATACTCACTCATGTAATGCAAGCATATGATATGATAAAAACTAGGCTGCTGATAGGTTGCACAGAGGCTGTTAAAACCCGAAAGGAGCCCTTATCTTGGTTGCTCAGCAGTATATCAACAGGCGTGCAGTGGAGTCAGATCAACCAGCACACAACACAAGTTAGTGGATTTTTATGATAATAAGCCAAAGATTGTACTGATAAGAGGCCTTCATATAATATAGTAGCTAGAGTTTATTGAACATTTACATGTGGCCGGCATTGTGCCAAACACCTCACACGTTCATTGCATTGAATCTTGGCCCAGAACTGTGTGTGTGTGTGTGTGTGTGTGTGTGTGTGCATGTGCACACCCCTGTGCCTTGGGGATTGGAGAGGTGGTGCTGGCTAGAGAGAAGGTTATTGCTATTCCATTTTAACAGATGATGAAACTCGAGTGTCAGGTTTCTAATAATTTACTTGGAATTGTATGACTAATATACGTTAAAACCGGATTTGAACCCCTGGTCTGCCTGCCTGAAAATCTTAACACACTCAGAGCCTACAAAGTATTGAAACATATTTTAATCCTTTGAAGGGTGGTTTCACATCTATGGAGTGAATGTAACACTTCTGTGACTGGAACATATTTCGAGCTTAAGAAACGTTTCCTGAGTACCAAAACACCAGGATGGTGCTTTCCGGTGGTGTTCTGGGAGGTTTGGGGGGCACCTAATGTGTTTATGTTCTCCAGCCCCTTTCCTTCAATTGGTGCAGCTCTGTTTTTCTCCAGTTTTACATTTTGGCATTTGGCATCTTATTGCTTAAATGATCAGAAGACCAATGGCGTAGAAGATCAGATTACCCCATTCCTTGATTGCTGTAGACCCAGCATTGACTGCGTCATTTGATACCTTTAATAACATGGAGTTACTTTATTTCTGAGCTATTGAGTGGGGTCCAGCATTGTATGGTAATGGGGTAGCAGGGATCTTGGGGCTTAAAAAAAGGCTGCCAGTTGTGGTAGTGGCTGTGGTGGTTCCAGGTACATGGGAAATAACATGCCTCAAAACCTGTGTCTGCCAAAGATAGTTTTGCTGGATTACCTATCCAGGACCTGGGTTGGAGACCATGCCATACATTCTTAGAGCAGTCTATTGCAGTATGCTAGCAGGCCCTTGAAAACTAAAGAATAAACAGGATCTCCAACCCAGGGCTACTCCATGGAAGAAGATTGAATGTTCAGTGCAGTCATCTGGGGCCCCTGGAGGTGTTCTTGCTATGGCAGGGCAGGCAGGAACTACTCCCTTTTGGGGCATTGAATTATGAAAGGGCCATTTCAGGGACTGGATGTGAAAGTGTGGATAGTCTTTGACCTACCTCATGGTTCAAGGCTGCATGTGTCTGGCATTAGATGACAAGAGGGGATGACCTTATGGTTGGATATAACATGGCCCTGGGGTGACCAGCCATCCTGGTGTGCTTGGCACGCTCCCAGTTTTAGCACTGAAAGTCCCATGTCAATCTTGAGCAAACAGAGGTGGTTGACTACTGTACATAGTCCTGGAAACCAGGGCTTCATCATTGCTTGGCCCAAGAGTCTTGTGGCATCCTCCTCACCAGCTCTGGTTCTAGACCCGTCGTCCACAGTGCTACTGAAGACCTTTTGAAAACAAAGCTAACCCTGTGCTTAAAATCCGGCGTTCTTGGCATTGGCCTTTGCTACATGTATGTAGCCACGCTGTAGGATCCCTACGTTGCAACCACTCCTGATGTGCCATTCCCTGAACACACCATCAACTTCCACACCCTTATGTATGTCTCCCTTTCCATGTCTGGCAACTTCATCCCATCCTCTCAGACCTGGCTGTCTTGTGTTGCTTCCCAAGAAGCCGTCCTTGTCCAAGCAACCACTCATTCCTTCTTATTGGTGCTCCTACCATGTACTAGCCACAGTGCATCTAACTACTTCCTTTCTCCCCGTCTGGTCAGGTACTGGGTTGCACACAGCACCAGGTAGCCGAGAAGCGGTGAGTGTTGTGTTCAGTGCCCAGTGTTGAAATAGCTAATTGCAGACTGGGAGGCACTTTGTTGGCAGGGCCTAGAATAGATTTTCAGTGTTTGACTCTCAACATAGTGATTTTTAAAATGTTGGTTTTAGTAGTGGACCCCATTCCCAACCTTAAACAAAATGAAATCTTATGTAGAACCCCATATCTAAGACAGTGAAAGTAGAGGAAAGAGATATAATTGGAAGTGAGGAGGTGGGAGGTGAGGTTGTACCTTGATTGGCCTTCCTTGACCCACCGAAGCCAGACTTCACCACCTTCAAGGATCCCAGAACTCTGGGAACGCTGCATAAAAGCCACTTGTTCAGAAAGAGGCTTCTGGAGCTTGTGGTTCTGAAAAAGCCCTGGGGTGAGGAGACTGGGCTCTGGCTCCAACCGTAACCCTGCAGGGCACTGTCCCTTCTAAACGAATGTGGTTGCCTTTGACGAAGGTCACTGTTTCTTCAAAAGACAAAACCAAACCAAAGCTGTTTGCAAGTCACTGTTAGAGCACTGGTGGGCGCAGTGCTGCAAGTGCTGCTGGGAGGAACAGGTGGTGGAGCTATTTTAATTAGTGGCAAGTACTTAATGATTGAAAATAGATCCTGTTGGAAAATTCAGTTGGCCCTTGCCTTTCGTTCCTCAAAAATTGTGTGGACATTGCCAGGTACAGGCCACGTATTTGTGTGTTGTTAACAATGAGGGAGTTATGGCCTGCTTCGACGCATTCTGGTGTCTGATCCACCAACCTGATGGGGACTGTCACGTCACGTTCAGGTGGCCAGTCTAATGCCATTTTAGTTTTCCTCAGCCTTTCCCTGAGACAGGTGAGTTCCCAGGAGAAATTGAAACCCTTTTATCTTGCTGACCTTATGTATTTGATAAGAGCCTCACTGCAAGTGGGCAGAATGATAGTCCAGGATGGGAAATGAGTCAGCAAACACACTCTGCCAGACAGAACACCTCGGATCTTAACTGTTGGGCAATTTGATGGGGATTGGAGGGTGGTGTGACTTAATGCCCCTGTCGCCAGTTCCTCTTCACTGTGTGCCAGCAGCGCTTCTTTGAGTCCTTGTTTTCTTTCAGAAGAGGGTTGGTATCTCTTCTCTTGTCTGGTTTTGGAGGGGAACGCTTTTAATTAGAAGGACCTTCAGCAGAGAGGGCCTGGTGGGAACAGAGTTTCTATGTGATTGTCTAAGATGCCAGCAATTTGTGGCTACAAAAAAGCCTGCATCAACAAGCTTTGGAAGGTTCTGGGCTCCTGGGGGAGAAGGACGCTTCACCTCTGGCCAGAGGATGTGTCTGCCAGCTCCCATTCAAGTCTGAGAGCACTTGGTCATCCAGTAGGCCTGGGGGTGGGGGGTGGAGATGGACTGTAGTCACTGATAAAAGATTAGGGTGTCTTTGCTTTCTTTTTCAGGCTTTCTGAGGCTTATTTGCCTCATCCTGGATTCTGTGCCAGGTCCTCCTCGGCTTCCAGGAACGAGAGACATGGGTATGGTGCAGTGGGATAGGCACGGGCTCTGAGGTCAGATGGACCCAGCAGTCATTTATCCCTGCGTGACCTTAATCAAATGACTCAATTTATGAACTACAGTATCACTTCCTCTGACACCCAGGCCAGCTTGGAGGTTGCTGGTGACCTCTGGCATTATATACTTTTGGCATTATTAAAGAAGAATTCCTTATTTGAGGATTGACAACTTTCCCATGAAGGAACCTCCTTGCTCATCACAATAGAAACTTTGCTAGAGAACCAGACCTGAATTATATGAATCTTGGTTTCAGTTACTTGACCTGAGTCTTGGTTTTTTCATCAGGAAAACTGGGATTTTAATGCCCCATAGGGTTGCTGAGGTAATTAATGAGCTAATGCTTATAAACAAAGTGACCATCACTTAACAAATGTTAGTTTATCTTCCATTAAAAACACCTACGTGTTGGGCTCTCAGTCAACTCAATCTCCCTTATACCTGCCTCTGCCTTTCCATTGTTTCATTACCACAGTCATCCAGATGCCAATGATGAAGTCTGAACTCTGTCCCAGGGACAAGAGAGATGAAGACGGGGTTCTGTCTTCATTTTGCTATAAAATCGCCTTAAAAAAAATAGAGCGGGAGCTGAGAAATTAGCTCAAATGGTAGAGTGCTTGCTTAGCATGTGAGAAGTAGCGGGATCAATGCCCACATTCTCCACAGCTGAATTTTATGAAGGGGGGTCTCCCACCTGGGCCAATTTACACGAAAATGGTGGCCAAGGGAAAATGGTGGCCATGTGGCGAGCAGCTGGGTGCCCCTAGCAATGTGCCTACTGTGAGTGACGGATGGGGTGGGGGAGCTTCAACAACAACAACAACAACAACAACAACAACAACAACAACAACAACGAAATACAGAAGATTAATTTGATCTTTCAAATAAACCTCAAGTGGAACTTCACTTCCTTTATTTTAGCAGCGGTGGTGGCCACATTTAGGAGGAAGGAGTTGGGGGGTGTTAGAAAGGGAGGGCCACTACTGTAATCTTCAGAATTTCTATGGACAAAACCTAAAACCCAGAAACCACAAATACTTTGACAACATAAAAATTAAAAAGTTTCTGCATGCCAAAAATGCCACAAATAAAATGAAAAGACAGATATCCAACTGGAAAAAATAATTATAAATATACAACCAAAAAACTATTTTCTTTAATATGCAAAGAGCTCTTTTAGGCTATTAAGAAAATAACGAATGTATTTTAAAAAAAGGCAAAAGATGTGACTAGAAAGTTCACAGAACAAGGAATTCCAAAGGCCAGTTAACAATTCAAAAAGTGTAACCTTACACAAAAGAAGGAAACCAAGTTTAAAAAAGGAGATACCACTTAGACCAAAGAAGTTGGCAAAGATTAATTGCCACATAACATGAGACCCTGGTGAGAACAAAACTTAGCTGTTGGTTTGTGTGGAAATTGTTGAGAACTTTTAGGCATGAACTTGTAGGCAATGTCTTCCAAATTAAAAACACAACATCCTTAGAACCAGCAATTCCAACCCCTTTCTTTGAATGTGTCTGTTAACAGCCTCCACTGTCTTTATAAAATAAATGTACCTAAGGACACCCAAGAAATATTAATAGTGATTATTTGGAGAAGAAAAGAGATTTGCTTTTTGTTTTTCCCACTTTTGTACTGTTTGGGCTTTTTTAGAAAAAAAATCAGATGTTCATATTTTATTATTTTTGGAAAGTTAAATTGCTTTCTAGACATAACAGCATGCTCAACAATGATAGAAACCTTACCTCTGACCTGATGGTCTCATGTATAAACCGGTTGGTATTCAGACATTTTGTTTAACAAATGAACCATCAACGAGTAAGTGCAATAGGAGATGTTTTCTTAATATGTTGCCTCAAATATGTTACCAGCTATAATTCAGCAGAATGATTTCTCTGGACCTTATTGGGTCCTCTGTCACATGGCTGTGCACTTTAAGAAACCTACTGTGGGCATGTTTTCTGGCCCTAGAGCCTTGCTCCCACCCCCACCCTGTCTAGTCTGACAGTCCCAGGCCCATAGATGTGATGCTCCTTCATGCTCCATCATACACTCCTCTGTCTGCTCTCGGCTTCTGGAATGACCTAGAAGGTTCACGGTGGAGGTGGGACTTGAGCCACTTGAGTAGGTGTAGGTAGGGATTGGAGGGCCTGAGAAGAACTACATAATCAACGAAAGAATAGAACAGTAGTTTTATTGATGAAAATAAATAGTAGGTTTTACTATTTCATGTCCGCCTCACGACCCCTGGGAGAAGTCAGCATTAGGGGCCATGTTCTGTAGGTGAGGTGACATGCTCAGAGGCCACATAGGTAGTGAGGAAGCTGAGCTGGAATTCAAAACAAAGCCTGTCTGCCCATCTCTGAAGGCCCAGCCCTTCACCACTGCTCTGTGGGGGCCTGTCATGCATGGTGTGGGGTGAGCACTAGGAAGGGTCTATCCACTGTCCCATGAGGTCACCTTAGGATTTAGCTCCAGGAGTCCTGGTGCTGGGTCTGCCTCAGAGACATTAGACCCTGGAAGGAGTACAGTCCTTGGCTGTGGTAGTTGTGATCGCATGTGTTTGCAGAAGGGGTGCCGGGGAGGAGGGATGCAGAGGAATGCCTGTTCCGGCAGAGTCTGAAAAGAAAGCAAGGGATGACATTCCTTCCTGGGAACGGAGGCTGGGCTGGCCTTGAATCATGACCCCCGTGGTCGCCGATTCAGCGCATTGCATGCATCCTAGGCTACAGAGTGCTGATGCAGGCAGTTCATCTTTGATTTTCCTTTTCATCCCCCATGACAACCACCACATAGCTTTTCCTGCAGTCTGGCTGGGTTCCCACTACCAGGGGAGGCTCAGAACTGGAGTGCCTGGAAAAGTCGCCCATGGCCACGAGAGGGGCAGAGTCACCCCAGGTGGGGTTGATGTTGCCCCAGCTATTTAACAGCTGTAGCTGGTGGGGTTGGGAGGCTCTCCAGATGCCAGAGAGGGGACTGAAAAGTAGCGCCCCAGAGGAGGAATGCTGAAGTCACTGGGGCAGGTTCCAATGGCTTTTCTTGGACAGGTTCCTTCTTGTCCCCGCTGGTGAGGGTGATTTTGCTTTTCAGTCTGAGAGGCAGCCCTAACAGTGGGCCTGGGGGATGCCAGTGTGGGGGTTGGGCAGTGTGTGGAGGCCTGGATGGAAAGTTTCTAGTACTTATGGAGTGTGTCCTAAGTTCTCGGCACTGTGCTGGGTGTTTAAGGCACAGTGTCTAGTTTTTCCCCTCATAACAACCACCTGAACTATGATGTTCCCATTTCAGAGATGAGGCAGTTGAAGCTCAGGGACTTGCCATGGCCAACATGGCCAGAGTTCTAACACAGGTAACGTGGGCTCCAGAGCCAGGCTCTGTATGTTGCTACTCCCAGACCACAGTTGTGTGCTCTTGGGCTGTGGGTTGTGCCCTCAGGGAGCCGGGCAGAAGTAGCTTTTCTCAGGGCCAAACAGTTATTGCTGCTGAGAGGGCCTGGGCACAGAATGGATCCATGTTGGCTCATTCAGTCAGAGCTTTTCCCTGCCCCTCCCAATCCATTCTGCTGTACTTAAGTGGCTGTCACCCACCTGGAAATGGGCTGAGTGTTGACAAACATGCCAATAAGTGAATTCCCCAGGAAATAATTCTGTTTCCTTCGAGAAGGTGTGGGGCAGGGCAGTGGAAGACTGGTGGAGCCACTGCTTGTGGGGGAGGCTGCTGAGGGAGTGAGCCCACCTCCCCCAGCCCTTGCCTGCCCCGCCAGCCCCCAGCCCTGGCTCTGGCCTCCGCGCCTCTTCAGCACTTTTGTTCTGTGCCATACAATGGAGCGTGTCCCTGCAACCAGCTGTATTATTGTCTGGAATCTGGATGTTTCCTGTCGACACTGCTCGTTTCCTGGGGAGGAGGGACTGTGCCTTCCTGGTGACACCTGAAGATCTTGACCCACTTGTGTTTGTGGAGTCTCCCTGTCCCCCCTTTATCCCCGCTCTGTAGCCTGCCTGCGTGGATCAGCTGAGTGGACTGACTCTTGTCTTACATATCCTTGGGTCAGCATTCTCTCACATTCTAATAAGCCTGGGATCTTTTTGGGGGGCACCTGATTGGCTGGTTTGCTAGGCCTCTTAATTTATAGCCATTGGATCTCATTCGCGTCATCACATGACCCTCTTATCCTGCCATAGGATATTACTATCATTGTATTCAAACATTAAAAAGTAAATTTTGTATGGGGACCACAATTTGGCTGAAGACCCAGGGGCCCATAGGCCTATAGCAGTGTGCTGGGTGTCCTGGGGCACGAAGAGCAAAACTGAGGCGTGGACTCCTGGTACAGAGCTTGATGGGCCCCTTGAGCTTGATGGGGACTTGGCTGAAAGTCCCTGGGAAATAGTTAGCTCTTGTGAGGGAGTGGGTACCCTATCATTGGATGTGAGGCTGTGTCATTGTGTGAATTTTTATTTTTTATTTTTTAATGTTTATTTTATTTTTGAGAGAGAGAGAGAGAGAGACAGAGTGCAAGTGGAGGAGGCTCAGAGAGAAAGGGAGACACAGAATCCAAGCAGGGTCCAGGCTCTGAGCTGTCAACATGGAGCCTGATGCGGCGCTTGAACTCTAACTCTCGAACCTTGAGATCCCAACTTGAGCCGAAGTCAGACACCTAACCGACTGATCCACCCAGGCACCCCTCATTGTGTGAATTCTAAAAATAATATAAAGGTGCATTAAGAAAAAGAATCAGCTCATCATAATTGTTTATGGAAAAAAGTAAGACCCCTTGGCCACTCCATCACTGGGAGATGACCAGTGTTTATGGAGGGACTCATGGGTTTTGAGTCTTGGTCTCTGTGAAGATCTTGTCTTTCCTAAACTAATAGTGGCCGTTCCTCTCTCTATAGAACATGGAGAGTTTCTGGCTCTGGACCTTGGGGGGACCAACTTCCGTGTGCTTCGTGTAAGAGTAACAGACAATGGGCTCCAGAAGGTCGAGATGGAGAACCAGATCTATGCCATCCCTGAGGACCTCATGCGAGGCAGCGGCACCCAGGTATGACCCTTCTCTCAGAGCAGCCACTGGGACTCTGGGCCCCACGGGAGCAGACCCTATTCTTCCTCTGTCTGGGGGAAGGAGACCCTGACTAAGGTTCAGGTTTCCTGGCGTATGTCTGCCTGGTGATCCCTTTCTATGCCTGGAGGTTGAGTGGGGCGCCTCCATCAGGAGAGGTGCATGCGGGCCAGAGAGCAGGGAACATGTGAATGAGGCCCCGGGGTCCAGATGTACTATAGCAGGTGGTGTTTTGATTTGCCATGTCTTTTGAGGTCTGCTTGCGTGGGCTGGTTACCAATGAAAGTCTGCTGTCAGGACGCTGGGTCCACGCTGCCGGACGCCTGTGATTGGCAGTGGTGCTGCTGAATAGCAAGTCAGAAGACACAGTTGTGGTTTGACACCGCCACCTGCCACTGTGGTCATTCTGCAGCCCTCTTTGGTGTATACTTGCTACCATAGCATCACATGAAAATGGAAGTTGGCCCTTTACCTTTGTGGTTATTTGCTCTTTCTCTTCTTGACTGTCTAAAACAGAAGAAGTTTTGCACACAGGGATGGAAGCCTATTGAGAAAGCATCAAAATCTAGCTTTAGGGTGTCTGTCCCACCTGGCACTGCAGTGGACACCGTGTGCTTCCATATTGCCCCAAATCCTGCTTGGTCATCCCCATATCTTTGTGGCTTCTAGAGCATCTAAACAATCAAAGGAGTGAATGCAGAAGAAATGTGAAATCCAAGAAAGAATCCTCTCAGTAACAGCCAGAAAAAAAGGAGCAAGGATGGAATTGCCACTGTGATAGTCTCCAAACATATATTGAGCTTCTACTATGCATTGGGCAGTGATCCTTGCTGGGAATTAAAGTCCTGGCCTCTCCCCTCCGGGGCTTACAGCACAGCTGGACCACCAGGTCACACACCCCACCCCTCACAGAAGGTCATAAGTGGGTTGAAGTGGATGAGTGACTGTCAGGAGGAGGAGGAGGAGCTGACACATGATGACCCATTGTGTGTCAGGCTGAGCAAAAGCTTTTTGTATGCATTTCCTCCTTTTGTCCTCATGCTGGCCCTGTGAGGCCGAGTGTTCATGTTATCTGCTTTATAGATGTGGAATTGCGTTTTAAAAGATTGAGTGAAAGACTTGGCTTTAGATCATAGGGGTGGTTGGGGCCAGAGGCACAACACAAAGTCCGATTGATGACATTAGAACCTGCATCTGCACAGCTCTAGGGGGCTCTGTCCACTTGGTAGGCCACACGATGTGGTCCATGTGAGTGGTGCTTCCTGGAATTAGGCAACATGGTGGTCCTAGATCCCGACTACCTGCCCTACTTCCAGAGTAGGAGGTGCCCCCTGGAGGGGCTGGTGATCCTACAGACAAGAAATCTTGTGGGGCAGGCCCTTTGGGGGCTGTCCCTCCCAAGAGTTCCCCCAGGGGATCCCTTCTACAGAGGGGACTCTCACTGCCACCACACCAGAAGTATCTGGCCAGGTGGTGGGTATCAGCCACGGGTCCAGCATTATTCTCTGCTCTTGGGTGTCCAGGGAACCTGATCTCCCCTTTCAGCTGCTCTGCAAGAACCTTCCTTGGGGTGTTCTTCCTGCTCCTTCTTCAGCTTCTCTCAGTCCAATCACTGAAGACATTCTTGGATGATAGCACTGCTATAGGGATCACTCTCAGCTTGAGCGGTGGTTATTCCTGTTGTATTTTCTACCCAGCGTGTACGCAATGAAAGAGTGAATGGAGGAAATGAAATCCAATAAGATGCCCTTCCAGTGTGGTCACCTTTTCTTAGGCCTTAGAGTTTAGAAGAGGTGGGGCCTAGTGTATGGTTCTCACCACACTGGGCCACCTCCTCAGAAGGAAATTTCAGACCACAAGTAGATCATGTGGGGGAGATACTTTTAGACTCTTTATTTGTCCCTGGGTACAGCTCTGAGGGTAAATCTGCTTTCCTTGTTTTAATGCTGGGGTTGGACTAGGGAGGCAAAGTCCTTGAGACTGAGATTTGAGCTCTCACATAGCTCCAGGACATACAGACAATGTTTATTAAACATTTGAAAAAATTTGAAAAAAAAAAAATTTGAAAAAAAAAATTTTTTTTGAAAAAAAAATTTTTTGAAAAAAAAAAAAAAATCTGAGATCCACCGGGCAGAAACATAAAGCTATTGTGATATTTTAAAAGTTTTGAATAAATGGAAAAGTGCTAAATAAAAATGAAACCTAAGAAAATTAGAAAAAAATATAGGTGTTTATTTCACCCTAAGGAAGGGAAAGAATACTATATGCCTAAAGCAGAAACCAGTTGGTAAGAAGATTGGAATGAAATTTATAGTGGATATTTTAGTGGTGGAATTGCTGGTGCTTTTTTTCCTCCCTATATTTTCCTTTTCCTTTTTTTTTTTTGGATGGTAGGTATCAGTCTTTTAATTGGGAGGAGAGCAAATGGATTTTAAACATAAAGTTTCATTAAAATCAAGACCAAATCACCAAACCCTAAACTTGCAAAGGTTTCTGAGGATCTGTGAACCTGGACAGGGCAGGTTCCTGGATAAAATCTGTCTTCAGGCACATGAACTTGCACTTGAGAGCAGTGAATTGCAAATTGTAATAGTGGTCACTCTAGATTTTTAAAGTGTATCTTATGGGAAGGGGAGTGAACAGATTCTCAGACCAATAAGGAAAAGGAAACCATTCTAACCTTATGAAATGATGCCCTTTGAGACTTTTTATGGCAGGAAGGTATTAGCTCTTTCTCCCAGTATCTTATCCTTAGATCATCAGCTAATAGAAAAGGAGATAGTCTTCCAATTAAGGAAGCTGATGGTCTGCTCTTTCTTGCTTAACCAAGTACTGTCTAGTAGAACTTTTTGCAATGGTACAACTGTTCTGTATCTGCCCTGTGCAATATCGCAGCCACTAGCTAGTTACCAGTGGCATTGAGCACTTGAAATATGGCTAGTGTTGTGACTCAAGAAGTAACTATTAAATTTTTTAACATTTTAAGTGATTAAGATAACAGGTGGCTAGTGGCTACTATATCAGGCAGCATATAATTTAGTGCCTCTTCACTGCCTTTCCTTGTTGGCAACACAGTTGGAAAGGGAGCAGTGGATCAGGGCTGGATGAGGGAAGCCATTTTGCTTTTCCCCCCTTCTAAAGCTCCCCCTCCCTTCATCTCTGATGACTAGAGTACCAGGAAGAAGGTGCTGGGAATTGGTGATTTGTAAATTTTGTCTCTGATCAACTTCCCAACAGAAAATCAGAACTTGTTGAGTATCTATCTAAAAACCCTATGTCATATTAAAATACTTGGCTTTTGCTCAAGGTAATTAGCACTTGTGCATTGGTGATCCTCTTCATGAGAGAGCTTTGTCATTGCCCAATCTTTTTGCTCTTGAGAATGTTTCGGTTTGGAGATTGAGAGTTTCAGCATCAGCTGAGGTTAATTTTGCATGTGATTAGACAGAGGGGCAGGATCAATGCAGGACATTGTTAGAGCTGGCCACCTTCTAGATGGGATTGGCCTTGTCTTCCTGGATCACTCCCACTGAGCATACCCCAGACATCTGGGGAGCCAGTGGGCCTCTCAGCCTACCCTGCCACCTGCAACCTCTTAATTCCTTTGTAAATGCAAATACTTTTTGGGGTTTAGGGCAGTGGTTCTCAAACCTGCTTCAGGATTACCTGGAGAGCCTCACCCCTGCAGTTTTTGATTCAGTAGGTTTAGGTTTGGGCTTCAGAATTTACATTTATAGTATGATGGTGGTGTTGTTGCTGGTCTAGGACCACATTTTGGGAACCTCTGGTTTAGTGGGATCTTCCTTGCTTCTGTCTAGAAAGGAAAAGGTATATTTTCATCCATCCCCCTTGGCTTTTAGATTTTGCCATCTGGTCAACCTGGCCCATGGCACCTATTTAGTCTCTTTGGCCTCTGCTTACTTTTTGTACCAGAGTGCCCCTGGCCTCAGCCTCTAAGCATCTGGAGGGAGTCACTGCCTCTCTTTGAGGATGCTGAGTGGGCAAGAAGGAAGCTATGGGGCTATGGGCCTTGGGACTGAGCGAAAGCCTGGATAATTGTAAATACAGCTTTTTCTTAGAAGCTGTGGGTCCTGCTTGGCATGGTCACAGTTGTGAGGCTGTCCATCCATAAAACCCTATACATTCTTCAGTGCTCTTCGTGGACTTACTGGGTTTTTCATTTTGAAGTTAAAAAACAAAGATGCTTCTTTGAAATGTTCCTAGGAAATTACTTTTCTAGAATGGAAGAAAAATATGGGTTATTGTTGTTGTTATTATTATTATTATTATTATTATTATTATTATTTTGTTAAGTTCATTCTATGAATGCCAACCAGAGAATGTCCCATTCCCTCCCCAGTCACAAGAGACAGGGATGCTAGAATACTTCTTGGCAGTGGGATGGGCTGTCCTTTCTGAGACAGTCAGCTGTGCACCCATGACAAGGAGTGTTCTGGCAGAGCCACCAAAGGATGTTCTGTTCCCAGGGTATGTGATGACTTTCTGACTAGCTTTAGCTATGATTTCCCCTGCCTCACAGGGTTATTTTGACAGTGGTTTGGATAAATAGTTTGAGTGGAAGACAGCATTTAATCAGCACTAACTGCTGTGAAGTCCTTATATGTGTGACTCATTTAATCCCTGTGGTAACTCTGAGGGCAGGTACAGTTGTCACCCTCATTCTATAGGTGAGCAAATTAAGACTTCAGAAGGGATACGTATCTTGAACACATTCAGCTAGTTCCTTGCCGAGCCCAATGTGTATGTATGCTTTTAATCTCCATGTTATTCTCCCTCCCTTCTCATCTTCTTGTGTTGTGTGCCCTTAGCTGTTTGACCACATTGCTGAATGCCTGGCTAACTTCATGGATAAGCTACAAATCAAAGACAAGAAGCTCCCCTTGGGTTTTACTTTCTCATTCCCCTGTGTCCAAACGAAGCTAGATGAGGTAAGATGAGTTCTTTAGACCCTTGTTGCTTCATTCATTGGGCTGGGAGGTCTGGGATGAACTTTGAGCCAGTTGCCGCTGTGGTTTTAGAGGCGGCTCTGATGGTTGTTTGGATGAGGTTTGAGTATTAAGAGTTCTGTCCTTCTGGGTGAGTGTATGTAGGTCTGGGGGGGATGGTGAAGTATCAGAAGTGCGGGGGGGGGAGGGTCTTTATCACTCTTCCCTCAAAGAACAATATGAAATACATTATCTTTATCCCTTGTAGGGAAACAGGAATGAGAAATTAGGAACTCCTTTGATTGAGAGTATCATAATAAAGATCCTTGGAAGAAAGATGCCTGGGGAATTAATGATGAGAGTATCTTATTTTGGCATTTCTATAGCCTGTTCTTTTCAGTTCTTGGGGGCAGTAGGTCATGAAGGAATCATTCATTTAATCTTCTTTCTGGGTCTTTGATGAGGCCCCAGTTTCTTTTTCCTAGGCTAGTCAGGAAGCAGTACAAATATTTAAGCACGGTTGTAGTTTAGCTTAGCTCCATGGCAGAGGTCTCCACTCACTAATGGCTGTTTGAGTAGAGTGGTCAGTGTTCATTCCTTGGTCCTTTTCCAGAGTTTCCTGGTCTCCTGGACCAAGGGGTTCAAGTCCAGTGGCGTGGAAGGCAAAGACGTGGTTACTCTGATCCGGAAGGCCATCCAGAGGAGAGGGGTGAGTTGGGGAGGCAGGAGCTTGGTGTCTGGAGGCTCTTTACATTCTTATGGGTCCACTCTGAAATCTTTCCTAGTCTGTTCCCAAATCAGCATGAGAACCTTTTTGTGGTTCTTAAGGAGAGGTTTTCTCTTCCTTCTCTGCTAGGTTTACCTAATAAGATTTAATTTTTTTCCAGTTTTATTGAGATATAAGTTTACATACAGCTAAATTTAAGACATGCCTCATAATGATTTGGCATCCATATACTGCAAAATGATTGCCACACTGATAATCTTACATATAATCAGATGCTTCTGGGTCTTCAGATTATCACGATGGATAAATAATCTTAGCCTCAGTACAGGAAAAACCCTTCAGTCTTTAACCTGAAGAAGACTTGAATATCATTTTCAAGTAAGAAGGTTGGGATGATGTTGGCATTAGGATGGAATGGGGCAGAGAGAGAACAAGATAAAGGCCTGGTCACAGAAGTTAGGAGGGAGGGAGGGAGGGAGAGAGAGAAAAGAAGAAAGAGAAGGGGAAGGGGACAACAATGACAAAGTGGGCTCTTGTGAGTGCAGTGGTGTCTGTAAACTAGACTGCAGGGCGGTGGCTTCCATGGTGAGGACATGCAGGGTGGGGAGTAAGTTGCTGCTGTCAGACTGCATCTGAGCCCAATTCCCAGCTCCAACCTTCTTTGGCTTCAAGTAGGGTCAGTGAGGAGGCAGCCCTAATGCACTTGAGCTCTGTGCCTTGCTGCTCTTTATCTCCATCTTCACAATTGTAACCTTTTTGTGATGGTGAAGGTCAGAGCTCCGCTTTTATCCCTGTAGGACTTTGATATTGATATTGTGGCCGTGGTGAATGACACAGTTGGGACCATGATGACCTGTGGTTATGATGACCAGAATTGTGAGATTGGTCTCATTGTGGGTGAGTGAACAATGGGTGTGGGGGCTGGAAAGGGAGGAGGGCTCCATGGCCTGCATGACTCTTTGTAATTCATATTAGAAGAGAATGGTACAGTCACTTTGGAGGGCTGAGCCAGGATTTGTGGGTTGGAGGTGGTTGTGGACTGGACCATGTTGGGATACTCCTGGAGCCTGCACTGGGGAATCCCAACCACCCTAGGTGGTCTCAAGATGGGGGAGTAAGAGGGAGCTGGGGGCTGGAGAGAGGCTGGTGTAGGTGGGTGCTGAGCAGTCCCTTGTTTTGGCCAGGCACGGGCAGCAATGCCTGCTACATGGAAGAGATGCGCCACATTGACATGGTGGAGGGCGACGAGGGGCGGATGTGTATCAACATGGAGTGGGGGGCCTTTGGGGACGACGGCACACTTGATGACTTCCGCACTGAGTTTGATCAGGAGATCGACATGGGCTCCCTGAACCCTGGGAAGCAACTGTGAGCAGCACCCCTTGTGTGTGGCGGGCTTGTGGGGGGTGTGTGGGCCCAGGAGCTGAGGTGGGAGCCGGTCAGGGCTGGGGTGGGGGTGGTTCTCACTTTTGCTTTAGTCTTATATCCCCAAAAGGTTGCCGGGGCAGCCACTGGTTATGGGAATGGTGTGCTCATCACAAGCATTGTGACTATAAATTGCTGAGAGGGCTCTAAAACAGATAAAACAAGCAGACAAACCAGAGTGTAGGTAATAATTTGTCTACATCCTTTAGAGCTTTCATTTTAGAAGGTCCTTTTCTAAGTGTTGGCCCTGCTCTTCTTTCTGCCACCTTAAATTTGTAAGTTGTCCATAGAAACAGTCTGTGAGTCACAGAAGAAAAGTCATGTTGAGGTGGCCAGGGGGAGGGTCTCTGAATGCTGTTGTCGTAGCTTCCACCTCTGCCATTGCCCAGAGTAAGAGGCCAGACGGTCGTCTCCTCAATACTGGCTGAGGCTCTGAACTCAGACATATGATAGAGTTGCCTGCGGGCTGAGCTGGGGCCCACGGAGACCTAGGGTCTCCGGTCCCAGCTCTAGGCAAACCCAAGGCCTGTGGAAAAGCCAGCTAAGGAGCCTCCTTGGCCGCTTCCTAGACCTGTGGCCCAGCAGGCATTCTTGGGTGGACAGGACCAGGAGGGCCTCCAACATTTTGCACCCTGAGTGTTATACTCTCCAGCCTGGCTAGACTTGATTTTTAGTTTCTTTTGACTGTTACGAAATATTTCACTCTCATTATTACACCAACATTGGCCCAATGTCCCCTATTAGCAATCTTGAAACAGGGATTGCTGTAAACTCCGAAGGCAATTACAAAATGTTTTGAGCAATTCAGGCCCCCTCTGGTCTATGCTATGTTGCTATGACTATTGCAGGAAAGCCGCTGGCATAGATCTCTGCTTGGGGAGGAAAGCCCAATTCTATAAGCCAGCTCGGCAACGGGGACCCTTTTTCTTTACAGGGAGAGTCCTTACTTCTTCAAAGCGTGGTTTATTTAACTCATAAGCTTCTCCCATGTATCCAAGCATGAGTCCACTTACTTGCAATTTTCATAGGCACACACTGGCTGTGTCTGCCATGGCCGGTGAAAATTTATGGACCCAAAAGTCATTTATTCAATGTCTGCCTCTAAGAACAAGGCACACCCAAGCCATTCTGAGGAGCCATATGCCCTTTAAAGTGTCAGAAGACAGAATTGCCAGCCCAGCCTTGGGAGCACACCACTGGCTCAGACTTAGACAAATCAAAGGTTGGGCTAAGATACCAGAATGTCAGCTAAGGTAGCCCTGAGGTCATTATTGGGCTCCAGTAGGAACTTTTCTCACTCTTTATGTGTTTCTAAACAAATCTTTTTCTTTTTTTTTAAAGTTTATTTACTTTTGAGAGAGAGAGTGCGTGTGCACGCACAAGTGAGGGAGGGGCAGAGAGAGAGGGAGACACAGAATCCGAAGCAGGCTCCAGGGTCTGAGCTGTCAGCACAGAGCCGACCTGGGGTTCAAACCCACAAATCGTGAGATCATGACCGGAGCTGAAGTCGGGTGTTTAACCGACTGAGCCACCCTGGCACCCCTAAACAAATATTTTTCTAAATGTTGACTGAAACAAAGTGTTTTTAAAAAGCTGGAGTGAAAGCTTTTTTTTTTTTTTAATTTTTTTCAACGTTTTTTTATTTATTTTTGGGACAGAGAGAGACAGAGCATGAACGGGGGAGGGGCAGAGAGAGAGGGAGACACAGAATCAGAAACAGGCTCCAGACTCCGAGCCATTAGCCCAGAGCCTGACGCGGGGCTCGAACTCACGGACCGCGAGATCGTGACCTGGCTGAAGTCGGACGCTTAACCGACTGCGCCACCCAGGCGCCCCTGGAGTGAAAGCTCTTATAAATCACTCACACTTCGGAGCCCCACTGGACCCCTCCCATATCTCTATCTCCTAGCTATTTTGGAAAAGGTGTCGAGGCAGACAGACACACGAGGTCCTTAGTGTTAGAGCCAGGCTGCCTCCCCAGGCAGTGTGCCTGTGCTGGTGCTTGAACCCTCTGCTCAAACAATGTTGTGAGCTCTGCACTTAGATCCAGTTCTGCTGTAGTACCTTGTCCTGGGTCTTCAGCCAGTCACTTCCTGAGGGCCGGGCTCCCTCTCTTGTGGGTTGTACCAGGTGACTTCAGAGTCCCTTCCACACTCTTGCTCTGGGTTTCCTCACTAGAGCCCAGCTTAGTTAGTGTCCGCTGGCCCTGGGGGCCACCTCTCTGGGCTCCGGATCATTAGATGCCAAGGAAGGGCCTTCTTTGCCACAAAGAATGGTGAAGCTTCAGTTTCTCTGACACAATTTGAGCTGGAAAGACTGGCTTCTAAAGAAAACAGCATCACCTAGTGTTGAAAAAATGTTAGCCGATTGCTTGGGGGCGGGCCTCTGCCTTTCTAAAACATGCGTTTATCTGGTCCCCTCCCTGCTCAGAAACTTCCAAAATGTCCCACTCCAAGATTCCCAGACCATCTGACATTTAAAGCTCCTAATCTGGCTCAACCTGCCCATCACCCCACCCCTGGGGTTGTGGGTTGTTTTCCAGAAATCCACAAATGATCTTGCAAAAGGAAGACAGTATGAGATGTTGAGTTGCTGGACCTGCACCCCTGATTTAATCTATTGACCTTTTTTTCCTCTTGTGTATAAATATTGAGGTTCTATATAAAGTTTCATCTTAGAAAAGTATTTCCTGGCTAGAGAAAAAAAAAATGTAAAGTCACTTTTACTGCATGTAACTTACTTTATCTAAAATTCAGTCTGTCCCAGAATATGTCGCACATCCCCTGGATGTTTAGTTTGGCTGCTAAAGGCCTTTTTCCTCCATAGTTCAAGGCCCCCCTGGCCTATAGAGATGGCCCAGATGTCCCAGATCCTGCAGCCTCCCCTGAGCTGTCACCTGTCTGCACATCTTACTTCTAGCAGCGCCATCAAGTTAACATGTCATTGTGCCTCTGCTTACATGTACTTATTGTTTGGTCTGTATCTCCCTGCAGATTTGAGAAGATGATCAGTGGGATGTATATGGGTGAACTGGTGAGACTTATCCTGGTGAAGATGGCCAAGGAGGAGCTGCTTTTTGGGGGGAAGCTCAGCCCAGGGCTCCTCGCCACTGGCCACTTTGAGACCAAAGACGTTTCAGATATTGAAGGGTAAGCTTCCTGGTCCTTCTCTCTCTGTTCACTGGATCCCCAGAAGAGTGGATAGGCTGTTGGGGAATGAGGAAGGGGCACTGACCCTTGACCCTTCAGATTTGGACAGCAGGAGGGCCTTGCTCAACATGGGCCATGGCGGGCCTATAGCTTGACTTCACTTTCCAGATAGTCTCCACTCTTGTGCACTACCTAAGTGGCTCATGGTGTTGCATGGGTGGGGGTCGGGCCGGGCTGAATGCTGGAGGCTCCCAGGGAGCCCCCTGATGACTCATATGCATCTACTTTCTTTCCCTTCAGAAGCTCTGACATTTATTTCTCTGTTGGTGATTCTCCAAAAAGGCTCTCTCTTGACACCTTCTTCATAACAGAAGGAGAGGTCCCTGTTTAGAGCCCTGCATGGCTTTAAAATTTACCCATTTAGTTCCAATAGGTAGATCTGAGGCCTGCATTTCCCAGAGCGACATGGGTGGGAGTGAGGGTGGCCTGATTTTTGTTTTTTCAGTTAACAGTATCCAAAGAGTTGGGTCTACTTTCCTGTTCTAGAGACTTCCACTTGTTGCTTGAGCTGGGCCTGTCGTTTCAGGGACCAAATGATGGAGAAGTGGGGATTTGGGTGCTAAAGGGAGCAGTGAAACAGTTTCCTATACCTTCAGATGGAAACTCTTGAGCGGATTGTGCCTGCTTGTTAAGCCCTGAGGGGATGGAAGGATGTATACTGGTGAGGCACTTAGTTTCCCTGAGGAGAGTGCTGCTCACTGCAGCAGACTCTAGCACAGTCTCTCGCATAGATTAGAGCAGTGCCTGCTCCCTCGTGAAAGGCAATGAGCTGAGTGCTTCACAGAGAGAAAATGGGGTGGGCTCCACCGCGGGACACTGTTCCGTCTACCCCTAGATAAGCAAACACAGCATGCACTCACACACACACACACACACACACACACACACACACACACACACACCCCTTGATGTGTGAAGCCATGAGAGCAAGGCCTTGTCCTTACATCATATACCCATAAAAAATATTACTTTTTCTCAGTGGGAAAAAGGGGCACTTGAGCAGTATGTGTGTGGTGTGTGTGTGTGTGTACGTGTGTGTGTGAGATGAGCCTCATGTTGGCTCTGTTGTGTTTTCCCCTTTCTCTACCCTCACTGGGAGATGGTATTGGCTGGAGCTGAACGGTTTCCTTGTCAGCTGACATACTCCCTCCCCCTGGCCACAGTGGGTTGGACACATGCCCACACACTGTCCTTCTGTTTCCTAGGGAGAAGGATGGCATCCGGAAGGCCCGTGAGGTGCTAGTGCGGCTGGGCATAGACCCGACGCAGGAGGACTGCGTGGCCACTCACCGGGTGTGCCAGATCGTGTCCACACGCTCAGCCAGCCTGTGTGCAGCCACCCTGGCAGCCGTGCTGCGGCGCATCAAGGAGAACAAGGGCGAGGAGAGGCTGCGCTCCACCATTGGGGTTGATGGTTCTGTCTACAAGAAGCACCCTCAGTGAGTCAGCGTGCTGGGACCCATAGTGACAGGGCCCCCAGAGCACTTGGAGACCACTGACAGGCCTGAGAGAGACCCTAGTGACTGCCCAGCCAACTCTGGTTTGCATTCTGGCACAGTGGGGAGGGACGCGGAGTTGAGGAGCTCTGTAGAATTAGCTCCCAGCTGGGCATGTGAGGATCAGGAAGGTATGTCCCTGGCAAGGGTTCAAGCCATCTCTGAAGGCTCTTGATGACTGCAGCTCTATCCAGGGCCCCCCTGGCTGGCGGTGGGGGGCGGGGGAGGGGGAGTGCTCTTTCTGCCACCCTCCTGTTTAGGAGTTAGGGTTTCTCTATACTTGTTTCTTTGACTCTCTCATGATTCTGGGTGGGCTCTGCGGGTACTGTGTCTTCTGCCAGGGGACACCCTAGTTCAGCCTCTCTGGCTGATCTGGGTATTGAATTCATCCTGCCTTTCCCTCCATGTTTGGATCCCTTGGGTCCAAGATATTCAAATTGCAGTTGGGACCTGGCCATCTCTCTATTGTACTTACTCATTATCTAATCATTTTTATCTAATAGGAGCGCCAGGTCAACGGGCCTTCATTAACTGGTTGATGCAGAAGGTCTCAGGCCTAGCATTCCCTGGTTTTCTAGTCTAGTGCACATGAATCACCTGAGGATCTTGTTAAGAGGCAGATTCTGATTCGGAAGGGTTCGGCCTGAGATACAGGGTCTTACTACATTACTTACTGTGATTGTGTGAGGTGGGTAGTGACTTCCTACAACAGTCCTTCCCTTCACCCAGCCAGGGCGGTCACAGTTGCATAGCTGAGCTTTAATTAACACGGTGATGACCCTGACTTGGGAGAGTGGGGAGAGGATGATCAGGGTGGCATCTGCTCCTGCAGATGCCTCCCGGCCTTTGAGCTGAGGCGGTGAGCCCTTTGCACCATTGACCCTAACCGCGGACACCCATGTCTTACCCTGTCTTGGTGACTGCAGTTTCGCCAAGCGTCTTCACAAGACGGTTCGGCGCCTGGTGCCCGACTGCGACGTCCGTTTCCTGCGTTCCGAGGATGGCAGTGGCAAGGGGGCAGCCATGGTGACGGCAGTGGCCTACCGGCTGGCTGACCAACACAGAGCCCGCCAGAATACCCTGGAGTCTCTGAAGCTGAACCGTGAGCAGCTGCTGGAGGTTAAGAAGAGGATGAAGGTAGAAATGGAGCGAGGTCTGAGCAAGGAGACCCACGCCATTGCCCCCGTCAAGATGCTGCCCACCTACGTGTGTGCCACCCCTGATGGCACAGGTATGTGGCAGGCTGCCTCCCAGCTCGCGGTGCTGGGCCTGTTTCATGGTGTTGATGCCCAGGAGGACTCCCTTAGCCATGGCGTTGGATATTTGGACCAGAACATGTTTCTTCAGCTCTAGCACTAGGCGATTCTAGTGTTCAGTAAGCTCAGGCAAGGCATTCCCCTGCTACAAACTGAATAGTAATAATGATAAACACTTACTGAATGCTTACTATGTGTCAGACACTTCTGTAAGCGCTTTACACATATAAACTTAATTTTTAACGGTTAACAATTAGTAATTAATTTTGTTAACAAACTAATATGCTTGGCACAAAACTGAGACACTGAAAAATTAAGAAACCTGCCCAAGTTCACACAGCTAGAAAATGGCAGAGCTGGGATTCAAACCCAGGAGTTTTTGGTTCCAGGGCCAGTTCTTCTAAATCCTAGGTCAGGGGTTGGCAAACTAACGCCCATGAGCTACATCTGGCCCACTGCCTATTTTTTTAAATAAAGTTTTCCTAATACACAGCCATGCCCATTTGTCCACATATTATTTATGGCTGCTCTGCACCACCATGACAAAGTTGTGTGGTTGCAGCAGGGACTGTGGCTCACAAGACCTGAAATGTTTACTGCCCAACCCTTTGTAGAAAAAGATTGCTGACCTGTGGTTTAGGTCTTACAAATTAAGAAATGGAGATCTTTTCCCAATTCGGAGAGAACTGACGTTGAGTAAGCCAGCATAGCAGTTGGGCCAAGACTGGACCTTGGTCCCTGCTCTACCCTCTTCTGACTCTGTGGGCCTGAGCGAGTGACTCAGCCTAGGTCAGCCAGGTCTCCCTCCTCCATCAGAGGGAAATGCAGTGCCTCTTTCTCATGGCTGCCTGAGGGCTGCGTGAGGAGTATGTTTGAGGCACGTAGCACCTTATGATTGCCCAACAAAGGAGGGTTTTCTCATGTGAAAAGATTTCCCTTCAATTTCCTTTAAAGAGTTGAACTCTGCTATTTTTTACTCTATTCTAGAAGCTAACATAAGGTGGCCTTTGATTTAGCACAAATGACAAGTTTAGATATTTTTGAGTATACTGTATCACAATTTCTGGTTTCCTGCAGAGCTCATTGTGACCTCTGGGACCCACCTGAACTCATCTGAGGACTGCTAAGGAGACAGCATGGCTCTGGCCCTCAGGGGTCTTACTTTTCTTTCCTGTTAGGTGGAGCACACAGTCCATCATCCCTGAGGGTGTTGAGGGGCTGCCAGGAGAGCTCCCCATTAGGGGAAAGTGCTTTAGACTGTCACCCTCTGCTGTGCCCCAGTGCATCATCTTCCCGGGTTTATTTTGCAGAGAAAGGTGACTTCCTGGCCTTGGACCTTGGGGGTACCAATTTCCGGGTCCTGCTGGTGCGTGTGAGGAATGGGAAGAGGCGCGGAGTGGAGATGCACAACAAGATCTACTCTATCCCACAGGAGGTCATGCATGGCACAGGGGATGAGGTGAGTCAAGGTGGCTTCTGGGAGGGGACCCCAGCAGACATTCACTTCTCACCCTGGAGGACAGTGCTTTCTCTGCTCAGCCATGGTCCCAGGGAAGGCTAGGTGGGCCAGGGCCCTGGCCTTGTCTTCACTCATGTTAGTGCCTGAGCTTGCATTTCTCCTGAGAGGAGCTGCTGGGGGCAGCCTGCCCTGGCCAGGGCCCCTCCCTCAGAGCCTGTCTTCTCCCTGCAGCTCTTTGACCACATCGTCCAGTGCATCGCCGACTTCCTTGAGTACATGGGCATGAAGGGCGTGTCCCTGCCTCTGGGTTTCACCTTCTCCTTCCCCTGCCAGCAGAACAGCCTGGATGAGGTAACCGCCTTCCCAGAGGGCTTGCCTGTGGGCTTTATGGACTCTCCACCAGCCAGAGTTTGTAGTGGGGCAGAAAGTTGAGCTGAGAGGAGGAAAAGAAGGGCATGAGTAAGCAGTTATGATGAGGGGCCTGTTGATGGGAATGATTCAGTTGGAACTGGTAGAGGTAAAGTAGGTAAGAATCTTAGGGATGATGATGATGCTAACCAAATATTAGCAACGAACATTTTTAAAGTACTATCTGCCAGGCACTGTGCTAGGCTGCCTATGTGCATTATCTTACTTAACGCTCACAGCAACTGTGTAAGATAGGTGTTCATATGCTCATTTTGCAGAAAGGAAAACAAAATCTATAGAGATGCCAAGTATTTTGCTTCAGATCAGAAGGCTTGGGAATAGCCAAGACAAGATTTGAATTCTGGTTTCCCGATACCCAAAGCCATGTTTTCAGTGATGCTCACCTGTCCCTGAGGCCTGTTTTGGGCTTGGGGCATTTTCATTAATCTTCTGTTGTTTAGATGCTCTGGTGCTTCTCTAGTCTTAGCTTTGCTTTTCATTCTCTTTCAACTTGCCACGCAGGAATGAAGCAGGTGGGCAAAGAGCTGGTGCTCTCACATATCCCGGACATGGTGTGTTGAGAATGTAGGAGAGCTGAGTAGGTCATGCTTGGGCTTATTCTGCATTGATTATCAGCATATTAGATGTTAGAATACTGTTGTCTAAGCAGTTGTTCCTCTGTCTCCATTGGTCTTCTAGAAGCTCACATGCGTGTTTACAACTGGTCAGTATGTGGTAGACAGAGTGGCCAGGGTACAAAAGGCATGATTCCTACTTGAGGTGCTTACAAACAAACTGTGATGTAAGCAAGCTCAGGAAGGCATGAGCTGCTGTTTGGAACGTGGTACTGATGGGGTTCTGAGGCCCTGAGGATGCGCAGTGTGATATTACCCGAGCACATACCTGGAAGGCATGAAAAATACTTGGATCATCTTCCAAGTCCAAAGCATGAGTTGATGGGGAAGAAAGGCAGGCAGGCCTGGCAGTGTGGAGGAGGGCATGTAGGTGGGAAATGTCACAGGTGTAGAGAGGTTGGTCCAGTAGGGAAGAAAGGCCAGCATTTCCCACAGGATCCCTGGAATAGCAACCCTCCTGTTGCTCAGCTGAGTTTTGTAAATGCTTCCTCCTCCTCCCCTCTGAGTTAAATTCATGTGCACCAGTACAGTGAAAGTTTTAGGATGTCGTGCAATAAAAACCCTTACCTAATCCAGTATTTCCCAACATGTGTCACCATTTGTCCAGTGTTAAGGGTACAGTGTTGCTTTTCACTTTTCTGTTCCTTTCCAGTTTTATTGAGATATTAACATGCACACTGTATAAGTTTAAGGTGTACAGCACAGTGATTTGACTTACATATGTTGTGAAATGATCACCACAAATAAGTTTACATCTGTCATCTCCTACAGATACAAAAAAAGAAAAAGAATAAAAGTGGTTCGTTTTCCTTGTGATGAGAACTCTTAGGATCTACTCTTAACTTTCTAATATACCCTATGGCAGTGCTTGCTGTTGCCATCATGATGTTCATTCCATCCTGAGTACTCACTTACCCTGTCACTGGAAGCTTATACCAATTCCCTCTCCCCAGTTTTTCTGATTCCTTTGTCTTTTCACATTATGTTTCTCAGTGTCAATGCACCGGGTTTTCAAAGGCTACTCCATTTACATCAATTTACCAAAGGGAATTACCAAACGTGCAGAAAAATATTTACATGTTTCTTAATGAAACATTGCTTATTATAATGAAAACATTAGAAACTAACCCAATTGTTCAACAGTTGGGAAATAGTTAATAAGTTCTGAGCCATTCACTGCCGGGTATCAGCAACGAATGTTTTTGGAAGAAATTTCAATGATGTGGGAAAAAACTGGTGGTAAGACTAACAAAAATGTTTTTAAGAAAAAGATAATCTCTATAGTATAGAAACCCACAAAAAATACCTTCATCATCAGAAGATGAGAACATAGGACTCCAGTGTGTTTGCTTCTAGGATTTTCCTGCTGAAATATTTTTAAATAGACATGCCTTACTTTTCATGCCAGCATGTATCTATCTTTAAGAGTTTATCAGGTAACCCAACAACATATTCACTGTTTCTACCTGCATGGTAAGATTCCAGGTCATTGTGTTAGATTTCATTCTTTATGTTCTAAGTTTCTGTAGGGAGTATGTGTTCCGTCTAGCACTGTGAAAATTAAGAGCAGATCAAACAGGCTGCGTTCTCTCTGTTGTTCAATCGGTCTGTGAGCCGGGATCTGCTCTGGTAAGATTGTCTTATTGAGTGGAAAATCAGCAGGTGCTGAGGCCCAGAAGCCCCAAGCTGCCTTGACCACCTCGTGGCCCTGGGCAAGTCTCCCCAGCTTCACGGGCCTCTCTGCGTGTCTTATTATTAAGGACCACCTGAAATAATGTTATTTGATCATTCTGTAAACTTGAAAGTGCTAAATATAAAATTTCATTAGAGATGTGAAACTAATTTGTAGGCAAGACAGCTAGAGATGAGCACACAGTTGTTTGGATGTAGGTATGTAAGCCAAGACACTGCTGGGATCATGTCTTATTTTTCCAAATCTCCTGGGATCTGAACACAGCGTGACACATCCAGGTTGACTTGTGACTCTAAACTCCTGGGCCATGAAATGCCAAGCAGGGGTGAGGCTGAGCAAGGCCTGGAGAAACCATGAAAGAGGGTGGGTAGTGAGCACACAGTCCATTTATGGATTCTGGCCTTGCAGGGAGGTGGCCCAATAGTTCTTGATGCTGTTTTCCGATGGGTTCCAGCAGCAAAGAGGAAACCAGGGGACAATAACCGAAACACTTCTCCCACATGTAAAATCTCCATGTGTGTATTCCCCAGGGGGCCCTGTGACACGGCAGACGGCCACATTAAAGACGAGTGGCTTATGGGTGACTCTGAAGAGCCTAGAGTGCTTCCCTCACTGGGATGACGTGAAGCCTAGCTGTCACCCAACTGTCGCCCAAGCAAGGCACTTGTTCACACCATCCTGGAATTTGACAATGAAGAGACAGACTCTGACCCTTCTGATGTGAATATAGGACAGGGCAGAGCAAACTGCTTTTCCCAGCAAAAGAAACACTTGTATAGAACTTAGCTCCCTGCAGGGACAGTGATGTGGTACTTAGGGGCCCATGGAGTCAGCTGGCCTGGGGGTGAGTCCCGCTCCTCTCCCCTAAGCTTCAGGCCTTGGGCAAGTTACTCCAGAGCCACAGTTACCTAGAAAATGGGCACAATAATGATAACTATGTCACCAGTTTGCTGTGAGGATTAAACAATGGAACACACGCATAGGGGGTATGCAATCATTTGTGGGAGGGATGATTGGTCATTAAAGGGAATCTGTACTACCTGGTGAGGTTGAGAACGAGAGGCATAGCCGGGCCCCGGGAATGACACAGGAACCCTCCTCTGCTGTCCTCATCTGTGCTCTTATGTGACTTTTAGAGCATCCTCCTCAAGTGGACTAAAGGCTTCAAGGCATCGGGCTGCGAGGGAGAGGATGTGGTCACCCTGCTGAAGGAAGCCATTCACCGGCGAGAGGTGGGAGAGGCGTGCCACGAGGCCCAGAATGACCCGTGTTCGGAAAGTGGGGAAGTGTTGGGTGTGGTTGCGTGGGTTAGGGGGAGAATTAGCGTGGTCCTTCGGTGGTGACCGAGTGTCCGCTGCGTGTCGAGCCCTGCTCTTGGCACTGGGGATTCAGGAATGACCACAACAAACTCTGGTACTATAAACAAACCCGTGAGCTAATGTCAGGTGCCTTAGAGCTGTGAAGAGACATGAAGTCAGGTGAGGACAGAGTGAGTGGGCTGGAGAAGGGCACTCCTAAATAGCACAACCGGGAAAGGTCTCTGAGGAGGTGACATTTGAACAAAAAGTGAGAATGAGCCAGGCTGTATCAAATACACTTTCTATACATATCAGTCTCCCTTGCAAGGGTCTGAAAGAACATGTTGTGGTTCTTTGGTGGACTGGGGATCTGCTTTTGCCCTCTTAGGAGTTTGACCTGGATGTGGTCGCCGTGGTGAATGACACAGTTGGGACGATGATGACCTGTGGCTATGAAGACCCTCACTGTGAAATCGGCCTCATTGTTGGTAAAGCCCCAGCAGTCCTTCCTGCGCTGTGACCCATGGCCTCAGACGGGTGTGGGGACGGTGCAGAGTGAGGCCCTGACGCGTTTGTGATTGGCAGGCACGGGCAGCAACGCCTGCTACATGGAGGAGATGCGGAACGTGGAGCTGGTGGAAGGGGAGGAGGGCCGGATGTGTGTCAACATGGAGTGGGGGGCCTTCGGGGACAACGGGTGCCTGGACGACTTCCGCACGGAATTTGATGTGGCTGTGGATGAGCTTTCTCTCAACCCTGGCAAACAGAGGTAGTTACCCCAGTGCCTGCGAGTCCTGGTACATGTACCCCAACTGCACTGTAGCAAGTGGTCAGATCCTCTGCAACAGCAAGTCCCAGGACACCTGTTTCTGAGACATCAATAGAAGAAATTTCCTTGGCAAGGGTTTTCAAATAACATCTGGGAAGTACTACCGCTTGGACTATGACACCTTCAAAATCCAGTTGGGAAAACAAGAGTTGTGTTTTGAGGAGCATTTCTTAAAGGGAACTGGTGACACAGGTTTTAGAAGGATGAAAAGATGTAAAGGGGACACTGAGGAACACAGAGCTAGGAAATGTCAGAGGCAGCCTTCCTACCACTGCCTGTGAGAACAGGAAGGGATGGTGTTAAAACCTAGGTCTGGGACTGTGAGGAAAGACAGTTGAGTCATCTGCTGATAGTAGGGTAAAGAAGCTGGTGTAACAGAGAGGAACAGGAAGCAAACAGGAGTCTCTTCCTCCTCCTCATCCATTCATTATGTAGCATCCTCTATAGTCAGGACTGGACAAGGGCCAGCCCTAGCCTCACAAAGCATGATGGGGAGGTGCTCTGAGCTGCGAGCACACTTCCCATTGGGGAGATGTTGTGTGTAGTGTTTCCTAATTGGATTAATCAGGGACCATAGTTCTGCAGAATATACTTTGGTCAAGAGTACAAGTCACAGACGAAAATGCCTCTAGGGGCCAGATAAGTGTCATTAATGAAAGAAAGGGTGGGACAAGATGGAGTGGGGATGGGGGTCTTGGTTGCAACTGGGGGCCTCAGCTTTTTTAAAGGCACTATTGAGGGCCAAAAGGCCCTCAAGCCACCGAGCTGTCACATCAGTTCTGGTGGCCAAGACCGGGCTTCTCCAGTTGGCACTCAAGTAAAGTGATAATGATTAGTTTGGAGAGAAAACATGCTGAATGTCTGATGAAGTTAAGGATTAAGACTCAGCATCCTGCCGTTTTCTTGGAGATGGGGTTTGAGTGTGTTTTCCTTCTTGGAATTGGGAGTAAGCACCAGAAGGGAGATGAGCCCAGAAGATGGAGATGATCCCAGGGAACCCCATGGGCCTCAGGCACTGTAGTCAGTTTTGCCGAAGGCTGTGGGTCAATGTATGCAGATACCAGGAATCCTGCCCAAGTGAATCAAATAGCACTTCCTTTCCCACCAGGGGGAACCTGCATGCCCTCTACTTTCTAATGTGCTGGGCATCTCACCTTCCTGCTTAACCTCCATGCACATTATCTGCATTGCAGGTTTGAGAAAATGATCAGTGGCATGTATTTGGGCGAGATTGTCCGTAACATCCTCATCGATTTCACCAAGCGTGGGCTGCTCTTCCGTGGCCGCATCTCAGAACGACTCAAGACAAGAGGAATCTTTGAAACTAAGTTCCTGTCTCAGATTGAGAGGTGAGAATTTAGGGCCCGAGGAAGGGTGGGACCGTATCCTCCTTCTCATGGACAGACAAGCTGAAGGATTTCCGTAGCTCAAGTAAGGTCGGGGCACGGCTTACATAAAGGTCAGTTTAGTAGCAAACACATTTGTTGTCTATAGTGTTTATTTAAAGTTATGGATAGTTGGCATTTTAAGGGCAAATATATAACATTCTCATGAAAAATCCTGCTGAGCTGGCACAAGGCACCCCCCCCACCCCCCATGCAAAGTAATGTGGGTGGGTTTTAGATCAACTATCAAAGGTAGAAGGATACCTGCTCATAGGATATAAACTGGAATGCACAAAGGAAACTAGCCTATTAAAGTGCTTGCACCTGGCGGGAGGGTGCTTCTTAACTGCTGCTGTGGTAATAAGGCAGCCAGGATCGAGTGAAGATTGGCATGCCAGGCAATGGCAATGCAGAAGAAATCAGGCCATGTGGTGGCTCATTAAAGCAAAACCCCCCTCCTCCAGTCTAATGGGAGCAAAGACTGTTCCAAATTACCATAGTGAATTTCGGAGCCCTTTAATAATTAATGCTATGCATTACTGTCAGGTGTATGGGAAAACAGGAACTGGATGACTGGCATGAGTGGGGCTCCAGGACATCTGCACCAGTGAATAGAAAGAATATGTTCTAGTGTGCATGTCTGTCTGTGTGCAGGAAGCTGATTCCAGGGTTCTAAAACAGCTCCCTTTATATAATATTTATTTTTTTACCATTGTATTTACATTTGTTTCCTGAGCCGCGAGTAGTTATCAGACCACCCCGGGTGGGGGAGCAGAGACAGAACAGGGTCTCTGCTGGCAGGTGATGCTTGTCCTGCTGACCTGTGAACAGCAATAAGAAAATGGATAAGAAAGCTGAAAATGCCAACTACAGGCATTGTCACTGTCTTTATTCTTTCCAAATGAGTAGAATACATAGATGGTGAATTTCCTTTTTTCTTGAGTGCCAGTTGTATGGTAGCAGTGCCCTGCCTCGCCTGGGCAAACTGGAATAGGAGCCCGTTTCTTTACGTTCCCGTCACACTCAGGTGGGCTCTGTGTGGTCCAGTGGGATGAGCATGGGTTCCTGAACTGAGTTCAAGAACAGGATCCACCTCTCAGGGAGCTCCTACGTGACCAGTCCCCTGGAGTGGTGGGTGGGCCACCAGCCCCTGGTGTATGTGACTGACCACTCCCTGTCTGTCCCCTTCCCCCCACCCCCCCAGTGACTGCCTAGCCCTGCTGCAGGTCCGCGCCATCCTGCACCACCTGGGGCTCGAGAGCACCTGTGACGACAGCATCATCGTCAAAGAGGTGTGCACGGTGGTGGCACGGCGGGCGGCCCAGCTCTGTGGTGCGGGCATGGCCGCCGTGGTGGACAAAATACGAGAAAACCGTGGGCTGGACACCCTCAAAGTGACAGTAGGCGTGGATGGGACCCTCTACAAGCTACATCCTCAGTGAGTGCCTGACCTCCACTCTCCTTGTCCAGCTTTCTTTCTCCATCTGTTCTTTCCTTGCTTTTTCCTTCCTTCCTTTCTCTTCTTAGTTTATAGCAAAGCACCTGACATTCCAAATGAGTGTCTATAATATATATGCTTTACTTTAAAGGTTAAGAACCAGAAGTAGGTCTGTGTTTTACCACCCAGCTTGGAAGACTCAGGCGCTACGCCCCTGTCCCCTGCCAGGGAAGGTACTCTGGTGACTTAGTCCCTTGCTTCCTTTCCCTGCTTATCTGTGTATGCATCGCTATGGTTCCATTTTACTTAATTTTGAGCCTGCCATAAGGGGAGTCCTATGGCATCTCCTCTTTTGTGACTGGCTTTCTGCACACAGCATTTATAGCTTTGAGACGCATCCACATGGAAGAATGCAATTGCAGTTCATTAATTTTCAGGGCTGCATAGCATACCTTTGAATGAGTATACTATAGTTTACTGTTCTGCTAATGGATATTGGGTTATTTCTAGATTTTGTCTGTTACAAACACTGCTCCTGTGAACATTCTAGGAAATGTAGGGGAACTCTGGAGCGAGATATTTTCTGCAGTTTGGTGTGGGGGCTGGTAGATTATAGCCATGACTGTTTTTGTAAACATGAGCCATGCCCACTCATGTATATGTTGTCTCTGGCTGCTTTCACTCTACAATGGCAGAGTAGTTGCCACAAAGCTGAAAGTGGATCTACTGTCTTGCCCTTAAATTTTTTTTTTTTTTTTTTTAGAGAGAGAGAGAGAGAGCGTGCACAATCATAGCATGGGGGAGGGGCAGAAGGAGAGAGAGAGAATCTCAAAACAGGCTCCGCACTCAGTGCAGAGCTCTTGGCAGGGTTCGATCTCAGGACCCTGGGATCACGACCTGAGCTGAAATCAAGAGTCTGGATGTTCAACTGACTGAGCTACCCAGCCTCCCCTGTCTGGCCCTTTTTATAAAGCGTGTCCTTCAAACTTCCCCAATGTGGAAGCACTGAATTTTCTTTTCTTTCTATACTTTTTCTTGTTTCTCCATCTCTCTTCTTCTCTCATCAGCCATTGTTCCTCTCCCTTCTTCACTCATTTGCATTTGTTTTGAATGAATCATTTTTAATTTAGGAAGTACCCCAATCCCTTCCCCCCGCCCCTCCCCCCTACAAGTTTTTCAGCTCAAAGTTAAAAGAACAGAGCTGTTACCCTGGTCTGGGCAGTAGGTGAGGCAGAGTGAGGAAAGAGAGACTCCTCTATTGAAATGTTGCCTGCTCGCAGCATGACTGTTTCTCGAGGAGTTGAGAGACTTGCCCAGAGTTTACACAGATAGTTAAAAGAGGGAAACTTGAGAAGTCGCAAGTCCCTTGTCTTGATGGTCAATGTCACTGAAGAGTAGGAATCTTGGTCCCAGAGGAGAGTTGGGAGGGGGACAGAAGCCAAGCCACTGGCACTGAGGCTTGCTTCATAGATGAGGAGGCCTTCCTGACCCTGCTATGTTGGGGTACATGGTGACCATCTCTTTCTCTAGTCCCATATTGAAAGGCTCTGTGATCACCGTAATGGGCCTACAGCCACCCATGAACCTGCTCCTTTTATCTTTAGTGGCGTTTTGGATTAGATGTGGATCTGATGTGAGTCCATACCCCTGGAAAATGAAGTTTCAAGTGCATGGGGCTTTATCTTCCAGAATTTAGGGACAAGATATGCCCTTCTGCAGGGTATACTTGTGATGCCTATGACTGTTGAATTCTCTTCCACTGATTACTTTTTTTTTTAATTTAAGTTTATTTTTATTTATTGTTTTTTAATTTTTTAATTTTATTTTTTATTTTTAAAAATTTACATCCAAATTAGCATATAAAATCTTTTTAATGTTTATTTTTTGAAGGAGGGAGAGAGACAGTATGTGAGCGGGGGAGGGGCAGAGAGAGAGACACACACACAGAATTCAAAGCAGGCTCCAGGCTCTGAGCTGTCAGCACGGAGCCCGATGCGGGGCTTGAGCTCACGAACCGCGAAATCATGACCTGAGCCGAAGTCGGATACTTAACCGACTGAGCCACCCAGGCGCCCCTGATTACTTTCAAGAACACAGCTTCCAGAATCTCCGATGATTGTCTTACAAGGATCTCTGCTCCCCACTTGCCTGCTATGACATAGAATTTGGGCATGTTGCCAGCCTTCACAAGCCTTGGTTTTCAGATACACGATACAGAGTGTTTAATACATAGTAGCTGTCGTCCTCTTGGTCATCTTAATAATTCTTGGGTTTCCAGCATAACTTCTTAGGGTCTCATCTCTGAGGACACAAATCAATCATGACTAAGGAAGTTTTTTTTTCCTGTGTCTTCCTCCCCACGTTTACAGCTTTGCCAAAGTCATGCATGAGACGGTGAAAGACCTGGCTCCGAAATGTGATGTGTCCTTCCTGGAGTCAGAGGATGGCAGCGGGAAGGGGGCGGCTCTCATCACTGCTGTGGCCTGCCGCATCCGTGAGGCTGGACAGCGATAGAGTCCCTGAAATTGGAAGGGACTTCCTGGAGTTCCCTCTCTTACCTCCTTTAAATTATAAGATGTCATCCCCTGTGTCAGAGACAGACCCCTTGGGTTTTCTTTGGCAGAGGAAGACCTGTCGGACTGGGTGTTGTCTCTGTGTGTACTCACTGCAGAGTTCAGAGCCCAAGACTTAGCCCTCCTGAGATAAATAGGTTTTGAAGTAAGGACTTGTGCATACTTGTCACAACTCTTCCTATTGGTTCTCTGAATACTTAAGAAGGCAAATTTTAACCTTTAGTAATCCCCCTGGCCAAATTCCATGTCCCTGTATAATCTCACAGAATGGGGACACTAATGAAAAGATACGGTTGCTTCACCATGGACCCTGAACGTGACATTTCTAGGTAAAGAGCATTCCCCAGTATGGAGGTGGATGTCGTTTCTGCTCTGAGATCTGTGGGGATCTCCAATAACTTGAGCCTGATCCTCCACAGGCAGAAGTGGCGGGGTGGGAGAAGAGGCAGCGATGGAGGGAAATCCATGGATAGCCATATGACGGCCCCTCTTTAACCTCACTTTTCAAGCCTGATGGGTTCCAGCGATGCTCTTCCTGGAATTAAAGCATCCCGAATCTGAGCAAGCAAAATCAAAGCCATGAGTTGACACATCCTGCAAGTGGGCTTGTCATATCTCCCTGTGGGTTCCTGAGTCATCCGTGAGCAATGGACCTTTGGGGGGATGGGGAGACTTTTTTGGTCTGTTTTTAAAATTTTTCCTGCAGAAGTGGAAACAACCCTACTTTCATTTTAATTTATGTTTGAAATTTATTTACTTCATGAAGTACATCTACTCCTTTATCTTGACACTGTATGTAACGATGGGCTGTATGTAATGTATTTATATGTCAATTTGTTACGTGTATAAATACACAGGGTGTCTTCAGACTTGGCCTCTGTAGTAGATGAGCGTAATTTCAGGACGGAAGGTGAAGATACTGACAGGTTACTAGAAATACCTCATTCGCCTGCGGGAAGAGAAGGGAAGCCTCTTCAAGGTGAGTGAATGGCCAAGTAGCTCCTTCCCGGCTCCTTTTTAACTTGCAGACTCAGAAACGTGGAAGGCAGGGAACAGTGAGGGAAGCTGGGTCTATGGACTAAAAAAAACCATAGCGACTGGCTGCTCTGTCTAGACCTTCCTGGGGCAATATTACCCAGGCTCTTAACCAAAGGAAACAGGAATCATTTCAGACAGACTCACTGCTTAGGAATTATCATTCTGAGGGCAGTCAGTAGTATTTTTTAAGCTCTCCAAGAAGATAAAGGAAGCCACCAAAAACATTAAAAAAAAAAAATCTGTTAATAGCAAACCAAAACTGAACAATGAAACAATCAAACAAAGAAAACCTCAGGGACAACACTTTTGGTGGATTTGTGCCCTCCTAGCAAAATCGGTTTGTTTCATAAATGTTTTATGAGAAGCATCGTCCAAGGGCTTCTCTAGGCTGAGCTGTTTTTATACACAGTATTTATTTCAAACTGTTGGTGCGGTTGGGGGGAGTGGGGTGGCATAAAATCTTATATACTCTTACTTTTCAGGAGTGCAGTTAATTCTGAGTCCAAAAGCCCATTTCTTCCCTAAAATATGCACCCACACACACACTGCAACTACATGGTAAAGAGGGAATGGCCCCATAACACTATTGAGTAGGAATCAAGGATGAAAACAAGGAAGGAAAGACACGACTCAGTAGCACCCAGTTTTTGCACATCTCTCACACTTGTACTGAGAACAATGTTTAAGTTTGTGTATCACTAAAGAATGCCCAAGAAGTAGAGATGATTTTTAACTTTTAAACTTGAAAATTAGGCACTGTGTATGAAATTGCACCTTTTTTAAAGGTAGTGCTGTGTGTGTGGCCATTACACATGTGTTGTTGGTTTCCAAAAAGGAATGCTGGAATATGCATTTTGAATGTTTGTGTTCCCACAGTTAGGTGACAGTTCCTTGCTGATGCTGCTTTGCCTGATGTAAATATGGTGAATCTCAATCTTTGACCGGGATGTGTTGAATCTCAAATTATTGAGCACTCAGTCTAGTAAAGATGTTGTCATGTATAATAAGGAACTAGTTGAATTAACTATGTGATGTTAACTATTAATAAATTTTAACATTTTTCAAAATATTCAGTGTGTGATTCCTGAGAATTTTGAAGAATGTACTCATCTTTTGAGCATATGAGGATGTTCTAACTGGTGTGAGTAATTAATGAGTATCTTGATTTTGACTGTATGTGCTTGCTTGACAGGCATGTGGCCAAGACTTGGTCTTGACCCCAGATATTTCTCTTCTCAGAAACTCTGTTCCAATGTAACTGGAAGATAGATGACCTTTCCTAGGCCGTTTTTGAGCCTGTAACTTTCAAGCATCGGTGAAGAACCATGACTGGTGCAGCAGAATACTGTTTAGGGAGTTTGGCCGAGATATTAGCAGAGCCTTCAGGGGCCTGTGGCTGGTCTCTGTAGGCATGTGATTCACATTCAGGATATAAAGCCCTTACTTACGTGAACATCTAAAAAACATGCGCGTCCATTCTCTCCTTACCTTTCCTCTCTCTCCAATAAACAAAATACAGACCTGGGCAATCCATTCCTCACAAGACCCTGCTGACATCCACTGACATGGCCCTCCCTGATTGACAGTGAAATTATGGAAGCATCCCATACACTCTTGTTGCAAGCGCTAACTGGTACAACCATTTAGGGGGAAACAGGCAATATACAACAAAAGCATGTTTTGTGTAATTTTCTAGAAATTTGTGCAGAGGAAATGGATAGTTAGAGACCAAGATTTCACTTCGAGGGTATTGGCTACTGTGTGATTTATAATAAAAAAACGTTGACTCCATACAGTGGGTCTGCCCACCCTGTGTGAGGGTCTGGTCAGGAAGACAATCTATTCCAGTTGGTTATACAGGTGATGAAAGAGCTGAGGAGCCAGAGTATGGAGAAGCAACCCAGAGATTAGCAATGTCCAAAAGATCCATTTCCATCCCACTGGCTGGACCAAGTCCAAAAGCTGGGGGGAGGGGTGCGGGGGGGGGGGTGGCGGTACAGGAGCTGGAACCACAGACTAGGGAGGAAGTCAGTTAGAAATACCCTGGCTTCTCCCTCCCATCTTCTACTTTTTTGCAGTGTCTCCATTGGCTGAACCTGGCAAGGAGCCAGCTGGAAAGGGAGACTGTGACCCGTGGAGGGTGGGGCCTGGACCTGAGCAATAAGTAACTTGCATGGACCCCATAAAACCATGACAGTGTTGTAGAAGGGTATTTAATATCATAGAAAATGTTGACAACATGCCGTTTCATGATGCAAGTGTGTTACACAACAATATATTATGATCCTGTTTTTGTTAGGAAATTATTATCTACAACAGGATTAATGTGTTACCCTGAATGTCCCCTCTGCCTCGCTGGACAGTGGACACAAATGAGGCCTCCACCTCTGTGGTAACAGCTGTAGCACCCCCTCAGCTGGCCCTCCACCCCTCTGGGATTTGGGCACCTCCACTTGGAGACCTCAGCAGTCCCCACCCCCATGCTCACGCTGCTTCTCTGCCCAGCTCCTGCCTCTCCTCCAGAGGGTCTCTTTCAGCCGCCCGGGAAAACCATTTCCTTCAAACAATGGACAGTCTGCACCCAAGTCGCTTGAAGCTGGGAAATAGCTTTTCCAGCTTCTGTCAAGCCCATTGCACCTTTTTTTTTTTTTTTCTTTCTTTGCTGCTTTGTTTTCTGTAGGCCCCAGGTGCAGAAGGCTAAATTACTCATACTCCTCCTCAGTTCAGCACATTTATTTTCTAGGCTTTGCAAGGACTTAGCTTTTTAAAAAATCTACTTAGTCCCCTTTATCCTCATGTCTCTTTCCCATTCTCCACTCATGACCAGCGATCGTGTTATTGTGTTGATGTGCACCTTACTTGTGTGTCTTTATGAAGCATCTATTGCTTTGTGAGCATGCTTTTTAATTTAAAAATGTTGGTTATAAGTCTTTTTTTGCTTTCCACTAGGCATCACGCTTTTAAAGACCCATAGATGCTGCTGTGCATACAGCTAATCCATTACTTACAGTTACTGCACCACCTCCCATGTGCGCACGCACCGTTTTCCCACCCAGGCTCCCAGTGCTGGGTGTGTGGCTCGACCCCGCTCTGGCAGTACAATCATCACTGCGGGGATCATCTTTACACATGTCCCCTTAATCATCTTCGGATGATCTCTTTGGGCACATCTGCAGGAGCAGGCTAGCGGGATCCCAGGTGGTGCATTTGCTTAATCTGATCCCATATTGCCAGGCTCCTCTCCTGAAAGACTGCCTCAGCTTCCAATCCCCCAACAACGAATCTCCCGCAACCCTTGGCATTATCCAGCTTCCTAATTTTTATTAATGTGCTGAATGTAAAGTGAGATTGTAAGGTTGTTTTAATTTACATTTCTCTACGATAAGGGTGAGCATCTGTTTATATCTTTCTTGGCATTTTATGGTCTTTTTCAGTTAACTTCCTGTTCATTCTCTGCTGATTTTTTAACCAGGGTTTTTTTTTTTTCCTTGCTGATTTACCAGAGTCCCTTGTTTAATGTAGATATTAGTCTGTTGTTGCTTTAGGTGTTACATATATCTTCTCCCAGTATGTTATGTTTCTTCACAGCATCCTTTGGTGATAGGAGTCCCTCTCTTTTGGTGTAAGCAAATCCACCCATCCGTTTTGCTGTATGGCTGGTACTTCTGACCTTTCTCACCCTTAGCCCACTAACATTGTCTTCTGTTAATTTTATGTATAGTTTTACTTTTTACTTAAAAGGGTTAATGTAAAAAAAACCCTGTGGTCATCCATCTTCCCTGTGGTATCAGGTAGGTTCCAGTTTTGTTTGGGTTTGGTTTTTCATGCCGTTAGTGTTCGTCTGCCCTTCCCCACTGATTTGTGGCAGCTTTTCTGAAGTGCGTGAAGTTTGCAAGGGTCAGTCTCTGAGTGCTCCTTTCTGCCCCGTCGATCTCTTTTGTTTGTTCTGGAGCCAGTAACACTTTTTACTACCATGACTTTCTAGAGTGTCTTAATATCTAGCAAACCAGTCTCTCTCCCTCTTTTCTTTTTCAGACTCGACTGTGCTAGTCATGGTCCTTTATTCCTCCACGTAAATTTTAGAATAAGCTTATCAAATCTCTGAAGAAAAATCGGCTCAAAGTTTGATTAGGGTTACAATGAATTTAGCAATTTTCAGAGTGGAACTGGCCTTTTTGCACGTTCACAGGAGCATAGAATGTCTCTGCGTATTCATCTAATCTTTTCTGCCTTTTCTAAGAGTTTCAAAGTTTTCTCTATAGTAGTTTTGTGAATTCTTTGTGAAATTAATCCCCAGTTTATACTTGCTGGACATGGTCCTTGATTTTCATTATATTTTCTGGCTGGTTATCGTAGAGTGTCTCAGCCTCAGCACTATGACATTTGGGGCTGGATGATCCTCCGTGGTGAAGACGGTCCTGTGTGTTGTAGGATGCTAGCAGCATTCCTGCCTTTCACTCATCAGGTGCCAGCAGCACCCCTTCCCCAGTTGTGCCAATATGTCCTCAGACATTGCCAAATGTCCTCTGGGGATGGGGCTGTCACATAAATAACTGACACCCAGTATTTTATCCCCAATATTGCACGGGCATGTCTTACTACGTAATTATTTATTGCTTATCTGAAATTCAAATTTAACTGAGTGTCCTTTTAAATTTTACTTGGTAAATTTGTCAACCCTACCTGAGAGGCATAATCGCTCCTCATTGAGAACCACTGGTGTAGATAAGCATTAGAAATTTGTGTAGGTTGATCTTGTTTCCGATAACCTTGCTCAGTTTTATTAGTTATGATAGGTTCTTTATTCTTTTGGTTTTTCTATGTAGATGACCATATATTTTATAAATAATTGAAATTTTTCTTTCCTTTCAAATTGCTCTACCTCTCTTTTTCTCTTCTTACCACATTAGTTAGGACCTCCAGCACTGTTTGTTAAACAGTAGCAGTAATAGTATATATTTGTCTCGTTCCTAGTCTTCAAAGGAACATGCCTAAATTTTCTCCATTAAGAAAAATGTTTGGGGTGCCTGGGTGGCTCAGTCGGTTGAGTGTCAGACTTCAGCTCAGGTCATGATCTCACGGTCTGTGAGTTTGAGCCCCGCGACGGGCTCTGTGCTGACAGCTCAGAGCCTGGAGCCTGCTTTGGATTCTGTGTCTCCCTCTCCCTCTGTCCCTCACCCGCTTGTGCTGTCTCTCTCTCTCTCTCTCTCTCTCTCTCTCAAAAATAAATAAACATTAAAACATGTAATTAAAAAAAAAGGAAAAATGTTTGATGTAGGTGTTGGGTATCGATTTAAGGAACTTTTTCTATTCCTAGTTTGTAAGATTTTTAATTATGAAATCTTAAATAGATGTTGTATATACTAAATGCTTTTTCTGTATCTATTGAAAAAGATGCATGGTTTTTCTCCTGTGGTTTTTACTGTGATGAATAACATCAATGCATTTGCTGGCAAATCTTTTACTGCTGGGATAAAGTATATCTTTTTCCATCATTGTTGGATCAGTGCAGTTGGTATCTTATTTTTTGCATTCTCATTCATAAGTGAAAGAGGTCTGTCATTTTTTTACCCTTTGTATCATCCTGATCTGGTTTTGGCTCGAGGTTACATTAATTTCGCAAAAAAAGCTGGGCGGTCTTCTCTCTTTTCATTTACTGGAACAATCTGTGATGGGATAAAGATTATCTGTCTCTGGAAAGTTGAGTGGAACACATCACTTATAGGTCTAGTCAAGTATTCTATATCTTGACGTTCATATTTACCAAGAAATTTATCAATAACGTCTAGATTGTTACACTGTTTAGAGAACACATGTCCATAATGCTTTAAAGACTTTTAAAAAATATTTTTAAAGATTTTATTTTTAAGCAATTTCTACACTCAACATGGGGCTTGAACTCACAACCCTGAGATCAAGAATTGCAAGCTCCACAGACTGAGCCAGGCACCCCTATTTTTGAAACTTTCAAACATATTCAAAAGTAGAAGGATTACTGGATCCTTTGTGCTTCAATACTTATCAACTCCTGGCCAACCTTTTTTCGCCTATAACCCCCCACTCAGCCCCTCATATTAATGGGAGGCCAACATCTGACACTGTATCATGAAAACTGCAGATGCTCCCGTATAAATCTTCAAAAGACAATGACTCTTTTTTCAACCAACCCATGATGCCATCACCTCCTCTCAGAAATTAATAAATAATTTCTCAACATCAAGAAATTGCCAGTGTTTAAACTTCCAGTTGTTTCATAAATGTCATTTCAAAAATTTAAATCAGGGGGCACCTGGGTGGCTCAGTTGGTTTATCGTCTGACTTCAGCTCAAGTTGTGATCTCAGGGCTCAGGTTGTGATCTCATGGTTCGTGAGTTCCAGCCCTGCGTTGGGGCTCTGTGCTGACAGCTCAAAGCCTGGAGCCTGCTTCAGATTTTGTGTCTCCTTCTCTCTCTGCTCCTCCCCTGCTTGCGCTCTGTCTCTCTGTCTCTCTGTCTCTCTCAAAAACAAAAAGAAACATTAAAAAAATTAAATCAGAATCAAAGCAAAGTCTATGTATTGCACTTGATTGACCTGTCTTCTAATCTCTCCATAACAGGCTGCTCCCTCTGCTCTCTGTTTTCCTCTCATCTGAAAAAATCATGTCATTTGTCTAGTTTCCCATGATTGCCTCTCTGGTCTGTCATGTTTTCCTGTCCTCTGCATTCCTGTAAATTGGTGATGTAATCTCAACTCTTGATTAGATGTACATATGACATGTTAGCAAGCCTACTTCAAAGAGGTCATTGCATTATTCTTTACCTTTGTTGTGTCTGGACTTATTCCTTCCCTTCCTTGTATATTTGTTTATTTCAGTGGATAATTTCTCTTTCTCATCCCTTTTCTTGACCAGTCTTGCCAGAATGTTATTTCATTAATCTTTTTTTTTTTTTTTTAATTTTTTTTTTCAACGTTTTTTAATTTATTTTTGGGACAGAGAGAGACAGAGCATGAATGGGGGAGGGGCAGAGAGAGAGGGAGACACAGAATCGGAAACAGGCTCCAGGCTCCGAGCCATCGGCCCAGAGCCTGACGCGGGGCTCGAACTCACAGACGCGAGATCGTGACCTGGCTGAAGTCGGACGCTTAACCGACTGCGCCACCCAGGTGCCCCTCATTAATCTTTTCAAAGAATTAGCTTATGAAAAAAAAAAAAAAAAGAATCAGGTTATGAGTTCTGTTAATTTTTTTTTCTTTCTCCCCTTCATTAATGTTTGCCCTTTTGTATTTCTTCCTTGTTACTTGAGCTTGCTTTGCTGCTCCTGTTCCAGCTTTTTAAGTGAGTTGTGTAGTTTGTCTTTGAAGTTAAGTTTCCCTCTGTCTACATATTGCATTGAAATTTCTTTTTTTTAATTTTTTAAAATGTTTATTTATTCTTGAGAGAGAGGGAGAAACAGAGTATGAGTGGGGGAGCACAAAGCCTGAGTGGGGCTCGAACTCATCAACCGTGACATCATGACATGAGCCAGTTGGATGCTTAACCAACTGAGCACCCAACCCAGGCACCCCTACTGCATTGGAATTTCTAAGTAATTAGTAATTTGGCAAATGGGTTTTTTTTCTCCAACTTTTAAAATTTAATATTCTTTTCTTTAGTTTCCAGTAATACATTTTTTTAAACTATCACTTTGTTACTTGTTTCTGATTTTTTGGGATGATGGTCTGAGAAATGGTCTGTTTAATACTGAGTCTTTAGAATTATTAAATCATCCTTTGTGGTGTACTATATGGGCAATGCCATAAGCTTTCTAGATGTGTCTAAGAAGTTTTCATTCTCTGGTGCTGGGCCAGAATTAGTGAGAGGGAGTTATAAATATGGATATATTCTACAGCATTAACAGAAGTCATTTTTGAGCTTCTTGGTGGAAGTACAGCGTTATTTTCTTCCTCTTGGACAGCAGTTGTTTTTGTTTGCCTGTGTTTCCAAATGTTCTTGAAATCGATGTCAAAGATTTCACACACTCCCCCCCCCCCCACCCTCAGGTAAGGGCACTGATAGGGACAAAGGGTGACATTTGCCCCTCTACATCATGTAGGTGGCTCACGTATCCTTCCTGGCCTGCCATCTTGGTCTGTAAAATGAAAGGATTTAAGCTCCCACCCAGCTTGAACATTTATGCTGTGTTGTTTGTAAGCTCCATCTGCTGCTGGCATGGTTACCTGAAAATCCTGGCACCATGGTCCAGGCTCAGATGCCAGCATGGCTGGAAACCTCACGAACCTGGCCCTCGAGGGAGAGCATGATCCCACCCACATGCGAGGGATGAGGCCTTCCTCACTGCAATATCAGGAGATGATGTGGCCTTTTCCCTTTTTTCACTTAGTGATAAATGTGTTTCTTTCTTCATCATGTTCTTTGTTTTCCAGGCTGCAAGCCCGTTTTCAGGAAAAGGAGGCACGAAAGATGCCATTCAGAATGCTGAAATAAATAGCTATCAGCACCCTTGGCAGTGCTAGGACTTCAGGCCTGCTGAGGGACAAATGTGTGCTCTCTGTTTTATTAAATGTATTCCTTCTTAATAAGCAGTGGGAAATGTCAGAATGATCCGCAGCCGTCTGCTGACCCTGGGGACTGAGGAGGGTGTTCTAGTAGGCCTCTGAGCTTCTATTTTTCTATTTAACTCAGTCAGGCCAGGCAGAAATGTCCTCACCTTGGGATTCCAGAATTGCCCCAGGGGTCAGCTCCTCCTTCTATCAGCAAAACCAAGCCACCCTTCCTGGGAAAATTTCTACACATCTCCAAGCCCCAAATGCTGCCCTAAGTCCATTTTCTCATGCTCCATAGAGTGAATGTGTGTGTGTGTGGGGGGGGGGGGGGGCAGTTTGTGCGCATGGGTATTATTCAGTTTATATACATTATACATGAAGAGCGTATGACTTTGCTTCACAACACTTGGATGCAAGAAATGTCACAGCACTGAAATTAGTTCTGAGCCTTCCCTCACCGAGAGGATGATAAGTCTGATATTGGGTATTATTGGGGTGCCCTTCCCCCCTGTCAGGATGGAGAGGGAGTCCCTGGAGACGACACAGTCCAGAAACACCTGAGAAAGGGGCTTCAGTTTTGAGCACATAGAGCACCCTGCTTTCCAAGCCCAGGTGACCTGTTGGAGAAGCCTTAGTGCCTGCCATCCTGCCAGGGAACCTGCAGGAGTATCCACCTCACTGGGCACCAGAGGCTGGCCCAGAGCCTGCTGAGGGGATGCTACCCCTGGAGGCAGCACCCATGTGCCATTTAGCAAATACCCATCCTTGCGCTGTCAGCAGCTCTGCCTCAGAGGCGCCCTCGTGTGGTCATGAAGGGGAACATTTCCCCGCCCCCAAGGGACCACCAGAGAGTCTGTGTCCTGGTTGTCCTGGTCCCCAGACTCCTCTCTGGGTCTGCTACTCACCTTAAAGACTGAAGGTTGCTCCAGCCTTAGACACTGGATGAGTATTTAGATTCCCTCCCAAACCAGCAGATTATTTTATTTTTTATTTTGTTTTTAAGTTTGTTTATTTTGAGGGGGGGGGCAAGCAAGCATGGGGGAAGGGGGAGAGAGAGAGGGGGACAGAGGATCCCAAGCAAGCTCTGCACAGTCAGCGCAGAGCCCAACGTGGGGCTCAAACTCACAAACCATGAGATCATGATCTGAGCAAAAACCAAGGGTCAGACACTCAATGGACTGAGCCACCCAGGTGCTCCCAAGCAGATTATTTTAAAATCATGCATGTTTCCTTTGTGTCCATATAGACAATATTTCAAAGGAGGAGAGGAAAGAAAAAGGAGGAGGATGGAAAAATCGGTAAGAAGGCTTGAACACTCCAGAAGATGGACTGGTAGGTAGGGATGAGGGTGGTGAGGTCTGAGGAGAACAGGCATTCAGAGCCCTGTCCATCCCCACCTCGCTCCACCGTTACCCCAGTACTTCTGGGTCCCTGTCTTGCAGGTTCTCATCCTGCACAGCTGGCCTTTACAGCACGAGTCCATGACTAGAGAGAGCTGATTGTCTTAAAGAGATAGTCAGACTTCCCAAGGCAAGTGGTCTACCTTGGACAGTCTAAAAGAAAAGTCAGTTATTTACTGTAAATCAACAATGTAGCAAATTCATATTCAGTTAGGTTTATTGTAAATCAATACTTTAAATTTCCCACCTGAATGCCGTGGTGGGAGTTGAGAGCAGGCTGGCTATGGAGAAGTGCGCTCAGAGAAATTCGCATCTGCACGGCCCTGGGCCTCTCACTGGGACGCTTCCAAGGGCCTCGCCAGCTTTGTTTGACATCTAGCCAACACGGACACTTCTGGGCTCTCTTGCTCTCTGGTGTTTATGGAAATTCAGGAGTGTTTATTTTTTCTCTGGCTCACACTGTTTCTGTTGTCTTTGTAGCATTGTTTCTTCCAGCTCTCTGGAATAATTTTTTTTTTCTTATGGTTCAGTGCTGAATCCTGACTTGTCTGTAGTTTGGATGAGGGATACTTTCGTAGAAGACCACGAAGGGACATTTTAATCAGAGAGTCTGGGACAGTGGAGAGCTCTGTGTTCTTTCCCGTTAGCAACACCTCACCAAGTAGAGTGAGATCAGGAACGACACCACAGCCACCAAAGGCTAAAGCAGAGGTCTCCAGGCCCCTCCCTGCACAAGTTCACTGTCAGTGGGCAGAGACACCCGATAGAGGCGAGAGTCAAATCTTCTGTCCATCAGCTCCAGCATCTTCCCTGCTTAGGGGCAGTGGGAAAGTGGACCCCACACTGGAGGCCTTCCCTCTCCTACATCCCCAACATCCTCAGATCTGCAGTTTCATTCTCTGGTCTAACCCTTCATTCCTTCCACTTCTCAACCAGCAAATTACCCCAGATGCCCAACCTTATCCCCAGATGTTCCTCCTCTCTCCTGCCTTAATTCACTCATTCAAAAATATTGACTGAACAATTATTAGGACCATTGTTTTTGATACTGAGGATACAGCCATGGACAAAATACATAAACTCCTGCCTTACATCCTTGTAGCAAGAGAGTGAGCACCTAACATATATTATGTCACATGTGGTTGGTGCTATGAAGAAAAATACAGCAGGGTTAGTGGATAGAGAATGATGGTGCGGGGCAGTGTGACTATTCTATACAGAGGAGAGAAGAAAGCCTTTTAAGTAAAGGGGGAGCCACGTGCATATGTGGGGAAAGAGCTTCCCACACAGAGGCAATGGCAAGAGCTGTTGAGGAGCATCGGAGGGGCCAGTGTGGCTGGCAGAGTGCATGGACGGGCGAGTGGCAGGGGACACGGTAAGATGATAACTGGAAGCCAGGTCAGGTGAGGCCTTGAAACCATTGTAAGCCTTTTGGAGTTTGTTCCAAGTGAAACAAGAAGTCATTGGAATGGTTTTGAGCAAAGCAATGCCAAAATCTGAGTTATGTTTTTTCTTTCTTTTTTTTTTTTTTAATTTTTTAATCTTTATTTTTGAGAGACAGAGACAGAGTGTGAGCAGGGGAGGGGCAGAGAGAGAGGGAGACAGAATCCAAAGCAGGCTCCAGGCCCTGAGCTGTCAGCACAGAGCCCAATGCGGGGTTTGAACTCACGAACCATGAGATCATGACCTGAGCCAAAGTCAGACGCTTAACTGACTGAGCCACCCAGGCGCCCCAAGAGTTATGTTTTCAAAAAGAGCACATTAGCTGCCATGTGGAGAATAGGCAGACATGGAAAAACCAGCTATAAGTCTACTGCAGTAAACCAGGTGAGAGATGATGGACCAGGCAGGCAGCAGCACCAGTGGTGACAGCTGTCAAGCCGGATATGTTCTTTTTTTAAAAAAATATTTTTAATGTTTATTTATTTTTGAGAGAGAGAGAGAGAGAGAGAGAGAGCCAGAGAGAGAGGGAGACACAGAATCTGAAGCAGGCTCCAGGCTGTCAGCACAGAGCCCAATGGGGGCTCGAACTCACGAACCGTGAGATCATGACCTGAGCCGAAGTCGGACGCTTAACCAACTGAGCCACCCAGGTGCCCCAAGCTGGATATGTTCTGAAGATAAAGTCAATAAACTTGTTAATAGAATGGATAGGGGGTGTGAAGGGAAGAGAAGAAGAGAAGATCAAAGCTGACTCCAAGGTTTTTGGCTTGAGTAACTCAAAGAATGGAGTTGTCATCCACAACCCCTGGGACAGGGGTTGGTTTTGAAGACCAAAATGAAGAGGTCTATTTTAAATCAACTCAGGAGCAACAGACTGTGGTCTTGAAATACCATGTTCCAGGTTTGCTGGTCCCAGATCTGGGGCAGGAAATTCACCACATGATTCCAGAGCATCTTAAAATACCAGAAAGCAAGGAATAGCAAAGATAATTCAGGGCCTGTCAAAAGGACTAAGCCACGTGCTAAAGGTGGGATAATGTGAGCACCAATAAAAATAAAACTGCAATGGACTGAAACATCCTCAAAAATGTTTAAATCCAAAAGTTTATGGTGACAGTAAATTTGGTCACTTCATTGGTCTCTGGTGGAGAATGGTAAGGAGCCAACTCATTCTTTTGAAAACTGGTTCATACAGGAAAAAAGTCAAGCATTTATACTGCCTTTCCTATGCAAACGATACCTTGGAATAACCAAATAGTAGATGAGGGGACATTTCTCTCTACAGAAGTATTCCAGCTAATGAACAAAGAATTATAGAACTTAAAATTCACCATTTGGCAATCCTAATGAAGTAATAGACCCAGACAGTGAGCATAAACTTTGAATATGACAAAAAGAGAGAGAAACAGACATTATGTGCCTTCTGGTGGAAAACTATACCACCACATATAGAATCTCAGTATCAATTTGTAGGTAATACACAGGTGGGACATTCAGCAAAATCCTAAATTAAGGAAACTCTGTAGGACAAATGGTCTTATTTTAATAAGTACATTGAGAAGGAAAAAGAGAGACGGAGGGAGAAACTATAGATTAAAAGAGACTTAAAAGGTATATCAAACAATCACACTGTAGATCTTTTTGGGATCCTGATTCAAACAAGCAATCTTACAAAAAATTGAGACCATTGAAAATTGGAACAGTGACTGGGTATTAGATGATATTAAGGAGTTGTTATTTTCTGTGATTGCAATAATGATATGATGGTCATGTTTAAAAATGGGGTCTTATCAGGGCGCCTGGGTGGCTCAGTCAGTTAAGCATTTGACTCTTGATTTCGGCTTGTCATGATATCACGGGTTCTCGGACTGAACCCCACATTGGGCTCTGTGCTGACAATACAGAGCCTGCTTGGATTCTCTCTCCTCTCTCTGCCCCTCCCCTGCTCCTGTGGGCACTCTCTGTCTCTGTGTCTCTTTCTCTCTCTCTCTCTCTCTCTCTCAAAATGAATAAACATTTAAAAAAAGTTAAAATGATGTCTTATCTTTTAGAGACACACACTGAAATATGCACAGATAAAATGATGCAGCCTGTATGTCTGGGACTAGCTTCAAAATAATGCAAGGTTCAAGGGGAAGAGAAGCAAGATTGACCATGAGTTAGTCATGTTGAATCTGTGTGATGGGTATATGGGAATTCATTAGACCAATCTATCGATTTTGTAGGTGTTTGAAATTTCCCATTATAAGTAAAAGAGAGCATATTTAAAAAGTAATGAACAGAGGAAGGTAAGGGAGAAGGGAAGGAGAGAGGAAGAAAGGAGAGGAAGGAGACAGTTGTGTTTTGGGCATGTGAAGTTGGAGCTGCTAATCTGATGTCCTGACAGAAACATCAAGTTGGTAGTTGGGTATGTGGGCCTGAAGTTCAGGAGAATATTAAAGTTTGAGACAAAAAAAAAAAAAAAATCGAGGAGTCCTAAACTTAAATATGTGTGAAAATCATGGAACTGGGTGGGATCACCTTAAAAATGAATATGAATAAGAGAAAAGAGATGTTACAGACTAAATCTTGAGGATTTCCGAAATTGAGGGTCTGGAAGAGGAGGCAGAAAAGGAGGTGCTCTGCTGAACGTTGCATTTGGCAGAGGGTGGCCATCACTGACCTGGACCAGAGCAGTTTGGGGAAAGTTGCAGTGATTTCTGGAAGGCAGAGAAGGAGACCAGAGGCATTGAGCATGGTTGAATCTTTAGAGGAATTTTGCAAGAGAGCAGCAGAAAAATTACACAGATATTTGAGCAGGGGTACAGGGATGACAGGTTAGTTTTCAAGGTGGGAGGAGTTACAGTATGTTTTTATTCTGATGGGAATCATGAGTAGACAGAATAAATAATGATGAAGGGAGGGGGCAGTTACCAGCAGGATGTCCTGAATCACCCCTGTGGGTCTGAAACAGGTTCATGATCAGGTTAACTACAATGCATTTGGTGTTATGCACACACACTTCACTGTCTGAAGCCTGAATATCAGCCCATGGCCTTCTCAGGGGCTCTGTAAAAGTGCTGATGTAGCTTTGATGCTCATATAGCCATTCTGGAGCTGAGTCCACAGTGGGGGCATGAAGTTGGGGGCCCCCCAAGCGTAGGACTCAAGGATCAGCACGGGGTGCTTTGTGAGGTTCTGCATCAGCCCAGGTTGAGTACATTTGGAGATACTTTCTTGGGCAACCTGTACACATTCTTAGCAAAGTCCTTTACTCCTGCAAACTGGGTGGAACTGCGAAGGAATTGATGACTTTTGATTCCAATTAGGCTGTGTCCTTGCTGTGCTGCTCCTTGTGGCTGTCTGTGATGCAGGACACTGTGATGAGGCATGGCCAGGCCATGTGCTGCAGAAAGACCTGGGGAGAGTCAGCTGGTCAGCACTACAGTCCATGCTGAGGCCAGGCTCTGCTGGCACAGGAAGTCGAGATCCTGCTTCTGGGTCTGAGGAGGAAGCCGGAGGTAAGGCTGGGGTTTACCTCTGAAAGCTGAGCTGAGACCAGAGCAGGTGCTGGGGATGAAGTCACTGGAGGAGCTCTAGCCCTTGTGGATTTTTTGGCAACACACCTTTCCCCCATAAACACTTGTATTAAGTCCTCTTTTATTAGACTTATTTATTACTTACCTTACTGGAAGGGTCTGAGAAGAGAGGGGGCGTGTTTAAAAGAATCACTCGGGTGATTCTCTGTGCTGAGAATAGACCAAGGGGAACAAGGGCAGAAGCAGAAAGTTCAGTAAAGAAGCTATTGCAATGATCCAGGTGAAGGATGTGGGTGCCTTGGCGGAGGTGTTGGAAGAGGTCAGACTGGATTATTTTGAAAGTAAGGCCAGGACTACTGGTGGATTGCAAGTGCAGTGCTGGGGAGGAGAGGGCTGGAGGAGAGTGGGGCTGTGCATGGTATTTGGGCTGTTTTCTTTTTTTGGCACATAGATTTGCATTTTCACCCATTGCATTTTCAAGCCACACGACTTGCTTTGGACAACAAGATATGAGCAGAAGAGATGTGTATGGCATTGAAGTGTGAGAGCGAGACCTTGCAACATGCCTTCTCCTGCCTCAAGGACTGTGGAAATATTTGGTCGGGTCCCTAAGTGAACATGAGGTGTAGAGCTCCGACAAACTTAGGCTAGACATGAGCAACAAAATAAACATTTGTTGTGTTTGCCCCTGAGATTTGGGGGTCTTTGTTATTGCAGCATAACCAAATGTATCCTGACAAGTTCAGATAACAGGATGTGTTCTGAGCAACTGCAAGATGAGTTTTTCATTTCTTGAGATAGGAGGGAGTGTGGGAGGAGTGGGTTTTGAGGGGAGAGTTCTGAGCTTGTTTTTGGACACACTGAGTTTGAACTTCATATCCTGCATCAGGCATCCAAGTGCAGACGTTGAATCAGCAGTTGGATACACGGATCTGATTTCTGGGGAAAAGTCAGGCTGGACATTTAATACACTCGGGAGTTGTGAGCAGGAGGCCAGGTAAGATCACTAGGAAGTGAGTGCAGGTAGAGAAAAGTGTAGACAGCTTTAAGGCACCAAAGGAAGACTCACAACTGTGTTGGATGCTGCTGACAGGTCACCAAGGTAAGAACTCTCAACTGACTTGAGATTGCAATATAGAGTGATTAGTAACCTCAACAAGAGCAATTCTGGTGGCATCAGGAGAATGAAACTGATTGAAGTGGGTTCAAGAAAGATTAGGAGGAGGGAAAGTGCAGTCTGAGTATAAACTCTTTTGAAGAGAATTGATGTAATAGAATGATGGTTGTGGGAGAAGTTTTGGGTCAAAGGAATTTTTAAATTAAAAACTTTTTTTCAGATGGAAAAAATTATAGTACATACACATGTTTTGGGAACACGTGCATGTTTCCTTCAGTAGAAAAAGAAAAAATTGTTCACGTAGTGCGAGAGGAGCCAATGGATGAAGTGGTGTCGCATAAGGCTGCTGATCCTGCAGACGCTTGCACTTCGGAAGGTTCAGGGCCCGTGCCTTCTGGGGGACGGGGCTAGGGTGGAGGGGTGGAGGGGTGGAGGGGAAGGAGGAGGTGGCTCAGACTCCCGTGCATTGATTCAGTGCCCGAATGGAAGGCAGAACAGGGGGTTCTGGATGAGCAATAACGTTTTTTGCAGGTCTAACAACTTATTATCTCAAAAGCGAACTTTTCCTAATAATCTAGCCATCAGCTCTTTGCTGTTCTTCATCTTGCAGACTGGACAGTCATTATGTAGTGTTGATTGCCCCCACTGAGCGGGAATTGGCTCTAGCCCTCCGCCCCCTGGCGCCGCTGACTCTGCTCATAGCCTGTAGAAGATTTCAGGCCCCGCAGCTGGCCCATGAGCTTGAACCTAGCTTCAGGGCAGCCGGCACTTGACGGATACCTGTTTTTTCCCATTGGTAAAATTGGAATAATAATAGTACTTACCCCATTGATGCATTTAGAGGGTGCCAAGTGCTCAGCTGTTTCTCGGCACCTGAGAGTTTGAGCTGCTAGTATCCTCACCTGCCCTCACTTCTGCGTTTCGCGCTGAGATTTCCACCGCGCAGGTCTCTGCTGTAGAACCTTGGGTGGTCCCTGTTGCCCTCTGGCTCTGATCCAAACTTCTTCACTCATCAGATGGAGCCCTTCACGATCTGGCTCCAAACTCCTTTTCTAGCTCCGTGTCTCAGCACCTCCCTTCCACCCTCCTTGTAGTTCAGACACAGAAACTTGCCACTCTCCAACCCATGTCTTTTCTTTTTGCTTCCACAATTTCACAGAAGATACCCCGCCTTCACCTCCCTGAGAAATTCTGAGAAATTCTGCCCATTCTTTAAAATTCAAGTTAAGTAATACGTTTTCCTGGAGGATGTCCCTGACCTCACTCTGCACACCTCTGATCCTGGGCCGGCTCATTCTTTTTTACTTTGTTAAAAAATTTTTTTTTAGAGTTTACTTATTTTTGAGATAGAGCACAAGCAGGAGAGGGGCAGAAAGACAGGGAGACACAGAATCCGAAGCAGGCTCCAGGCTCTGAGCTGTCAGCACAGCTCATTCTTAGGTCTGTCCCCTACCTCTAAGTTTGCCTGTCTGTCCCTCCCGCAATGAGCTCCTCATGAGCAGGAGCTTGTTTTGTTCCTTTATTTTTAGTGCCTTGAACGGCCTCTGGCACTAATAAACACCTTGGGGATGGCCACTTTGGTTATTCCCTCCTTTGTATCTATCTCTTTCCCAGCCCTTAGTTATCACAGTCTAACACACAGCAGTGGCTCAACTAAAAAAAAAAAAAGGATAAAATTGAAGGGATGGACTCTGCCACCTTCCCAAGTGCCTGAAGCATCCCCGCATTTCTTGAGACGGCCTCCAGGTGGCGCCCGCCGCCCAGAGGAGCGGGCACTTGGGGCGAGGCCAGGTCCCCGCCTCTGGGTGGCCACGCTGCCTTTTCTCCACAAAAGTGCAGCCTGTGTCAGAGGTGCATGGCCTCCCTGTGCCTTTGGGCCTCCTTGCAGATATTTTAGGAATGTTAACTAGGGAGGGAGGAAGGGGCTGCTGCCTTCTGGTGCCTCTTGGGTGTTATCTAAGCCTCCGGTGTAAGCAAGTGAAGGAGGCACATCTCTGCCCGTGGCTAACAGCTGCAACATGCACACACGCAAAATGTTATTTATTGGTCAAAATAATGATAACAAGTGCATGACTTGTCCAGCACACTTGCCAGGTGTCAAGCACTGTTCTAAGCACTTTACATACATTAATTCAAAGGCTCATTGTAAGATTAAAAAAGTTAAAATTTACATTTTATAGTGAGGAAACTCAGGTATAAGAGGTTAAATAACTTGGCCAAGATTGCTCATTTAACAAGTAGCCCAGGTAGGGTTAGAACCCCGGCCGACTGGTACCAGAATATGCAGGCTTTTCACTCTGCAAGCCGGCTTCTCTGTCACTATTGAGCTAAGGGGCCATGTAGCTGTCCAACTATCTAATGCCCAGCCAACCAGACTGCATTTATTCAGCACCTACCATGTGCCAAGTACTTCTTTTGCCTTAGGGCTAAGCGGGTGAATGAAACAGAGCATCTGCCTTTCAGGAGCCTCCTGCTGTCAAGGGAGACAAAAGTGTTGGGAGGGGGATGTGCCAAGTAGGTGCCCAGGGACAAGTAGCGGAAATGGAGATGCCAGCCTTTTCCCTGTCTTCCCAAGCAGCTTGCCTAGTTTTTTTCTGGTGTCCCATTCCTATTATTGGTCTTTTTTTTTTTTTTTTGGGTCCATCAATCTTGGCACTGGAAACCTATTGGGGCTCAGGCATTCCCCTCTCCAGTTTTGTCCCGGAACACTTGCATAGTGCTGGGCCCCCTGTGCTTACTGATTAACTTCCCCAGAGCTGCCTGCTGCCTAGGCTTCTGGATATCAAGGACTCTGCTGCACTTGATTATTATACAACCAACTGACACACTGCCCCCATTCTCCCCACACTTTCCCATCACCATCCTGACCCCATCATCTACAGCTGCAGCTTGCCTGGTCCTCCACTAAGCTCTGCTTTCCGAGGCCGCAGCCCAGCCATACCATCTGCTCCACCTCTGAAATCTTTAAGCCCCAGCTTGAGTGCTGGGTAGGTTTTATTATCAGTAAATAATAAAATCACTCGTTCTGGCTCAGTCACACTTCTACTTCACTCCAATTGGTGGTGTCTATAAGACCTGCAGACTCTAGACTCTTTCCTTTTCTTCTTCCTTTTTTTAAAAAACAATTTTAATGTTTATTCATTTTTGAGAGACGGAGAGAGACAGAGCACGAGCAGGGGAGGGGCAGAGAGAGAGAGGGAGACACAGAATCCATAGCAGACTCCAGGCTCTGAGCTGTCAGCACAGAGCCTGATGTGGGGCTTGAACTCACAAACCGTGAGATCATGATCTGAGCCAAAGTCATACGCTCAACTGACTGAACCACCCTGGCGCCCCACTTTCCTTTTCTTCTAATACATCAGTCCCCTGCTGGCTTCGCTTCCTTCCCCACCCATCGTAGATGTCATGGGTGATCACTGGAACCCTGTGGTGGTCCCTCAACTTTTCTGTCTCCTCGTCAACACCTGCTCTCCAAGTCTGCCAGGCTGGATCAGCTGGAGTCTGCTTTCTTTCTTCCCTGGGGATGCTGCAGGAGTTCATACAGCTGGAAGGTTGGTGGCAGGTAGGACTGGCCACATGATTTGTGCAAAATGAACATGTGGGGTCCCTGTTAAGATTTTTAACAATTCCAAGATGGTGACAGCAAAGCATTAAATCAAGTGCAGGCCCTTCCAAGCACAGGACTGGGTGAGACTGTACAGGTCACACTCCCTTGAAGCTCTGTGCTAGGTCTTAAACATAGCTCCCTGCTTTGCAGAGCTTCCAGGGCTATCCGATCACCCTGATGCCTCAGATCTGCTGCTTCTCCTGACCTCTCCATTGGCCAGCCACCATTGCTGTCCTCAGCTATCCCATAACATCCCAGTCCCAGATGACGTTTCTCCAGCCTCGCTTGCATTCTGGAAGGTTTTCTTGAGTGGAGGAGAAAGGCCGGAGTTCCCACCCGTGTGAAAGCCATCTGGACCACACGGCCTGGTAGACAAAGACATGAGAATCTCTGTCATAGTGAGCCCTCTCAGAGCCTGGCCTCCTTAGCTACCTGTGTGACTGCATCTAGACATCAACGGAAAAAAGACAGAGGATGGGGAAGAACTGACAGGTGGCTGTGCTCTCCCTGGCTAAGGGTTGATGAGGCATTTCACATGTGTTCCTGGATCTATTGCTTTACGGGCCTTTTATGTTCTAAGATGAGGGAATAGCCTCAGAAAGGTTAAGTAGTTGCTCCAGGTCACACAGCTGGTAACTGGCACACCTCTAAGCCTAGGTTGGTGCGAGGACAAAGTCTACATGCTTTTCCCTTTATGTCTCCCTCTCCAAAGGGGCAGTGTTAGGTCTCGACACTTATTCACTAACCAAATCCAACACTTCTTTCTGCCCTGTCTCCTCCCCAGCACATTGGTTACCTCCTGAGGAAATTCAGTTTTATCCTCCGAACCTGCCAAGATGACACTTATACACTTCTCTCCACTGATAATAAAAACTACCCAGCATTCAAGGAGAAAAATTCACTTGGTTATTCTCTCACAACCCTTTTTTCCTCGAGTCCCCCACCACCCCCCTTTCCATTGGGCTGGGAAGGAATGGGGGAGAATTCCATCTCCCTCTGCTCGATACTCGCCTATGGTCCTCATGCGACATCTCTCACCATTTCCTCCCCCATTCAAACCTTTGGCACCCACGTGGTCTGGGCCACGGCCAGGTCCACTGCTGTCCTGTCACAGATTGTGCTTCTGCCAGTGCCCTTCCCAAATCACCATGAGTGGTACTTAGTAGATATGGAAATGAGAACACTGGCTGCATATTTGATGATGTTAAGGTGTTTTCTAAAATCTAGATGTGGTAAGAGCATCGAGGTCATATTTTTTTAAAGGATCATTTTTAAGAGACATACACTGAAATATTTATTGATGAAATCAAACTTGGGCTTGCCTCAATATAGGAGGGGAGATATAGGTGGGAGTTTGGCCAGAATAAGATTGACTCTCAGCTGATAGTACTGAGCTTTGATGAAGGGCACATGGCAGGGGTGGGGTGGGGGGAGGGAGGGCGTTCACTGTACTCTTCCATCTGCTTCTACATTTATCTGAATTTCTCCATAGGAAAAGGTTTAAATAAAGAAATGTATTAGGTATTAAAATGAAGGGTAGTAAACTCAAGACGTCTGAGTATAGGAGAGGGGATGGTGGTGGGCAGAGCTGGGAAGAAGCCTAAAATTAGCGAGTGCAACAAGGTGAAGAAACATCACATTTGGGCTTTTCTAGAATTAATATGTAACCAGCTCTCTCTTCCCCTGCCCCCCTCCTGCCCCTATCATCAGCCAAGACAGGGCAGGGGGCCCAGTGTTCATCTCTGGAAGCCTGCCTCCTTCACATGTGTTGCTGGAACACTGGGTGCCTGTGGAAGTCTGAGCGGAGCTCCCCCAGACTTCTGTCTAAGCAAATGGTGCCCTGGCCAGCCTGCAAGCTGCAGCCATTCTTTCCCTCTCCGCCACAGGATGCTGCTATAGAGCACTGGCCCCATACCCTGACTTCTGTTGCTTCTCGAACTGGCTAAGGAGTGCTTATTTGGGTGGGGACTCCAGAAGGCTGGCTGTATGGTGACCCCCAAAAAGGAATGGACATTCCTTATGTGAACGAGACTGTTTTTCTTGCTCTTTCTATGTCTCCCTGCCTTTCCTCCCTGCTGGTAGTGGTATATGGAAGCAGGAGTACAGGCAACCCTGGCTTCTAAACATGCAGTGATTATGGTCTGAGGAATTAAAGAGAATACGTGGTTTGAAGACACGTTGTTCTATGTTAATACTGTAAAATTCCAATCAGAAAATTTAACATAATCAGAAAATGGATTATCATTCATATTTTCCTGCATTTTCTGGGTAAGGCTTGCAATACTTGGTCTTCATCAATGAAGCACAGAAATAGCCTTTGATAGAGTGGTTGGAAGCCAGCATGCACAGCTGCCATGATGGATGATGCAACGTCATAAGTAATGAGGCAATCAGCATTAAATAAATGGTATCAGAGAACTGCAGAGGCACAAAAGAAAAACAAACAGCCCAAATCCCAAACCATCTTGTTTCAATACAAACAGGTTTCAAAGCATGACACTGTGAGCAGTAACAGTGTTGCTGTCTTTTTCTTGCTGGGAGAGATAGAACATTAGCCAAAAGAGCACAAAGAGATGTTTCCTGCATCTGAACAGAACCACTTGGTGCCTGGACTCTATGAAGAATCTTCACATGTAGTGATAGAACAGTAAACAAATATGTAAATGCCTCTTTGCTACTGATGATTCTAAATCTTCATTGATTGATGTCAACATCTCACATGAGCCAATAAATTTTGAAATACATTTTAAAGTCAAATTGTTTAGGTAGACAAGGACCCCGACAAAATGCTTTTCCAGGGCTCTGCACAGCAGGGGTGCCCTTGGTCACTGGTGGTCTTGAAAATTCTTGCAGTGGACTGGTGGCAATAAATACCTCATTGGAGTAAGTGCAAGAGGGACTGAGAAGACAAAAATTGGAGACAATGAATATAGACTAAGTTTTAAAAAGACTTTTGCTGTAAATAAGAGCAAAGAAATGAGGCAGAAGTTGGAGGGGTGTGTGGGGTGAAGAATTGCCTTTTTTTTTAAAGTGTATGCTGAAAGGAATGGTTCAGCAGAGGGAGGAAAAGTTGATGTTGTAGGAGCGAGAGCAGTTTCCTTGAGTAGGAAAGAAGGGATAGGAATCTAATAGAGAGAGGTTGTGGGGCTGGCCATGGAGAGGGGCATGGGCATCTCAGCCTGGTAGCAGGTAGGAAGGCAGAGTATGTGGGTACAGGCGCTGCCCGGTGTGTAGGTGTGGTGGTGAGTTGGCAGAATCTCTCTTCTCAGTATTTCTATTTTCTCCATGAAACAGGAAGTGAGGTCAGTGGCACAGTGAGTGTATGGTGAGAAGGTGATACAAGTTTGAGGAGATGAGAGTGAGGAATCACCATCTGGCTGAGGAGGCGAGGGAGCAGGCCAGGGAAATGTGGTAGGATTGCTGGCTGCCCTGACACCCACTTGAGACTGACAAGACTAGTGAGACCAGTCAGTTTGGTTTTTGTTATTGATACTGTTTTCTCTATTCACACACAATTGCATGAGTGTCAGTGTAGCATAGGCATGGGATTCGATCTAACCAGGGTTAATGTGCTGTTATTAGTCTGTTGCCTCTCAGCTCCAAATCCAACTTCACTACTTGATGGTGATGTTGGCACGTTCCTCCTTAGCCAGATGATATGATGTTATGCTTCATCAGTAGAGGGAACTAGAGGAAAAAGGGGGCATTTCCTGGTTCCTATGAGCTTTTTTTGGAGGAGGCTTTTGTAGCACACAGTGGCGGGGCAGTGTGCAACACTTCTTCAAAGGCATCTTCCCAAAGCACCCAAAAGGTGAATTGCCAGCAAGTCTTTCCAGCAGACATGTCAATGACTTCACTGCTCATTGAGTCATAGGTCTGCACCCTGTCCAACAAGGTTTCAATTTCAGGTCCAGTGGTAAGGGTGGTGTCCCATGTTCGTTCCACCCTTGGGTTTTTTTTATCTAGCCCTGGGGGTAGTGACTCCTCCCTATACATGCAATTCGTCTATTCTTTACACTTTCCTTTTTTTTTTCTTTTTTTAAAGTAGGCTTCATGCCCAGTGCAGAGCCCAGTGTGGGGCTTGAACTTGCGATCCTGAGATCAAGACCTGAGCTGAGATCAAGAATTGGAGGCTTAACCGACAAAGCCACCCAGGCACCCCTAGATTTCTCTTTACTCCTTAATAGTCAATCCCCATTAGAGTTAGTAATTTTTTATAGTAAGCTTTCCTTTCCATTCTTCCCTGGTACTATCTTAGTTTCAGAAACAAAGAAAAGCACTTTTGACTTTTGGCTCAGAGGAGGTGAGGGTGCAACAGTCTTTGCTTGTCCTGAATCTAGGTGTATCCTACACCAGTGGCCTCCACCATGCCGCCTAAGTTCAACCCCAATGCAATCAAAGTTGTATACCTGAGGTGCACCAATGGCGAAGTGGGTGCCACATCTGTCCTGGCCCCAAAGATTGTCCCATTGCGTCTGTCTCCAAAAAAGATTGGTGATGATATTGCCAAAGCAACTGGTGATTGGCAGGGTCTGAGGATTACAGTGAAACTGATCATTCAGAACAGACAGCTCCAGACTGAAGTGGTATCTCTTGCTTCTGCCCTGATTATCAAAGTCCTCAAGGAACTTCCAAGAGACAGAAAGAAGCAGAAAAACATTAAACACAGTGGAAATATCACTTTTGATGAGATTGTCAACATTGCCTGGCAGATGCGGCACCGATTTTTAGCCAGAGAACTCTCTGGAAACATTAAAGAGATTCTGGGGACCACCCAGTCTGTGGGCTATAATGTTGATGTCTGCCACCCTCATGACATCATAGATGACGTCAATAGTGGTTCAGTGGAATGCCTAGCTAGTTAAGAACTACAAAGGAGAATATTTCAATACAGGATCATTTGACAGCAACAAAACAAGAAAAAAAAAAGGAAATAAAAGCAAGAAAAAAATCCAAGATTTCATTATATTTTCATATATATTTGAGTTTCACTCATTTAATCCCTAGTTGCCAAGGAGATGGTAGTCATATGGACAGTAAGGGGAGTGCATTAACAACGAAGGGACAGCCATGGTGGAGAGAAAAGCTGATCCACATGAGGACTTTGAGAGTCCTGGTATATCAGGGCAGGCCTTAAGGAGTGTTGTTTACTTGAGTAAATTGATGGAGAGGATATTGATACTAAGGTTGGACCCTAGAACACTAGTGTATTCGTTTGCTAGGGCTGCCATAACAAAGTGCCATAGACTGGGTCTGGAGGCTAGACATCTGAAATCAAGGTGTAGCTGCAGTGGATTCAGTTGGTATTAATAATGTGTGTCCTCCCAAATTTATATGTTGAAGTCCTAACCCCTAGTACCTCAAAATATGACCTTATTTGGATATAGAATCTTTATAGAGGTGACTATATTTGGAGACGGGGTCTTTAACAGAAGTAATTAAGGTATAAGAGTGGGGCCCTGATCCAATAGGATTAGTGTCCTTATAAGACTAAACACCAAAGAGCTCTCCCTCTCTGTGCATGCACAAATAAGAGGTAATGTGCACACACAGCGAAAAGGTTGCTGTCTATAGGCCCAGAAGAGAGCTCTCAGTAGGAAACAAATCAACCAACATCTTGATTTTGGACTTCACAGCCTCCAGAACTGTGAGAAATAAATTTCTGTTGTTTAAGCCACCTAATCTATGGTATTTTGTTATGGCAGCCTAATCAGACCAACACAACTGATTTAAATTATGTCTGCCCCGTTAGAAGCCAATTTCCCCAGTTCCATCTCTATTTCCCCAATATCACCAGTGCCTGGCATGGTGCCTCTCACATAGTGGGCACTCAATAAATATTTGTTGAATGAATGATTAGTAAATCAATAAGAAGTGTTATTATCCTCATTTTATAGTGGAGAAAATTGACAGATATGAAGAGATACTTAATAATCACAACCCAGAGATACAAATGGCATTTTGTTGATCAAAACTAACTAAAAAATCAAATAACATGTTCAGGCACCAATTACATTAGGAGTTGCTTTAGCTGGTTAGTGAAAGGGTCGTTTTTGCTCTGAATTCACTCTAGTATCCTTTCTCTAATCAGGATCAGAGATCTGCCAATCCACATCTGGTTCCTTCCCTATAAATCAATGCTCTCAGAGTCATCAGACAGATACAAATCTTAGAGGAATTTCATTGCAAAGGCAATGCAGGGATATAAGAGGGTGAGTATTTGGTCATCTCCCAAGATACCTCACAGGGTGGCATTCCCTCTGCCAAGGGTCTGGTCCACACCCCACTGGTTTAGAAACTGGATCTGTCAACACACTGAGTGTGGATCCACCTCATTGTTCTCTTTTTAATTAAGCTCAGAGCTGATGCATGAAACCAGAATGTCTACTTATCAATTCACAAGAGGATTAGAACCACTTCTGTGTCTGGAATATTTGTCTCCACCTGGCTGGCAGGTTCTTTCACTGAAGACAGACCTCTGAGGAAGGCAAATTATCAGCAGGTTGCTTCGTGAGCATGGAATCCAAATGAGGGGAACAAGTTAGATGATTGAAATTTATAGTGGCATTAAGCCGAGAAAGCCTGACACGGTCATTTTTTACTGTAGGTATGGCCATACCTATGGCACCAGAATATTTACAACCATTAGCTGAGAGGCCATCTCTAGTGGGCATTTCTTAAAAGGGCTCTGCTGATGTTTGCCATCATGATGCCCCTTTTTCTATGCTTTCATTGCCAACCAGTCCTGCTTTGATGACCCTTTAAATCTTTTTCTTTGCTTAAACTTTCAGATTTATTCTTTTTCCTTAAGATGACTTTATATCTGTTCTGATCTGTTTTGTGTAGTTGTAGGGTTTAATTCTCTACAAATAAAGCATAACTTTATTTCTTTAACTTACCGTACTTGAGGGAGGCCTCACCTCACCAAATTCCTCAATAACCAAATAAGTATTTTCTGTTCTTATATTTTTACCTTACCTTACTTCATTCAAAATATATATTTGGGGGAACTTCTTATCAGACGCTGTTTGTCCCATCTTTGTACTAGGTCAAATTACTTATTTTGTCATTTGTAGATAATTTTCATCTTAATTACTACTTATTGATTTATTAATTGGGTCACTGATTATTTCTTCCTGGTCACATGATTACACAAGAATAGTGTAAATGGCAGTAAGAGCAATCCTGAGACATTGTGCTTTTCTTTCCATAATGATAAATCTTTGCTAGAGTCGCCTTTAAGTTACATAGAAAATACATAAACACATGGCCTTATTCACAAAAGAGGTGGCAGGCTGGACTTGCCCACAGACCACAGATTGCTGGGCTCTGATGTGTATTATCATCTTGGCCCAGGAAGGCACATGGATTCACAATGTTTAGTATAGTGGAGGCAAACCTTATAGATGCAGGTTGCAAGCTTAGCATAGTTGTGTAAGGTGCTGCTTGTATGGATTTTCAACTGCACAGGGGGATTGGTGCCTCTAACCCCCGTGCTGTTCGAGAGTCAATAGTACTACTACCCTTGGTAGACATTTCCAAATAACAATTCTTTCTCCGGGTTCTGACATGCTTTCTTAGGGGCTGGCAATTCCAGATGAGCCACAGTTAATGATTCATTCATTCACTAAATATTTATTAAGCACCCACTAAGTGCTAGGTACTGTACCACAGACTCAATGAACAAAAGTAGACAGAGACACTCCCTTAAAGGAGCTTATTGTGGAGGATGGGGGGAAGAGAGAAGTCAAATGTTGATCAAATAATCGCATAGGTAAATGCAGAATTTCAACCTGTGATCAATACTGTGAAGGACAGGTGTTCAGTGGTATGTGTAACTTAACCTCTTCTGTGGGAAGATGAGTTGATAGGGGAAGACTTTTGCAATTTGAAGGAAGATGAGAAAAACTTTCATGGCAGAATTGCTATAGACCGGAAACAAAATCTGTATGGCTTGAGCACACAGATGAAATGGGACTAGAAAGGTTAGAAGAACCTAAATATGGAAAGTTTTGTAGACAGCATTGAGTTTTTATCATTTCCTTGTTTTGTTTTGTTTTTGTTTTCATTTTTTTAATGTTTATTTATTTTTGAGAGAGAGAAAGAGTGTGAGTGGGGGAGGAGCAGAGAGAGAGGGAGACACAGAATCCGAAGCAGCTCCAGGCTCCGAGCTTTCAGCACAGAGCCCGATGCGGGGCTCGAACTCATGGACTGCGAGATCATGACCTGAGCTGAAGCTGGACGCTTAACCGACTGAGCCACCCAGGTGCCCCAATGTTCATCTGTTTTGTATCTTGAATTCCACATATGAATGAAATCATATAATATTTGTCTTTCTCTGACTGACTTACCTGGCTTAGCATTATGCACTCTAGTTCCATCCACGTTGTTGTAAATGACAAGATTTCATTCTTTTTCATCGCCGAGTAATATTCCATTGTGTATTTATGTGTGTGTGTGTGTGTGTGTGTACACATACATCACATCTTCTTTATCCATTCATAAGTTGATGGACATTTGGGCTCTTTCCATACTCTTTCCAAGCTGTTGTTAATAGTGCTGCTATAAATATTGGTGTGCATGTGCCTCTTCGAATCATCACTCCTGTATCCTTTGGATAAATACCTAGTGGTGCAATTGCTGGGTCATAGGGTAGGGTTTTAATTTTTTGAGGAACCTCTATACTGTTTTCCAGAGTGGCTAAACCAGTTTGCATTCCCACCAGCAATGCAAAAGGGTTCTTCTTTCACTGCTTCCTTGCCAACATCTGTTGTTGCCTGAATTGTTAAGTTTAGCCATTCTGACAGGTGTGAGGTGGTACCTCATTGTGGTTTTGATTTGTATTTCCCTGATGATGACCAATGTTGAACACTTTTTCATGTGTCTGTTAGCCATCTGGATGTCTTTGGAAAAATGTCTGTTCATGTCTTTTGCCCATTTTTTCACTGGGTTATTTGTTTACTGGGTGTTGAGTTTGATAAGTTCATAGAGTTTGGATACTAACCCTTTATATGATATGTTGTTTGCAAATATCTTCTCCCATTCTGTCAATTGCCTTTAGTTTTGCTGATTGTTTCCTTCTCTGTGCAGAAGTTTTTTATTTTGATGAGGACCCAATAGTTCATTTTTGCTTTTGTTTCCCTTGCCTCCAGAGACATGTTGAGTAAGAAATTGCTGCAGCCAAGGTCAAAGAGGTTTTTGCCTGCTTTCTCCTAGAGGATTTTGATGGCTTCCTGTCTTACATTGAGGTCTTTCATCCATTTTGAGTTTATTTTTGTGTGTGGTGTAAGAAAGTGGTCCAGGTTCATTTTTCTGCATGTCGCTGTCCAGTTTTCCCAGCACCACTTGCTGAAGAGACTGTCTTTATTCCATTGGATATTCTTTCCTGCTTTGTCAAAGATTAGTTGGCCATACATTTGTGGGTCCATTTCTGGATTCTCTATTCTGTTCCATCGATCTGAGTGGTTTTTTTTTTTTTTTTGTGCCAGTACCATACTGTCTTGATGATTACAACTTTGTAATACAGCTTGAGGTCTGGGATTGTGATGCCTCCAGATTTGGTTTTCTTTTTCAAGATTGCTTTGGGTATTCAGGGTCTTTTCTGGTTCCATACAAATTTCAGGATTGTTTGTTCTAGCTCTGTGAAGAATGCTTGTGTTATTTTGATAGGGATTGCATTGACTATGTAGTTTGCTTTGGGTAGTATTGACATCTTAATATTTGTTCTTCCTATCCAGGAGCATGGAATATTTTTCCACGTTTTGTGTGTGTGTGTGTGTGTGTGTGTGTGTGTCTTCTTCAATTTCTTTCATAACCTTTCTATAGTTTTCAGCGTATAGACTTTTCACCTCTTTGGTTAGATTTATTCCTAGGTATTTTATGGGTTTTGGTGCAATTGTAAATGGGATCAATTCCTTGATTTCTCTTTCTGTTGCTTCATTATTGGTATATAGGAATGTAACTGATTTCTGTGCATTGGTTTTTTATCCTGTGACTGCTGAATTCATGGATCAGTTCTAGCTGTTTTTTGGTGGACTCTTTTGGGTTTTTCATGTAGAGTATCATGTCACCTGTGAAGAGTGAAAGTTTGACTTCCTCCTGGTCGATTTGGATGCTTTTTATTCCTTTGTGTTGTCTGATTGCTGAGGCTAAGACTTTCAGTACAATGTTGAATAACAGTGGCGAGAGTGGACATACCTGTCTTGTTCCTAACCTTAGGGGGAAAGCTCTCAGTTTTTCCCCATTGAGGATATTAGTGTTGGGTCTTTCATATATGGCTTTTATGATCTTGAGGTATGATCCTTCTATCCCTACTTCCTTGAGGGTTTTTATCAAAAAAGAATGCTGTATTTTGTCAAATGCTTTCTCTGCATCTATTGAGAGGATCATGTGGTTCTTGTCCTTTCTTTTATTGATGTGATGTATCACACTGATTGTTTTGCAGATATTGAACTGTCCTGCATCCCAGGTATAAATCCCACTTGGTCATGGTGGGATTATTAAAATTATAAAATTATTAAAAGAATAATTCTTTTAATGTGTTGTTGGATCTGGTTGGCTAGTATCTTGTTGAGGATTTTTGTATTCATATTCATCAGGGAAATTGGTCTGTAGTTCTCCTTTTTAGTAGGGTCTTTGGTTTTGGAATCAAGGTACTGCTGGCTTCATTGAAAGAGTTTGGAAGTTTTCCTTTCTCTTCCTCTGTCCTCTCTCCACAAAACAGCTCCCTACCCTCCATGGCTTTTCTCTTCCCCAGTTCACCTCTCAGAACTGTGCACTTGTGAAGTTCTGTGGCTCAAATTATGCAGATGTTTGTGTTAATCCTCAGATCAATTTCCTCTGTGTTCAAAATGGTTTAGTGCTGATCTAGCTGCATTTCAGGGATGAGACAAGCTCAGGGTCTCCATGCTTATCCACCACCTTAACTCCCCTCCAAATTATTATCATTTCAATCAAAGTTAGAAGGGAAGGATTGGGAACACTGCCTAAACAATATCTTTAAATACTGAATTAAGAGTAAACTATTCCTTTGTATCTTTTAAAGATTTAAAACACTTAAATTTTTTTTTTAACATTTATTCATCTTTGAGAGACAGAGTGTGAGTGGGGGAGAAGCAGAGAGAGAGGGAGACACAGCCTCCAGGCTTGAGCTGTCAGCACAGAGCCCGATGCAGGGCTCGAACTCACGGACTGCGAGATCATGACTGGAGCCGAAGTTGGACGCCCAACCGACTGAGTCATCCAGGCGCCCCAAAACACTTTTCCTTTTATTTCGTTCTTTTCTTTTTCTCCATATGCTTTCTCTTTCTGATGAGTTGACTTTCAAGTGCTTAAGCGATTCCTGCATCCCAAGGTTTCTATGGCCAGGTTCATATTTTTTTCTTTCTCTTTAAAACAGTCCTATGGATTTTTTTTACCTTGTGTTCCCTATGGTTTACTTAACATTTGACCCTCCAGAAGTGTGTGTGTGTGTGTGTACACATACATATATGTAAAATACATATATGTATATGTTAAAGCAACCAGATTAGGTCCAGGATGGAGTTGCTCATGCTAAGCCCCATGTCAGCAAGTCAAAACTTAACTAGTTTCTATGTTCCATTCTTCTAGAAAAGGAGGGCTTTTCTAGAAGCCCATCAATGCTTGCCTGCTGAACACAAGTTTTCTAACCTGGCTCTAAGACTTCTCTCTGCTCCATATAGGGAAACTAACCCTGCTTTAACCAATCAGCAAATGTCCAGTATAACTTCCTTACTCCTGTTCACTTTGGTCTGTAAAAATCTCTCGCCTTGTACAGATCTTCAGAGCTGCTTTCTATCTGCTAGGTTGGATGCTACCCAATTCACGAGTTGCTGAATAAAGTCAGTAAGATCTTTAATATTTACTCAGCTGAATCTTGCTCTTTAACACAGTGTTAAAAGCAAAAGACCCAAGATGGAGTCACAAATGCTAATGTCAGCAAACTTAAGACACTTTAGGCTCTCCCAGAAACGAAATCTTAATCAGAAATTATCTGATTAACACTAGTTAGGTAATATGCCTGATAGATACCTGCCATCTCCTAAAGGTAACCAATGTGCTTTTGTGCTTAGCACAACTTCCTCGTTCCTGCTCCCTTCCAGCCATAAGTCTTTCATTTTATACAGCTCCTCTGAGCTCTTTTCTATCTGTTAGGTTGGATGCTGCTCAATTCATGAAGTGTTGAATAAAGCCAGTAAGATCTTTAAAATGTACTCAGCTGAGTTTTAACAACATACAACACACATGCAATTATTTTATTTTTACAGTTTATTTTGAGAGACAGAGAGAATCCTAAGCAGGTTCTGCATTGTCAGTGCAGAGTCCAATGCGGGGCTCCAACTCATGAACTGTGAGATCATGACCTGAGCTGAAGTTGGATGCTTAACTGACTGAGCCACCCAGGTGTCCCAATATGAAATTATTTAAAATAATTCATAAATGAAATGTATTTCCACAAAATATATATCTGATGGATACAACTCTTATCCAAGGAGGGTAGATGATAACTTGTCTTAAATCATTAGTTTATCACATAAAATGTTCACATAATATTTCCTTTTTGCATTAATTTTCTTCTTGTAGCCTTTAAAGATAATTTTAGCCTTTCGTCCTATATGGTTGAAATGCAAACCTTTTTGTGTGTGTGTGTGTGTGTGTGTGTGTGTGTGGCTTTTTTGACCCCTGTTTTCCTGTTTCCTCTGTGCTTTTACCACTAAAATTCAAGGACAGTAAAACACGATTCCCCTTTTAACACGACATAGTGCCTTTCAACACTCATAGTCATGAACTGCTGTGTGGTCTAAATAAACGTCTTCTTATTGTGATGGTAAAGCCAAGGAAAGGAGAATGGAACTAGGCCAAGTGGACAACTGATGGGGGGGTGGGGAAGGAACTAGGGGAAGAAAGGGAAAGAAAGAGGAGGAAGTGGAAGAAGATAGGGAAAATATGGATAACAGAGAAAACTGGGAAGAAAGAGGGGTTAAAGAGAATCCTCCAAAAGCCAATTTGCCTCTACCCTTCAGGAAGTCTGAACTGAACCTGACCACAGTGGTCAATTCATTTATTATGTTAACTCAGAATTTAGGCAGCCATTAGTATTTAACTACTTTGACATAGTTAGAATATTGCTCCATGGAGTGTCCCACTGTAAGGGGACACAAGAATCTGGCTGTGCTTTTACGAATTTTGTGTGGAGCTTTCCCTGTGCAGGAGTGTCCACAAATGTAATCTGAAGGTGGACTCTGGACTGAGATCCTAAAAGAGATTGTAGTGAAATTTTCAGTGCCAGAGACTCCTTTCTGAAGGTTTTAATCTTGCCCAGCCTCTTGCTCTGCTCTATTGGAGCCTCTGCTAATCCAGTCATATAGCATTTACTACATCATTGATGAATGCAGAAACTAGATATTCTTTAATTCAACTGTATCTTGGTTTGACTACATTCTGCAGTGGATAAATTAGCCACTTTGTGTTTTAACTTCCTCAACTGTAAAATAAAGGTTAAAATACCACCTACTTCAAAAAGGGGATTACAAAAATCGTTACTCGATAAACACATAAATGTAAAGCACTTTGAACCATGCACATAGTAACCGCTAAAAAATGTGAGCTATTATAACAACAGACTTAGGTTAAAACTGTTATTGCAAACGTGAACTGATCTTTTATGCCAGATTTCAAACTTTGGTGTGGGGACTAATGGGGGGGTGGTGTGTGTTCTGAGAGTCTCTCTGCAGGTGTCTGTGACGTCAAAACTATTTTCTTAATACTAAGGTGCTATTTGCCCTTTTCATTCTCATTTGCTCAAGAAGATGCAGAGGAGTTTCCAGATCTATGTGAAAAGTGATAACGTGAACATACAGAAGCAGCTGGAGAATCCAACTGTCTTCTATTAAAGCCATACAGTCAAGAGATTTTCCTCATTAAACTTTTTTTTTGGAAGCACTTTGTGCTTGTCATAAAAAATGTTCACTTGTCATGAAAAACATTGTGTTAACGTGTAATGTATTAAATATTCTAAAACTGCTTTAATTTCGAATACAATAAATATCAATATAACCTACAGAAACAAAAGCTCTTTGCGATCCTTAGTAACTTCTAAGAGTGTAAACGGAGCCTGTGAACAAAAACTTTGAAAGCCAACACTGTGGTGCAACTCGCGACTGAACAAGCATGGACGGCTTGTGATCGCCACAACTTCATACTTTCCAGCCTCTGTGCTTTTTTCTTATGGTTTCCAGTCAGGACTGAAACTCTCCCATTTCTGCCTGCCAAGGTCCTACCTCCTTTTAGGGCATTTTGTTCTCCTTGACACTGGTCCAGATTTCGCGCCCTTCTCGGTACCCTTTTTCCCCAGTCCACTGCGCCCTCCGGAAAGCCCAGGCCTCGCAGGGGCACCTGCCCTTCTCAGCTTGGGCTATCACTTGCTTATCAGTTGACTGAGACATTCTTGCGGGCCAGGTCTGGGTTTCTCCAGACCAAGGATGCTCCTCCCCCGCACTAGCCGGGCCCAGCCACATTAGACCAGTAAGGGACGGTGCCTGGGCCCAACTAGGCCCCACAGGTTCACCGGTACCGGGAAAAGAGCCCGCGGTTGGTAGCGCGGTAGCGGAGCGGCGACGGCGCAGGGAGAGCCGCCACGCCCAGCCGGGAGTCCCGGGAGCTTCCAGCCGCGTAAGGGGCGGAGCCACGCGCCCACAGGGGGCGTGGCCTTCGGCGCGCGCGCGCGGGAAAGGGGCCGGCGTCGCATGCGCGCGCACAGTCGGCGGCCGCGCGCAGCACGCTTGGGGCCCGGATGGCGGCGGCGACTGCTGGAAATGGGACACCCCGCGAGGAGGAGGGGCCCAGTGGGGAGGCAGCGGCCCCGCCGCCGCAGGCCCCGACGAGTGTGCCCGGAGCTCGTCTCTCGAGGTTGCCGTTAGCGCGAGTGAAGGCCTTGGTGAAGGCGGACCCCGACGTGACCCTCGCGGGACAGGAAGCCATCTTCATTCTGGCACGAGCAGCGGTGCGGCGGGAGCGCGAAGGCCACACGGGGCTGCGGGGCGGGGAGGTGGCGAGGGGCGGGGAGGTGGCGAGGGGCGGGGCCGTGGCGAGGGGCGGGGCGTGGGGGGAACCTTCCTGGGGGCGGGGCTTAGCGGCGTCTTGGGAGGCTTGGGGAGAGGGGGAAGCCGGGGTGGAAGAGGCTCTGGACTGGGTGTGCGAAGAATGCGGAGGTGAGGGGCCGGGGCCAGATTCTGAGATAAAAGTCTAGGAGGGAACACTAGGGGAAAGAGACACATACTTTCAGTAGTTGTATTGGTTTGTTAACACACCTGCCTCTTCATTAGGGCACGGACAACGACTTTAAATTGCTTTTACAATGCCTGACACAGCTTGTGGGAATCTCAAGTGAATGAGTCTGGAGAATTTACAAGTGAGGGAGCAGGAACGTGTCACGTCCTACTGGGGTAGAGGGAATGGGAGCAGATCGTCATGAAGTCCAGACTGAGAACCTTTCCATGCACCTGAGCACCCCTCACCTCCTTCCCACCACTCAAATAGAAGAGCTCACAAGAATTGTGCTAGAACCCATTGCTACAACTCTCCCCTTGTGCCTCACAGGAATTATTTGTGGAGACCATTGCAAAAGATGCCTACTGCTGTGCTCAACAAGGAAAGAGGAAAACCCTTCAGAGGAGAGATTTGGGTAGAGTGTCACTGTGGTATTTGGTATCTGGGGGCAAAGAAGGGAGGGCTGGGGGAAGCCACCTCTGTAAGATGAAAGGTGCCACATCCCTTTGGACTGCCACAGTGATAGAAAGCCCTACCTTTAGAGCCCCAGTGCTTTGGGTGGCTGTATAGGTGGTGGGGTAGGGAATGAAAGGAGTCCATGTGTTGCTAAAGCTGATTATACCCCTTTATGCTGTCTGCTATGTTGAATCAGACTTGACACTTCTTTTTCCCATAGAAACTGGGGGTTTGATTTGTTTCTTTTTAGTTGGCAACCCTTGTACATGTGTAAACTTTTGTGTGTACCTTAATTCCACTTTCCCTTCATTTTGCCAGACTCTTCTTTGATGACTTTCAGAGCAAAGGGTTTCCCCTTACCGAACAGTGTTTACCTAGGGTTTTCTACTCTTGTAGAGAGGCAGCTGATATGTAAGATTTAGTGGTGGAGTAGAATGGATTCACAAAAGCAAGGGACAAATTTTATAAATGCCCTCATTTGCATAAAGCCTCATGCCCTTCACTATGTGGGTTGTGGTTTTTTTTTAAGAGGTTGGTGTCCAAATGACCAGAGTTAGTCAGGTGTCCCTTTACATTGTGTTTCAGATAATGCAATAGAAGCCGTGGATGAATTTGCTTTTCTGGAAGGTGAGTTCTCTATGGATGGATAATCATTTCCACCTGTCTTTCCCATGCAAATGAGCTGAGGTCAAAATCTTATAAAACTGCTATTTGGTTCTTCCTTGTCTGTATAGTGATAATTCTTTCTACTTCCCATTAAGATGGGAAAAACTAATATGTTAAATCTGGTGAGATCTAGCAATTCTAATTCTCTTGGGTCATTAGAACTTTTTCCTGAAAATTGCTAATTATAAAAAATGAGAGGCAATATAAGGACTCCAGTGGAGTTAGGTGCATTGAAAAGTTTGATTCATACTTTAATCTCCATTCCTAGATATAATCTTCCCTGTATCATAATGCTAGAGATCAGAAACAATTGCCAACATTTAAAGGGTTGCTTCTTGTTCTTTTTTCTTCTTCAGTCTGTATAACATTATTTAAAAAAATTTTTTTAATGTTTATTTTGAGAGAGAGCTCGCATGCTTGAGCGAGAGGGGCAGAGAGAGGGGGAAAGAGAGAGAATCCCAAGAATCCAGTACTGTCAGCTCAACGCGGGGTTCATCATGAGCTGAGCCGAAATCAAGAGTTGGACTCTTAACCGACTGAGCCACCCAGGTGCCCTATAGTTATTATTTTGCCACTGGGAGATTATGTACTTGCCTGTTTGTTGTTAAGAATTTTGGATTAAGTTGTGTACTAAGTCTTGTCATTGAAATAGAAAATATTTGAGATACCTTGTTTTAGCTATCTTCTTTCAGGGCTATTTCTCCTATTTAATTACTATATCTGATCGGCTTACTGTTCCCTGCACAAATTCTGCTTGAATATGTGAAAGCCGTGCACTTGCAGTTCATTCTTGCCCTTACAATACCAGGGTGTTCTCATTATCTCTTTCAAGCCTCATTATCTCCACAAATCCTTTGTGGCTTTATTTATTTCACTAGTTTTCTCTTTTGTTCTGTGTCATATATATCACTATTTTTCTCTTTTGTTCTGCGTCATATAATCTGGGCCTCTCACCCTTTTGATACATTCTTTTAAATGTGTTTCAAGATACATTTCCATAGCTAGCTTCAAGTCTAGATTATTGAGTATTCTTTCAGTTTGTAGGTCTGTCTTAACCCTTTTTTTGCTTACTCATTTTTCTTAGTAACTTGTTACCTGCCTACCTAAGGAAGGCAACTTCTTGTGACAGACTTCCCATCAGTTCTCCAAAAATGTTCAGAGCCTGCTTTACCAGCTCACTTTTAGTGACCAGTTTTTCAGAGTATATAATAAGATATGTATTTTAAAGAGATAACACTACAGACCTGTGGATGATGAATTGGAGGGTACCACAGAATAGAAGTGGAGAGATCTTATGTAGTTTTCCCCTCTATCCTCTTCCATGGCATAGAACTTAGCTTGGATTTTTATTTTTATTATTAATTTATTTGTTTATTTAAGTTTATTTATTTATTTTGAGAGACAGAGTGTGAGAGCACCTGCACAAGCCGGGGAGGGGCAGAGAGAGAATTACAAGCAGGTTCTGCACTGTCAGTGTAGAGCCTGCCTTGGCTGGTGGGGGGGTGGGGGTGGGGGGCTTGAACTCAACAAACCATGAGGTCATGACCTGAGCTTAAACCGAGTCAGGGTCCTTAACCAACTGAGCCACCCAGGTGCCCCTTAGGTTGGATTTTTCATAAACGGTCATTTATTGAGTGGTGGATGTATTCATTTTCATCTTCTGATCCAATAATCTCAGTAGTTGCATTCCTCTGTTCTCTCTACATTAATATATCTGAATTTTGGCCATTTTAGCATTTGTAGATTCAGTATTCTCTTATTTTGTACTTGGTAAAATCAATGTTCTTATGTCCTTAGATGTATATGTTCTAAGTAGAAAATTATTTTTTTTTCTTTTTTAATCAAGGCGATATGTATCCATGCTTGAAAATCAAATATCTAATGTCTTACAATGAAATGCAGCTGCTGCTCCATGCCCTTTTGTTGTTTCTGTTTTTTAGCTTTTTAAGTGGTCACTTACATTTCTAAATAATATGGTTCGTCTTTGGTTTTTCAACTATACATGTTATCTGTTAACTTCCTGCTGTGATAAATGAAGATTTGGGTAATCTGTACTGCTCCATAAATCCCTCTTCCCCCCTTCTGATTTTTGGTAGTTATGTCATTATTTTTATAATGTTGGACATTATAAAAGGAACAAATTCTTCCTTTGTTACCTTTACAGTTTACATAACACTAAAATATCTATTTTTTTGGTTAACTCTCCACTTTGGAAGGTATGACTATCAGTGAGCCTATCTCTTCCTTTCCCATTTTTTAACCCACTCTTAACTCTCACTTAGTGTCATTTATACTTATACTTTGACACTGTCAAGGCTAATAACATATCTTCTTGTCATAGTTAAATCTCCCATGCTTTACCTGTAGGTCAAGTAGTTGAAAAACAGTAATGTGGACACTACCACTACCCTTCCTGTCCTTTAATCCCTCTTAGACATGTCTTCCCTGCAGGCAACTGTTATTAGTTTCTTGGGTAATTTTCTGGATGTTATATGCAAAGGTATTGATATATGTATATTCTAAGCCTTTCCTTATGAACACAGATAACAAATGTAAAGGCAATAAATAACAAAATGAACACCATTGTAACCACCAGCTAGGTTAAGAGATAGAATAGCATCAGCCCCCAGAAGTTCCATATATATTCCTTCTTTGTGATAGATCTTCTTTCCATCCCCTTTGCTGACTTAACAGTATCCTGACTTTTTGGTAATTACTTACTTGATTTTTCTTTATAGTTTTAGCATATAAGCATGTATCCTTTAACAGTAGGATTTAGTTTTATATTTTTTTGAACTTTTTAAAAATGTAACCAAATCATCTATGTGGTTGTACATATCTCTTGTTTGTTTTTTGTGCTGTATGGCATGCGATTGTGTGACAGTATTACAATTGAGCCATTAAAAAAATTTTTTTTTTAATATTTATTTTTGAGAGAGAAAGAGAGAATGCAAGTCGGGTAGGGCAGAGAGAGGGAGTCACAGAATCCAAAGCAGGCTTCCAGACTCTAGGCTGTCAGCACAGAGCCCAATGTGGGGCTCGAACTCATGAACTGCAAGATCATGACCTAGCTGAAGTTGGATGCATAACCAACTGAGCCACCCAGGTGCCCCACAATTGAACCATTTTAATGTGGATATTTGGATAACTTTTTTTTCTGTTATAAACAATTCACTATGAACATTCTTACACATGTTTCTCCAGGTGTGTGTGTGTTTATGTATGTATGTATGTGGGTATAGATAAAATTGCTGGGATATAGGATATGTACAACTCCATCTTTTGTAGATACTGCTGTCTAATAGATACTGTTGTGTCTATTCCCATGCCCATACTTTTTGCATGCCTGATTGACATTTCTACCAAGAGCATATGATAATTCCCATTGTTTCTCATTCTCACCAACACTTGGGATTTAATTTCTGCCAGTCTGGTGGGGATGTTAATGATAATTGCATAGTACTTTTAATTTGCATTGCCCTGATTACTGGTGACATCTTCTCATATGTGTGTCCCTTTTTTGGGGGTGAGGTGGTGTCTTATTTTTATCTTGGATATTTTGTCTTTTTCCTTATTGATTTATAACTATAACTGTAATTATATATGTATATGCTTTTTCTCTTTTCTGGATATGAATCTTTTTCAGCATATGGGAAGCAGGTATCTTTTCCTGGTTTAGACTTGGCTTTTCACTGTTTAGAGTGCTTTTTGATAAATGAGGTTATTTTTTTAAGTTTATTTATTTTGAGAGAGAGGGAGAAAGGGCATGCACAAGTGGGAGGGGGCAGAGAGAGAGAGAGAGAGAGAGAGAGAGAGAGAATCCCAAACAGGCTCCAGACTGTCAGCTCCGAGCCTGATGTGGGGCTTGACCTCACTAACCATGAGATCATGGCCTGAACTGAAGTCAAGAGTCGGATGCTTAACTGACTGAGCCACCCAGCCACCCCAATAAATGAGTTCTTAATTAAAGATAGTCAAATGTGGGGGACCTGGGTGGCTCTGTTGGTTGAGCACCTGACTCAGGCTTAGGGCATGATCTCATGGTTAGTGAGTTCAGGCCCCACGTCAGGCTCGCTGCTGTCAGCACAGAGCACACTTCAGATCTAATGTCCCCATCTCTCTGCCCTCCCTTGTGCTCTGTCAAAAATAATTAAAACATTAACAAAAATAAAGATAGTCAAATGTATTAATGTTTTTCTTTATAGGTAATGCTCTTTGTTTTCCTGTTTAAGACTTTTTTCCCATCCATGTCATGAAGACATTCTCCTATATGCTAAAATTTTTGTAGTTTTCTTGTCTTTCATAAAACTTTAGTTGACTTTTTGTGTATCAGACTGAAGTGAGGGTCAATTTATTTTTTTTCTTATTATTTACATAGACACTTCTCCATATTATTTTCTTTGCAGTGCTACTTTTGTTAGAAATCAGGGCTGTTTCTGGGCTTTCTGTTGTGTCTATTCCCATGCCCATCGCACACAGTCTCAATTATAGTTGCTTTATTTGAAAGAACAAATCTTCCCACCTTCTTTAAGTGTCTTGACTATTTTAAGTTCTTTGCACTTTCATGCATATTTTAAGATCTGCTTGTCAAATTCCATGTAAAAAGCGTATCGGTGGGGATTGTATTGAATCTGTAGATTATTTAGGGGGAGAAACTATATTTTTACAATAGTGAATCTTTCAGTCCATGAACATGGTCTATTTCTCCATTTATTTAGATCTTTAATGTTTAAAAACCTTTTTTTTTTAATTCATTTTTGAGAGAGACAGAGACAGCGTGAGTGGGGGAGAAGCAGACAGAGGGAGATAGAATCCCAAGCAGCCTCCACACTGTCAGTGCAGAGGCTGATGTGGGACTTGTACTTATGAAACCATGAGATCATGACCTGAGCCAAAACTAAGAGTCAGATGCTTAACTGACTGAGCCACCCAGGTGCCCCTTTAATTAAGGTTTTTTTATTTTCTGGGAAGAAATCTTGATGTATTTTGTTAGATGCTTTCTTTATTTAATAATTTTGATGCTCTTGTTACTGGTATCTTTCTAAGAAAAAAATAATTTTCTGAATGTTGATAGTATAGAAATATAATTGGTTTTCTGTGTTAATTTTGTGCCTAGCATCTTGTTTAACTCTAATTATTTCTGTTGATTCTTTTGGATTTCCTTAGTTACACAGTAATATCCACTAGTAGTGACAATTTTGTGAAATTTTCCCAATCCTTTTCTTTTTAATTTCTTCTTGCCCTAGAATCTCCAGTCTAATGTTGAATAGATGTGCTGATAGCAGTCATCTTGATTTCAAAGGGGAAGCTTTCAGTGTTTCCCCATTAATTATACTTAACTCTAAGGTTTTTTGTAGTTTAATTTTAATAGATTGCAAATGCTCTATCAATGTTTATAAAGAGAGATTGGAGATTTTTTTCATATCGAATGTGAGCCTCATACAAATTAGTTGGAGAGTATGTATATCTTTTTGATCTGTTCTTTAGAAAATTTGTAAGATTGGAATTATTTCTTATTTGAATGGTATAATTCATCAGTGAAGCCATCTGAGCCTAGAATTTTCCTTGTGGGAAGATTTTTGATTGATGTTTTTGGATGGTATTGGGACCATTCTGATTTTATTTTCTTTTCTTGAGGTCGTCTTGCCCTGCTTCCCCCCATAAGAGTTGTAGTTTTTCTAGGAATTTTACATTTTATCTAAATTTTCAAATTTGTCGGCATAAAGTTCTTCATAGTACAGCTAACCCTTGAATAGCACAGGTTTTTTGTTTGTTTTAAATTTATTTATTTTCAGAGAGAGAGCATGTATGTGCAGGAAGGGCAGAGGGAGATGGAGAGAGAATCCCAAGCAGACTCTAAGTGCTGTCAGCACAGAGCCTGATGTGTGGCTTGAACCCACAAACCTGTGAGATTATAACCTGAGCTGAAATCAAGATTTGGACGCTTAACCTAGTGAGCCACCCAGGTGCCTCTGTTTGTTTTTAAAGTTTATTTTTCTTTTTCTTTAGTACTTTCTGTACCCAGCATGGGGCTTGAACTCACAACCCTAAGATCAAGAGCCATCTGCTCTTCTGACTGAGCCAGCCAGGCACCCCAAGTGGGCATTTTTTTTTTTTTTTTTTTTTAAGTAGGCTCCATGACGAGTGTGGAGCTTGAACTCATGACCCTGAGATTAAGAGTCACATGCTGTATTGACCGAGCCAACCAGGTACCCTAAATGGTACAGGTTCGAGCTGCTTCAGTATATGTGGATTTTTTTTACAGTACAGCCCTATAAATGTATTTTTCCTTCCTTATTTTATTATTAACATTTTTTTCTAGGTGACTATATTGTAATAATACAGTATAGTAATGCATATGACATACAAAATATGTGCTAATCAACTGTGTTATTGGTCAGCAGTAGGCTATTAGCAGTTAAGTGTTTGAACATTTTATATTTATAAATTGATCATTGTTACTTTTGTTTGTGCTTTTTGCCTTAAAGATTATTTTGTTTAATATTTTTAAAACTTACAAGCTTTCTTTTGTTAGTATTTGAATGGTGTGTATTTTTCTTGTTTAAAAAATTTTTACCTTTCCGTATTTATAAACGGTATAATTGGATTATTTTTAAAACTTTAGGCTGACAGTCTTTGGAGCACTTAGTTCATTTATGTTTAATGCAATTAGTGATATATATGGGTTTATATATAAACCATATTTTTTTGGTTTATATAAATCTACCATATTATTTTGTGTTTCCCATTTGTCCTATTTTATGGTTTTTTTTTTTTTTTTTTTTTTTTTTTAGTTTTTTGCCCTTGTTTTAAGTATAATTTGTTATTTCATTTTTCCCTCTATCCGGAAAGTATATACTCTCTCTTTTTTTTTAAAGTTATTTATTTTTTTTGAGAGAGAGAAAGAGCAGGTGAGCGTAGCACAGGGAGAGGCAGAGAGAGAGGGAGAGAATTCCCAGCAGGCTCTGCCCTGTGAGCGCAGAGCCAGAGCGAGACCTAGAACCAGAATTGGGGTTTGAATTCCTCTAGTTCAATTCCACATTGTTGCAAATGGCAAGATTTTATTCTTTTTCATCACTGAGTAATACTCCATTGTGTATATATACCGCATCTTCTTTATCCATTCATCAGTCGATGGACACTTGGGCTCTTTCCATACTTAGGCTATTGTCAGTAGTGCTGCTATAAACATTGGGATGCATATGCCCCTTTGAAACAGCACACCCGTATTCCTTGGTAATGCCTAATAGTGCAATTGCTGGGTCGTAGGGTAGTTCTATTTTTAATTTTTTGTGGAACCTTCATAGTGTTTTCCAGAGTGCCTGCATTCCTATATTTTACTTTGGTTTTTAAAGGCATCTTGCTGAATATAGAATTTTAGGTGGAAAGTTAATTTTATAATATTGAAGATCTCATTCTGTGTTTCGACTTCATTGTTTCTGTTTAGAAATCACTGTTAATCTGTTAATCGTTTGAAGCTAATTTGTCCCTGTTTTGGATACTTTTAAGATTTTTGTATTTGTCTTTGATATTTTGGTAGTTTTACTTGGATGTATCTAGGTGCTGATTTCCCTCTATGTATCTGCTGCTTAGGCTTCTTAAATCTACGGATTGATGTCTTTTATCAGCCCTGGAGAAATCTCAGCTTGTATCTTTTCAGATAATGGCTCTGCTTTGTTCTTTCTCCTTTCTCATTAAGATTTCCATTAAATGTATGTTAAACCTCAGTCATAATTTTGCCTCTCTGTGCTGCATTCTGTGTAGTTTTTTTCTGATCTCCCAGTTTATTAATTCTGTCTCCAGTGAATTGTCTCCTTTAAACTTTTCTGTTAATTTTTTAGTTTGATTTTGTATTTTCAGTTCTGTGAATTCCATTTGCCTGTTTGTTATTTGTATTTGCTCCAGGTGTTTTGAAGCTAGTCTTTTATTTGTTTAAACAAAGTAAGTGTAGTTGTTTTATAGTCTCCAGTCTTATTAATATCCAAAGCATTTTTGAGGCCGATTTATTTTATTTTTTTTCCTGACTTGTTTCTGTTGATATTGTTTCATAGTCTTTTTTCCTCTTTATGCCTAGCTTTCTTGATGTATTGGTCAATGTACTTGAATAAATTATTTTATGGATAGTTTGAGGCTTGTATGATGAAACCTTTCTCCAAAGAAGATTTTCATTTGCTGCTGCAAGGCACCTAGGGGAATGTATTAATCTCCTTAATCCAGATCCAAGACTTGAGGATTCTTGGTTCTCCGTGGTAATCTATGTGAACCCTGATGGCAAGTCTGTGAAGGGGCTGATTTAATTCTAGTGCAGTGTTACTCTGAGGGTGCCACTTTTTGGGACTGTAGCTTTTTAAAAAATCAGACCTTCTCTCTTGGGCACACTCTTAGATTTGACTCTTGATTTGCTCAGCCAAAATTTCTCAGCTCTATCTTTTGGACGGCAAATGATCTTAGGGCAAAAACAGGTTTGGAGGCTGGGTTTACTTTGTGTTCTTGCCTTGTCTAGATTTTAGATTTCACTTTTATTGCTGCCTCTTCAGTGCTTGAAGGATTTTCTTTTTAAAAATATTTCAATCAGGTTTATCAGTTGATCTCAGCAGGAATTTGCCTTTATCACAGAGGCTATTTCTGTTTTTCTTTTTTAACTTAGAGGTATTTTTGCTTGGTTTTCTTGTGTTCTTTTCTGAATTATCTGTTTTATTCTAGGGTTTTGTTTTTTTTTAATAAATTTTAATTTTTCCTTTCTCTCTAGTCTGCCCAGTAATTTCCATTCCGTTTAGGAATGAGGTAGTTAAGAAGTCTGTTCGGAAGCTGTGTGTGTATGGGAAGGTGGTTTTTGCCTGGCACTTTTACTTTAGGGTGGGCTGGGGTGGGACCAGATGTTAAGCTGGGGTCTGGAAAGCCTTACTTTGGGGAGCTGGCATTTTCAGAGGCTCCTGTAGTTCTTCAGGTAATTCATTTAGTTTATTAGAAGAGAACCCCTGATTTTTTCCCATTTTGTTTTCTGGTAATGCTCCATGCTGGAAGGGTTGTAGGGAGATGGGGCCAGCTGTTTCTTATGTAGACCCTCAGGTCACTAACCTTTCTGACCTATTTCTTTCTGTCATTCCTGGTGTCTGAGTCTGGCTGGAACTTCCCCAAGGCTCTCCTAGGCGATGGGCTCCCACCTCTGTTGCCCCCCTCTATTCATTCTAGGCTGATTTGTTTTTCTATTTATAAACATACTTCAATCAGATTTCTATTCAGCTTTTTGTTGAAATCTCTTAACTGCTGATGGGCCCCATTCTTTATTGTGGATTTATACCTTCTTAAAACCTTTTATTTCTTTTGAATGGAATCTTGGAAGGGAGGGCATACAAATTTGTGAGCTCAGTCTCCCATCTTGAACTGGAAGTTTCTCAAAAGGTTATGAACTTTTTGCTTAGAAAACCTTTCTCCTTTATTCTGTATTAATCACACTTTGTATGGAATCCCCAAATGCTCATTAACTAACACAACAACTTCTTTGCTCTGTTCCCCACATCTCATTCTAACTCTCTAGACCTGTATGCTTAACTCTCAGCTGCCCACTTTCTGTAGTGACATGTTCTTTCTCTGAGATCTTTTGGATGGATATTCCCCCAAATGAGTAATTTGATCTTAGAGAATTGCCAGTACCAGAGCAGCTTCTACTCTAACTTTGCCCAGTTTGTGACACTCATCCAGTTCTTGAGGCACCTTGCTTTACATGTTGCTCTTTGTTTTTGTTTTTGTTTTTGTTTTTGTTTTAAAGGAACTTTGGATTGATTGCTGAGCTGGGCAGTTTTGTGAGCCTTTGGATTGATTGCTGAGCTGGGCAGTTTTGTGAGCCTTCACCTGCGTCCTTCGGACAGCCCCTCTCCTGCAGGCCTCATCTTTGAAGAACGGAGTATTTGGAATATTGTACTTATATGCTTTTCCTGTCCTGCCTTCACCTAAGCCGAGATAAGCAGAGATCTCACATGTTAGCTTTTCTCTACAAGGTCTTCCACCTACTGTGTCTTCCATTTAGGCTTGGATGCAGCCTATGCTGTTTGAGGCAGAGAAAAAGAAAATGATTTGTGTAGGTTGCTTAATGAATGATGAGGAACATAATAAAGGTTTCTGATCAATTTCAACATAGTGTGTTTTATAATCTTGCCTTTGTCCTTGTCGCTGTGACCAGAGGACCACCATGCCCAGTTACAGATCTTTCCGATCTTCCTTGCCAGCCGTTCTAAACCTCATTCCTTTGATTTATTTGCTTCTTTTTCCCCCAGTATGTCACCAGAATGTGATTCCAGGATTTATGGGATGCCACTTAAGTTCTTCAGAAGTTTAAATAAATGTGATCATAGTTTTAAAATCAGTTAAAATTTTAACAGCTTTATTGAGATATAATGTACATACTGTACCATTCCCCATTTAAAGTGTACATTTTAGTAGTTTTTAGTACATTCACAGATATGTGCAGCTATCACCACACTCAATTTTAAAATATCTTCATATTGATGGAATCATATGATTTATGGTATTTTGTGTCTGGCATCTTTCACTTAGATAATGTTTTCAGGGTTTGTTTATATTGTAGTATGTATCAGTACCCATTCCTTTTTTTATTTTTTAAATTGTGGCAAAATACACATCATGTGACATTTATTGTTTTAACCATTTTTAAGTGTACAGTTTTGTGGCATTAAGTATATTCACACTGTAGTGCAACTGTCACCACCATCCATTTTCAAAACATTTTTCATACTCTGAAACTGCAACTGTAGCCATTAAATAATAACTGCTCATTCTCCCCTCCCTTAGGTCCTGTTAAATTTTGGTTTTTAAGGGAAGGCTTGGGTGATCTAGCAGGAAGGAGGCAAAGTACTTGGAGAGTAGTGGTTAAAGAGAGCAGCAGGAAGCTGATTTAAACACTTGATCATTTTTCAGATTCATCTGTGGCATTTGTTTAAAATGCCCATTTCTAGGACCCCTAGGCCTAATAAATTAGAATCTCAGGGGGTGGAGCTCCAAGAATCTCTCTTATTATTTTTTTTCAAACAAATTCCCCAAGAAATTTTCTTCCCACCACTGGTTCACAGACTAGTCTACAGGAAAATGTAAATCTCCCTCCTAAGGGCAGGGGGAGATGAAGTATGTAGAATGTCTAGAATAGAGAGGAAGTGAAGGAAAACAACCACCACTCTTTAAGAAGTAAGGGGTAGGGGGGACCTGGATGGCTTAGTCTCTTATGCCTCTAACTTGGTTTCGGCTCAGGTCGTGATCTCAAGGTTGTGAGATCAAGGCCTGCGGTGTTGGACTCCTTGCTGGATGTGGACCCTGCTTGAGATTCTCTCCCTTTTCCGTCCCTCCCCAGCTCGTGCTACCTCTCTCTTCCCCCCCCCCCCAAAAAAAAAACCCAAAAAAAGTGAGAGGGGAACACCAGATATTGTAGGTCACCTGGTGAAGGTCCTGTATCACGGAAAGGACTGGGCACACAAAGGTGCAGAGAAAGATTCAAACCAAAGGAGGGCCCCAGTGAGACAGTCTGCAAAGCTGTTTGTTGAATCTATTTAATGTATTGGTGATCTCTAGTACATCAACACTTCTTGTCTATACAGTACTCACGATGCGCAATACCTGGCCCATGAGTCCTGCATGCATGTCTTTTGAACTGATTCATCATTTATAAAATAGCCAGTGTCATGGTAAGAAGTGGTCTTGGAATGCTGCCATAAAGCCTGCAGGTGACCTAGGAATTCAGAGGCTCCTACATTCCTGGGCCATAACCAGTAGGAGGAGGCTGACTCCCTGAGCCCTTGGTAAAGGCAGCCACCATTAGACCACCATTTGGTAGATGTGTTCTCTTCTGCCAGATGAGGTTAAGGTTGTGACAGTTTTAGGAATTTTCCTTGGAGTTTCCTGAGAAATGACAGTTACACTTTTCCTCTGGATTCTGGCCCAGAAGCCTCCAGACGCTAAATAGTGTATCAATTGCAATATAGAATTCTTGCTGCTCTTTCATTGCAAGCTACCTGAACCTCAGGCATGTGTTGTCCCTGTATGCAAGATCTGGTGAAATGCAAAGGAAACAAGTATGAGGCTCTGCTCAGAAGTGCATGATCAAAGCCGTTTGCTCATAATAATATGCTCCAGTATGTGAGTGATGGTAGATCTCCCCAGGAATTTGGAAATAAGCTAGGAGGATTACCTTTTGAAAGTGGAACCTCTAAGGCTTTTCAGAGGCTAAATGGCTCCCAGACTCAGACCTGATCAAATACATCAAGAAGAATCTGCCAGTCAGTAGAGGGCACTGGTTAGTTATGAACAATAGGAAGGAGTCCCAGAGACAAATTGATAGGGCTCATTCTCCACTAGGTAGGGTAGCTTGAACCTTAGTGCTCCGAGGTGTTGACCAACTGTGTCATCCTGTCCCATTCAGGTGCCTTCAAACACTGTAGTCATATCCAATGTCCATGGGGTCATTGTGGGATCTAGGCTCCTTCCATCCAATTGCTTTGTCAGTCCCTTCTATGTTGTACTGTCTAAGAGAACTTTCTGTGATGATGGAAATGTTCTGTATCCATGCTGTAGCCACCTACCAGCAACATGTGGCTACCACACATGTGGTTAGCGTAACTGAGGAACTAAATTTTTTAATTAATTTTTAATTTATTTAAGTTTTTATTTTGTTATGTATGTATGTATTGTCAAGTTAGCTAACATACAGTGTAGTCTGGGCTTCAGGAATAGATTTCCGTGATTCATCACTTTCATACCATAGCCAGTGCTCATCCCAACAAGTGCCCTCCTCAATGCTTATCACCCATTTTCACCATCCCCACAACCCCCCACCCCCATAACCTTCAGTTTGTTCTCTGTATTTAAGATACTTTTATGGTTTGCCTCCCTTTCTGTATCTTATTTTTCCTTCCCATCCCCATGATTATCTAAAATTCCACATATGAGTGAAATCATATATCTGTCTTTTTCTGACTTATTTCGCTTAGCATAAAATACCCTCCAGTTCCATCCATCTTGTTTCAGATGGCAGGATTTCATTCTTTTTCATTGCTGAGTAGTATTCCATTATATATATATACCACATCTTCTTTATCCATTCATTAGTTGATGGACGTTTGGGCTCTTTCCATACTTTGACTATTGTGGATAGTGCTGCTATAAACATTGGGGTGCATATGCCCCTTCGAATCAGCACTCCTGTATCCTTTGGATAAATACCTAGTAGTGCAATTGCTGGGTTGTAGGGTAGTTATTTTTAATTTTTTGTAGAACCTCCACATTGTTTTCTAGAGTGGCTGTACCAGTTTGCATTCCCACCAACAGTGCAAGAGGGTTCCCCTTTCTCCACATCTTCACCAACATCTGTTGTTTCCTGAGTTGTTCATTTTAGCCACTCTGACCAGTGTGAGGTTGTCTCATTGTGGTTTTGATTTGCATTTCCCTGATGATGAATGATGTTGAGCATCTTTTCGTGTGTCTGTTTGCCATCTGAATGTTGTCTTTGGAAAAGTGTTTGTTCATGTCTTCTGCCCATTTTTTCACTGAATTATTTGTTTTTTGGGTGTTGAGTTTGGTTAAGTTCTTTATAGATTTTTGATACTAACCCTTTATCTGATATGTCATTTGCAAATATCTTTTCCCATTCTGTTGCAGCTTTTTAGTTTTGTTGATTGTTCCCTTTGCTGTGCAGAAGCTTTTTATCTTGATGAGGTCCCAATAGTTCATGTTTGCTTTTGTTTCCCTTGCCTCTGGAGACATGTCAAGTACGAAGTTGCTGTGGCTGAAATCAAAGAGGTTACTGCCTGTTCTCTCCTGTAGGATTTTGATGGTTTCCTGTCTCACATTTAGGTCTTTCATCCATTTTGAATTTATTTTTGTGTATGGTATAAGAAAGTGGTCCAGTTTCATTCTTCTGCATGTTGCTGTCCAGTTCTTCCAGTACCATTTGCTAAAGAGACTGTCTTTTTTCCAATGGATGTTCTTTCCTGCTTTGTCAAAGATTAGTTGGCCATCCATTCTTGATCCATTTCTGAGTTCTCTATTCTTTTCCATTGGTCTATGTGTCTGTTTTTGTGCCAATACCATGCTGTCTTCATGATTACAGCTTTATAATACAGGCTAAAGTCCAGGATTGTGATGCCTCCAGCTTCGTTTTTGTTTTTGTTTTTTTTTTCAACATTGACTGTTTGGGGTCTTTTGTGGTCCCATACAAATTTTATTTTATTTAAAAAAAAATTTTTTTTAAACATTTATTTATTTTTGAGACAGAGAGCATGAACAGGGGAGGGGCAGAGAGAGAGGGAGACACATAATCTGAAACAGGCTCCAGGCTCTGAGCGGTCAGCACAGAGCCCGATGCAGGGCTCGAGCTCACAGACTGTGAGATCATGACGTGAGCCGAAGTCGGACGCTTAACCGACTGAGCCACCCAGGTGCCCCCCCCCCCATACAAATTTTAGGATTGATTGTTCTAGCTCTGTGAAGAATGCTGGTACTATTTTGATTGGGATTGCATTGAGTGTGTAGATTGCTTTGGGTAGTATTGACATTTTGAAAATATTTGTTCTTCCAGTCCATGGGCATGGAATGTTTTTCCATTTCTTTGTGTCTTCTTTTCTTCAATTTCTTTCATAAGCTTTCTGTAGTTTTCAGTGCACAGATCTTTTACCTCTTTGGTTAAGTTTATTCCTAGGTATTTTATGGTTACTGGTGCAATTGTAAATGGGATAGATTCCCTGATATCTCTTTCTGTTGCCTCATTATTGGTGTATAGAAATGCAACCGATTTCTGTACATTGATTTTATATCCTGCGATTTTGCTGAATTCATGTATCAGGTCTAGCAGTTTTTGGCTGAGTCTTTTGGGTTTTCTATGTAGAGTATCATGTCATCTGCCAAGAGTGAAAGTTTGACTTCTTTGCCAGTTTGGATATCTTTTATTTCATTTTGTTGTCTGATTGCTGAGGCTAGGACTTCCAACACTATGTTGAACAACAACACTATGTTGAACAGTGATGAGAGTGGACATCCCTGTCGTGTTCCTTATCTCAGGGGGAAAGCTCTCAGTTTTTCCCCATTGGAGTTGATATTATCTGTGGGCCTTGCATATATGGCTTTTATGATGTATATTCCTTCTATACCGACTTTCTTGAGGGTTTTTATTGAAAAGTGATGCTGTATTTTGTCAAATGCTTTTTCTGCATCTTTGACAGGATCATACGGTTCTTTTCCTTCCTTCTATTACTGTGAGATATCACGTTGATTGATGTGCAAATATTGAACCAGCCCTATAGCTAAGGAATGAATACCACTTGATTGTGGTGAATAATTCTTTTAATATACTGTTGAATTCAATTTGCTAGTATCTTGTTGAGAATTTTTGTATCCCTATTCATTAGGGATATTGGCGTGTAATTCTTTTTAGTGGGGTCTTTGGTTTGGGGAATCAAGGTAATGCTGGCTTCATAGAATGAGTTTGAAAGCTTTCCTTCCATTTCTATTTTTTGGAACAGTTTGTGCAGAATAGGTATTTACTCTGCTTTAAATGTCTGGTAGAGTTCCCCTGGGAAGCCATCTGGCCCAGGACTCTTATTTGTTGGGAAATTTTGATAACCAATTCAATTTCTTCACTGGTTATGAGTCGGTTCAAATTTTCTATTTCTTCCCTTTGGAGTTTTGGTAGTGTGTGGGTGTCTAGGAATTTTTCCACTTCTTCCAGGTTGTCCAGTTTGTTGGCATATAATTTTTCATAATATTCTATAATAATTGTATTTATGTGATGTTGGTTGTAATTTCTCTTCTTTCATTCATGATTTTATCTATTTGGGTTCTCTGTCTTTTCTTTATGAGAAATCTGGCTAGGGGTTTATCAATTTCTTTTGTTGTTCTAAAAACCCAGCTCTTAGATTCATTGATCTGTTCTACAGTTTTGTTTTGTTTTATTTGGATTCTGTATTGTTTATTTCTGGCTCTAATCTCTATTATTTCCCCCTCTTCTGCTAGCTTTGGGCTTTCTTTGCTGCTGTCTTTCTAGTTTCTTTAGATATGAGGTTATATTATGTATTTGGGGCCTTTCTTGCTTCTTGAGATAGGCCTGAATTTCAATGTATTTTTCTCTCAGGGCTGCCTTTGCTGCATCCCAAAGGATTTGGACTGTCATGTTTTCATTTTCATTTGCTTCCATATATTTTTTAATTTCCTGATTGACCCATTCATTCTTTAGTAGGATGTTCTTTAATCTCCACGTATTTGGGGGCTCTCCAAATATTTTCTTATGGTTGATTGCAAGTTTCATAGCATTGTGATCTGATAATATGCATGGTATGATCTCAATTATTTTATATTTGTTGAGGGCTGTTTTGTGACCCAGTACGTGATCTATTTTGGAGAATGTTCCATGTGCACTCGAGAAGAATGTGTATTCTGCTGCTTTTGGATGAAAAGTTCTGAATCTGTTAAGTCCATTTGGTCCAATGTGTCATCCAGAGCCATTTTTTTCCGTATTGATTTTCCACCTAGATGATCTGTCCATTGTTGTAAGTGGAGTATTAAAGTCCCCTACAATCATGGTATTATTATCTTTACATTTCTTTATGTTTGTGATTAATTGATTTATATATTTGGGTGCTACATATTGGGGGCATAAACATTTACAATCATTAGCTCTTCTTGATGGACAGACCCCTTAATTATGATATAATTCCCTTCTTCATCTCTTGTTACAGTCTTTGGTCCGTAATCTAGTTTGTCTGATATAAGTATGGCTACTCCAGCTTTCTTTTGCCATCCAGTAGCATGATAGATGGTTCTCCATCCCCCCACTTTCGTTCTGCAGGTGTCCTTAGGTGAAATGAATTTCTTGTAGGCAGCATAAAGATGGGTCTTGTTTTTTCTTTATCCATTCTGATAAAGAATGTCCCTGTGTCTTTTGATTGGGTCATTTAGTCCATTTACATTCTGAGTGATTATTGAAAGATATGAATTTAATGTCATTGTGTTATCTGTAGGTTTCGTGCTTGTGCTGATGTCTCTGGTCCTTTGTAGTCTTTGCTGCTTTTCACTCACAGAGCCCCCTTTAGGATCTTTTGCAGGGCTGGTTTAGTGGTCATGAACTCCTTTACTTTTTGTTTGTCTGGGAAAGCCTTTATCTCTCCTTCTATTCTGAATGAGAGCATTGCTGGATAAAGGATTCTTGGCTGCATATTTTTCCTGTTCAGCACATTGAATATTTTCTGCCACTCCCTTCTAGCCTGTCAAATTTCAATGGATAGGTCTGCTACTACCCTTATGTGTCTACCCTTGTAGGTTAAGGCCTGTTTGTCCCTAGCTGCTTTTCTCCTTATCTTTGTATTTTGCCAATTTCACTATGATATGTCCTGGTATTGGCCTGTTTTTGTTGATTTTGAAGGGAGTTCTTTGTGCCTCTTGGACTTGGATGCCTCTGTTTCCTTCTCCAGATTAGGGAAATTCTCAGCTATAATTTGTTCAAATAAACCTTCTGCCTCTTTCTCTTTCTTCTTCTTCTTTTGCAACTCCTTTGATATGGATATTATTTTGGTTCATTGAATCACTTAGGTGATTAGGTGATTAGGTGATTAGATCTCTAATTCTCCCCTCATGGTCTGTTAATTTCCTTTCCCTCTTTTTTTCAGCTTCACCATTTTCCATAATTTTATCTTCTATTTCACCTATTCTCTCCTCTGCTTCTTCCATCCTTGTTGTCACTGCATCTAGTTTATTTTGCACCTCATTTACAACATTTTTAAATTCATCACAACTAGTTCTTAGGTCTTTGATCTCTGCAGCAACAGGTTCTTTGCTGTCTTCTATTCTTTTTTTTTTCAAGTCCAGCTATTAGTCTTTTGACTTTTATTCTGTATTCTTGTTCAGATATATTGTTTATATCTGTTTTGAGCAGTTCTCTGGCTGTCATTTCTTCCTGGAATTTCTTTTGAAGGGAACTGTTCCATTTTGTCATTTTGGCTAGGTTTCTGTATTTTATGTGTTTTAATAGCTTGTTATGTGTCCTGCACCTGTGAGTACTACTATATTAAAAAGGTGTCATACATTTTCCAGGGCCTGGCACTTCAGGAAGTGTTTTTTGGAACATTTTGTGTACTGTGTTGTTGTGTCTTTGGCTCTTCTATCCCGCTGCTTATGGTGGTGGATTGATTGGACCTTCCACCAGGTGTCCTTTGATTTGTTCATTGAAGTAACCCTGGAAAAAAGGAAAAGGGGGGAGGAACCCCCCATACAAAGAGAAAAATGAAAGGGGTGAAATAAAAAAGACCAGGCAGAGAATCAAAGAGATCGTAAGACTTATTCCAGAGAGAGAGAGAGAGAGAGAGAGAGAATAAAGGAGATACAGAAAAAGGTATAAAAAGAATAGAGTAAAAATGCCTGATTAAACAAATAAACAACCAGAACAGAGAAAGAAAAAAAAAGGATGTGTGTGTGTGTGTATATATATATATATATATATATATATATACACACATATATATACACTCATATATATGTGTGTATATATATATATATATATATATATATATATGGTTATATATATATGTGTATATATGATTATATATACGTATATATATATGATTATATATATATGATTATGGTCATATATATGTATATATAATCATATATATATACGATTATATATATATACACACATATCCTTTTTTCTTTGTATTATATACATATAATACATATATATAATATATATATATTATATATATATTATATATATATATAAAATAAGAATTTACCAAAAATCAAATCAATCTATGAGCCTGATTCCAAAGCGGGGAGGGGGAAGAGGAGGGTAGAAAGAAAAAGAAGGGAAAAGAGAAGGAAATAAAAGAGATAAAAAAAAAACCACCAGACTACTTTACAAAACTGCAGGACAGTTGTCTGTTGGTGCCTGGGACCAGTGGCTGTGCTGGTCTGGAGGACAGGCAGTCTGGTTCGGTCAGTGTCAGTCTCACTCTGGTAGATAACCAGTTGCCAGACATGGAGAGGCGGGATTTTGTATAAGCGAGTCCCACCTCCACTGCTGGCCACTGTTCTGTTAACTGAAGCATCCCCACCTCGTGTTGGTGTTGGGGAGAAAAATGGGCACACCCCAGTCTCTCCTCCCTCGACCAGGGAGGCAGCCCTCACAGGGTAGCCTGGGTGGGTGGCTTGTCCTGCTTCAGCCTCCCTGCCTCCTACACACTTGGCTGAGATTCAAACCCTGATGTCTTAAAACATCCCGCACCAGGAGTACCTGGTTCTGGGGTAGTTCCACTCTGCCCTGCTGATAAAAGGTCTCTGGCTGATGCCTACAGGGTCTTTTTTCTTTGGGGGTGCAATAAACCCTCTTCCTACAGTACCAGAGGAGGGGGATTATTGTCTTTCAGTGCACCCCCAAGATTGCTACCGAGCCCTGGAGCTGGCTTCCCTTCCCCCCGAAGGTGCATACACATACAGTGGCAGCTCCAGTCTGGAGAACGTCCTGCACTCCTGAAAATTATGATATTTAGCACCTAAGGTTGTTTGCAAAGTAGAAACTGGCACTCTTTGTATTTCTTGTTCCCCAGTCTGTGGTCTGGAAGTTTTTGTCTTGTCCAGTTTTTGTCTTGTGTGGGTATTGTCCAGACCCAATACCACACTTCCACAGCCTTTCTTTCTCTCCCTTTTGTCTCTCCACAGAAGGGGTCCCCTCCCCCATGCCTACACCGCCTGTTTTATCTCCCCCAATTCACATACATACACCTCTGTCCCTCCAAGCTGTCTCCATCCACCTGTGGAGAGTTTTCTGTTACTCCACAGACTAATTTTGTGGGTGTTCCAAGTGTTCTGACCTCAATACTGTTGTTTTTGAGGGATGAAGGAAATCCCAGTCTCCCTACTTCTCTGTCATTTTAACTCTTCCTTCTCAAGTTTTTATTTAAATTCTAATTAGTTAACATATAGTGTAATGTTGGTTTCGGGAGTATAAATTTTTAATTTTACTTAATTTAAATTTAAATAACCAGAAGTCTTAGCCACAGCATCTCTTCTTTGAAACTCTTAACTGCAAAACTGTAGGCACAATAATATTTCTAAGCCTCTGTGACAGTAACGGTCACTACACCATATGGAGGGTCATAGAATAGTGCTAATAAAGCCCTCAGCACTGTGTGGGGCACATAGTACCAAGCCTACATTAGACATTGTTACTACAACTTTTGCCAACTGCAGCATAAGTCTTCAGCAATGCTTACTGAGCAATGAAGCCCTTTTTTATTCTGAACATCGCTCACCGGTGGTAACAAAAGCTCTAAATAAGAAATGAGGGCTCTTCCAAAGACACATGAAGGTAACGCCATAAATGGAATGTGTCTGCACATCAGACATTGAGCTTCATTAATGAGAGTCTGCTTCTGCGAAAAAGGTTCATCTTGATGTGCTGACAATCCCAGGTTTCTTAGCCTGAGACATACTCACTGAGCTTATTAATGTCAATGTGAAGCACCTCTTGGAGATGCTAGAGAGCTTTTACCCAAGACCGACAACAAGCCCCTATTGCTTTCCACTCCCTAATCGAGTCCAGTCCAGCCAGTGGGGAAAGACATGCTTTTAAAAAGTTATCTATGTCCATCATTTCGTGGTGTTTTCTTGAGGAGCTGCTAATTAGCACATCTCTACCTTGTTAGAGATAATAAGTAGAGACTGATCAGGGCTCCGCAGGGCAGGGAGAGTTGTAGAAATCATCTGTCCTTACCTCAGGGATGTCACACCAGAGTGTCACAAAGCAGAGATGGAAGTTTGGCTGTTTAAATTACAATGCAGATAATGAATTTACCAAAGACTCTCAGTGCATTTTAAAGAAATGCATCATTTTAGAATAAACAACTGTGAAACTATTTCAAAACAATGGGCAATTGTATTGCTTATTTGCCTTGCTGGAAAAAAAATCTTTGTGCCTTTGGTGCTTTGAAATAGTAAAATACTCATCTGGTGAATGTTGGCTGAAAATCTTAGGGATAATTTCAGGTTTCCTCCTCATGCCACTGTTGCTATATGGTGCAACTAAAAGCAAGAAGCCAAATTGTTTTTTTCTTCTAATTGTCATTCTTAATTGTGAGTGACATGAATCACAGTGATTTCATGAAGCACTTCATAAAATGTGAAAAGGTCTTTAAGTCAGAATGTGTGTCCTAATAGGGAAAAATGTCAGACATAACCGAAATGGAGAGAGAAAATTCCCAAGAGCTCAATGTCATGGGAAACCCTCAAGCTCAGAGCATGACACATAGACTGTGGCCTAATAGCAGACACTTGGAAATAAGACAAGAGGAAATCCTAAGCTGGGGTGGCACTGGGAGAAGGGAGAGGAGAGCAAATATGCCAGCAGGTGCCAGCAAATCAGTATGTGTGCTAACAAGGATGAGTGAGGAATTGAAGGTGGTATGCCTTCAGGGTCACCAAGGTAGCCAGGGGCCTACAGGGCCTCCGGTGGCTGAACGGGGCTGCCCTCAGAGGATTTCACCAGGGGATTCCTCTGTGTTAAACTTCTGGAAAGGGCTGAGATATTCCTGGGGTTTGACTCTAATCAGTTTATATAGCTAGTGGTTTAGGAATGATGCTGTAAATAGGCCCCAGGAAGGTGCCCTAGCTACTAAGGCTGGCCCTGACAGCCAGGAGTCACAAACTGGGAGAGATGGGTAGATGCTTCTCCTCCATTGACAGTGGGAAAACATTACCCAGTGTTCTGAAAGATAAGGGAAACTTGGCGGGTGTGCTGAAAAGAACAATGCCCTGCTTCACAGCTGATGTAAACCAGAGGGAAGATGCTGATGACTGATTATGACAAAAGCCAGGTTTGACCAGCCCTTTCTGCTCAGAGTCCTTTGTGACCACCTATTGGCCTTCAGGGTAAAGTCCGACTTGCTTAAGAAGATTTTACACAATATTTCTTCACAAAGTCTTTGTGATGGACCTTGTCCGCCTCTCCATGCTTGCTTCTTTCCCCTGCCCTCCTAGTGGTCCAGCAAAGGCATTTCCTGCAGAAGCCATGGTCTCTGTGCTTAGGAGGTGCTGTTCCCTCTGCCTGCTGTATGTTTCTGCTCATTTTTTCTTTCCTGTTTGCCGGCCTAAAGTCTAAGGCTGGGAAAATTTTCCTGGCTGCCCTCTAGGTGAGGGTGGTTGACCTTCCTCTGTGCTCCCAGGTGGCCCATCTCTCCCCTTCTTAAGGCTCATCTCACTGTGGAATCAGTGCCTGGTGCCCTATATGTGTCCCCATTAGGTTGCCTGCTCTGTGAGGAAGGGATGGTGTCTGCCTGCTTCTCTGTTAAGGCCTTGGTGTCCCCATTCTGGCTCTGGTGCGAGGCAAGTAAAAGGTTTGTTTGGAAAAAATTGTATTAAAACATTTATAGTTGAAAAAAGTAGTATGTAAATCTATGATTTCTGTAAAAAAAAAAAAACCCTAAACAACATTGAAGATAGATCCAAAAGTGGAAGTTCCTTTTAGTCCAGCTCCACCATGAAGCATCCCCATAGGTGTCCACTGTTGCCCATTTGCTATGTTAGCCTTCCAGTTTTGTACACATGCTTATATTCATGCATATGTAATTTTAGGGCAAAAGGAAAAAAAAAGCCATATAATATATGTATGATACACACACACACACACACACACACATTTATGTGTATGCGTGCATGTGTGTGCACACACATGTGTAGTTAACATTCTAAGTTATAAGCAACAGAAACAGACTTGGGTGATTTTAAACAGAAAAGGAATTTAATGTCTACTAGCTCCGGAAGTGGCAGCAGGCTGAGGAAGCAGGCTTGAGAAATGGGAAGAACGGGAGGCTGGATGATCAACCCACAGCCAGAGTCCACAGGGCAGTCTGGTGAGGACACTGCAGCTGTCCCCTGAGCCAGCACTCCTCAGCCAGGCCCCACCGCCTCTGTCGGGTGCTGCTCACTGCTGCTGGAGCTGCCCCTGACCAGCAAATGCTGCCGCTGCTGCCACCACCCCTGCCTGCTCTTTGATCCATTCATTCTCTGTGCAAAGGCTCTGTCAGAGGACTGGCCCTGTTGTTAGGAGCCCGGAAGTCAGCTGCAAAGGCACTGCACCTGCGGGTGTCTGCAGACTTTGACTCCCAGGGAGGTGGCCTCTGCCCCCCGCTAAGTCTGCTCCTCTCATGATTTTTCTTCTAGTATTTTTTGTTTTCTTTTATGCTTAAGTTTTTGATCCATCTGGCATTTATTTTGGCCCATGGAGTGACATGGGGATCCATAATTACTTCTTGTCTGGATGGCAACTCAGTTTTCCATATGCCATTTAAACAATAATACGTCTCCATCCCTGCTCAGCACATGATATTTTGAAATGCCACCCTTTAAATGGATTAAATCTCATATGTGTTTGGATATATGTATTTATGGATTTTCTGTTCTGTTCCACTGATCTATTTGCGTACTAGTACCAAATTGCATATTTACAGCTTTTGTCAAAATAACTGATACATATTTTTTGAAACTTTGCATTTTGAAGTAGCTTCAAACTTGAGTTGCAAGACTAGGACAAAGAACTATGTTCCCTTCACCTGGATTCACATTTGCTTTGTCTCTCTATCACATATGTTATTATTTTATAATTTTTATTCAGAACCATTTAAGAGTAGGTTGCACCTGGATAGCTTGGTTGGCTGAGTGTCCAACTCTTGATTTTGGCTCAGGTCATGCCAGGGTTGTGGGATCTAGCTCCGTGTCAGGCTCTGTGCTGAGTGTGGAGGCTACTTGAGATTCTCTCTCTCCCTCTCTCCCTCTGCCCCTCTCCCCTGCTCTCTCTCTTTCTCTCAAAAAAAAAAAAAGAAAAAAAAAGAAAGTAGATTACAAACATGATACCTCTTTACTCCTAAATACTTCAGTAACTATTTTCTAAGAGCAGAGACATTCATGGGGTGCCTGGGTGCTCAATTGGTTGAGCATTGGACTCTTGGTTTCAGCTTAGGTCATGATCTCACAGTTCGTGAGTTTGAGCCCCACATTGGGCTCTGGGCTGACAGTGTGCAGCCTCCTTGGGATTCTCTCTCTCTCCCTCTCTGTCCCTTCCCCAATTGTTCTGTCTCTGTCGCTCTCAAAATAAATAAACTTAAAAAAAAAAAAGAACAAGGACATTCACTTATATAACCATGAGACAATGATAAACATCAGGAAATTTAAAGTCATTGCAGTGCTATTATCTGATCTATGGATTTATTTAAATTCTGTCAATTGTCTCAAAAATGTCCTTTAAAGTAATTTTCATAGTATTTTTTTCTTGTCCAGATGCAAACCAGGATCATTTCTTTTATCTAGTTTCCATATCTTTTTTGTCTTCTTTAATCTGTATCAGGTCTTCAGATTTGTTATTCATGATTTTGACATTTTTTAAGAAAATTACCCATTAATTTTTGTAGACTATTTTTTGGTCATGTACAAAATTTTGGAAAGTCACATAATATGGTATTTCTATCAATCACTGGCAGAAACAAAGGCACTTCAGGAAGCTAAAGAGACTTTAGTAAAGGGATAATTTTCAGAGGTGTGGGCAAGATTAAGGGACACAGGGACATTGAGAAGATATTCCCAGTCCTGGGCCTGAAGGAGCAAGGAGAGGGGGCATTTTGAGAGAGCTGGTGAGAGCCAGAACTTGGAGAAGAAATTGTATCCTTTGCTCAGAAATACCCTCTCAGAGCAGGGAGATTGCAGGAGCCTCCTCCCTCCTTCTACCCTTTGATCTCTGCAGTGCCTTCCACTGACTGAGTTCAAGCAGAACCAGGGGCAAGGGAACACCAAGACCAGCCTCCTGGGGCTCAGGGTGGAGCTGAGAAGGGTGAAGAGTGGATGGGTAGGGATAGTCCTATAATGAGAAATAGCCATGCCTTTCCACACCCTTCCAGTCCTTTTCCTTAGAGACAACCACCTGCAGCCATTCTACTTTTTCTCTTTAAACAATTAAAAAAATTATCAATTGACTACCTTTCTACCTTTGCCCCTTCTTTCTCTGCCATCATAGTTATGTATTTTTGTTTTTAAGTCAATAGTCAGCGCTTATGAGTGTGCAAAAATTGTTCACTGCTATGCCAAGAGGTTTGTGATGCTTGAGTATCTTTTTCTTTTATTGTTTCTAAGTTTACTTATTTATTTATTTTGAGAGAAAGAAAGGGAGAGGGAGAGACAGAATGAGCAGGGGAGGGGCATAAAGAGGGAGAGAGAGAATCCCAAGCAGGTACCACCCTGTCAGTGCACAGCCTGATACAGGGCTTGATCTCATAAACCCTGAGATCATGACTTGAGCCAAAATCAAGTCAGATGCTTAACTGACTGAACCACCCAGGTGCCCCAAGCCTCTTTTATTTTTAAATTCCTAATTTTGTTCTGTAGTAACAAGCATATTGCTTTTTCATTTGCCTAGCTTTCTGCAAGCTTCTTATTAAGTTTACCCAGACACTCTACATCTATGTACCATGCCTTTCATTAAAAATTTTCATATGCTTAAACATCTCTGTTTATTTTATGCCCTCATTCTGCCTGTTTCTTTTTTTTTATTATTATATGAAATTTATTGTCAAATTAGTTTCCATACAACACCCAGTGCTCATCCCAAAAGGTGCCCTCTTCAATGCCCATCACCTATCCTCCCCTCCCTCCCACCCACCCCCCATCAACCTTCAGTTTGTTCTCAGTTTTTAAGAGTCTCTTATGCTTTGGCTCTCTCTCCCACTCTAACCTCTTTTTTTTTCTTTTTTTCCTTCCCCTTCCCCATGGGTTTCTGTTAAGTTTCTCAGGATCCACATAAGAGTGAAAACATATGGTATCTGTCTTTCTCTGTATGGCTTATTTCACTTAGCATAACACTCTCCAGTTCCATCCACATTGCTACAAAGGGCCATATTTCATTCTTTCTCATTGCCACATAGTACTCCATTGTGTATATAAACCACAATTTCTTTATCTATTCATCAGTTGATGGACATTTAGGCTTTTTCCACAATTTGGTTATTGTTGAGAGTGCTGCTATAAACATTGGGGTACAAGTGCCCCTATGCATCAGTACTCCTGTATCCCTTGGGTAAATTCCTAGCAGTGCTACTTCTGGGTCATAGGGTAGGTCTATTTTTAATTTTTTGAGGAACCTCCACACTGTTTTCCAGAGTTCAGTCTGCCTGTTTCAATACAGAACCTTTGGGTCCTAGACCAGCTATCTGCCATCATCTGGAACTTTCTCTTTGCTGTTGTGGTAGTTAGAATTGTAAAGATGGTCCCCAAGATTCCCATTCACTGGTTATTCAGGCAAACATGACTTAAGGTACTACTATGGGGGACTTTATAGGTGTTATTAAGGTCACTAATTGGCTGACCTTAACATAGGGAGATTATCTTGGTGGGCCCGGTGTAGCCATATGAGCCTTTAAAAGCAGAAGAGGGAGGCAGAAAAAGAGATGTGGCAGTAAAGATGGGGGCATGAGGAGGTCAGAAAGATTTGAAATATGACAGGGATTTGACCTGCCATTGCAGGCCCTCAAGATGAGGGAAGGAAGCCATGAGCCAAGGAATGATCTGGAGGGTCGTCTAGAAACTGAGATCGAACCAAAGGAATCAGGGGCTTCAGTCCTGCAACCAGATGGAACTGAACTCTGCCAATAGCCTCAGTAAGCTTGGAAGCAGAGTCATCTCCAGGGCTTCCAGAAAGAAATGCATCCTGTGACATTTTGATTTTGGCCTGTGAGACTCTAAGCAGAGAGCCAGCTAAGGCACACTGTGCTTGGACTTCTGCAGAAACTGTGCCATAATAAACTTGTGTTGTGCTAAGTCACCAACCTTGTGGTGATTTGTTACATCAGCAAGAAGAAACTAGTACAGCTGTCATCATGGACTTCCTCTCATCTTTCTTGTGTTAGAGTCCCTACTTTCTAGATCTTTTGTCTTCTTCCTGGAATATGTTCTCTAGCACAGTGGTCTCAGGAGACTTTTATGCTCTTAAAACTTATTGGGGACCCCAAAGAACATTTGTTGATGTGGTTGTACCTATCAATATTTACCATTTTAGAAGCTAAAGCTGGAAGATCTTTAAAATATTCAATAGTTCATTTCAAAGTATTAATGATAAAACACATAGCATACTAACATAAAATTCTTTATCAAAAGTATAGTTTTTTTTAAAAGAACAAAACCATTACTGAGAAGAGAGGCATTGTTTTACATGTTTTGCAAATTTCTTTAATGTCTGGCTTAGTAGAAGACAGCCAGATGCTCATACCTGTTGCAATGCATTGTTCTAGTTGAAGTGTATGAAGAAAATTTGGTCTCAACACAGATATAGTTAGAAAAGCAAAGACCTCAGTGATCCCTAGAAGGACCTCAGAGTCCCCTGAAGTCCCTCAGCCCCACTTTGAAAACTGCTGTTGTGGTAGTTTGTTAATCAAAGTATGGTCCAGGCACCAGCAGCCCCAATATCATCAGGATCCATTAGGAATGTGGACCCTCAGGCCATCAGAATGTACAGTTTAATAAGATCCTCGGGTGGTTCTTATGCTCAGGAAAAGTTTGAGAAACACCATTTGAGGTAAATCCTCAGTGCTTTCTCTGGTGTAAGTCTTCACTCTCACATACCATCACACTTGTAGCCCTTCTCATGTCTGATGTGAGGAGGGTTTCCCCACCAAGCAATTCTCTAACACTGGCTGGGTGTCCTATAGTTCTGACACTGTCTACCAGGAAATAGCATCAAATCACACAGTTGGGGTTCAGTCCTACAAGACTGCTCCCCCACTTCAGATGCTAATTGCAAGCCCAGGTGGTCACTTGTGCTTCTGATTGATCAGCTATAAATCTGAGGTTCCCACAAACCCTCCTCTGGTCTGATAAATTTGCTAGAGTGGCTCACAGAACTCAGGGAAATGATTATGTCTGCCAGTTTATTAAAGGATATAATAAAGTATACAGATGAAAGGCCAGACGAAGAGGACGAGGTCTGGGAGGGTCTTGAGTGCAGGAGCTCTATCCTTGTGGAATTGGGGTGTGTCACCCTCCCATATGTCTATATGTTCACTCACCTGGAAGCTCTCAGAACCCCTACTATTGAGATTTTATGGAGGCTTCCTCAGGCCTGGTCAATTATTAACTCCATTCTCAGTCCCTCTCTCCTCTCTGGAGGATGGGGGTGGGGCTGAAAATTTCAAGCTTCTAATCATGGCTTGGTCTTTCTGGTGACCAATCCCCACCCAGGAGCCCACCAAGAATCACCTTATTAGAACTAGAATTAGAATTAGATCCTAGAACTAGATCCTAGAATTAGATCCTAGAACTAGAATTAGAACTAGAATCAGGAACAGTATGTTCCCTGAGTCCTTGCATGCCCTAAAATATCTTTATTTTAGCCTCATGTTGACTTGATAGTTTGGCTGAGTATAGGCTAGATGCTAGGTTGAAAATCAGTTTAATTTTCAACTTCTGTTTTCCCAGAGAATAAATCAATGGCATCTGGTGGGAGAGTAGGGGACATTATTTATTTTGGCAGCCTTGGAGAAGGTACCCATGGGATACTAACCTCTCTGTAAATAGACTTTCAATCACATGTTTTCAGCCTCTTGCCTGATTTCTACTTTCCTCAGAGCATTGTTCCTCTGTTCTTGAAGCTTTATCAGGATCTGTAGGGACAATCCCTTCTCATTTTTAATTCCCTCTACTCGATAAAGGAAACCAGTTTATAGTTTTCTTTGTTCCTACCATTCTCTTTGCATTTTCAATTTTGATTAGTATTTCACTGTCCTTTGGTGGTGTTTCTATAGCTGTGTTTGCACAGGAGTCTCCCAAATAATTTAATTACCAGAACACTACAAAATGTTCTGCTATCTGAAGGGTCTAAAAGAGTTTTCCTGGCCCATCTTTCACTGCTATTTTTTATATGAACTTTATAGTCAGCATGTGTAGGCCCAAAACCCATTGTTTTGTTTTTGTTTTTTTTAACTAAGATCATATAAATTTATAGTTTAATTTAGGAAGAACTGACATCTTTAAATTATTGAGTCTTTTGAGAACAGAATATGCTTTTCCATGTATTCAATTATTCTTTTATATCCCTCAGTAGAATTTAAAAGTTTCCTGCTTATAGATTTTACTCATGTGTTGTATTTTCTCTCTTTGGTTGCTATTTATTTTATTATTAAAAATTTTTTATGTTTATTTTTGAGAGAGAGTGAGACAGAGCATGAGCAGGGGAGGGGCAAGAAGAGAGGGAGACACATAATCTGAAGCAGTCTTCAGGCTCTGAGCTGTCAGCACAGAGCCTACCATGGGGCCTGAACCCATGAACTGCGAGATCATGACCTGAGCTAAAGTCGGATGCTTAACTGACTGAGCCACCCAGGTGCCCCTCTGGTTGCTAGTTATAAATGAGATACTTTCTTCTGTATACTTTGTAACAGGTGTTTCACTTGCCCTTGTATCAAATGAGGTCTTTTTGATCTTGATGTGTACAAATCTCCTTCATATTTTAAAAAGGTTTTAACTAGACTTCTGTTTAGTTTTAAAAGCAATACATAACAGCATAAAAATGATTAAAGTATAAAAGGGTATACAATGTAAAGTTAATTTCCCTCTCATCTTTGTCCCCTAGTTTACCCCCAGTTGTTTATTGTGGATTATTTATTGTATAATCCTTCCAGAACTTAAAAAAATATGTACATGGCTATATGTGTATGCAAAAAGATGTTGAAATGGTACTCTTTCTCCCTTTGAGTGAGGCCCAAAGGCCTGCAGTAACATTGTAGATGCCTTATACTTGCACTGGTTTTGTAGGTTGTACTAAGAGATTGTAAGAGTGCATTGGCTGCATTAGCAACCCTCCCCCTGGCCAATAGGAGTAGAGGGTGTTGGGGCTGAGAGAATTTTTTTGGAGAGTATTGTCAGTATGCTTGGCCAAGTGAGTGGGGCTTCAAGGCCATCTCTGTCAAGGCCATCTCCCAGAGAGCTGGACTCTTGTTTCCTGGCATTTGTTAGAAATAAAGATAGTATCTATTTCTACCTGGAGATGGTGATAAGGCTGTTTTGAAACTGCCTACCAGGGAGTTGAGTGAAGAGGGGTAGCTGCCCTGGAGTTGAGATTTCATTTTCAGTAGTTGTGGGGCAAAGGTTCATGTTTTGGGAGTACCAGATTTGGATTTTGTTGGGTTTGGGGAGCAGCCTGGAGTTGTCTTGGGTCCCATCCAAGTGGATTTCCTGGTGGAGCCATGTGATCCCTACATAATGAGTCTGTGGGCCCAAGGGAGTGTTTGGCCATAGCCAGATAAGAGGCAGCTCCTGTTGTAAGAGCTCCATACCCATGGGTCCCCAGTGGGAGAAGCTCCAAAGAAGGGAAAAAAAGAAAAGTCAAAACTGAGAACAACTTTATGTAAAGCAAGCATCTGGAAGATCTGCGTCTGTCACACTCTAAGAAGCCATCTTCATAACCTCTGCACCAGCCACAGAAACTACCCTCTCTCTCCAGACCCTCTTCCCCCACATCTCAAGGTGGGGTGAGGGCATGGTCAGAAACCATAGCCAGCAAGTGGTTTGGAGAGGTTAGTGGGGAAGAGGGAAACAACCAAATCCACCCCTGCCCCAGCCCCAACAGCACCCACCTGCAGAAAACAGGCCCAGACTGACAGAAAAACAGAAATAGTACACTGGACAAGACTGGAGTTTTAGTTGTTACACTGAATGGTTAAATTACTAAAATGAGGTTTTCCTTATAAGTGAATGTGACTAGGGGCTTTCAAAATTATCTAGGAGTAGCTAGAAAACTATGGGACCTGCAAGCAATGTCATCCTAGAACAGAGCCAGAACAAATCCACAGTGTGAGTTTAAACAGAAGTGGTGGGAAAGAATGAACTTACTTCCTTCATGCACCCTGTTCCAACTGAATCTGGCTCCATCCCCAAAACAACACCCCCATATCGTGCCCAGACTTTTGTACCTTGCTTTTTACCTGGTGTTTTCTTACCAGCACACACATGCACCCATTTTTAAAAAATCCTTATTTATTTTGTGAGGGAGAATAAATGTGAGCAGGGGAGGAGCAGAGAGAGAGAGAGAGAGAGAGAGAGAGAGAGAGAGAGAGAGAATCCCAAGCAGGCTCTGTGCTATCAACACAGAGCCTGACAAGGGGGCTGATCCCACAAATGGGATCATGACCTGATCATTATTTATTGGTAAATAATTTGGATTTTTCCAATCCTTGCTTTCAAACAATGTTGCAGTGAATATCTATGTTCAGTTTTTTTTTACTCACATGTGGGAAGACAGAATACATTTCTAGAAGTAAGATTGCTAAATTAACCAGTATGTAAAGTTTAAATTTATGATCCTCCAAAGAAATTGCACCAATTTGTATTGCTACCAACAGTTTCCTCATAACCATGCAGATACAGTGTGTCATCAGATATTTTCATCTTTGCCACTATGAAAGGTTAAAAAAATAGTACCTTGGTAATTCATAAATAATAAATAAGATTGAGCATCTTTTCTTATGTTTGTAAGTCATTTGTATTTATTTTTCTATAAATTGCATGTATATGTCTTTGTAGATTGATTTTTAAAAATTGTGTTGTTAGCTATGTTTTTGACTCAGCCAGTGAGTGAGTGGGTAAGGAACAAGAGGGTGAGCTGAACCCCGTATGGGGGCATTGGAATGTGGCCAGGATCTTTAATCTGCTTTTTTCCCTTCCTTCTGTCATTGTGTTTGTGTCTAGACATCAGGGTTTGAAATTCGGCAAAAACCAGATTACCCTGGTTTTGTCTCCCCCTCCTACCCTGGCACCAAGCCCTCTGGGTACACATTGGGCAGAACCATGCAGGTGAGTGATGTTGTGCTACTAACAGAGGGAAAGGCACTGTGCAGGACCCTTCTCCACACTTCTCTGTGTCCTGGGAAGCCAGCCTGCAGGCCCTACATCACTGGGCTGCTTGCCCTCCAGCTGCTGGTTGGGTTTAGTCAGTGAGGAGCCCCACAGGAGATTGGAAGGAGATGGAAGCCAGTGTACATTTCCTTTCTCCCTGTGGGATTGCCACAGTCTCCTTTGTACCTTGACCCAAGGTCTCAGTTATTTGCAACCACCTCGCAACTTAGCCACCCCATCTCTAGTTCCTTTATTCACACCTTCCCTCATCCCTTCCCGCCTAGGGGTGAGATGGAGGCTATTTCTGATTTGGGGATATCACAATATTCCTTGTGAGTTCCCTACTTCTTGCCTACACCTTTGTAAATAGTCTCTTTAGTAAACTGCCCACAAATTGTCCAAAGTTGCACATGTTGTTTCTGTTTAGGGACTGTGACTGATGCAGGCACCTTGTGTTTAGCTGCATCCATTGGGTCCTATATCAGAAGGAAAGTGATTGAGCAGCACCCACAGCTGGTGTTAGAGTCTTCAGCCACGCCCAGGAGGGGCCACAGAGTAGTACCAGAGGCCAGTCAGCTCCATGCTGTCCCATAGAGCAGCCAGGACCAGGTGGATAAAGGCTATGGCACCCAGGCAGTGAGTGCTTTAGACCCTGGTGACCACAGAGCTGAGAAGGTTGTATTGAATGGATGGAGCTCTGGACCAGCAGAAGGGGTTCTGTGTCTGAGGAAGAGGTGACAGCCACACTGCAGCACTGTGACCCTTCCTGGGGCTTGGGAAAATCTGGCTTTGGTGAGGATCCCAAGGGTAAGAGAGATGAGGACTCAAGGAGAGCTGGGGGGTGAGGGGGAGAGGATGGGTTGGTTGTGGGGGGTGGGGTGGGGGAAGCTGACCAGAATGTCTCAGCTGTAGGGGGACTGGGCAAAGTTGGGGTCAAGTTCAAGGTATCCCTAAGAGACCGCTAATGGGGCTGGTAGTGGGGCCCTGACTGGGTGAGATCCGAGAAGATGCTGGAACTAGGGAAGAGGTTAGGATGGTATAGCCAGCGGTGCAGCTTTCAGTCCCTGGCTCACATTCTGTGGTCTGGTAGGGGTCCAGATTATGAAGGAATCTCCTCCTTGCTGTTCCTGCAAGGCTTCAGGGAATCCCGCATGCCCTCCACAGCCCTTCCTTCCTATCTGCAGCCCCAGTCAGTGTTTTGGCCCTTGTGCAAAGCAGCTCTGCTGGTCAGTGCTGCTTGTTACAGTTTTCCCAGGTGACTACGGTACTCACTGTAATGTCACAGTCCAAGAGTGACCCACTTTTTCTTTCCAGAAAACAGCTTAGGGCAGGCTTTCACAGAAGGTGTGGTGAGAAGAGGCAGTGATTACAATACAGAAAGGAAAATCCGAAGTACCTTGCAGAGTTTCTCCCTGGAGTTTTCTTTCCTCCCCCACCTCTGTCTCTAGCTCCTTGGCTGGGCCATCATTTTATTTTTCATTCATTCGTTCATTCATTCATTAATTCATTCATTTTATTGTGATAAAATACACATAACATCAAATTTACCACTTTGACCATTTTAAGTGTACAATTTAGTGGCATTACTTGTATTCATAATTGTGCAACCATCATCACTCTCTATTTCCAGAACCTTTTCATCATCTTGAATAGAATTCTATACCCATTAAACAATAACTCCCCATACCTCCCTCCCCACAGCCCCCTGGTGATGTGTATTCCACTCCCATGAATGGGTTATCATTTTGCAGGATCTAGCTTAAGAGTTCTCCAGATGCTGGGTCCGGACCTCTACCTCTTCCAGGTCTGGACAGAGGAAAGCAGCTTGTTTTTCCTTTCTTCAAGATTAACAGAAAAAACCCAAAACAAAACAAAAAAGTGATGCAGCTTAGCATATAAAGCAGTATCTGTCATCTCTGAGTTACTATGTATGACAAATATGTGATTTAAGCAGAAAAAAAACAAGACACAGTTTAGTCATTTTGTGCATTAACAGGAGTTACCGTTCTAGAGTGGAACAGTTTAATGTTGTACGAGTGGCCTCAACTTGTGCTTTAAGAGGTGACCATCTGTCTGCTTGTTATAATGTCTGATCTCTCGTAATTCTCCAAATTTCTTCTTTCTGTTTGCTGTGGACTGGTAATCCAGACAGGTAAGCTTGTTACTGTGTGGTATAAAATAAGGTTGATAAATTCTGAATGAGAGCTTGAAGACTAATCCTGTAGGTAGAATGCGTTAATGTTAACACCATTGTTTTGGTTGTTTGGAGGCCTTTATGATGATGTTTTCTCAGACTTGACTTTCAGCTATATTCCAAGTAAATGAGGTGACCAAATAACCTAGTTCTAGGTTGGGGGTTTGTGGTGTATATTCTTGAAGGAACATGGCTGTGGTGGAATGGGGGAAGGGGATGTGGAGAGCAAAGAAAAGCCCTTGATGTTGCTTCTGGTCTCCTTAACTGTGTGTATTGGGTCCAGGATGTGATCACTTGTTATGTCCAAAGGGCAATGTGGCCATCAGACTTAGAAGAGGTGCTGTGGGCAGATGACCACCCTGATAGACTGGGCCCCAGGCACAGTTCTGTGGGGGTCCTGGGCTCTTTGTTTTGGTGCCCTCCTTGATATTTAGACCACCCATCTCTGGGGTTTTTTTCCATGCTCCATTCTTTGTCCTGGATCTTGATTTCTTACCTGAATCTACTATTTCTGAAATTAATTTCTTTCTCTCTTTCTTTCTCTTTCTTTCTTTCTTTCTTTCTTTCTTTCTTTCTTTCTTTCTTTCTTTCTTTCTTTCTTTCTTTCTTTCTTTCTTTCTTTCTCTCTCTCTCTCTCTCTCTCTCTCTCTCTCTCTTCTTTCTTTCTTTCTTTCTTTCTTTCTTTCTTTCTTTCTTTCTTTCTTTCTTTCTTTCTTTCTTTCTTTCTTTCTTTCAATATCATCTTGCTTCATTCTGACTCCAGCCTTCATAGTAATATCATAAACCATCACTATTTTTGGCTCTGATGTCTTGGCACTTGCTTGGACCTGATAGGCCCAAGAGTTTCCTGAGCTTGAATAAAATCACATGGGACAGCCAACTGGTATATAGGGAGAGATGTATATTTTGCAGGTCATAAAGATCTAGCCAGAAGATTCTAAGAAATGTAGGGTTTAATGAAAAAATGGCTGGTGCTGTGCTAGCAAGCACCCATTTGTGGTCCCCAAACCAGACTCACAGTAAGTGGGTAATGGAATTCTGATACCATCTTTCCTCATTCTTAGAGAAGAAAACACAAGCCTCTGGGAGGAAAGATTCATGTCCCAAGGCAGGTGAAAGAGGGGAATCTTCCTTGAGGAGCTCCTTATCTCTTCTCTATCCCTGTTGGTATTGCCAACTGACCTTCTAAAACCTTTTAGGAATGGGTGAGGTTGGAGGAGAGGGGCAGCAATACAGAGATTCTGAAAGGACTTTTGAATTAGAATTGCATTGTCTGCAAGAAGACAAGTTGTTTCTCCAGTGTTTGCTAGGTAGGTTCCTTTTTAGCCACTTACTCTTGCATGAGCAAGTGCTGACCCAGTGGGCCAGTTCGAAGTCTACCTGGGGAGTCCTGCAGGCAGATCTGTTAGCCTCACAAGGTGATGACTTAGCTCAGAACCATACCACTGTCTTCAAGGCCATGATGTTGTCTACTGCCTAGATAATTTCAAACATGGTCTAGACCAGCACTGTCTAGTAGAACTTTCTACAATGATGAAAAATTTCTGTCTGCCACCAAAAGAGTTTTCCCTAATATACTCTAGTCTGGGTTGGGGACCACAGATGGATGCTTGCTGGTGTAGCATCACCCATTTCCCAGTAAACCCCATGTTTCTTAGAATCTCCTGGTTAGATCTAGACAACCCAACCATCCTCTGTCCAGCTGGCTGTGAGGCCAGCGGGTTTTTCTGGCTCCAGCCAGATGCTGTGATTGCCTCCAGCATGCTTGGGTCACCTCTGTCCACAGCCCACATGCTGAGCCATTTGCTCTGCCTACTTTATATCCCACTTCTTGCCCAGTGCCTTATCTTCCTCACTTTCCAACCATGTTCCATCTTTAGTTGTGCTCGCTAAGAGGGACTTTGGAAAAATACTTCATAATATGTAAAACAGAAGCATCTAACAGAAGAGACTTGAAGGATGTAGCCCCTTGCTCTGAGGTACACTAGGTGATTTACCAGATTCTTCCAGCCCTGATCTTGCTCTCTATTAAGCTGAAATAGCAATTAGGATAACAACAATAACATGAATGATAACAAGCATTCCTGCTGTCCTGCTAGAAAAATACAAAGAAATAAAACATGTAAAATGACTTTGAATAGTTAGAAATGCTCTAACAGTAAAGATATCAAATAGCTATAAAATCCTTGCTTTTCTGTCAGGCACTCCACCAGTAAATACTGCTCATTTTATCCATCCCTTATGCATTTTATTTCTCTTCCTTATTTTTTTCTGGGCCAAGTGTAGCTGATCAAAAAGTGCCTTGGACTGGACAAGCTTCCCTCTGATGGTCACCATCGAAGTGCTTTCTTGTTGTCTTCTTTCATCTGGGTCACATTCAGAAATAGCTTTCTAGCTGGTTTAAAGAAACAACTTTCAAATTACTTCATAGAAAAAAAAATCATAAAAAAAAATCAAGGCTCTGACACCTCACAAGGCTTTGTGTATCTGGCTGGCCATTTCCTGAAATGACATAAGATGACAGGCAAGGCTTTAGTGAACACATCCACCAAAGTTGGACAAGTGTCAAAGGACCCAGGACATTGAGGATGATTTAAAAAAATCACTCAGGGCTCCAGTAAACACATTTTGAGGAGAGAATCTTACAGAGATTTTTATACAAAGTATTATCAGAAATATACTTTAAAAAATAACCAGAACATTTTCTTTCTTCATATTTTACAGCACATAGAAAGAATTATTTTAGGTGAGCACACAGACACTGAAGGTACAGAACATAAAGAAAATTCTCCATAACTCATTTATCTTGCTGAATGTAGAAGGGTTGAATGACAGTTACAAATGACAGCCCTCCTAGGTATTCAATTTTCTGAGGTCTTTAAGTGAGGAAATGTATTTCTGGGAATATTTATATGATGCTAACAAGTGGTGTTCAACTTTAGGTGATAAAAAATGGAGTTAATTAAAATATTTAAAAAATTTAAACCGGATTTGAAAGTTTTGTTTAAATATTTTCTGTTCATTGTTGGCATTAAAGAGAATGGCAGAGGGGGTGAAAGGGAAGAAGGCCATCTAGATGCTTAGATCAGGGCCCCAGAGGCATTGGGCCATACTGTCCATGGCTAGGTCCTTGTGTGCTGGAAATTCAGAGACAGTCTCATGAAAACCAAATCCACAGAAGACTTATGCATATGGGTACTCCTTACCTCTGTAGGAAGAAGGACCTTGGAGGTCACCCCTGCATAAGGCTGTGGGCAAGGATGAGAAGGTGCTTTTTTGCCCACTGTTACTGTCCTTGGTCTACCCCTTCTTGACCCACCCATGGCTTCCTTTGGCTGAGGTCCCTAGCTGGGCCATTTGAAGGACTTGTCTCTTCTACTTCATCTTAAACTTCAGTAGCTAGCTAGCATTGCCTAGGTTTTCCATCAGAAAACCAGATAAACTAGATAAACATGCTGCCTAGGGGAAGATGTTTCCACATAGGGAGAGAAAGAAGCAACCCCTATTATGTTCAGGTCTGTGTCATTGATTTGGTGCTCCCTACGGAGATTGGGGTCAAGACTATTGACAAGTCATCTACACTTGCTCATGGAAGGACTTCATCAGGTTTTCCCTCTCTACCAGCCAAAATGCCAATAAGGTGTGGGAGCTTTCTGGTTACTTGAAGGCATCTAGTAATTCCTGGATGGGCTTCATGATAATTACAATGTTTTGTTCTTTACTTTCCACTCAGTCTTCTAACCAAGATCCTCAAAAAAGAAGGGCAGGTGAGGTAGGGTCCTGCAGTTGCAGAATTCTAGTGACTCAGACAGCTGAAAACTATAGATCCTCATGAATTCTAGTTTCTCTGACCCTACTTAGGCTTGCATGGTCAAGGCCAATGCCCACAGAATAACACTGAGGGTCATCAGGGAGATCTGAGGTCTGATAGTCTCTGTCCTATTGCTTCTTTTCTTGGGAGCTTATCCTGGTAGAGGTAGAGGTCAACCATCTGGTTTGGGGATGGGAGTTACTCACTGTCAAGCTTGCTTCCATCTTCCCAAGAGTCTACCTTGCAGGAGCCTGAACCATGGCAACTGGCAGAGCAATGCTGGATCAGGAAGCCCAGCTCAGGCCAGCCATGCTGGCCACAACTTTTAGTTTCTTGAGCTCACTCTTTATTATTTGCATATATGGTGTGTATGTGGTTTCATACATAATATGATGTATTAAATATTATATATAGCATATGTATTTTATATATATATTTGGGTGGTGAGTTCATGTGGGTGAATACAGGTAGATACTGTATATGTTACAATCTTAGCTAAAATCAGGGATATGTAATCTTAAGCTTTTCATTCATTTACTTATTAGTTCAAGCAAGTATTTATTAAATGCTTAAGAGTGCATAACACTGTACTTAAGAATTAAGCTGGGGTGTGAGGCACAGAAAGGTAAAAAAAAAAAAACAAAAAAAAAAGACCCAAGTACCCTGTCTTCAAGAAGCTCAGAATTTATGGGGGAGACAGGCATCAGATTTAAGCCTGACAAAAATTGTCAGGAGAGAGGTGTAAATCAGGTAACATGAGCTTTATGATGAGAAAATGACCGGTTATCTCTGTGGGGATTAGGGACCATACCCGTGAGGAGATAACCTTTGAGATAGCCTTGAAAGATGAATACAATTTCATTTTAACAGCTTATAAAAATAATTAGTCTTGGCAGCCAAGCTCTTAACAATTTGTATTTGTATGGCAGTTCCTGCTGACTGAGCAGCCTCACACACTTTATCTTATTTAATTGGAACAATAACTTTGCAAGGTTAAGTAAGGGGATATTACTATTATTTTTTAAAGGTCAGATTGAGGCTTAGAGAGCTTTTATGACTTGCCTCAGGTGACCTATTATTTAGCCAGGGGAGGAAAAGATATTGTGCAGCCAGTGTCTTCCATCTGCAAGTATTTGAGAGCCCTTTCCCTGCCCACCCCTGTCTCCCGCCCCACACACCCTATACCTTTCCAGAGGTGCATTCCAGGAGTTTGCCAATAGTTGGTCACTCATAGCCTTACCTACCAGCCTCAGGGACCATCGATGATCCTCCACGTGTTGTCCCTACCCCAGCAGCATCAACATCACCTAGGAGTTTGTTACAAGTATAAAGTCTCAGACTTAGTTCCATACCTGCTGGATCAGAAATCCCAGCAGTCAGTGTTTCAACAAGCTTTCCAGGTGATTCTGATGCAGGTTCAAATGTGAGAACCACTGGCATAGGTGATCTAAATAACACAACTTTGAGGATACTCTTAAAATGGAATGAGTGCCCCCTTTGATAGCTCAGCTGGTAAAGTGGAGGACTGTAAAATGGAATGAAACATGAGAGCTGCCTCTCAAAAACCCCAATCAATCCTTACAGTATCAGATTAAGGCAAATTGTGTTTTCCTTTTCACTGTCTAGGGATTTTTATTGAGCAGGGTGATATGGCATAGGGCTGGAATAAATTTGGTATTAAAACTGCAGACACTTACTTCTCATTGAGAAAACCAAGATATACTCAAAGCCACAGGGAACATGGGGCTCAGTCCACAAAAGTCAAAGCCTCTCAGAGCTGAAATACGAGGTCATACATTACTTCAGAACACAGTGGGATGTGTTTCTGATAAGGGTTATCCACAAAAGAGGGCCCAACCCCAGTAACTTGTGAATCTGCTCTTGAGAACATGCAGGTTCTAAAGAAATTCAGCTGGCAAGTGGGAGAAATCCTGGTGTCATGGCATTTCATTCTTTTGAATATTTTGTGAGAAAAAAACAGAGGGATGAGGGTATTCTGTTACCATGGCAACTTGGAGAGGCCCAGGCTGGCTGATGACACTGTGGAGCTGACAAAGCTTGGCATCCTGATTCTAGATGAGAAAAATGGGGCTGTGGAGGCCTGGAGATTGGGTCAAAATGAATATTCTTTTATGCCTATATAGTTCTGCCACACTGCCTGATTTAAAAAAAAAATTCATTAAATTAAACAGCTCGCACAGTGACTGTGATTGATGAACCCCTAATCGCATGTTCCCCTTACCTAGAAGGCACTCCACTTTGTCTGGTTTCTACCCTCCTTCACTGCAGAGCTCCCAACTCACTCTCTCAGGGTGGCCTTCCTTATGGTACCAGCCCTCAGCGAACCACAGCCCTGAAAGTCTCCCTCATGCCTCTTGTCCTGCGTACCAGTGTTTGTTTTTACATGTAAACTATCCCCTTCAGTGGGGACAAAAAAAGTGCCTTCGGGGTCTAAATAGCAAAACTGTCTATAACTTTTTTCCTCTTTTTTCTTTTAAAATAAAAATAGCTGGGGCGCCTGGGTGGCTCAGTCGGTTAAGGGTCATGATCTCGCGGTTTGTGGGTTCGAGCCCCGCATCTGGCCCTGTGCTGACAGCTCAGAGCCTGGAGCCTGCTTCAGATTCTGCATCTCCTTCTCTCTCTGTCCCTCCCTGCTCATGCTCTCTCTCCATCTCTCAAAAATAAATAAACATTAAAAAAAAAAAAAAAATAGCTGACAGTTATTGAGTGCTTATTGTATACTACCCCATTGCTATTTAACATGTGGTCGAATGCCAACAGCATCAGCATCATATGCAAATTTGGTAAAAATGCAAATTTGAGGGTCCTCCCTGGACCTGCTCAATCAGAAATTCTGGAGCATGGGGTCTAAGAATCTCTTTTTATTTTTTATTTTTTTAATTTAAATTTAATTTTTTAAATGTTTATTTTTGAGAGAAAGAGAGACAGAGAGAGAGACAGAGACAGAACACGAATGGGGGAGGAATAGAGAGAGGGAGACACAGAATCCAAAGCAGGCTCCAGGCTCGGAGCTGTCAGCACAGAGCCCGATGTGGGGCTTGAACCCATGAACTGTGAGATCATGACCTGAGCCAAAGTTGGACGCTTAACTGACTGAGCCACCCAGGCACCCCGGAAATCTCTTTTTAATAAGTGTTCCTTCCCGACTTTTGTGATTCTTATACACACCAAGTTTGAGAATCACCTTACTAGATGCATCTGAGTGCTTTGTAATTTTTCTCACTTAATTTTCATAACAATCCTTAACCTAAGAACTAGTATTAAGTCCTCTACAGATGGGGACTGAGGCACAGAAAGAATGAGTAAATTGCTCAAGGTCCCTGAGGTGTATTATTTTCAAAGATGTTGACAACAATCATTCCTACTTTTCCAATATGACTTTGCCACTTCTAGCAAGAAGTGGGGTCTATTTCTCTTCTTGAATTGAACTCATCTGTAACTTGCTTTGACCAATGCAGTGCACTGAAAGCATATGGGGCACCTCCTGATGGTGGCTTTAGGATGCCTTGAAGTATCGTTGTTTTGTTTTTTTTAAAGTTTATTTATTTATTTTGAGAGAGAGAGAGCGTGAGCTGGGGAGGGGCATAGAGGGAGGAGAGAGAATCCCAAGCAGGCTCCGCACTGATAGTGCAGAGCCCCATGTGGGGCTTGAACCCACATGGGTTCGTTAATATGAACCCAGCCGAAACCAAAATGCTTAACCAACTGGCACCCAGGCACCCCGCAGTATCTGTTTTTATTCTCCTAGTACCCTGACTCCCATGTAAAGAAAGAAGTCCAGGGTATCCTGCTGGAGAGGGAGATCATATAGTAACAGGGACTGTGTAGAGAAAGAGACCATGAGGAGGAGAACCACAGTGTGCCAGTGGACAGCCCTACCTAAGCCCAGTCCTGTGGGGAAGGCCATTTTGCAGGAGCTGTGGTAACACCACACGGAGCAGAGACTTGCTTGTTGAGTACTGCCTGAATTACTAGCCCACAAAGTGTGCACAGATAAAATGGTGTCATGTTAAGCTGCTGAGTGTTGGGATAGCTTGTTGTGCAGTGATAGATAATTGAAACAGTCATGTAATTTGCCAGCCATAGATCCTGGAGTCCAACCTAGGCAGTTGAGCTTTGCTGTATATCTTAACCATTGTTCCTTGTGTCACTTAATTAAAAAAAACTACACATGCTATTTTATTGCTATATAGGGCTTTAAACCCAAATTCCAATATAGAGAATCTGGTTAGTTTTGGTAAACCATGTAGCATATGTAGCACCCATTTTTTCCTACTAAGCTAGGTAATAATAATAATAACAATAATAGCTAACATGTATATAGTACTTATAATGTACCAGACAAATCCTGCTTTGAATATATTTTAATTTGCTAATTTTTTAACTTTTAAAATATATACTTAGATCATTGTTTTTTCAGCCTTTTAAAAATGCAAACATTTAAAGCTCTCTATTTTCTTCTAAGTACTATTTTAGCTGCATCCTAAAAATTTTGATATGTTATATTGTAATTATTTCATTTAGAATAGTTTGTAATTTCTGTTGTGATTTCTTATTTGACCTCGTGCTTTTGTTTTTTTAGAAACACGTTGCTTAATTTGTGATTTTTCGTATTATCTTTTTATTAATTCTTTCATTTTTTATTTTCCTATGGTTAGTGCGTATATTCTATATGCTTTCAAACATTTGAAGTTGATTGGGACTTATTTTATGCCTAGTATATTTTCAGTTTTGGCAAATGTTCTGTGTGTATGTACTTGAATAAAAATGTTCATACTACCATTGATGGCCGACTTCCATAAACTTTTGATATTGTTGTTGTAGATAATTATTCCCTTAAGGAAATTTTCCTTTACAGACTCCTTCAAATAAAGAAGGATTATGTTGTCTTGCAAGGGTCTGGAGGTCCAAGGTTGGGATGGAGGAGCATAACCATTTTTGAAGGCTTCTATTTTATCTTCAAAGTTTTTTGACTTGTGCTCTTGACTCACTAACATATCTGGGTTTACTCTGAGGTGGAATTATTTTCCTAACACATGCATCTGGAAAACACCACCTCCTAGGACAATGTCTGACACATAGAAGGCACACAGTATGTATTTGTTGAATGATTGAATGATTGAGTTGGTTGACCCTGTCTGCAGTCTCAGCCACAGAAGACTCTTCAAGGCTGCCATGGGCCTCACTGGTCATATGAGATGCTTCCCTAACATCTGCTTGGAAACCATTGTTACAAATATGCAAATTATGATATCTCTAATGCAAGTGGGGTCCCTAGAGTTGTGCAGTATCTAGCATGGTCAGTTGCACCTGTGGCTCCAGCTGGGGCCAAGTGGACCTATTTTCAGCCTCCTGGTTAATCTTTTCCCCATATGAGCCAAGAGGTGGGAAAGCCCATACCTGTTGGGGGTTTCTCCTTAACTTGTCTGGACTCTAAGCAGAGGACCTAAATTCTCGTGAGCAGTGTTGCAGCAGGCAGCATGCCTCCATGGGGTAAGCCTTAGCCAAGTGGTTGTGTATAACTGTGAGTGTTCCCTACAAGGAAGACTGAAAGCAGGACTGTGATGTATCTTCACAGATGCTGAGAGTTTTATTTCGAATGGAATAAAATCAATAGTCCCATATGTCTCACTAAATTGAATATATAATTATAAATATTTCTACAAAGAAAACTCTATGCCCAAATGGTGATTTCTAGCAAATATTTTTTAAATGTTTTTATTTATTTTTGAGAGAGAGAGAGAGCATACAAGAGAGAGCGGGGGATGGGCAGAGAGAGAGAGAGGGAGACACAGAATCAGAAGCAGGTTCCAGGCTCTGAGCTGTCAGCACAGAGCCCGACGTGGAGCTCGAACCCACAGGCTGCAAGATCATGACCTGAGCCAAAGTCGGATGCTCAACCTACTGAGCCACCCAGGCACCCCTATTTCTAGCAAATATTTAAGGGAGAAATAATGTCAATTGTATATAAACTCTCTCAGAAGTTAGAAGAGGAGAGAATATTTTCCAACCCATTTTATGAGGTCTGCATTATTCTGGTATCCAAACCAGACAGACAGATGTAACAGGAAAAAAAATGTGGATTAATAACCCTCTGAATAGAGCCACAAAAATTCTTGACAATTAGGAAATCAAATACAACAATAAAAAAGGATAATATTTCATGACCAAGTAGGGTTTAGTTCTGAGAATGCAAGTTTGATTGAACATTCAAAAAAGTCAGTCCAATAATCATGTTAACAGAATAAAAGAGAAAAATCGAATAGCCATTTCAGTAGATGCAGAAAAGGATTTGAAAAAATGCAACACTCATTTGTGATTAAAAACTCTCAATTTTTAATACAATGGAAATACAAGGGAACTTCTTTAACCTTATAAAAGATATCTTAAAAAAACAATTGAATGAAAGTTCTTCATTCTTTGGTGACAGATCTAGGGTAACAATATCAGTACCTAACACCTATTGAATGTCAGCCCCCAATTCAGTTTCTGTATAGATGTCATCTTATTTGATCCTCTGAATAACCTTGTCATACTACCATTATCCCATTTTTAGGATGAGAAAATGCACAGAGACATCAACTAACTTCCTTAAGCTCAGCTAATAAGGGGAGGAGCTAGGACAGACTGACTCCAGAACCCATGCACTTAACCATTGCATTGTACTTCCATCTTCCCATCTGAGGTTTGACTTTGTGGCATAAGCCAAAGGGCAAGAGTCTAAAGCAGACATTGAACACTGACCATGTAGTAGAAATACTTGTAGAGTTTTCAAAAGCCACATAATGTCTTCAGGGCTGTTCCATTTGGTTGCATCAGCTGTACACAGCTGTACACAGACCTGCATTTTAGATCCCCAACCTCTGAGATTCTGATTCTGTGGCACAAGGGTTTGGTGTGGGCATCTGCATTTTCAAAAATTCTGCAACTTGGGAAGAACCATCAGAATAATTGTTTTCTGTGCTTGTTCCTGGATTGGGCACCATAACCTTAAGAAGCTTTGAGTATACCCTTTGCAAAGGAATTGCTGTCTTAAGTACCTTATTAAGGTTCAATTTCTCAGGCATGCTCCCAAGGATACATTCTGTGTTCATTATGTACCCAATATTCATTCACTATTGCTCTCTTTTTTTCCCCAAATTTTTATTTAAATTCTGGTTGCTTAACATACAGTGCAATACACTTAGTTTCTAAGAAAACACAGATTTTGTTCAAAATGGCAATGTGACCAGTGAACAAACATTGCCCAGTTGTCCTTGCAGCTAAGGGTGGTCACGTGACATGGTTCTGGCCATTGAGATGTAAATACAAGTCTGCTAGGAATATATTTGGAAAGTTTTGCACTGATGAGCTGATACTCCAACCTCTAGACTTCTTAAGTCTAGGAAAAAATAATTCCCGCAAATATTTGTTTGTGTTTGTTACATGTAGCTAAACAGCTTTTTGCTAATTTGCTTTCAGTAAAAATTTACTGAGTACCTGGCTCTGTGTTGGCTGTCATGGACAAAACAGTGAATAAGCCAGAGTCTTTTCTTCAGGAAGCCCATGGTCAGGTTCAGAAGGAAAATAAAATAGTAATACACCCTGATAATAGCTACCATAGAGGTAAGCAACAGTGATCAGGATAATCAACTCTGAATGAGCCAAGAAGGCTACTGAAAGACGTCTGTGTTTTGAAAGAATGAACTGGAATTTGCTAGGTGGATTTAGGGTGAGGTGGCAGAAAGGACGTTTCTGATAGGTGGAAGAGCATGTGTGAATGTATGAAGTCTTGAAACAATATGGCATGCTCAGACAGCTCAATATGGTTGACCTGTGGGCTGAAGGTAATGAATGAGAGCTGGACTGGCTCAGACAGGGTTATATGTGCCATTTCCTACCAGATGTGCCTGGTGTTGGGAGTCAACAAATTGTTTTTAGCAGGGAAGTGATTTGATAAGATCTATGTTTTTGAAATCTACCCTGGTGGCAGTGTGGGAAGTGGGCTGGAAAGTGATGAGACAGAGAGATGAGTTACAAAGCTATTTCATTATTAAGGCAAGAGAAGTCAAGAGCCCATGCCAGTGGCATAGGGCTGGGCAGGAAGGGATGTAGAGGAGATAAAGGCTTTTGCTTGCTATTTAAATTCCTTAAAATGACATTTTGGGCCTTCTTTGAAGAGTTTGTTCATTGGGATTTTGTACTTCATATTAGGAGTTTTTAAATTTTTATTTAAATGTTCCATTTTTACTTATTTTACTGCCTTTTAGACTTGTATTCTAGTAATACTTTCTGTTCCCAAATGATGGTGGTTGGTTGCCTTTTTCTCACTGGATTTTTTTCCTCAGTTCTACAAGGACCTTCTTGGCATCCACCTCTTGATCTTCATTCAATTCACAAGGGAAAGCTCAAGATTAATTCACAGGAGAGTTGCAGGTCAGAATCCTCCTCTGGAGATGGACTATGTCCAGCACTGGCATCAGTTCTGGAGAACTGCTGGAAAAATACTGCTAGCTGTTGTTCTGTTTCTCTGAGAGGAAAATTATGACCTTAAATCATGTTCTCTATTATGTACACTGGAGGATGAGCACTTGGGAAGTTCAGCTCAGAGGGACAAATATAACCGTCTCCTCAGAATGTATTTTCAGAGAACACGTGTAAAGCACCAAACCTCCCCTTACATCTCTTTAGAGGGAGGAAGAAGAAAGATTCATACAAATGTTACAGCAATTCTTTTCATGTCACCTACCATTAGATAAAAGCTGTGAAACCAAACCAAAATGATTGACATGAACCCCTTCCTCCAAGTTCCCAGGTGATATGCTTTCCTGGCTTTCATCTGCAGGTAATTATAGGTGCACACACGTGTGAAGAGTTTGAGTGGGGACTGATTAGGTGTATTGGTTTCCTATTGCTGCTGTAACAAATGACCACAAAGTGGCTTAAAACAATATCATTTATCATCTTACAGTTCTGGAATTTGGAAACAGGGTCTTATGGGGTTAATATCAGATGTCAGCATAATTGTGTTCCTTCTGGAGGCAGTCGGGGAGAATCTGCTCCTGGTCCTTAACATCTTCTAGAGTTGCCCACTTTCCTTAGCTTGTCGCCACATCACTCTGCTTCTAGCATCACATCTCCTTCTCTGCCTTCCTCTTAAAGAACTTTTTAATTACATTGGGCCCATCTGGGTAATCCCGGATAACCTTTCCATCTCAAGATCCCTAACTTCATCATATCTGCAAAGTCCCTTTTATAAAGATAGCATTTCATAGGTTCTAGGGACTAGGGCATGGACATCTTTGGGGGAGCATTTTTCTGCCTCCCACATTGGACTCAAACCAGAGGGTCTTGTCTGAAACAAGTGGCTTGGGAAACCAAGCCTGCTGCCACACAATGAAAGGTGGAAAGTTGGAAGTAATGAATGATGGAGGTTATCTTACCTTCTAATCTCAATGAGGTTTTTGTCCCATAAAACCCAACTTTCCATTCATAGCAATTAATGCAATGTGACATAATATATTTAAGAGTTGTTTTCTGTCTGCCTCTATCATTAAAGTATAAATTCCTTTAGGGCAGAGACTATGTGTATTGTGTTCATCACCATGCTGTTCATGCTTGGCTGTGGCAAACAGTGTGTGTAATCCCCCTACAGCTGCTCTACTTCTTTAGTGATCGAATTTCAATTTATTCCCAGGGTACTGTGCAGATCCCTAAGAAACAAACAGTGGGTATCTAAACCAATGAGGTAATCCTATTCTCTTCTGGTGATTGGTCTACAGGTGGCCATGTGACCTAGTTCTGGGGTTCTGGAAATATCCCGTGTTTCTACTCATCAGTCTTTAGCCCCCTGGTTTCTCCATCTTAACAAGTTACCAAATGGGTAACTCCTGCTTTGTCTCTATGTCTTCAGACTGAATGTCTCAGTTATGAACTGTTTCCCCCTCTCAGATGCTTTTTGGAGCACAGCATCTCAAATTTGTACATTATTTGCATGCTGTAATCATTAACAGAAGTCACTACTGTGTTTCATTTGGCTTGAGTGAATCCATTTTTTATGGCCTTCCCCTAAGGCAAGAGATAAGGCAAAATTGAATTTTAGGTCTTACAAAGTTAAAGACCTGTTCCTGGATTCTGGGGACCCCACAGAAGTGTCATTGGGTGGGAAGGTTTTTCCACCTGCCCACTCTGCTATCTCTCTTCCTCTGGACTATAGCCCAGCAAAAATGAACCTTTTTAATGAGTAACCATAAAATTGAACATTCAAAGCTGTTATGTTTACATGATCAACAAGAGCACCTGCATCTTGCAGGATGATGAGAATTCAAGATTGATGCCGAAAAGGTGGCTCTAGTAATAGAAAGAGGCAAGAAGATGGGATATCTTTGGAGAGTAGGGATTTTAGAGAAAATCCTACAGTATAATGAAGCTATAGATACACTACCTTCTCCTTAAGATCAAGTAGCCTGAGGGATTTGGCCACTCCTGGTCTAAATTCTTAAGGTAACTGAGCACTTTAAATGGGAGAATAACAAGTGTCTCTACTTCCACTTATGCACTACTGGTGGCAGTGGAGGCTGTGGAAATGCTTTGGGAGGCAACTTCGCAAAATGCATCAGGAGCTCTAAAAATATTTAAATTGTTTCACATAGAAATTCCACTTCCAGAAATAAGTCAGAAGGAGATAACCTCAAATAAGAAAAAGAATTAATAGGCACAGAAAAGTTTATTGCATTCCCTTATAATAAGAAAACATTGAACCAACGTAACTATTCAATGACAGGAGGATGGTTAATTAAATCATACTATATTCCCTTGATGAAATATTATGCAGTCGTGAAAATTTTAACTATGGAGATAATACCAACATAGAAATATAATGATGTAAATTTTATGCATGCTCTTGATTGCAATGCCCTAAAAATACTTAATCATGAAATCAAAGAGTGGAAGGGAATGCATAAAATGGGACATAGCTGTATTAAGGTAGTGGAATTATTAGTGATTTTTTTCCTTTTATATTCCTATCCAGTGTAATGTTTGTATATGTTCTTTATAATATATAAAATAAATACATAAAATGCAAATGCTCTAGGAATGGTTAAGAACTAGGGCAAGAACTAGCATTCATTGAGGGGCTATTATGTTTCAGCTTGGGCTAATATTATTTTACATATATTATCTGATATAACTTTCTTTTGTCTCCTAAGAGGTATCTGTATTTACATTAAAAAAAATTTTTTTTTAACATTTATTTATTTTTGAAACAGAGAGAGACAGAGCATGAACGGGGGAGAGTCAGAGAGAGGGAGACACAGAATCTGAAACAGGCTCCAGGCTCTGAGCTGTCAGCACAGAGCCCGACGCGGGGCTCGAACTCATGGACCGCGAGATCATGACCTGAGCCGAAGTCGGCTGCTTAACCGACTGAGCCACCCAGGTGCCCCTACATTTTTAAAAATTTTTTTAAATTTACATCTAACTTAGTTAGCATATAGTGCAACAATGATTTCAGGACTAGATTCCTTAATGCCCCTTACCCATTTAGCCCATCCTCCCTCCCAAAGCCCCTCCACTAACCCTCTGTTTGTCCTCCATATTTAAAAGTCTCTTATGTTTTGTCCCCCTCCCCGATTTTATATTATTTTTGCTTCCTTTCCCTTATGTTCATCTGTTCTGTGTCTTAACATCCTCATATGAGTGAAGTCAAATGATGTTTGTCTTTCTCTGACTAATTTCACTTAGCATAATACCTTCTAGTTCCATCCACGCAGTTGCAAATGGCAAGATTTCATTCTTCTTGATTGCAGAGTAATACTCCATTGTATACATATACCACATCTTTATCCATTCACCCGTCCATGGACATTCGGGCTCTTTCCATACTTTGGTTATTGTTGATAGTGCTTCTATAAACATTGCTGTCCCTTTGAAACAGTGTACGTGTATCCCTTGAATAAATACCTAGTAGTGCAATTGCTGGTTGTAGGGTAGTTCTATTTCCAATTTTTTGAAGAAACTCCATACTGTTTTCCAGAGTGGCTGCACCAGTTTGCATTTCCACCAACCATGCAAAAGAGATCCTCTTTCTCTGCATCCTCACCAATACCTGTTGTTGCCTGAGTTGTTAATGATAGCCATTCTGACAGGTGTGAGGTGGTATCTCATTGTGGTTTTGATTTGTATTTCCCTCATGATGAGTGATGTTGAGCATTTTTTCATGTATTTGTTGGCCATCTGGATGTCTTCTTTGGAGAAGTGTCTATTCATGTCTTTTGCCCATTTCTTCACTGGATTATTTGTTTTTTGGGTGTTCAGTTTGATAAGTTCTGTATAGATTTTGGATACTAACCCTTTATATGATATGTTGTTTGCAAATAAGATATTCTTTTCCCATTCCATTGGTTGCCTTCTAGTTTTGCTGAGTGTTTCCTTCACTGTGCAGAAGCTTTTTATTTTGGTGAAATCCCAATACTTCATGTTTGCTTTTGTTTCCCTTGCCTCCAGAGACGTGTTGAGTAAGAAATTGGTGCAGCCAGGGTCAAAGAGGTTTTTGCCTGCTTTCTCTTTGAGGATTTGGTGGCTTCCTGTCTTACATTGAGGTCTTTCATCCATTTTGAGTTTGTTTTTGTGTATGGTGTAAGAAAGTGGTCCAGGTTCATTCTTCTTCAGGTCACTGTCTAGTTTTCTCAGCACCACTTGCTGAAGAGACTGTCTTTATTCCATTGGATATTCTTTCCTGCTTTGTCAAAGATTAGTTGGCCATACATTTGTGGGTCCATTTCTGGTCTATATTCTGTTCCAATGATCTGAGTGTCTGTTCTTGTACCAGTACCATACTGTCTTGATGATGCAACTTTGTAGTATAGCTTGAAGTCCGGGATTGTGATGCTTCCTGCTTTGGTTTTCTTTTTCAAGATTGCTTTGGATATTTGGGGTCTTTTCTGGATCCATACAAATTTCAGAATTGTTTGTTCTAGCTCTGTGATGAATGCTGGTGTTATTTTGATATGGATTGCATTGAAAATGTAGATTGCTTTGGGTACTATTGACATTTTAACAATATTTGTTCTTCCTATCCAGAAGCATGAAATCTTTTTCCATTTTTTTGTGTCTTCTTCAATTTCTTTCATGAGCTTTCTATAGTTTTCAGTGTATAGAATTTTCACCTCTTTGGTTAGATTTATTCCTAGGTATTTTATGGTTTTTGGTGCAATTGTAAATGGGATTGATTCCTTGATTTCTCTGTCACCTCATTGTTGGTATATAGGAATGCAACCGATTTCTGTGCATTGATTTTATATCCTGCAACTTTGCTGAATTCATCAATCAGTTCTAGCAGTTTTTTGGTGGAATCTTTTGAGTTATCCATATAGAGTATCATGTCATCTGCGAAGAGTGAAAGTTTGACCTCCTCTTGGCCGATTTGGATGCCTTTTATTTCTTTGTGTTGTCTGATTGCAGAGGCTAAGACTTCCAATACTATGTTGAGTAACAGTGGTGAGAGTGGACATCCCTGTCTTATTCCTAACCTTAGGGGGAAAGCTCTCAATTTTTCCCCATTGAGGATGATATTAGTGTTGGGTCGTTCATATCTGGCTTTTATGATCTCGATGTATGCTCCTTCTATCCCTACTTTCTTGAGGGTTTTGATCAAGAAAGGATGCTGTATTTTGTCAAATGCTTTCTCTGCACCTATTGAGAGGATCTTATGGTTCTTGTTCTTTCTTTTATTGATGTGATGAATCATGTGAATTGTTTTGCGGATATTGAACCAGCCCTGCATTCCAGGTATAAATCCCCTTGGTGGTGGTGAATAATTTTCTTTACTGTATTGTTGGATCCAGTTGGCTCATATCTTGTTGAGGATTTTTGTATCCATATTCATCAGGGAAATTGGTCTATAGTTCTCCTTTTTAGTGGGGTCTCTGTCTGGTTTTGGAATCCAGGTAATGCTGGCTTCTAGAAAGAGTTTGAAAGTTTTCCTTCCATTTCTATTTTTTGGAACAGCTTCAAGATTTTAGGTGTTAACTCTTCCTTAAATGTTTGGTAGAATTCCCCTGGAAAGCCATCTGGCCCTGGACTCTTGTTTTTTTTGGGAGATTTTTGATGACTAATTCGATTTCCTTACTGGTTATGGGTCTGTTCAAACTTTATTTGTTCTTCTTTCAGCTTTGGTAGTTTATATGTATCTAGGAATTTGTCCATTTCTTCCAGATTGCCCATTTTATTGGTGTATAATTGCTCATAATATTCTCTTATTACTGTTTGTATTTCTGCAGTGTTGGTTGTGATCTCTCCTCTTTCATTCTTGATTTTATTCGTTTGGGTCATTTCCTTTTTCTTTTTGATCAAATTGACTAGTGATTTATCAATATTGTTGATTCTTTCAAAGAACCAGCTTCTGGTTTCATTGATCTGTTCTGTTTTGTTTTTTTTTTTTTTGTTTGTTTGTTTTTTTGGTTTCGATAGCATTGGTTTCCGCCCTAATCTTTATTATTTCCTGTCTTCTGCTGTATTTGGGTTTTATTTGCTGTTCTTTTTCCAGCTCTTTAAGGTGTAAGGTTAGGTTGTGTATCTGAGACCTTTCTTCCTTCTTTAGGAAGGCCTGGATCACTATATATTTTCCTCTTATGACTGCCTTTCCTGCGTCCCAGAAGTTTTGGGTTGTGGTGTTCTCATTTTCATTGGCTTCCATGAACTTTTTAATTTCCTCTTTAACTTCTTGGTTAGCACATTCATTCTTTAGTAGGATGGTCTTCAGTCTCCAAGTATTTGTTACCTTTCCAACTTTTTTCTTGTGGTTGATTTCGAGTTTCATAGTGTTGTGGTCTGAAAATATGCATGGTATGATCTTGATCTTTTTGCACTTGTTGAAGGCTGATTTGTGTCCCAGCATGTGGTGTATTCTGGAGAATGTTCCATATGCACTAGAGAAGAATGTATATTCTGCTGCTTTAGGATGAAATGTTCTGAATATATCTGTTAAGTCCATCTGGTCAAGTGTGTCATTCAAAGCCATTGTTTCCTTGTTGATTTTTTGCTTAGATGATCTGTCCATTGTTGTGAGTGGGGTGTTGAAGTCTCCTACTATTATGGTGTTACTTTATGTTTATGTAATGAGTTTCTTTATGTTTGTGATTAATTGATTTATATATTTGTGTGCTTACACATTTGGTGCATAGATGTGTACAATTGTTAGGTCTTCTTGGTGGACCCCTTGATTTTGATATAATGCCCCCCTGCATCTCTTGATACAGTCTTTATTTTAACGTCTAGATTTTCTGATATAAGTGTGGCTACTTCAGCTTTCTTTTGTTGACCATTAGCATGATAGATGGTTCTCCATCCCCTTATTTTCAATCTGAAGGTGTCTTTAGGTCTAAAGTGGGTCTCTTATAAACAGCATATAGATGGATCTTGTTTTCTTATCCATTCTGTTAACCTGTATCTTTTGATTGGAGCATTGAGTCCATTGACGTTTAGAGTGACTACTGAAAGATATGAATTTATTGCCATTATGGTGCTTGTAGAATTGGAGTTTCTGGTGGTGTTCTCTGGTCCTTTCTAATCTTTGTTGCCTTTGCTATTTATTTATTTATTTATTTATTTATTTATTTATTTATATTTTCATCTTTTCTCTGCTCAGAGAGTCCCCCTTAAAATTTCTTGCAGGGCTGGTTTAGTGGTCACAAACTTTTTAAATTTTTGTTTTTCTGGGAAACTTTTTATCTCTGTTTCTATTTTGAATGACAGCCTTGCTGGATAACAAATTCTTGGCTGCATAGTTTTCTGATTCAGCACACTGAATATATCCTGCTACTCCTTTCTGGCCTGCCAAGTTTCTGTGGATAGGTCTGCTGCAAACCTGATCTGTCTTCCCTTGTAGGTTAGGGACTTTTTTTCCCTTGCTGCTACATGATTCTCTCCTTGCCTGAGTATTTTGTGAATTTAAGTATGATATACCTCGTTGATGGTCAATTTTTGTTGAATCTAATGGGAGTCCTTTGTCCTTCGTGGATTTTGATGTCTGTGTCTCTCCCCAGGTTAGGAAAGTTTTCCGCTATGATTTACTCACATAACACTTCTACCCCTATCTCTGTCTCTTCCTCTTCTGGGACCCCTAATGTTCTGATGTTGTTCCTTTTTAATGAGTCACTGATTTCTCTAAGTCTTAAATCGTGCTCTGTTGTCTTAATCTCCCTCATTTTTTCTGCTTCATTATTCTCCATAAGTTTGTCTTCTATATCACTGATTCTCTCTTCTGCCTCATCCATTCTTGCTGCCGCAGCATCTATTCAAGATTGCAGCTCAGTTATAGCACTTTTTATTTCATCCTGACTAGCTTTTACTTCTTTTATCTCTGCAGAAAGGGATTCTGATCTATTTTCAATTCCAGTTAGTATTCTTATTATCGTGATTCTAAATTCTGTTTCAGTCATCTTGCTTTTATGTGTGTTGGTTAATTCCCTGGCTGTCATTTCTTCCTGCTCTTTCTTTTGGGGTGAATTCCTTCATTTCATCATTTGGAAGGGAGAAAAGGAATTAATTAGGTAAAAAATTAAAAGTAAAAAAATAAAATTAAGAAAATATTTAAATTAAAAATTAAAAACACACACAGAAAAAAATCGAATAAATGATGCTGGATCCTAGGTGTGTTTTGGTCTGGGTGTTGAAGGGGCTTGCTAGATTAGAGAAAAATGGGGAAAGAAAAAGAAAATAAAAAAGGAAATTGTTTGAAAATTTGAAAAGATGAATACACTGAAGTAGACTAAAATGAAATGATGGAAGTAAAATATAATTTGAAAAAATTTACACAAAAGTAAAAAATATAGTAGAAAAAATTAAAGAAAAGCATTTTTAATAAAAATTGAAAATTGAATTTTTTCTCTTTCTGTATTCAAGAAAAAGAAAAGAAGCAAAAAAGAAAAAAGAAAAAAAATAAAAAGGAAAGAAAATTGAATAGATGGACTGGCAAACAGACCAAAATATGAGTGAAATTACTTTGTTTTCCCCTAGAAGTCAAACTATGAAGTGATTTATAGTCCATAAATTAAGCAGGAGGAGAGACTTGTGTTCCTGAAGAGTGAGGTTGGCCCAGTTGGGCAGGGCTTAGTGTAACAGCTCCATTCTCCATTAGATGGCGCTGCTTAGCTTACCGGGGTGGATTGTTGTGGTGCCTGTAGGTGAGGTACGTATGCGCATGTGTGGGAGTGGTGAAAATGGCATCACTCAGCTACCCAGTCTCTGCTATTGGAACTCTGTTCTCCTTGATCAGAATTGTGCACCTGTCCTTTGTTTTCAGCTTCTGTCCACTCCCTGCTTTTACACAGTTCGTGACAAAGCCCCAGGCAGCACCTCCCTCCTGAGTTTTGTCTCAGATGTGGCTGTTTTTCTGGATACCTTACTTCTGAGGGACTGTGGCTTTGACCTGTTCTGCCCCTCTGTCAAGGGTCTCACCGAGCAATGGCCGGGTGCCAGCTGCATCCAGGAACGTTTGGGGGCCATGCTGCTGTGGGTGCCCAGAGACTGTGGCTGGGTGTCAGCCTTCCCCAGAAAAAGTTCAGGAGATAGTGTTGCTGCAGCATTTCAGGGATTATGGAAAATCACAACACACATCTGGCACCCGGCTTCACCCTTAACAACCTTGTTCTAGCACCAGCGAATGTGGTTGTTCTCCCAGGTCCACTGGGACCTTGCCTTTGGGGGACCCACACAGCTTCTACCAGGTGTTCTTCCAGCAGGGGACCACCTCTCTCCATGTGGCCTGAAGAACCCCAGACTCCACTTTGCTCCTGGGGACTTACCTTTCCTACCAGAGCACCACCTGGTATCGAGCTGCAGAGTTTCATACTCTTTGCTCCCCCTGTTTATAGTCCTAATGGAATTTAAACCCCCTCCTTTCTCCCTTTTTAGTTTAGTTCCTGTCGCTGTTTCCACTTGTCTACTTTCTCTCCAGCTGCTTTTGTGGGGGGGGGGGATTTTCCCATATTCTCCCCCCTCCCTGTCTTTGTTCTCTCTCCTTAGGCAAAAGTGGCCCCTCCCCTCTGCGGTTTCTCTTTTCCCAAGTTCACCTCTCCGTGCCACGTACCTGCTGAATTCTGTGGTTCAGGTTGTGAAGATTGTTGTGTTAATCCTCAGATTAGTGTTCTAGGTGTGCAGGATGGTTTAGTGTTGGGCTGGCTGTATTTCATGGATGCAGGACACCAAAAATCTTCCATGCTTTTCCGCCATCTTGGCTCCTCCCCTCTGTCTTTACATTTTTAATGAGAGGAAACTGAAGCTGACAGAAGCTGATCAAAGATGAATAGAAGGTAGGAGGAGGGCAGATAAACAGCGTGATCATGATTTTCATAGCGGCGAGACAATTAAGGAGCGTCAGGAATTAGTCCATTCTATTCATTGGCTACATAAGATGATGGGCGCTAATTCTCTCTTTGGCTCATTTTCTTGTGCTTCTATTCCAGCAGAGAGTTGAGGGAGAACTATTTGCAGTACCCAAATAGACTGCCAGAATCCTTCACATCTCTTAGTGTCTTAGAGGGCCTCCTAGAATGGGTGACTTCTCATTGGGCATCACTTCAGCACTTGGAGAGACAGGATGTGGTGTGAACTACACCTGTGAATTCTCAAACACACATTTCTTGGAGAGGGCTTAGAAACGGTGAGTCAATAAATATGTCGAAATGCTCAGACCAGAGGCTTATGGGGCATCAGTTATGGGGTCCAAGAGAAGAGGGAAAAGGAAGTGGATGAGTACTAGAGAGCTGAGGAGGTGATGATAGGAATGGAGGAATCTGGGAAAATCAGAGAACAGATGTGATGAGAGTGAGGGCATCAGAGAGCTTGCAGAAGAGGAAATTATGGCTGGTATTAATGTCTACAGATGATGACATTTTCAGATTGTGACCCTGGAAATGTGTGCATATTAGCGACTGAATAGCGTTTCCCTAAATTTATGTATTCAAGCTCCAATCCATGATGTGACTATAGTTGGAAATAGGGCCTTTAAAGAGGTAATTAAGGTAAAATGAGGTCATAATGGTGGGGTCCTAATCTAATAGGATTGGAGTCCTTATAAGAAGAGACACTGAAGAACTCTCTGTCCCTCCACATACACACAGAGGAAAAGTCATGTGAGAACACAGTGAGAGGGTGGCTGTCTACAAGCCAGGAAGAGAGCTCTCACTAGAAACCTTGATCATGGACTTTCAGTTTTCAGAACTGTGACAAAACAAATGTCTATTGTTTAAGCCACCCAGTCTGTGATATTTTGTAATCACAGCCTGTGAGCAGACTTATACAGTGCCTAAATCAGAGTGGGATGGGAGATCTATGTAGCTAAGGTGGTCAAACTGTAAGGCTAATGTGTGGGATTCATCTATATGGATGAAAAATATTCCCATAAAGATGATTATAAAGTGAATCATAATGTTAGCTAAACTTACTAGGCACTTATGGACAAAGAAATCTTTTTTTTTTTTTTTTTACAAAGAAATCTTCTAAACACTTTACATGCAATAACTCATTTAATCCTCTACCGGTTCCATGACATGGATACTACTATTTAATCCCCATGATACATGGAAAGGCAATGAGGCACAGAGAAGTGAAGTAGCATGTCTAAAGTTACAGAGACAGACATAGAGGTGGTGCTTGAACAACACACTCGAGCTGTAGAGCCCACATCCTCAACCACTGCTCTGTATTAGGATATAGGACATGTTACAAGACAGGAGCCAAAGAAGGGATGTGCACAGAGAAGTGAAGGAAGAAAGATTCAGCAGAGTAATCAGCCAGAGCAGCTGGGCAAATCTGGGTGACTAGTGGATGATAGATGTAAGACGATGGCCTATTGCCTCTCATCCAGAGGGAGATAAAAACCTGTGGTGTGAGCTTGAAGGGATGCAGGATTTTTGTATGAGGATGAAAGAGAAATGATGTGGAGTCAGTGGGGCACTGGGCTCATATTCAGACCACCTTGCACTTGTGCCCATCTCAGAGGGTTGTAGTGTGGCAGAAGCTTCATGTCAACAGTAGGTGCAGGCTGGGAAAGGTGCCTTGAAGACCCCTGCTGCAGGCAGAACTGGAGTTTCCTCCTGACCCACCCCTCAGGGATGGCCTGAGTTCTCAGCTCTCCGCAGTTCCAAGGAAGAGATGTTAGTGACATTCTCAAGCGTAGCGGTCCAGATCAAGTCAGGTGATATAAATCACACACTATGTTAAATGGGAGAAGTTTAATATAAGATTTATTAACTAAAATTAAAGAGTCACTATAAGATATAAGGAAACTTTATGATACCCTAGAACTGAGAGAGGGTACCCAAGAAAGGATAAACTTCGAAGGAGTTTAGACCTCATTGAAGAAGGTGTGATTCAGCTCACCTGGTAGCATAAAAGTTTTCTGGTTTGTCCAGTCTGAAGTGAGCAATAGGGTGAGCAATAGGCTAAGTTCTTGAATGCAGGTGTGGGAACAGGCAACCGGCAACTGGTGGCAATGGCAAGCAGTGGGATTCTGGACACTGACAGGGGCAGGAGGCCTTCAGACCATGTGGGCTGCATAGGGGTTTGCAGAAGCACTAGCAGCTCTCTGTGGATATAGATGCAGAAGTCCTATTTACAATACCTACAACTTTAATACAGTCATAAGTTCAAGAGCAGCTTAGCTGGGTGGTTTTGGCTCAGGATCTCTTACGTGGTTACAGTCCAGATGTTGGCAGGGGCTGCAGTCATATGAAGATGTGACTGGAGGTGGAGGATTGAACTTCAAGGTGGTCATTTGTAAAAGGCTTCAGTTCCTCACTGGTTTTTGGTAGGAGGATTCAGTTCCTTGCCATATGCACCTCTCTATAGGCTGCTTGAGTGTCCTCATTAACCTGGTGTCTACCTTCCCCCAAAAGGAGCAACCCAAGAGACCAGCCAAGATGGAAGTCACAATGTCTTTTATGATCTGGTCTCCAGTGTCAAACCGCATTTCTGTTTATTCTGTTAGTTAGAAGTAAGTCACTAAGCTCATTCCATGTTCAAGGGGAGCAGAATTAGGCTCCACCTTATCAAAGGAGTACCAAAGAATTTGTGGATGTAATTTGAACAGAGATTCATGATTTTTCCATTGGTCAAGTCAACCTCATGGACGTATCTGGTTTTGCATCATCTAGCTAGTATTATACCTGAGATGTTACTTACAACAGGTGTTTCAGTAGCAAAATGCTACCAATTGACAAAATGTAGCACTGGTGGTGAGAGAAGAGGCAGGAAGGAAGAGATCATGTGGAACGTCTCATCAGGGTACCAAGTGGGTGAATACACTTCAGGGCTTTCTGGAGAACTTGCACATAACCCAGTGTTGGGGCTGGCATTTGGATATCTGCTACTCACAGGGCTTCTGTGGCTGTAGTTAGCAGAGGAATTGCTTCCCTCCATTCTTCCTTCTTTCTTTTCTGTCTTCTCTCTCTTTTCCTTTTCATGAGGAACATAAATGGGTAAGAAACAGCAAAACTAATAAGAAACAGTAAAACACTTCACAGTTGTTTTGAGGGTATCTCTCATGGTCTACATTTCTTAGAAGGCAGAGCCCGAAGCAAAAGCTTATGGCCTAATACTTTGTCGGGGGTGGGAACTAGTGGTGTGCTGGGCTAGCTTGTACTGACCGTCTCACAGGAACTGATTGTTTAATTTTCAGGGATTGTTGTTCAATACTGCCATGATGAAAATTAAGTTACATAAATTTCCAATTAAAGAAATTATATAAAAAACAAAAGTAATAACTAGCCTGAACTCACCACTTCCTAAT